>NC_134267.1:101049408-101651102 GCF_031893055.1 Leptodactylus fuscus
TCCGGAAGCTAGTCTTAGAGTTAATACCAGAATACCAGGCACATTTACTGTTACAGCGCTGAGTATTAACTATATGCTCAGTGTGATGTAATAGTATGGCACAGAAAGGAAAGGGATTTTTTTTAAAAAAAAGAAAAGAGGAATGAGCTCCAGCTATTCCTAGATTATGCCTTTAGGTTCCCTTGAAAAACTTTAATCTACATTAATCTATAGGGAGTTACCTTCCAAAGTTCTGGAGTTCATTCCTCTTTTCTATAATGCTACAATGTCTTATTTTCATATTCCTTACCCAGAATTCTTAGCAGAACATGCACTTATAAGTCTGTGCCATCTCTCCCTAATGAGACATGTTACCCCTTCTGACCTACATCTAGACCTCTCACACAGCCAGACAGTACCCTGCTTTGCATTGATGAGAAGCAACAACCTTGAAACAGCTGTCTGCAGATGTGACCCTCCTGCTTTAGGAGGAATTATTCAGTCTTGGCTATTATTCCCAGATTATACCCTTAGGTTTCTTGGAAAACCATGTATCAATCTATAGAGAGCGACCTTACAAATGGTGGTGATGAGGCTCATTGCTCTTCTCCACCAATGATTGTATGAGACTATGGAACCCTCTGCCAAAATAAGTTTTCTTGTGTAAGACACTAAAAGAGTTGAAAATGGGCAGAAGTCTTTTCATACTTTTGTGTCCTTTAGGATGTACTCATTTCACTTGCTTAAAAATGATATTAAAGTGCCCTTTGTAAATCTGACCTAGTAGTATTAATATGCATATTGCCTAGCGGTTTGATACTATGAAACATGAATTTTTTAACTTTAGGAACTTCTCAATAGGTGAAAAAAAACATGAATATATTTACTTTCTGGGCCACATCCCTAGACAACCAAGCAATAAAGAACATTGAAATAATAAGGATCAGCTATTATTTTATCCCAATCAGAAATAAGCTAAGAAATAATATTTCCATTTGATGACGGAAAACATCCTAAAAACAAGATATCTTTTCCAAATTAGTATATGATTTCTTGAACACAATCTGTATCTTGGTAGGTTAAACTTTTTAGTATTTGCATGGCATCAGATTTATGGCTTCCATTTCCCAGGCACTCAGTGGTTCAGACTACTTGGAATTCATGTAATCGTCTCTGCCTTACCTGATGTGCATTGCTAATAGCTGACAGAGAAAAGAGAAAATGACAAGGTGATTCGGCTTGATACCTCTTTACACTCAGCCATGAGAAAATAGCCCCTCTGGAACCAATTACTTTCTCTATCATTTTAAATTACTTGCCTCTATGAATTTCTTTTAAACAAAATTAGTGTTACACTTTCTAATGACATATCAGCATGATGTGTTTCAGCGCACGTTCCCACTGATTAAAAGTATGGTCCTTCTTTACTGAGCTCAGTATACTGGAGACAGAAGGATGCAATATCCTTGATTCCCTTTAACAGATAAAGAAGACTTTATTTTGGAGCTGATTTCACTTGCTGGCAGAAAGTGATTTATTAACATGAGTGTTGTTTGCATTGCTCAGGACTGTTCTCCTAAACTAGGACAGATTTGAAGATTCCTGACAGGTTCTAAAGAGGTCACTTATTTTAAAGGGAACATTTTAAACAAAAAGTCAATTTATATTATTTATATTTAACAATAATAAATACTTATAATTAAAAGTTATGGTCACCTACCAACCTACTCTCAAGAGGTGATTTCTGATAACAACCCTAGACCACCATAACAATCTATAGTCAAGCCCATAAGGCCAACAGGTGTTAAGAGCTCAGATGCAGGTATAGGGTAGTCAGAATAGAGAGAAGGAGAAGAACCGAGCCTAACGACCGCTAGCGGAAAAAACGTAACAGAACTGCTACACACTCAGTATGAGCCAAAGCCAATCTCAGGACGTTTTCACCAGAGCTCCTAGTGGTGTTGATGGACTTGGCAGAATCCCAGACCAGAGTTGACAACACAGAGGAATGTGCCACAAATTGATTAGCCACAAGCAGAAGCCAGAGAGCAGAATCGCAAACACAGAGTAAACCACAGAGCAGGGTCAACAGCAGAGATAACAGTGAAGTACTGGAGCAAATGACAGAAGGAGAGATCAATGTACATAACCAGAGTCTAACACCAGAACGGGTAAGTACATCAGAGTCGTGATCCAAAGAGAAGTCCAGGTACACGGTCCAAAGATCAAAGCTAGAGAAACACAAACAAGATCAGGACGCAACAGGAAGGAGATCCAAAACCAGGGTGAAACCATCAGCAAGCAAGGAAGAGACAAATGGAGGGGGATTATAAAGACCTGGACTGGCATAATAATTAAAGCATACTGTTATGATCAGCAGGATCTTAAAAAAAAATAAACAATATCCTGTGGAGCCCAACTGGGCTCTGAACCGCAGAGCTGCCCTGGTGTGAGCGGACCTGACAGTTAGCGTCACTGCTGGGCTACAGTACCATCCGAGTTTTCCCTGTTAATTACACAGAGATGGCCTCTGCAGCACAGAGCAGCCATTAGAGGAATTAAATTCTAGCTAAAACGCCTGTGCTAGACTGGGACAACC
Organism: Leptodactylus fuscus; assembly: GCF_031893055.1. Classification (NCBI taxonomy): domain Eukaryota; kingdom Metazoa; phylum Chordata; class Amphibia; order Anura; family Leptodactylidae; genus Leptodactylus; species Leptodactylus fuscus. The sequence goes on from NC_134267.1 coordinate 101,051,987, forward strand.
TAGACTGTGTGTCCTCAGTTCTTAAACTGAGCAGCACCTAACAGCAGCTATCTGCTACTGTTTAATTAGCCAGGCACACATACAGTCAAAGAGATAAGGTTAAATTGGGGAGACCCACTTCCACAAACTTAGAAGACAACACATAAACACACTACTGGTTGAGGAACCGGTGCTGCATCCACAGTCATGTACTTAGAAATGAGGCTAGGGAGGCTGACAAACCTGCCTCCTTAAATGGAGGAAGGGCGGTCCCAATCAGCCAGCCCAGCTGCCTAAGTCAGGTGCTTATTGGCTAACACTACTGTCAGTCAAAAGACCGACCACGCCCACCAGCTTCAAAGGAATTAACCCCTGCTAAGCAGGGCTGCCAGCAACAGGGGAAGGGTGACAGCCGGCAAGATGCTATAACAGAGGAAAGGGCTGCGACCCGACCCCTTGGCCGCAGTTGCTGCACTGTCCTAACACATAAAGGCAAAGTCATCTCTGTGGACTGGCAGTCTTAAAGGGGCCACAGCAGACCTCACAACCCTAGCAGTACCCCTCCTTCTATTAGGGGTCCCCGGACCCAAAATGACAGGTCCGGGCTTAAACGGAAATCTCCTATGGAAGTTTCTGACCAAAATCGGAGCATAAACAGACCGAGCAGGTTCCCAAGTACTATCTTCTAGACCAGCGTTTCCCAAACTTTTTGAGTCGAGGAGCACTATTCAGGCCAGAAATTCTGTAGGGAGAACTTAACATATTTTACCTAAAACCTAAATAGGTGCCAAAGATAATGAGTGAGATTAAAGATGTGGGGGGGATTACTAACAAATTGATATTAGATATTACATTTTCTAATAACTTTATTCAAAATTTTATCTTTTCCAGTCAGTTAAAAAATAAGGAGCTACAACAAAAATCCTGAAAACACGGATCCTATATCTTAAATTGAATTACACTGCTCAAAAATTTTAAGGGAACCCTCCAATAACACCTCCTAGATCTGAATGAAAGAAATATTCTCATGAATACTTTGTTCTGTACAAAGTTGAATGTGATGACAACAAAATCACACAAAAATCATCAATGGAAATCAAATTGATTAACCAATGGAGGCTTGGATTTGGAGTCACCTTTGGATCCAGGCCTCCATTGGTTAATAAATTTGATTTCCATTGATGATTTTTGTGTGATTTTGTTGTCATCACATTCAACTTTGTACAGAACAAAGTATTCAATGAGAATATTTCATTCATTCAGATCTAGAATGTGTTATTTGAGTGTTCCCTTTATTTTTTTGAGCAGGGTATTTCAGCATCAGTAATCTCTTCAACACTGCAATTGAAAAGTCGTATCACCCAAATCTGGTTCTGGATAATCACAGCAATCATATTTTACCTTTTTAACATAATATTTGAACATGACTGTTGGATATTGAAGCCGCTGCTACTACTGGAGGGTCTGTGTCAGTGTTATTAACTGCTTTTCTGAAGGATCCAGTCTTCAACCAGCGATCCATTGCTGATAAATCAAATTAGGAATGTTTTTCGAATAAGACGTGGCAAATAACTACAAATACTGCACAATCTAAACTGACACAGCAAGAATCGAATCACTGCACCAGTGATCAACCAGTGAGATCTGGTTGAACTAATTCAGGAGCTTCAGTAAAGGACAGTTTCGGTGTTACAAAGAACAAGACCACATTTTGACTCCAATGCAGGATCCATAAAGATGGCCGAGGAGTACAAAAAGGCATTTCTCCAATTTAGCACATAAATGATTTTCTCGAAGAACTTGAAGAGCAAACCTGACATGCTTGATGTGAGTGTCCCAGTCAGAGGCAAATATTAGAATGTCATCCAAATACACAATTACAAACTGACCCATGAAGCTACAAAAAATATCATTTACAAAGTTCTGGAAAACCGCAGGTGCATTACTTAAACCAAAAGGCATTACCAAATACTCGTAATGATCCTCTGGAGTATTAAAGGCTATTTTCCACTCCTCACCTTTACGAATCCCAACCAGGTTATAGGCCCCTCGCAAATCTAGTTTAGAAAACCACTTTGCGGCCGAGACCTGATTCAGAAGATCAGAGATGAGTGGAAGGAGATATTGGTTTTTAATTGTGATCTTATTGAGTCCACAATAGTCAATACAGGGTCTTAAACCTCCAATTTTGTTTTTCACAAAAAGGAAACCAGCTCCTGCAGGAGACACAGAAGGACAAATGTGACCCTTATCAGGTGAGTCCCTCACAAAGTCCTTCATAGCCTGTCTCTCAGGTTTAAAGGTTATACAAATGACCTTTGGGCAGTTTTGAGCCTGGGATCAGATTGAATGCACAATCATAAGGACTATGAGGCAAATCTGATCCAGACTCGACAAATACAGCACAATAGTCTTGAATTTAACCAGACAGAGTAGGAAACACAAAAGCTAAACTTAAAGAAATACAGGATTTAAAGCAGTCTGAACTTCATTGAACAACATCTCTAAGTCTCCAGGATTGTACACCTGTAACTATGGCAACCCCAACAATACTTCAGTCAGTAAATTCTCTAAGACGAAAAAGATATAGATTCAGAGTGCATAGTACCAATAAATAGTGTCATAAGAGGAGAAACAAATTTTACTGACTGTTGAGATAATGGTGTGGAGTTATTTTGCCGTCACAGATACTGGATTCACAAGGGGAATCAAGGGAATGGAAAGTTCTTGAGTGACTCGTGAATCCAGAAAATTAGCGGCTGACCCACAGTCATTGAAAGCATTACCTTGGAAACTAAGTTCAGAAAACAGGATTTTAAAAGGCAACAAAGGCATTTTGCTGGGAAATGGTTGGAAATACCTGTTTGGCTAGACAGTCTTTCCGAAAACCATCTAGGCACTGAAGTTTCCCAAACCCTGGGCGTTTGGGACAGACAGCGTATGTTCAGCCTCCCCGCAGTAGAATCACAAGCCTCACTGTCTCTGGAAATTGTATTTGTCCTTAGGGGACATAGTAGAACTGAGTTGCATAGGCTCCAGAGTGGGTTCAGGAGTGGAGACTGGAGAGAAGATGGGAACAGTAACCGAACGCTCTCTATTATGCTCACATAAGCGTCTGTCCAAACATATGGCGAGCTTCACACACTCATTCAAGGGGATTGGTTGTGGATAGTTCACCCACAAATCTTTGAGGGAATTGGAGAGTCCATTGTGGAAACAGCAAATGAGAGCTGAATCATTCCACTGCGACACAACGGATAATCTGCGAAACTCAGAACAGAATACCTCAGCTTTACAGTGTCCCTGATGCAAGGAAAACAGATTAGACTCAGCCACATCCTGAAGTAAGTCAGACATGCGCAGACGGCCATTTTGGTGTAGTTCACTGGAGAACTGAGCATACTGCTCAGTAGGCATAAAATTTGAACTGCCAGAGCGAGATTGGAGAAAAGAGGGCGGCACAGCATGCGGGGAGGAGGAAGGCAGGCGGAGCACAAGCACTGAAGGGGACAGAATGAAAGATATTTCAGCGCTGAAATTCCACACCAAATTCGTCACCATTTTCCTCTGTGTGAATGGACCCTAAGTGGACCATTTGCAAACCGTCCCCAATCAGTTTTTCTGCAATTTCAGCGGATTAACGACATACAGACAGCAGGTGCTAGTGTGAATGAGGCATAAGGCTGAGAAACCACGTTGGGAAAATGCAGATTTTTTTGTTGCAGATTTTTCTGGGTTTTTTTTTTTTTAACCATAGCCAGGTATAGATTGAGCAGAAGGTAAAAGTATAAGAGCTTTCTTCATAATTCTTCCTTTTGAAGCCATTCTTGGCTTTGGGTCAAAAAATGAATCAAAATCTGCAACAAGAACAGTTGAAAAGTTCCTTGTTTTCAAGATATTTGGCTGCACCCTTTTTTCTATTGCTTCATTGTGATCAGTTTTCAAAATGACTTGCAGTGGCAAAATAAAACATTTTCTGTAAAATTGTATTTTTATAGAACAGAGCTTATAATTTCCTTTTTTTATGTAGCGTCATATATTATACAGTGGATGTATTAATAAGAAGCAGCCCTGGGACGAAAGCCACATAATGAAATGTTGTCATTTGCAATGTGGCATATATAGCATATGCCCAATAATTATATCTACAATGTGTTTGTGCCAGGAGGCAGAGAAAGGACTGTTTTTTATAGACAGAACAATGTAGAAACAAATTTAACTCTTTCCACCATAAAGCAAATACAACATTAAATTCAGCACGTCTGCGAAAAGAAATGTTAAAGCCAGACCATAAAAAACAATCATTCAGTTAAAATTCATCGCAACATCTTTAAAGCAATGACCCGTAGAGACAATGATAACAAAGATCCAGAAATGGGAATTAAATTAACTTTAAACAAATACAGCTCACAAGGTCAATAAACGACTGGTTTTGGATGACTAGAGATTTGCTTAAAACCAGCTCTCATCTGCAGAATGTAACAACTTAATATGGTATGTCATGTAGCTGTCCGTGCACAGAATAAGCTAATGCCACATATCACTTTTCCATGAGCTTAGACAAGATGATGAAGACAACAAGAAGATATCGTACAGAGGAGTTTATTTTACGATGTGTTAAACAGTTGTACCTGATTTTTAATACCAATGAAAGATGATACTTGTACCTTGTCATAGAATTGTAATAATATTAGTAGTATCCTATATACAGTATTTATATATTTAGTGTAAGGCAGCAGCTGTTGCTGCATTACTTTCATCTTTAAAGGTAATGCATCCATTTCTTTTTATACATTTTTGTAATGTGTTCTTTATTTATGATTATATATTTGTTACTCTATATTCTTTACCTAATTATGAGATAACCATATTAATTGATGTTCTGTAATTGGTATTCCAGAAATGTTCTTCATAGACAGAATCTGTGATTGACTTTTATTGAAGCTTGCTTTAAAGAGGACCTTTCACCATATCTGGGCACATGCAGTGTTATATACTGCCAGAAAGAAATTCAGCGCACTGTCGGCTTTCCCGATCTGTGCCCGGTGTAAAGAGCTTACGGTGCCGGTACCGTAGTTCTCTATGGTCAGAAGGGCGTTTCTGACCATTAGCCAGAGACGTCCTTCTGCCTCACGGCGCCAATCACGCTGTGCTGTGGAGCGGGGAGGAACTCCCCCCTCCCGCTCCTGATAATGCTGGTCTATGGACGAGCTGTGTGAGCAGAGGGAGGGGGCGTTCCTCCCCGCTCCACAGCACAGCGCGATTGGCGCCGCGAGGCAGAAGGACGTTCCTGGCTAATGGTCAGAAACGCCCTTCTGACTGTAAAGCGCTACAGTACCGGCACCGTAAGCTCTTTACACCGGGCACAGATCGGGAAAGCCGACAGTGCGCTGAATTCAGCGCACTGTCAGCTTTCCAGCAGTATATAACACTGCATGTGCCCAAAAGTGGTGAAAGGTCCTCTTTAAGTACGCTCAGTGATTTGGAGGGAAAGGAGGAGCTGCCCTGTCATATAATGTTAACATAAACTTCCAGAGTTACAGTATCTGTCTCTAGTTTTAGAATAGGGGTGTTTATTTTGTTTTGCTTACTTATATAGCTCCATTATGTTCCAAAGCAATTTACAGATACTGTTCCAAGTAGGTCTCACAATGCAAATTCCTTATCAGACCTGGTTCACATCTGCGTTTGGTATTCCATTCAGGGAGTCCGCTTGGGGGCCCCCAAATGGAATACTGAATGCATTAAAAAGCAGTTAGCTAAGAAAGCACACAAACCCCATAGACTATAATGGGGTCCGTGTTTTTGCGTGGTTTGCACACGAATCATGCGGAGAGAAAAGTGTTGCCTGTGGACACTGCGCGGAAAACACATGGACCCCATTATAATCTATGGGGTCTGTGTGGTTTCTCTGCTGGCCGCTTTTTAATGCATTCGGTATTCTGTTTGCGGGGTCCCAAAGAGGACTCCCTGAATGGAATACCGAACACAGATGTGAACCAGGCCTCAGTTTGTCTTTGCAGTGTGTAAGGAAAGTAGCTTTTGTAAAGGCTACTGTAAAAATGAGAGGTTCCCTCCAAAAAATGATAATCTACAAACAGTGTTACCTATTGCCTAATATCTAATTTTGTTTAACTCTATGAAAATAATAGCGCAACATATTTAATATCCTGTGAAATTAGAACATATTTGTTCCAATAAAAAAAAGTCCTCACTATTATAAAATACTTGAGAGCACAATATGTAACATAACTCCTCCAGAGAAGTGTTCGGTACATGGAAACAAATACATGAAAGCTTTTAATAATTGTGTCTGACTCAGACACAGTGGGTAACTATTCGGGATGATGGTATGTGCAGCACTGGACCACAAGATGGAAAGTATGAAAGATAAAAGTTGTAAATTTAATGCAGAAACTGAACGAAGGGGACTTGTACAGACAAGGCTTTCAATAGTGCCTAGGTAATCTGAATGAGAGACCTGATCTTCATCCCTTCATCTTGTTGTAGCAGAGTGCTGGAAGTTTTAACATATATATTGGCAAAAGTGACCCATTAAGGTCCGAAACTGATGGATCGTAATGGAACATAAAGCTGTCAGTTCAGTACAGCAGCACATCAACTATTCAAGATCACACAGCATCAGATCTCACTATATACAGTATATTCATATAACTGAGTTCAGTCTGGAAAATATGGCCCCCAAACAGACCTTTTTTACAGACAAGATGCTTTTAGGAGCATGCATCAGATTTCCTAAGTAGTTTACACCTGGTTAGGATTCAAGTAAGTGCATAATTGTATAACTTTAAATGTGCTCAAAAATAAAAAATAACATAATATTCTTTAGGTTTCTTTAGGTTTCTGTTCCTCCATACATGTGTTAGCCCAAAGCTGCCTGGTGGTGATTTATAAAGTTATAATGTTTTATAAAGAATTAAGCTAGATGCTAACAGAAGACCTGTGTGCACATAGCCTGTGTCCAGCTATGTCAGACTCGGTTGAGTGCAGCGTCTAAAGAGTTACCCTTCAATGTTAGAGGCATATTCAATTTCAGTATAGGCCCCATGTACCCCCTATGAATGCAATATTAGAACCCTTACCAGGAGGCACAAGAACTTAGTCCACACCAAAAAATAAAATGATACTGTTGTTTGTCCACTGTACTAGGAAAACAGACATGTCTTACTCTGATTTATATTGTCGCCTACAGAAACAAATGTCATCTTAAAGTAGATCTATCACTTTGTACAAGCTGTCCTATCTGTGGGCAGTATACTTATACCAGGATGGATGGACACTAGACAGCAAAGTGTACTCTTTATAATAATAAGATAAAGCATAGTTGTTTAACCTGCAAATCCTTGAGCGCAATGAAAACTCACTAGCTGCCAGTCATATGTCCATCTTATTCAAAAGCTAGAGATCTTCTTCCCACCAATTTTTCACTGCCATCTTCATATGCATATTGATGGAGAGAAGGCTGTCAATCAGTAACTACTGACTGATGTCAGGCTGTAGTCTGACTTGCATGGTTTGTAACAATTAATTACACAGTTGTGCACTATCTTTATAGCATGAAAAAATACATTCTCAGCATCCCTTTATATGTAACCAAAACATAGTGACGTTATATTGTATGAGTATTATTAATTGTACATTTCATATTGTACAATAGATATATACAGTGTGTGTGTATATATATATATAGCATATATATATATATATATATATATATATATATATATACATACAGCATATATATAGCATACAGCATATATATCTATATATGTATGTGTGTGTGTGTGTGTGTGTGTGTGTGTGTGTGTGTGTATGTGTGTGTGTGTGTGTGTGTGTGTGTGTGTGTGTGTGTGTGTTAGAGCTATTTTTAACCTTTGTAAACTCTCCTTGCCTGCCGGATCTCCGTAAATGTGAGGGGACCTCCCTGGTCATGAAAAAAAATCTCATTTTAAACTGCAAATAGAGGAAAAGGATAAGGAAAGGAGTATGCAAGGGGGCACTGCTGCAGCTTCAAACTTAGCGCTAGGGGGACATTAGAGGAGAGGAGCAGTAGGGGTGACAGAGTTAACAAGCTTAGAGAACAGCGTGGTTATGACATGACACTTAGATGAAATGGCTCACTTTACTAGCATGGAGAGAGAAAATATGCACTTGCAGAAACCAGGGAAGGGAAAGTAAATGTGCAAAAACAGGTTTTACGTCTGAACATCACTATATGTAATTGTTTACATATAGGGAGACTCTGATTCTAATATAATAGAAAATAGTTAGCAGTTCAGTGCAACACAAAATACAAAGGAAAGTTAAAAAAGAACTCCAGGTTTCTCTCTAGCATCCACATAGGAGACTGTGACTGTGCTTATTAGGTATTAGGTATCGGTATAGTCTCTGAAAAAAGTTTTAGACTTCTATTTTCTATGCAAGCTTTGGCAGCATTCATCTTGACTTTTACAGCCCTTAAAGGGGCTCTATCATTGGGAAAAGTAATTTTTAACTAAGCACATACTTGCATAGCCTTTAGAAAGGCTATTTCACACATACCTTTTGTATGTTAATTAATTTTTTAATGAGCCCGTTTTTATTCATATGCTAATTAGTCTCCAGCAAGCACAGGAATTCCTAGCGAGCACTTTCTGCTATGTGTGAGAGCAGGGAGATGACTCTGTACTGTACACACAGAAGATAGAGAGTGCTCGCTGAGACTTCCGGGATGTATGCTGGAGGCTAATTAGCATATGAATAAAAACGGGCTCATTCAAAAACTACTGAGGCGAGGAGTCAGGAAGTGAGGAGTCAAAGATGTCTGTGCTTCAAACTTTACAGAGTCAAGTCACAGCTGGAAGAAGTGGTCATGGCGGTCCAAAGGGAAGAGACAGGAAATGTGGGAAGACATCTCCTCTAAGTATTATTGCGCAAACTATCACTACTGCATTGTATTCACTGTAAGGGGGAGTTCACACGGTGTACAGTGGAGCGCAATCTGGCACGTATACACGTGTCAGCAGTTTGCGCTCTCAAAAAGATCCCATTGATTTTGCAGCTGCAAAGTTACAGGCGCAAAATTATGCGCCATACACGATCGTAACTCCCATTGAAATCAATGGGATCTTTTTGAGCGCGCAAATTGCTGACACGTGTATACGTATCAGATTGCGCACCACTTTACACCATGTGATCTCCCCCTAATGTTACCACTAGCACACTCCTCACCTCCCCCCCCCCCCTGCCTGAGGCGGACAATCAAATAATGAACACCAGCACCCCCACCGATATTGGGTCCGGTGGGATGGGGGCGTCTTTTGATCGTCCGCCTCAGGCAACAGAGAGGCTAGGTTCACCACTGATCCACATATGAAAGCAGTGTGCTTGATAGAAATCAGAAGACATCATAAGTCGTGTTATCTCTTCTTAATACTACGGCCTCAGACTTTATGCCTCTACTTTACAGAATTTGATTTATGTTTTATTCCAATTTATACAGTCTCTTTAACTTTTATTACTTTTGTTTAATTTGTCCTTTGGCTTCATAAAACTATTACTAGCATGATAAACCTGGAAATAATAGGATGCCTTGTTGTGTTTTAGCAATATAATTTTTTCAATTACAAGCTTAATTTGGGTTCTTAAACTGACCACATGACGGAGACATGCCTCAGCTGCTGATACAGAAGAGCGTCCAGTGATTTAACATGCCCTGCTTTTCAGTGTACAGAGCAATGTAGGGAGGATTGGGCTTTCACCTTATCTAAAAAATATCTTCTCTACTGAAACACTTTTTCATAAATCTTATTCAACAAGAGATGGTTTCATATCCTCCTTATCGCTAGTTATTCTGTCTGCTTGGATAAAGAGAAATAAGGTAATCCTTCTTTGAATGGCAGTAGATGAAAGCTCCTAGAATGTAGAGATGAATTGCTGCCATTGTACTACAGTAACTATACAAGAATTTTCGGAAATAAGCTGTAATACAAATATATACCTTTGAAAGCAATCACTGTGGTTATACAATATAAGCTATGAATTATTCTACTCATATACTTATAAAGAGGTTAAGAAGATATTTTTGTAATATTATAATCTTACTAGACACACAGACATAATAATATAAAGTGCTGTTCTGATAGACAGAGCGTTTTATAGTCTCAGGATCTTCTGGCCTTCATATTGATTCCTCTAACTCCTCATTCGTTGCTATGAAAGCACTGAATAAAAGAGGACGGACAATCACTTTGGATGTACTCAGTCCCAGCCAACTATATAACTCTTGCTCTTAATCCACTGACTAGCCATAAGTAATGGTAAAGTTTATTGTTAGTATATGTAATGTAAACAGAACTTCATGTATCAATGTTTTTAAAAATAATTTTTATTCTATTGCATTAGAGGTAAATAAATTTGCATTTGGGTCAAAACTTAAAACCCTGAAATGTCTTGAAAAGTTTTTATATTTTAGGAGTAGTCTCAGAAACTAACTAGTAAAATCACTTACATGTTAAAGGCGAGTTCACATCTGCGCCCGGTCTCCGCTTTCAGGTTTCCGTCTTCTGCCCAAGAAACTGGACAGGAAACGGACATCGGCAGTCACTTCTCAAACCCATTCGTTTCAATGGGTTTGTAAAGTGTCTGCCCGTGAGCGTCTGTGGGCGTTTTGTGGTCTTCGCGGCAAAACCACTTTTTTTTTAACCGGACACAAAGTCGGACATGTTGGACTTTGTGTCCGGTTAAAAAAGAAAAAACGTTTCGCCGCGGAGACCACAAAACGCCCACAGGTGGACACTATCTGCTGGGCTTCCATCGCTTGTCGGCAGAAGGCGGAAACCTGAAAGCGGAGACTGGGGCGAAGATGTGAACCTGTCCTAAATCAAGTTTGTTTTTCATACACACCCAGTACACCCTCTGAGTATGTGCATATACATATTTACCTAGATACACATATGTGGATATATATTTACATATGTATGTTTATGTATGTGTATATACACATAAAACATGCACGTGTTTTTTTGAAACCCGCACGTGTTGTTGTTTTTTAACCCCTTAAGGACATGGCCTCATTTTCAAAACTCACATACTGTATGTCAGTTTATTTGGCAATAACTTTGAGACGATTTAACTTACACAAGTGATTTTGAGGCAATTTTTTTGTGACATACTGTACTTCGTGTTAATGGTAAACATTGATCAATATTTTTTTTATTTTTTTTTTAAATAGCAAATTTTATTGAAATTCTGAAAAATATACAATTTTCAAAATGTGAAATGCTCTGTTTTTCCGACAGGTCCTTTTAATCCCTCTTCATAGCTTATTTTGTGAGGCAAAATAGTGTATTATTTTTCTTAATTATATAATTCTATATAGGAAAGGGGCATTTGGGGGTTTTATTCATTTTTTTTTTTTAACACACTTGATTTTTTTAACACTTTTTTTGATAGTGAGAAGCAATTGTGTGCAGAAATTTTAAAGTGCATCTTCAGCAAAAACAAAACTTTGCAGATTATGTCCCTCTTCGCTTGCTGTACCCTTGTGGAGCTTGGACATTCAAGGTTCAGCCGTTTGTACTGAACAACTGTTCTTCCTCTGAATTCGCAAACAGTAAATTGTTACCATTGTCTGCTATGTCACCTACGGTATATAGTAGAAGTGCAGTCCCATCACTATTCACTGTTTTATTTGCTTTTTTCTACACTGCAAAAAGTAAATCACAAAATAAAAAAGGAAACGTGAAACATTACATAGATAGTTTTAGTCCTTATTCCCATATAATTGTTTTGGTCAGTGTTTTTCATCAGTGATTGTTAACCAAAACCAAGAGACTAGACTACACAGAGAGAAAATATAATAGAAAGATTTTGGCTTACAATCACTAATGCAAAACACTGACCTAAACACAAAAGTGTGAATAAAGCCTTAGTAAGAAGTGGAGCATTACTATCAGTTCATTTTCCAAAATGTTATCTTACCAGTAAAGGTGGGGGGGGGGGGGGGGTAGAGGAAGTGAGAAGCAGAGACTGCAGGGAAAGCTGACAAAAGTAAATGGAAGGACCCCTTTAATATCCCTTGCAGCCTCTTATTTAACAAAATGCAAGTTTTAATGTGTTAATTAAGTGATTAGCCTACTCATACTCATGACTTAATAAGTATAATGTATTCATGCAGTTGCACGGCTATAGGGGTAGAACTTGCGAGTGGGCCCCTACGCTTTGGCCCTCCTCATAGCGATAATATTGACCATACTATATAGTACATTCTATGTATTCTTCCCTACGCAGCAAAGATGAAGCATGCAACAGCATGTGCTTCAGACAATTGCGCAAAGTGGGCTTCACTCTCATGGCATTAGTAAAGGGTTAGTTTTAAGTATTCTGTAGGGCTGACTACCTTCTTACTGGTATGCTCCAGTATTTAACTTTATTGTGAGCCAGCCCAACTCTGTATAGATACAAGTAACTTCCAGTGCAAGGTTTTGGATATACAATACCCTACACCAGGCATGAGTCGGGTGGGAATAAAAAATGTTTTGTCCAAACTTGAAGGTTTTCAACAAACTTGAAGCTTGAGGATGTCCTGAGGAGATATGCAGACTGCCTGAGTAATGGGAAAATTCCCAAAGAGGGATGTGTTTAGTACTGCAAATAGGAGGATGTAGGCAGTGGTAGCCAGCAGTCTAGACCCTGGCCTCTCAGACCTTTCATTATGACAACTGCGAGAATCCTTCATCTTCTGACCGCTTTTCCCCAAACCCTGATACTTTACAATAGCGGCACCAAGGATTGGAATTCATTCCTGCTGCCTGCACAGGAGACTGTTCTTGTACCTAGATGATTGGCTTGGGAACAGTGGTCAGGGGATGAATGTCTCACTAGTGCCACCGAAACAGAATAATGCTCCTTTATCCCCCCACACTCAGTATAATGCTCCCTAATGCCAACACACTGTATAAAACCACGTTTTGGTTCAGTCCAACTGTATAACGCCACATTATTGTCCCAACACAGTATAGTGCTCCTGAATGCCCCCTGCACACAGTATAATGCCACAATAGGGATCCTCACACACAATATAAAGCTCTGCAGTGCCCCCCCACATAGTATAATTAGTACCCTCCACACATTATAATGTTCCTTAGTGCGCCCCACAGAGTATAATGCCACATTACAGCCCCCCTCACTGTATAAAGCCACATTAGTGCCCCCCACGGTATAATTCTCCTTTATGTCTCCTGCACAGTATAATATTCCCTTCATGCCCCCACACAGTATAATGCTCCCTTATGCCTTCACACAGTATAACACATTAATGTCCCCCACTGTCTGATGCCACATTATTACCCACACAGTATAATGGTCTTTAATGCCCCTGCACAGTATAATGGCAGATTAGGTCCACCTCACACAGTGTAAAGCTCCTCAATGTCCTCCACACAGTAAATGGTCACGTTAGTACCCCCACACAGTATAAAGCCATGTTAGTTACCTCACACACAGTGTAAACATCTTTAGTGTCCTCTGCACAGAATAATACCATGTTAATGCCCCCCACACAGTAATGTTACATTTGGGCCCCATACACACATTATAAACCTTCTTAGTGCTTTTTATGTGCCACTGTGTTGGCATGTTGCTATTGTTTCATGTGTTCTGTTTTTTGGAAAAAAAAAAAAAAGATTTGTGGGTTTTTCTTAATAAAAATTATTTGATTTAAAAAAAATAGAACATAGAACACATCAAAACACAGATCAAAAAAGTTGGGACAGGGACATGTCTACCATTATCTAGCATTTCCTCTTTTTTTTTTTTTTACAGTAGTGTATAAACATTTGGGGAGTCTACTGGAGTTTTGGGAGACAAATGTTGTCCCATTCTTGTCTGATGTAGGATTCTAGCTGTTCATCCATCCTGGGTCTTTTGCCAGATTTAATAAGATTGGTTTCATAACATGCTAAATGTTTTCCATTGGTGAATGCCGGCCAAGCCAGCTCCGTACCCGAACTCTTCCTCTGCTAAGCCATGCTGGTGTGATTGGTGCAGTATTTGGTGTGGCTGTTACTGAAATATGCAAGGCTTTTCTTGAAAGACATGTTGTCAGAATGGGAGCATGTGTTCTTCAGCAGTGATAATGCCTTGATGTGTGAGCTGCCCATGCTATAAGCACTGATACAAGCCCATACCATCAGCGATGCAGGCTTTTGTACGGTGACTGGATAACATGCTGAGTGGTCCTCTTGAGTCTGCATGATACGGTATGCTTGGTTTCCATAAATAATTTAAAATTTTTATTTATCTGAGCACAGAACAGTTTTCTATTTTCCCTCAATTCATTTCAAGGGAGTTTTGGATAAGAGAAGATGGATGCGTTTTTGGATTGTGTTAATATATAGCTTCCTCTTTGCATGATACAGCTTTCACTTGCATTTGTGGATTGCACAGCAAACTGTGTTCAAAACAATGATTTCTGGAAGTATTTCTGAGCCCTAGAATTGATTTAGTTTACCAATTCATGCCTGCTTTTAATGCAGTGGTACAAGTGGTACATGAGGGTGTATGGATCACGAGCATCCAATAGTGACCATTGGCCTTGCTCTTTATGCACATGGATTTCTCCAGATTCTCAGAATCTGATGATATAACATGCTGTAGATGGTCGTATATTCAAAGTCTTGTCAATTTTGTTTTGAATATTTTTCTGAAATTGTGACACAATTTGTATATGTAATATTTCATAGATTGGTGAATCTATATATTTACTTCTGAGAGGCTCATGCTCTATTTTTTGTACAGTCATGTGACTTAGTTGAAATTGATCATCCAGCTGTTGAAATCTCTAAAAATATTTTTCCCACACTGTAAACGCCGTGGTAGGGGAAAAAAAGTGCCAAACCGCAGTTTTTTGTTTCATCTGCAATAGACATTCCTCTACGTGGAAGTATAAAAAAAGTTATACGTGTCAGAACATGGCAAGTTTTAGAAAAAAAATTTTTTTTTGCAGTTTTTGTTAAGGGGTGAAAATGTAAATAAAACCATATAAATTTTGTATCCCCGGAATCATACAGAAACATAGAAAACAGACGCCATGTCATTTTGACTGCAGAGTGAATTCCGTAAAAACAAAGCCCGTAGGAAAGTATCAAAAATGTATTTTTTCTTCAAATCCACCTCACTTTTAATTTTCCCAGCTTCCCAGTACATTGCACAGAATAATAAATGGTAGCATCATGAAGAAAAATTTGTCCCACAAACATTAAATCATCATATATCTCTGAGAATGGAAAAGTTTATGCAGTTTGGAAGGGGGAGAGTCAACAACAAAAAAACTTAAAATTCCTGCAGAGGGAAGGGGTTAATAATGTCCCAAATAGCAAATGTGTAAGGTATCTATTTTATATGCATCGCATACTTTCTTGTATGAGTTCTAAAAAACTGAGTATGAGTGTCAAGCACTAACTTTTCTACTAAAGCTGACTGACACCACTGAAGCGTTTTATGATATAAGTGACATGATAAGCTTATTCCAAGCTGTTGAATGGCAGGCTGCCTTCTCTGCAAAGAGGGTAATTACATATCTGGCTATAACATTTAGAAGGTACTAACATTTTAGATATTAATGTATACTCCAAATGTATAATCACAGTAGTACCTGTAATACAGTCACATGGAATGTTATGAAATTCGTGACTGACATCTCATAGCAGTGCTACCTTTTATCTTCCTAAACTGTAATACTATTAGAATGTAAGAAAACGTTGATTTTACTAAATGATGATCAAAGGAAAAAAAGATAATAAAAGCAGCTTCAAATGTCTTGTGGATGTACAGGGATCAAAAGCCAAATATTCTCCATGTACCTTTCTTTACCCAGCAGTCATTGTGATTTACTAATAATATGTGCTGCTTGCCATAGTGTTTGCTTAGTTCTGCTTCTAACGGCATCCTCTATTTAGGCCGAAATTGTGAAGTGGCATACATGGGCAGATGTCTCACTGCTGGCACACCATCTGTATGTTCTCTGACCTCCAAATCAGATAGGAGTCTGTTTATTTTGTGTTCTAATAAAAGGGTTAAACATTGGGTCATTAAAACAATATTTCCAAGCTTGTTGAAAGGTCTGTGTGCCTGTGACTTTTCATAATGCTAAAAATGCATGACATTTTTCCTTGCTTGTCCTGATTTTCATCCTGATACAGAGCGTGTACGTTCAGAAAACTACATCCTCAAATATCTCTTCTGAATGTAAAGGAACTGCAGGGATAAAGGTAATTTTAATCTATCAGTTGAATGAATCCAATAGAATTCATGTAATGACATAGATGTAGCTAGATTTCTAATAGACAGATATGTATATAGAAGAGAGGTGGCTCCATAGCAAAGATGAAAATGGACTACCTTCATGCTGAGATTTGCCACCCAGGTCAGATGGCGCTCCTGTCTCCATATATTTCACATGATCCTTAGGCCAATTCCCTACATAACTATTTGCTAGCAATGGAGCAGCTCTGAACATGCCAGATTCTCCTATGGTATATAAGCCTATGCTTGCAGTATTGTGTAATAAATTCCTTTAATTCTGATATAATAAATAAATAACATCCTGTTTTGTACACAAGACAATGACATTTTGTTGTCTAATTGTGAAAAGTTTCCTCTGTTAGATAAACATAATGTGTGAGGATGAATGTCCAAAAAGCTGCTAATAGAGTGAATGCTAAAAACCAAACTTCTGCGATGAGGATATAAAATAAAATGCATGGTACCTAAGATGATATACACAACAAAGACATTCTCTCCATCATTATTCTATCATCTTTCCCTATCATTTTAGGCAATTTGATGTATCTGTTTGGTTGTTCAAAGGCAAAAGCAAAGGCGAGTTTCACAATACATTACTTGAGTAATAGATCAATTTGCTTACAAGATAGCCTCTTTTAAATTAGATGTACAGAGGACTGTCCGTAAGATAATGCCTTCTGTCAGTGCCATCTTAAACTGCTTGAGCAAATTTTCTCAGAACAGTAAGTGATTAATGTATCAGTAGATATATCCTACTAATATTATAAAAGTTTGTGTGTTAGGATGTTTGGATGTTTGTGAGTTTGGATGTTTGTTCCTCAATCAAGGCCAAACCGCTGAACAGATTTGGCTGAGATTGCACACATACCTGTATGGTGACTGGGAAGGAAACATAGGCTACTTCATAGGCCGCTCCATCCCCCGACATCACGACTGCTACCGGAGAACGTATGGTCCTGCTACGCTGCCGGACCTAAGATGACGTCATCCCTGGCTTCAGCAGGGCTCCGATAGGTCTGCTGCATCCTGTGGGTGGCGCAATGAATGAAGTGCCAGCCAGAAAACATGGCGGCGGCTCACCGCCTCGGCGCAACACTGACATGCATGCTGGCTGTGCGGCGCAGGACGAGCCACTCGGGTGTGCACAGCCTGCGCTCCAGACACAACGGTGCATAGCCACAGCTGCGAAGTGAAGCGGACACGTGGCCTCACTCGCTGTGGCAGGGCAAGTGGATTGGCTGTGTGAGTAACCACGAGGGACTGTAGAGTTCGGTGCCGGGGGCCACAGTATAGGACTTTGGGGGCCCAGGAGGTCGCGCAGGAGGGGAGGGGGCTGCGTAACAGTGGTTTGGGGAGCCAGAGGGGTGCCCAGGGCCTCCTTACCAGGGATGCCGCAGGGGTAGGGTTTGGAGGTGAGCATGAGAGGAGGGGGCCGCACTACAGGGGTTTGGGTGGGCTGGAGCCACGCGAGCCAGGGATCACGAGTTAGATACACGTATCTGCACAAAGTACCACGTGCCGAAAGATTACATACGTGCATCTGCACACAGTACCACACGCCAGAGAATTAAATACACAGGTCAGCACACAGTATCACATGCCAGAGCATTACATACGCACGTCTGCACACAGTACCACAAGCCGGAGTGATTAGATACACACCACTGCACACAGTACCACACACCATAGTATTGGATACGCGCATCTACACACAGTTCCACATGCCAAAGGATTAGATACGCACGTCTGCATACAGTTCCACATGCTAGAGGATTACATACGCGCGTTTGCACAAAGTATCACACACCAGAAGATTAGATACGAACATCTTCACACAGTACCACAAGCCGGAGGATTACATACACACATCTCAACACAATACCAGATGCCAGAGGATTACATACACACGTCTGCACACAGTTCCACACGCAGCAGGATACACACCACTGCACACAATACCACACGCCATAGGATTGGATACACGACAATGCACACAGTTACACACGCCGCAGGATTAGATACGTGTATCTACACACACTTCCATATGCCAGAGGATTAGATACGCGCGTCTGCACAAAGTACCACACGCCAGAGGATTAGATACACAGGTTAGCACACAGTATTACATGCCAGAGGATTAGATGCACACGTTTGCACACACTTCCACATGCCAAAGGATTAGATATGTGCATCTGCACACAGTTCCACATGTCAGAGGATTAGATACACAGAACAGCACACAGTATCACACGCCAGAGGTTTACATACACACGTCTTCATATAGTACCACATGCCGGAGGATTACATACGCACGTCTGCACACAATACCACAAGCCAGAGGAATAGATACACACGTCTTAACACAATACCACACGCCAGAGGATTAGATACGCACCACTGCACACAGTTTCACATGCCGCAGGATTACATGCACACCACTGCACACAATACCACACGCCGGAAAATTGAATACGCGCCAACGCACACAGTACCACACGCAGCACTATTGGATACGCGCATATGCACACAGTTCCACACACCAGAGGATTAAGATACGCACATCTGCACACAGTACAATGTGCCGTAGGCCGTAGGATTAAATACGTGCATCTGCACACAGTTCAACACACCAGAGGTTTAGATATGCGCATCTGCACACAGTTCCACACACCGCAGGATTACATAACCACCACTGCACACAATACCACACGCTGTAGGATTCGATACGTGCCAATCTACACAGTTACACACACCGCAGGAATAGATACGAGCATCTACACAAAGTTACACACGCCAGAGGATTACATACACAGGTCAGCACACAGTCTCACACACCAGAGGATTAGATACATGCATCTACACACAGTTCCACATGACAAAGGATTACATACGCGCATCTGCACACCGTTCCACATGCCAGAGGATTACATACGCGCATCTGCCCAATTACCACACACAAGAGGATTAGATACACAGGCCAGCACACAGTATCACAAGCCAGAGGATTAGATATGCACGTCATCACACAGTACCACACGCCGGAGAATTACATATGCACGTCTGCATATAGTACCACAAGCCAGAGGATTACATACACATGTCTTAATGCAATACCACACGCCAGAGGATTAGAAGCGCACCTCTGCACACAGTTCCACACACTGCAGGATTACATACACGCCACTGCACACAATACCACACGCCGGAGGATTGGATACGTGTTAATGCACGCAGTTACACATGCTGCAGGATTACATACACCCATCTAAACACAATTCCACATGATGGAGGAGTACATACGTGTGTCTATACACAGTTCCACATGCCGCAGGATTAAACATGCATGTCTGCACACAATTCCACATGCCAAACAATTACATACGTGTGATATAGCTTTACTCCAGAACTCCAGAGCAACCGAACCCTACTTTGTCACTAATATCCGAAATGAGATACACATGATCACATGATGCTTATGGACACACACACATACAATATACAAAATACACCAATTCAAAACTGGACAAAATATGAAATATACCCATGCGAAGCCGGGTCCTCTGCTAGTATGATATAATCTGTAAAAGAACATATATTGTATACTTATACACCCCACTCTGTGAGACCAGATACTCTGTAAGGTATTAGCAGCGCATGGCTGCGAGTGCAGTGGTGTTTGAGGCAGAGATGAGGACATGGCAAGTTTCCCTGCTTTATGATGCATTCTGGCTGTTCATTAGTGCAGCATTTACTATTTTCTTGAAGGAACAATATGCAACAACGTAAAATGAAATCCTGCTCATCTGAGCACTAACTAAAATAGAAAACCCATGAGCTATAACAGTGTCTAGTTGCCAGCAACATAACACAGAACACCATAAGCCTTTATTTTGGTTTTACCCTGAAGTTTCTGCTTCCTCTGAGAGCAAAATTAGAAATGTCGCTTTGGGCTTTATTTATGGAGTACTACTTGCTACCAAAGTTTGCTTTACCTAAACCCATCATTGTGGAGACCACAGATGAAATTTTACAACAAGAAAACCAAGTAACACTATCATGACTCAAGTGGAGATACAGCCTTTGGCAAATGCTACAGCTATACATACTGCATTGTGCTATACATCTACATGTGTACAGACATATTCTCCCTGGCAATGCTTAGTTATAGTATTACTTGTGGAAACTTTATAGCCTGCTTTCTATTGAAAGGAAGTTAGATAGGTTAATAATGTATATTACAAAAACCAAACCAAACATATGAAAATAGTCAAAGATAAACAAAAATGGGACTTACACTTTAAAATTGTTATTGTTGCCCATAACCACCATGTTTTGTTGGTTCTTTTCACCAATACTGATCATTTCTGCTTAGAAAAACGTTTATTCCTGAACCCCATTTCAGGAAGTCTCCGGTAGGTTAAAGCTAACTGCTGAACACATTTGGCTGACAGCTATCTTGCCTGTTCCTCACAAGAGCTTGCCCAACTGGTGCCCTTGTCCTGAACTAAACCAGGGGAGAAAAATTACAGACAAGTGTTTTTCTAAGTGGTTTTCTTATAAATAATGCTGTTTGTGTGGGGATTGGGGATATGAAATTTTTTCAGGTTCTTTGAAGTGTTTAAGTACAGATGAAAAGACATAAAATAGTTTTATATACTTTGCATTTTTAGTCTTTGTATTTGTATAGATACTTGAGTAACTTTGGCTATCTATAGATAGACATGAATATTATTGTCATAAATACATGATTCATGAGGGTGGGTTTGCTGTATCCCAAGTTGATTGCTTAATCACTTCCAGACTGCCCATTGAGTTTTTATGTCCAGATAGTGTTTTTCTCGTTCAGCAAGGATGCACAGTACGTCCTTGCAGTTTTAAGCAGCTGCATAAAATCATGCAACTGCAGAAATGGGAAGCCAGATGCTACTACAATCGGAGCTCCTCTAGAAAAGGTTTATTCCCTGCCTTCCTGATCACTGTGTACACAGTGCCCAATGAGCACTATATACACAGCTATAGGTGCCGCCATGATGCCGCTCCCCTCTGACCTGGTGCTCCTGTGATCTGCTGCGGATCAGAGACTGTTAGGATTGTTGGGTCCTAGATGACTCAGATCAGCTCTGCAGTCATGGACAGGAGGCTGCATTCCTCCTGTAACTGGTGATATATGTATCTCCCCCACAAAAACAAATGTGCTAAGATGCCCCCAAAGGTCTATTATGTCCAATGTAATAAAAAAAACATAAAGAAATGAATAAATAGAAACACAAACTAAATAAAGTAAATAAACAAAAAATACATTAATAACACGCCCTCAACACAGATTCTAGCCCCACCACCGACAACACAAGACAAAATAAAAATTGCTGTAACGCTTCCTCATTTATTTTTTGTATTTTGGACGTTTACCCTGTTGCTTGTATGTTAAAGTGTTTATAAAATCTTAATAAAAATTAAGGTTTAAGAATAAATAAATACATTACCATAACAGTGAGGAGAAACTATTTTAGGCTAAGAACCTATGTGGTGTACAACAATCCAAAAGAGCCAAACCGCCTTTTTTTTTCACTGTTTCGCCTCTGATAAAAATTATAATAAAAAGTAATCAAAGCGGGGGGCCACATGGTGGCTCAGTGGTCAGCACTGCAGCCTTACAGCGCTGTGATCAAAGCCTTACAGTGATCAAAGCAATAGCAATTCCCCAAAATGGCATAATTGAAAAGTACACCTGACACCGCAAAAAAAGACACCCTATACATCCCTGTACACCAGACCTGGGCAAAGTCCGGCCCCCGGGCCATATCCGGCCCTCTGACTGATTCAGTCCGGCCCGCACGGCGTGTCTAGGGAGGCGTGTCTAGGGAGGCGTGTCTAGGGGGCGTGTCTTAGTTCCGGCAGGAAGATGAAGACATGTGGAGAGTGTCATAAGGTACTGAGAGATGGAAGGTGAGATGCAGGGGGGAGAGAGAGAGTGTGTGTGTGTTTGTGTGTGTATGTGTATATGTGTCTGTCTGTGTGTCGTTATACTAGGGCAGAGATGGAAGGGGAATGTTATACTAGGGCAGAGATGGAAGGGGAATGTTATACTTGGGCAGAGATGGCAGGGGAATGTTATACTAGGGCAGAGATGGAAGGGGAATGTTATACTAGGGCAGAGATGGCAGGGGAATGTTATACTAGGGCAGAGATGGCAGATGGAAGGGGGGGACATGAAATGGGGCAAATAAAGGAGGATATGGAACTGAGGGAGAAATGGAGGGGGGGACATGAAACTGGGGGGACATTAAACCGTGGATGTAGCTGTAGGGGGACCTGTCTGCCTCTAGTTGCCCCCAGTTTCATGTCCCACTCTAGCTGTCAATTTATTGCCCCCCTCAAACTACCCCCACTGTTTAATGTCCCCCTCCAGCTGCTTCAGTTTTGTGTCCCCTCTAGTCTCCACCAGTTTATACTGGGGCACCAGGAGAGGGACCTAATACTGTGGGGCAGTTGGAAGGGAACATTATAGTGTGGGGACATATAATGTACGGGTAACTATAGGAGGATAATACTTTGTGGGGGAACTTGGAAAGATGATTGGGAATAGGCGGAGTCAACGTAGAAGTGGGTGAAGCTAAATTTGCCATGGCGTGGCCCTCTAGCATAGTTTCAATTTCTTATGCGGCCCCATGGGAAAATTAATTGCCCACCCCTGCTGTACATAGAAGTATAAAAAAGTTACTGGTGTCAGAATATGGCAACTTTTAGGAAAAAAAATTTTGGCACAGTTTTGGATTTTTGTTAAGGGGTTAAAATGTAAATAAAACCATATAAATTTGGTATCCTCGGAATCGTACCGAAACATAGACTACAGGTGACGTGTCATTTTGGCGGCACAGTGTACGCTATAAAAACAAAGCCTGTAGGAAAGTCGCACAAATGGACTTTTTCTTCAAATCCACCCCATTTTGATTTTTTTTTTCCAGCTTCCCAGTACATTGCGCAGAATAATTAATGGTAGCATCATAAAGAGCAATTTGTCCCACAAAGATTAAGACCTCATATGGCTCTGAGAGTGGAGAAATTAAAAAAGTTATGTGGTTTGGAAGGGGGGGGGGGTCAAAAACAATAAAATGAAAATCGAAAAATGTCGACAGGAAGGGGTTAATATTCAATCCATATTTAGTGGTATAAAAGGGGGCCAGAAAATGGCTAATAAGTTTCATCTCCTCAGCATACACCATGATTATATATTTAACTAAGATTACATAAAATAAATGCAGAAAAATAAAAAGCTCAGGAGACACAGAGATTGGTTTTATCTGTTCATTTAGGTCAGAGAGATAATGAGTAGAGATGAGCGAACACTAAAATGTTCGAGGTTCGAAATTCGATTCGAACAGCCGCTCACTGTTCGAGTGTTCGAATGGGTTTCGAACCCCATTATAGTCTATGGGGAACATAAACTCGTTAAGGGGGAAACCCAAATTCGTGTCTGGAGGGTCACCAAGTCCACTATGACACCCCAGGAAATGATACCAACACCCTGGAATGACACTGGGACAGCAGGGGAAGCATGTCTGGGGGCATAAAAGTCACTTTATTTCATGGAAATCCCTGTCAGTTTGCGATTTTCGCAAGCTAACTTTTCCCCATAGAAATGCATTGGCCAGTGCTGATTGGCCAGAGTACGGAACTCGACCAATCAGCGCTGGCTCTGCTGGAGGAGGCGGAGTCTAAGATAGCTCCACACCAGTCTCCATTCAGGTCCGACCTTAGACTCCGCCTCCTCCGGCAGAGCCAGCGCTGATTGGCCGAAGGCTGGCCAATGCATTCCTATGCGAATGCAGACTTAGCAGTGCTGAGTCAGTTTTGCTCAACTACACATCTGATGCACACTCGGCACTGCTACATCAGATGTAGCAATCTGATGTAGCAGAGCCGAGGGTGCACTAGAACCCCTGTGCAAACTCAGTTCACGCTAATAGAATGCATTGGCCAGCGCTGATTGGCCAATGCATTCTATTAGCCCGATGAAGTAGAGCTGAATGTGTGTGCTAAGCACACACATTCAGCACTGCTTCATCAAGCCAATACAATGCATTAGCCAGTGCTGATTGGCCAGAGTACGGAATTCGGCCAATCAGCGCTGGCTCTGCTGGAGGAGGCGGAGTCTAAGATCGCTCCACACCAGTCTCCATTCAGGTCCGACCTTAGACTCCGCCTCCTCCGGCAGAGCCAGCGCTGATTGGCCGAAGGCTGGCCAATGCATTCCTATGCGAATGCAGACTTAGCAGTGCTGAGTCAGTTTTGCTCAACTACACATCTGATGCACACTCGGCACTGCTACATCAGATGTAGCAATCTGATGTAGCAGAGCCGAGGGTGCACTAGAACCCCTGTGCAAACTCAGTTCACGCTAATAGAATGCATTGGCCAGCGCTGATTGGCCAATGCATTCTATTAGCCCGATGAAGTAGAGCTGAATGTGTGTGCTAAGCACACACATTCAGCACTGCTTCATCAAGCCAATACAATGCATTAGCCAGTGCTGATTGGCCAGAGTACGGAATTCGGCCAATCAGCGCTGGCTCTGCTGGAGGAGGCGGAGTCTAAGGTCGGACCTGAATGGAGACTGGTGTGGAGCGATCTTAGACTCCGCCTCCTCCAGCAGAGCCAGCGCTGATTGGCCGAATTCCGTACTCTGGCCAATCAGCACTGGCTAATGCATTGTATTGGCGTGATGAAGCAGTGCTGAATGTGTGTGCTTAGCACACACATTCAGCTCTACTTCATCGGGCTAATAGAATGCATTGGCCAGCGCTGATTGGCCGAATTCCGTACTCTGGCCAATCAGTGCTGGCCAATGCATTCTATTAGCTTGATGAAGCAGAGTGTGCACAAGGGTTCAAGCGCACCCTCGGCTCTGATGTAGCAGAGCCGAGGCTGCACAAGGGTTCAAGCGCACCCTCGGCTCTGATGTAGGAGAGCCGAGGGTGCACTTGAACCCTTGTGCAGCCTCGGCTCTGCTACATCAGAGCCGAGGGTGCGCTTGAACCCTTGTGCACACTCTGCTTCATCAAGCTAATAGAATGCATTGGCCAGCGCTGATTGGCCAATGTATTCTATTAGCCTGATGAAGTAGAGCTGAATGTGTGTGCTAAGCACACACATTCAGCTCTACTTCATCGGGCTAATAGAATGCATTGGCCAGCGCTGATTGGCCGAATTCCGTACTCTGGCCAATCAGTGCTGGCCAATGCATTCTATTAGCTTGATGAAGCAGAGTGTGCACAAGGGTTCAAGCGCACCCTCGGCTCTGATGTAGCAGAGCCGAGGCTGCACAAGGGTTCAAGCGCACCCTCGGCTCTGATGTAGGAGAGCCGAGGGTGCACTTGAACCCTTGTGCAGCCTCGGCTCTGCTACATCAGAGCCGAGGGTGCGCTTGAACCCTTGTGCACACTCTGCTTCATCAAGCTAATAGAATGCATTGGCCAGCGCTGATTGGCCAATGTATTCTATTAGCCTGATGAAGTAGAGCTGAATGTGTGTGCTAAGCACACACATTCAGCTCTACTTCATCGGGCTAATAGAATGCATTGGCCAGCGCTGATTGGCCAGAGTACGGAACTCGACCAATCAGCGCTGGCTCTGCTGGAGGAGGCGGAGTCTAAGATCGCTCCACACCAGTCTCCATTCAGGTCCGACCTTAGACTCCGCCTCCTCCAGCAGAGCCAGCGCTGATTGGCCGAATTCCGTACTCTGGCCAATCAGCACTGGCTAATGCATTGTATTGGCGTGATGAAGCAGTGCTGAATGTGTGTGCTTAGCACACACATTCAGCTCTACTTCATCGGGCTAATAGAATGCATTGGCCAATCAGCGCTGGCCAATGCATTCTATTAGCGTGAACTGAGTTTGCACAGGGGTTCTAGTGCACCCTCGGCTCTGCTACATCAGATTGCTACATCTGATGTAGCAGTGCCGAGTGTGCATCAGATGTGTAGTTGAGCAAAACTGACTCAGCACTGCTAAGTCTCTGCATTCGCATAGGAATGCATTGGCCAGCCTTCGGCCAATCAGCGCTGGCTCTGCCGGAGGAGGCGGAGTCTAAGGTCGGACCTGAATGGAGACTGGTGTGGAGCGATCTTAGACTCCGCCTCCTCCAGCAGAGCCAGCGCTGATTGGTCGAGTTCCGTACTCTGGCCAATCAGCGCTGGCCAATGCATTCTATTAGCCCGATGAAGTAGAGCTGAATGTGTGTGCTTAGCACACACATTCAGCTCTACTTCATCAGGCTAATAGAATACATTGGCCAATCAGCGCTGGCCAATGCATTCTATTAGCTTGATGAAGCAGAGTGTGCACAAGGGTTCAAGCGCACCCTCGGCTCTGATGTAGCAGAGCTGAGGGTGCACAAGGGTTCAAGTGCACCCTCGGCTCTCCTACATCAGAGCCGAGGGTGCGCTTGAACCCTTGTGCAGCCTCGGCTCTGCTACATCAGAGCCGAGGGTGCGCTTGAACCCTTGTGCACACTCTGCTTCATCAAGCTAATAGAATGCATTGGCCAGCACTGATTGGCCAGAGTACGGAATTCGGCCAATCAGCGCTGGCCAATGCATCCCTATGGGAAAAAGTTTATCTCACAAAAATCACAATTACACACCCGATAGAGCCCCAAAAAGTTATTTTTAATAACATTCCCCCCTAAATAAAGGTTATCCCTAGCTATCCCTGCCTGTACAGCTATCCCTGTCTCATAGTCACAAAGTTCACATTCTCATATGACCCGGATTTGAAATCCACTATTCGTCTAAAATGGAGGTCACCTGATTTCGGCAGCCAATGACTTTTTCCAATTTTTTTCAATGCCCCCGGTGTCGTAGTTCCTGTCCCACCTCCCCTGCGCTGTTATTGGTGCAAAAAAGGCGCCAGGGAAGGTGGGAGGGGAATCGAATTTTGGCGCACTTTACCACGTGGTGTTCGATTCGATTCGAACATGGCGAACACCCTGATATCCGATCGAACATGTGTTCGATAGAACACTGTTCGCTCATCTCTAATAATGAGTTTTTACTACTGTCACAGTTATACACACAGAGGGAGGAAGCAGCTGTATCCAGGTGCTTTGTGTTTTCTTGTAACATGATAATACTCCTGTAATCTATATCCTCACAGGTCTTTATTTCAACACTCATCCAAAACCATCTATGACCCTTTAGAAGTATACTATGAAACTCACATTTAAGGTCATGAACCACTGAACATGCAGAGGAAGGTGATAAAAGAAACACAAACCACACCAATTAGGTCATTCTGCCTCCGGATGCTAATACTGCAATTACTATTGTAGAGATTTTATGCTCTTAGGGTGCATTCACACTGAGTAAACGCTAGCTTATTCTGAACGTAAAACACGTTCAGAATAAGCGGCGTCTAAAGCAGCTCCATTCATTTCTATGGGAGCGGGGATACGAGCGCTCCCCATAGAAATGAATGGTCTGCTTCTTTCACTCCGTGCAGTCCCATTGAAGTGAATGGGGAGTGCCGGCGTGTACGCTCCGGCATGAGCAGAGCTTGCCGTATACGCCGGCACTCCCCATTCACTTCAATGGGACTGCACGGAGTGAAAGAAGCAGACCATTCATTTCTATGGGGAGCGCTCGTATCCCCGCTCCCATAGAAATGAATGGAGCTGCTTTAGACGCCGCTTATTCTGAACGTGTTTTACGTTCAGAATAAGCTAGCGTTTACTCAGTGTGAATGCACCCTTAGGATTCAGAGATTATGGTTTAATGCCTGTAACCATCCTTATAACGTCTGATAAAAGCAACATGACATATTATATACAGACATCTCAAATAAAAAATACTCATCATATTAGACACATATTCATAACAAGTTCTGTGTTCCATCAAATGATATCCTTCTGGCTTTATTGCAGCCAAGCACTTAACACTGTTGCTCAGTAAACCTATGTCATGAATTTATCAAATTATTCTTGCTAGAGTGAAGCTTTCTTCCGACTTTCTTACATGTGAAGGGCTACTGAGAATTAAAAGTGATATTAATAGCCTTCTTAAATCTATTTGCCTCAGAGCGCTGTGAAGAGGCAGCATTGCTGGAGCCTGACATTCAGCAAATACTGTTGAAAAAGGTCAGCTCATGTCAGTTGTTTTATATCACAAAGACCTTGAGTTTAGAAATGCCATTATGTCGCAATCGGTGCCCAATGGCAGAAATGTGTCATGTAATCCACTGTTACCTGCAGAAGCCAGACTTATGATAATGACAAAAGCTGCAAAGTGGTGCAATGTGGTGATACTGAATATTTACAGGCTTCAGCACCACCACTCGATTTTAACCCCTTCCCGCCGATGGCATTTTTTGATTTTCGTTTTTCGTTTTTGACTCCCCTCCTTCTAAACCCCATAACTTTTTTATTTCTCCGCTCCCAGAGCCATATGAGGTCTTAATTTTTGCGGGACAAATTTTTCTTGATGAGGCTAACATTAATTATTCTATATAATGTACTGGGAAGCAGGAAAAAAAATTCAGAATGGGGTGGATTTGAAGAAAAAATGCATTTCTGCGACTTTCTTACGGGCTTTGGTTTTACGGCGTTCACTGTGCAGCCAAAATGACATGTCCCCTGTATTCTGTGTTTCGGTACGGTTCCAGGGATACCAAATGTATATGGTTTTATTTACATTTTGACCCCTAAAAAAAATTCCAAAACGGTGTTAAAAAATTTTTTTTCTAAAAGTCGCCATATTCCGACGGCCGTAACTTTTTTATACATAGGTGTACGGGGATGCATAGGGTGTCTTTTTTTGCGGGGCCGGGTGTACTTTTTAGTTCTACCATTTTCGGGAAATGTTATTGCTTTGATCACTTTTTATTCAAATTTTTATCAGACTCAAAACAGTGAAAAAACGGCGGTTTGGAACTTTTGACTATTTTTCCTGCTACGGCGTTTACCGAACAGGAAAAATATTTTTATAGATTTGTAGAGCGGGCGATTTCGGACGCGTGGATACCTAACATGTGTGTGTTTCACAGTTTTTAACTACTTTTATATTTGTTCTAGGGAAAGGGGGGTGATTTGAACTTTTAATACTTTTTATATTTTTTTTATTTTTTTTACTTTTTTTTTATTTTTTTTTTGCATTTATTAGACCCCCTAGGGGTGTTGAACTGAAATGCATTGCAAAAAATCATCATCTCTTTTGCAGGCTGCATAGACCAGCCTGCAAAAGAGAGAATTTGCAGACCGGCTGGGAGCCTTTAACAAGGCTCTCGGCTGTCATGGCAACATGACGTCGGCCCTGGAGCATGCTCCAGGAGCCGGCGATCCCTGCCAAAATGGCGGCGCCCATGCGCCGCCGGGAAAATGGCGCCTCCGGCGCCTTTGACAGCAGCGCCGGAGGGGTTAATGCCTCCGATCAGTCCGGGGACCGATCGGAGGCATTAGAGCCGGTTGTCTACTGCTTAAAGCCGTAGACACCCGGCGGCTATGACGGCCGCCCGGCTCCCGGGCGGTCGCCATAGTTACAGACCCGACACGCGCCGTACTATTATGGCGCATGTCGGGAAGGGGTTAAGAGACACCAAATAACAAGATAAAGTCTTACATTAAACTTAGAGATGAGCGAGTAGTATTCGATCGAGTAGGTATTCGATCAAATACTACAGTATTCGAAATACTCATACTCGATCGAGTACCACTCGCTATTCGAATGGAAAAGTTCAATGCAAAACCAGCATTGATTGGGCAAATGCTATACAGTCAGCCAATCAACGCTGTTTCTTCTCCTACCTTTAGAAGTCTTCTCCGTGCAGCTTCCCCGCGGCGTCTTCCGGCTCTGAATTCACTCTGCCAGGCATCGGGCCTGAGCAGAGCCGACTGCGCATGCCCGTGCTACAAGCAAATGGCCGCTTTGACTGTAAGCGGCCATTTTCTTGTAGTGCAGGCATGCGCAGTCGGCTCTGCCCAGGCCCGATGCCTGGCAGAGTGAATTCAGAGCCGGAAGATGCCGCAGGGACGCTGCACGGAGAAGACTTCTCGGAGGATCCAGCCCAACCCTCACTCGTGGACTTGGTAAGTATAATTTGATCGAATGTTGCCTACCCCTGAAACGAGCATTTTCCCCCCATAGACTATAATAGGATTCGATATTCGATTTGAGTAGTCGAATATTGAGCGGCTACTCGAAACGAATATCAAATATCGAACATTTTACTGTTCGCTCATCTCTAATTAAACTCCCTGTTCTTTCATCACTATCAAAAAGTGAAATGAAATCTGTCATGTGAATTGTACCTACCAAACAATTCTTATCAGTTGGTACAAAACTTAAAAAATCTGCAGCTACAGAATATCTTTTTATGTTTGATCCTAGAATTTTGATTACCAAAAAATGATCATTAACCATTTTGGCAAATTAACTGGTAAGTGATCTAATATTGGTCCCAATCTTAACAAGTGCTCACTCATCGATACTACCCAATGCCTCAATCTTTGTCCTTTACAGACATCACTGGTATTCCAGTCCAATCTCAGGCAGACACCATTCATTTTAGGCCTAATGTATGCAC
The DNA here is from genome assembly GCF_031893055.1 of Leptodactylus fuscus. Taxonomy (NCBI): domain Eukaryota; kingdom Metazoa; phylum Chordata; class Amphibia; order Anura; family Leptodactylidae; genus Leptodactylus; species Leptodactylus fuscus. Next base: position 101,082,848 of record NC_134267.1, read on the forward strand.
AGAATGTTTCCTGCATTTGTCAGTGCCTTTACAGATGTACTGTGCATGTGTTGTAGCCAGAGTAGTATGTTTTCTTGGTGATACCAATGCTGTCAGCAAAGTCTACTGTTAAGAATCAGGAAAAAGGAAGAAGCATTGGGAAGGGTTTATGAGTGATAACCAGAGCTTTTGCTGAGACTGAGACAGTTCCTGGAGCATCTGCCACCTAATCTGAAATCTAAACAGATTAGTCTAATCTACACAAATTAAACTTTATTTTCTTGGCATTCAAAATAATTTATTTATTTCCCTTACTTAGAGAGACAAATTATTCCACAGCAGTTTACAAATCATCACTCACTGTCCCAAGTAGCACAAAATTCCCTATCAGAATGCCTTTGGAGTGTGGAGTAAACAAGAGTACCCAGAGGAAACCCGTGCAGTTGATGCTCTTTGCAGTATTTGAACCCACAGCTGCAATTCTGCAAAGCAATAGTAATAACTAGAGATGAGCGAACAGTGTTCTATCGAACACATGTTCGATCGGATATCAGGGTGTTCGCCATGTTCGAATCGAATCGAACACCACGTGGTAAAGTGCGCCAAAATTCGATTCCCCTCCCACCTTCCCTGGCGCCTTTTTTGCACCAATAACAGCGCAGGGGAGGTGGGACAGGAACTACGACACCGGGGGCATTGAAAAAAATTGGAAAAAGTCATTGGCTGCCGAAATCAGGTGACCTCCATTTTAGACGAATAGTGGATTTCAAATCCGGGTCATATGAGAATGTGAACTTTGTGACTATGAGACAGGGATAGCTGTACAGGCAGGGATAGCTAGGGATAACCTTTATTTAGGGGGGAATGTTATTAAAAATAACTTTTTGGGGCTCTATCGGGTGTGTAATTGTGATTTTTGTGAGATAAACTTTTTCCCATAGGGATGCATTGGCCAGCGCTGATTGGCCGAATTCCGTACTCTGGCCAATCAGTGCTGGCCAATGCATTCTATTAGCTTGATGAAGCAGAGTGTGCACAAGGGTTCAAGCGCACCCTCGGCTCTGATGTAGCAGAGCCGAGGCTGCACAAGGGTTCAAGCGCACCCTCGGCTCTGATGTAGGAGAGCCGAGGGTGCACTTGAACCCTTGTGCACACTCTGCTTCATCAAGCTAATAGAATGCATTGGCCAGCGCTGATTGGCCAATGCATTCTATTAGCCCGATGAAGTAGAGCTGAATGTGTGTGCTAAGCACACACATTCAGCTCTACTTCATCGGGCTAATAGAATGCATTGGCCAGCGCTGATTGGCCAGAGTACGGAATTCGGCCAATCAGCGCTGGCTCTGCTGGAGGAGGCGGAGTCTAAGATCGCTCCACACCAGTCTCCATTCAGGTCCGACCTTAGACTCCGCCTCCTCCAGCAGAGCCAGCGCTGATTGGCCGAATTCCGTACTCTGGCCAATCAGCACTGGCTAATGCATTGTATTGGCGTGATGAAGCAGTGCTGAATGTGTGTGCTTAGCACACACATTCAGCTCTACTTCATCGGGCTAATAGAATGCATTGGCCAATCAGCGCTGGCCAATGCATTCTATTAGCGTGAACTGAGTTTGCACAGGGGTTCTAGTGCACCCTCGGCTCTGCTACATCAGATTGCTACATCTGATGTAGCAGTGCCGAGTGTGCATCAGATGTGTAGTTGAGCAAAACTGACTCAGCACTGCTAAGTCTCTGCATTCACATAGGAATGCATTGGCCAGCCTTCGGCCAATCAGCGCTGGCTCTGCCGGAGGAGGCGGAGTCTAAGGTCGGACCTGAATGGAGACTGGTGTGGAGCGATCTTAGACTCCGCCTCCTCCAGCAGAGCCAGCGCTGATTGGTCGAGTTCCGTACTCTGGCCAATCAGCACTGGCCAATGCATTTCTATGGGGAAAAGTTAGCTTGCGAAAATCGCAAACTGACAGGGATTTCCATGAAATAAAGTGACTTTTATGCCCCCAGACATGCTTCCCCTGCTGTCCCAGTGTCATTCCAGGGTGTTGGCATCATTTCCTGGGTTGTCATAGTGGACTTGGTGACCCTCCAGACACGAATTTGGGTTTCCCCCTTAACGGGTTTATGTTCCCCATAGACTATAATGGAGTTCGAAACCCATTCGAACACTCGAACAGTGAGCGGCTGTTCGAATCGAATTTCGAACCTCGAACATTTTAGTGTTCGCTCATCTCTAGTAATAACCACTGTGCCCCATGCTGAGAATACTAGGAATAGCCACAAATGTATGTGCCCATAGGGTTTGTGGAGAGGTTAGCTTGGTAGAAGCAGTGGTGCAGACCCAAACAGTCAAGACAGAGACACAAAATATGCAGCAAACTGGTTTATTTAGAAAAAAAACTGGAAAATAAATAAACCTTGACTTCAGGCACAAAATGAGCAAAACAAAATACAGCCTTAACTTCAGGCAAAAACAAAATAAAACCCTGCTCGTCTGAGCAACTAACTAAACAGAACTGATAACTTAACTATACTTGTGGCTTACTACCAGCCACACAAACAAAACAGGAGCAATATTGTCTCACCAGACACAGGGTTACAGGAAAGAAACATACACCTCCTTTCACCTCATGGAACTGCACTGCAATTCAAGAGCTGCAGCCTTTTCTGGCCCAGTAATGAGCCAAGAATCTACACTTGGGCTGAGGTCTACTCCAGATCCGCCCTGGACCACCCATATGCCAGGCACCTGGGGCAATATACCTGGACTACAGCACTCTGCCTGTCACCTTCTCAAAGGTGCCAATTGTCATACCAAGCACTGGGAGTCAAAATTCACCTGAAAAAACCCATGTAAAAGCAATAAATTAATAACTATATCTAAAACTAACCAAATATTCAAGATTTGACTCCTGGTAACCGTGTCCTGTCTTCTCGTTGGTCTACATGGTTCTCAGTGGTGTGTTCATGATTTCTTTCTTTTTCTTAACTGTTCCAAGATTAGTGTTTTTTTTTGTGATGGGTCTCCTCATAATACACATGCATACATTATAACAGGGTGAATTCACACAGGACAAAGTGGTGCAAAAGAAAGTCATTTAGTGGTCTAGTGATCATATTTGCTATATTTTACTCCTAGTAATGATTTCAGAAAACTATATGTATTTCCATGCATTTTTACCATTGTGTGTAAATGCACTAAACACACACTAAACTGTAATCTCCAGCCAGCGCCGTAGGACTCTGTGTGACCATCTCTGTGTTAAGTGACCAGCAGATCAGAGCATGAAATAAATGATCAGTAAAATGCAGTGAACAACATTGCTTTCTTTCCGTGCATATTTATTGAACACTTTTAAGTAACCTTTACAAACAAATATGTATAAAATGTGAATGCTACTAAAATTACCAAATACCAGATAGATTGGTGTGTTTGATTTACTGTGAAACAGTGTTTATAGTTAGAAGTGCATATTTGCCATATTTATGTCTGTATTCCTATCCAATAATAGCAGCTTCTGAAATATTTACCATACCTACATCTCACAACATAGGTTGTTTGCCATATAAGAGACAAAAGATAATTTATATGTTGACAGCCAAAGGCAAAGTTCACTATCTCCACCTTTAACCAGTATGCACTATGGAACAAAGCTATTATTAGCTGTGATGGTCTGTAATCTATGCATTTATATGCTCAATAAAGCACAGACTTTGCAACTTATTTCCATAGATAACAAGCACCTAACTAGAAGCAACAGTTTGCATAAAAGTCCAATTTTCGCACTAATAGAGGACCTGTCAGCTCTTTTTATTGACAGTTATTTTTATATACTTGAATTCTCCAAAAGCAATTCTGAAGCATTTTTTCTTAGAAGTTTGTGTTATGTCGTCTTTCTGTTATTCTTCCTAAAAATGTATGACTAAACACACAATTAGGTGTCAATGTGGGAGTGTGTGCCTACAAGCTATGCTATTGTTCAATCAATGACTGCATAAGGAAACACTCAGTTGCCAAGGGGAGTGGTAACACCTTGTGATCATTTAAAAAAAAAATAAAAAAAATATTTTACAGTATTAAGAGAGGAACAGCATCTCCTAAAATTCAAAGAATAAATTAGTTCATTTTTTTTTTTTATTTTAATTAGGAATGCAAGTATTTACTTAAAAGGGTTTTTCTGGCAAAACAATCTTTTTTTTTGTTTTTTTGTTTTTTTAAGGTATTTTAGTGCTATTAATGTATTTATAATTGTACCAAAATACCTTTAGCAGTGTATTGAATGATTTCTGGCTTTTTCTGGGACCTCCTGACATCCTTTGCATTTGTTTAAATGCTTCCCTAGCTTCCTGCTGTCCTAGCCTACAACTCCCATGATTCCCCTCTCTCACACCCCCTCCCTGTTTCCGAGCTAGCCCGTGGACTACTAGCCCTATCTATCTATCTACCTACCTACCTACCTCAACTCCATTCCCCCCCCCCCCCTTCCCTGCAATCATATTTATCTGTCTTCTGTGTTCTGGAGATCAGCGTCTTCAATCCCGTTGGTATCTTCTTCTGTGGACTTATTGCCCAGAAGAATGAAGATGGTAAGTATATAAGGGATGGGGGCGGGGGAGTTTTGGTGATGCTTAGCTTCCGGAAATGTGTAAACAGAACGTCACCAGATCATAGGTAAATACTTTTTTTTTTTTTTTTTTTTTTTTAAATAAAGTCAATTAGAAGTTAGGTGGGTGGAGAGGGTTTAGTTTAGGGATTGATTGTCTGTTTATCCCGGACAACCATTTTAAATTACAAAGGTCAGCAAGATCTGCCAAATATTCTTTAAAAGTCACTTCCATTTAGAATATGAGAACAATGTTTGTTTTGTTTTATTTAGTGTTTTTTCTCTGTAGCCTGTTTACAGTTTACGCTAGGTTCACACCTGCGTTCATCTGTCCATTCTGGGCTTTCCGTCTTCTGCATGCCAGAAGTCGGAAAGCTCAGACCGGGTCCGGCCGTTTTATGCTCTCCGCAGCGAAACCGGGTTTTTTTATCCGGACACAGAGTACTGCATGTCCGACTCTGTGTCCGGATTATAAAACCCGGTTTCGCGGCGGAGAGCATAAAACACTCACCGCCGGTCACGGCCGGACATCTCTCTCACCCATTCAAATGAATGGGTGAGAGAGACTCCTGCAGGTTTCCGTCTCCTGCCTCTGTTTTAGGCAGGAAACGGAAACCTCAAGTACGGAGTTCACAACGCTGATGAGAACGAGCCCTTATTCAGGTATCAGAGATATACACATCTCCTAGGTAGGACTACATAGACATGACCATAATACTACTCCATGCTTGAGTTATATATTTAGTGCCAAGGAAAGAATTGGATCCACTATAGTGCAGCACTGTAATAAAACTGTATTCTAATAGGTATTAGATTTTTTAGAGAGATGTAGCAATGTTGAGTTTGGGATTATATAAAAGTGTATATCTGGCACTGTAGTTTAACTCAATAAGTAAGCAGGCATTTTCCAAAGCATTACAACTACATTGGTAAGTATAACATATTACATGGGTTGTCTCATGAAGACAACCTGTTTGTATGGTCTACTAGGGCATATGCACATCATGGAAGGGTGTCGCTCACTTTAGGCAGAACTGTTTGAGACAAAACAGAAAGCTGCACTATTCAAGTGATTCCCATTTTAGTGGACATGAGGCATCTTTGTATTACATGGATGGTCATTCATTGAAAATGCCTGGCAGCCAGGGAGCTGTATTCTGAAAGGAGTTGTCCCTTGTTCAGGATCATCATTTCTTAGGCTGGTTGCAGATGACTGTGCTGCAACTGGCCTGCCGTGATTTAAAAGCATGGATTGTACATGGGGAACATGGGGATGTCCCCGTGTGCCGCTCGTGCACAGGTGTGCTTCCGCGGCTCCTGTCATTAAATGAATAGGAGCCATGGAATCACAGGCTGCAAAATAGGACAGGAATAGGATCTGTCCTATCTGATGCAGCCCCACCTGCACATGGTACCGTGAAAATCATGGTCGTGTGTACGGGCCCATAGAAAAGAATGGGTCAATGTGCTATCTATGAAATACATAGCCAGCATACCGATCCACAGCACGATTATCTGCAACCGGCCTTAGCCTGAGTGTAAAGTGGTTACAAACAGTGTCTCTTGCTTTATTGGAGTTGTACTGTCCAGCATTACATGGGTTAAATGATAAATACCTGAAAAGCTATGTTCACATTGTTATTTTAAATTGTAGGGACATTAGCCAAAAGCCCATGCTTCATTGTGTAACCAGAATATCACTCCTAAAGCTGTAAATATATGTTCTGGATTCAGTGAGACTTCCCACAGCACCTGTGCACTGAGCCTATTGAAACGTTTGTAGACCTACTGGTCCATGGCCTCACTCCTCTTTCATTATAATTCCACCCCCTAGTCTTTTGCACATGCCCCTCCATGTCACCCACATCTTCTACCTCTCTGTTTTCTCTGGTTGTATCTGTGACTGACTGCTCAGCAGTGCCTGTTTGCTTACATTGCAATGTTACCATTGCTAATAATTAAAAGATATATGGTGAGACACTGCAACAGGGAACTGTCACTACTTATAAAAATGGAATTTTAAATCAAAGACAGATGTCTATGAGTAGAAATATTTTTTTATATTCTCGGCATCATCGTAAATTATTCTTGGTTTGCAATAGATAAATCAGCCAGCTAAAATATTCTCATATCCGAGCAATTTATACTATTCAAATTAATCATTTAAATTCATGCCTAAATATCTGCAGAGCGTGATCAGACCTGCCATGTGGATTCTCTGTACCTGCTTCAACTGTCATTGCAGTCCTATGTGTAAACTATCTCTAAGGAGAGAAATATTTGCCTCATACAGATATCTGGAAAGTAACAACTGTCTGCACTTCAAAGGTCAGCTTTCCATCTTCACTGCGATTAAATAACCAGTATCTAAAGAGTTAAATACCAGGCCTCACAAGGTTAATAATACTTCAGCTATTATTTGATCATGGCAATTTCTAAATTAACCTATGATAACCCAAATAATTTATAGATAAAATGTAGTAGCTCCTCTACTATAGACAAGCTATTGCTAAAGCATGGAATATTTGTACAGACTGTAGTATTTTATATGGCACTCAGTTCTTCACATCTCACTTTGCATGAAGCTGAATGGTTAAATACATTTTCTTAAAAATAATGACAGGAGGCAAACTGAACTCTTCATCCGAAAGTAGAACTTAATGCACAGGCCTCTCATTCTGCCTACAGTATACTACCACATTGACCAGTATGTATCATACTAGTTTATCCTACATCAACATGCAATGGTGTCACAGATGTGTAATAAGTTATTAATACCAGCATTACAGTTGAATTGTGTTATCTCATAACTCGGTGCTCCAGAACTCATCATTCCTGGTATTGGCAAAAACAGTTGCAATGCTAGATTACCAGGAAATCATCCACGGCCCAGTAAGGGTAAGTTCACACGGGGTTCGTTGATCAGGATTTTGAAGCCATATCGGCCCCAAAATCCTGACCAAAAAGACGGCTCCCTTTGAAATCAAGGGGAGGCGGTCAGTTCTTTTTTCCAGGAGCCGTTTGTTCCGGCTCCCGGAAAAAGAAGCGAGATGCTCATTCTTCAGGCCATTTCGCCTCGTGACATCCGCCTGAAGACACTCCCTCTTCCTGACTAGGGCTATTCATTTGGGCCTAATCCGGAGCGGAGAGCGCGACTGGATATCAGTGCACTGCACCGGCATCCAGTCGTAGCTACCCGTATTTTGGACCAGAACCTGAGGCGGCTTCTGCCTCAGGTTCTGGTCCAAAAAACCCTGTGTGAACTTACCCTAAGTCTTCACTGCCTTATCTATCTCCAAGCATTGCACTTAACATCCAATGCTTCCTAACTGTTACATTGCACATGACCATTCTTTTTTTACCCTCTGGTACTAAATTATTACTTAATCGTATTTTATGTGATTTTTAATGTATGAAGAGATATTGCAATAAAAATAAAACTGACAAATTTTCCCCTCAAATAAAAATCTTAAAATGCCTTCAAGATAATCTGTGCCATTGAGTATAATTATATGACACTGACATGAATGTTGCAATATTTCAGTAGGTTTCAGGTACTTATTATCATGTGTATCTTCATTGGAAATATGTGAAATGGTATTTTTACTGTAAATTGTTGAGATACTAGTCTGACTTTATGTTGACACTGTGTTATATCAACCAGTACTGAAAAGGTTTATCTGAAAGAGTCTTTAAAGACTGGGGTGTGTCATATCATACTTCCACAATGTGTCATTAAAGGGGAATTCCCACGTCGCATACTCACCAGTCTTCGATGCTGTAAATTCTTCTTTCTTCCTGCTTTGTTGCGTCATTGGTGGGCGTGGTTACATATGCAAAGACGGCAGCGAGAAGACATCGCTTCTATGCCGCTGGCCCTGCGTGTGCGCTCCCGATGTACTAGGCATCGGACGTACAGCGTTCACAATGCAATACAGACCCGGCATCCACTGTAATAGAGAGGCGGATGCCGGGGAGTGTAGACGCCGGCACAGGTGCCTGCAGCATTACTACGCTCCTGCCCTGCATGAATCCAGCAGCGGCAGGAGCGATGCTGCTATTCCGCTCCTCCGCCCCCCCCCCTCCCCTCCGGAATAGCAGCATCGCTCCTGCCGCTGCTGGCTTCATGCAGGGCAGGAGCATAGCGATGTTGCAGGCACCTGTGCTGGCGCCTACACTCCCCGGCATCCGTCTCTCTATTACAGCGGATGCCAGGTCTGTATTTTGCGGCCCCTTCCCCCCCCCTCCTCGAGGCTCGCTCCCGTGCACTTAGCCCCTCCTCCCTCCCCCCTGAGAGCAGCAGATACATCACTTGACTTTTGACCAGACAAGTCAAGGGATGTGTCAACAGAGAAATGAATAAAGTAAGATAGTGGACAAACAAAGCAGTTTTGTTGAAGCAATGTATTTAGGAAAAGTTTTACATTCACATTAACAAGCAGTATAGATAGGATCCTTGTGATGGGACAAAACCCTTTAAAAAGGACCTTTTATGTCCTCCTGCAGATGCAGTTACATACCGCTAGAAGCTGACAGTGCACTGAATTCAGCACACTCTCGGCTTTCCCGTTATGAGACCCCAGGCTGGAGATATCAATGCCGTTAGTTTTGCCAACGATCTCTGCCCACTGTCAGAAGAGCGTTCCTGACAATCTAGCTGGACTGCGAGGAACGCCGCTCCTGACAGCACTGGTCCTTAGCCTTGAATTGGGGGGCATCATCGCTGGGCGGTAAGGAGCCCCCCTCTGACAGTATAGACGAGTATAGCCAGTGGGAGGCATTCCTCACAGCTCAGCTAGAATGTAAGGGACGCCCTTCTGACAGTGGACAGAGACCACTGCCGAATCTATCGCCACCGATATCTCCAGCCCTGACGCAGAGAGCGGGAAAGCCGACAGATTTCTAGCAGTATATAAAACCGCATCTGGGGGAGGACATAAAAGGTCCTTTTTAATGACACATTAGTAGGATATTTGTGGTAGCATGATATGACACACCCCAGAGTATAATAAGTGGAGGTCCAAGGGAGGTGTGGAAACATGACAGTTTTAGTATCCTTCCCAGACCTCTCCTGGAGTCTAGAGCCCCCTTGAGGTCCTCTTCCTGCCTCCTTGGTGATATCACTTGAGCCTGGACGCTTTGAGTGAGCCCTGGACACTGTAAGGATACCCAGGAGAAGTGAGGGGAGGTGAATATAATTGTTTTTTATATTTCAAAAACTCCTCTGTGCCTCCACTTATAATACTGAGGGGTCTGAAGAGACCCCAAAGTATAATTTCACTTCTTATTTGTGGGTAGCAAACTCCCAAAGTTTGGGGTTCACATTGAAAAATCTTGGTCAAATCATGTTTAATCCAAATTGTTTTGCTCATCTCCAGTCTTGTGTCACTCAATAACTCCTTCACCCAAGTAAGTAAATGGAATCACACTCTGACCCCAAGGGCTCTGCAGCTGCGACTTCCAGTCTCAAAAGAAATCCAGCAGTGTTCTTTTTTTTTGCATCCAATGTTATTCTGTATATAAGAGGTAAATGCAAGATTCCTAAATTCCAAAGACATGATGTTATTACTGTCCCATTTTCAGGTTAATATCCACAGTACCTCATGGATTATTTGCAGCTCTGCATTTAACAATTTTTCACTCTTGGAACTATTTTACACACATACTAATCACCATGATGTACAGTAGGGCTATTTTTAGTACTGTAACACATTTCTGCCCTATGCAAAATTCAGTAACATGGAAAAAAGACACATAGAACATGAATGCTTTCACAAAGAATGCTTTCACAAAAGGCATATAACTAGAGATGAGCGAACACTAAAATGTTCGAGGTTCGAAATTCGATTCGAACAGCCGCTCAATGTTCGTGTGTTCGAACGGGTTTCGAACCCCATTATAGTCTATGGGGAACAGATACTCGTTAAGGGGGAAACCCAAATCCGTGTCTGGAGGGTCACCAAGTCCACTATGACACCCCAGGAAATGATGCCAACACCTCTGGAATGACACTGGGACAGCAGGGGAAGCATGTCTGGGGGCATCTAACACACCAAAGACCCTCTATTACCCCAACATCACAGCCTAACAACTACACACTTTACACACTCAATACCACCTCTCTGACAGTAGGAAAACACCTTGAAACATGTGTATTTGGCACTTGCAGTGAGGAGAGCTTGTCACCAGCAGTGAATTTGGCCCTTGTAGTAAGTTGAGGTTGGCACCAACATTTGTTTTGAAAATCAGGGTGGATTGAGCCTCTAACCAGCAGAGTTTGGGCAAATTCATGGTGGAGGGAGCCTCTAAACACCCCAGTTTGGGCAAATTCATGGTGGAGGGAGCCTCTAAAAACCCCAGTTTGGACCAATTCATGGTGGAGGGAGCCTCTAACCAGCCCAGTTTGGGCAAATTCATGGTGGAGGGAGCCTCTAAAAAACCCAGTTTGGACCAATTAATGGTGGAGGGAGCCTCTAACCAGCCCAGTTTGGGCAAATTCATGGTGGAGGGAGCCTCTAACCAGCCCAGTTTGGACCAATTAATGGTGGAGGGAGCCTCTAACCAGCCCAGTTTGGACCAATTCATGGTGGAGGGAGCCTCTAAACAGCCCAGTTTGGGCAAATTCATGGTGGAGGGAGCCTCTAAAAAACCCAGTTTGGACCAATTCATGGTGGAGGGAGCCTCTAACCAGCCCAGTTTGGACCAATTAATGGTGGAGGGAGCCTCTAACCAGCCCAGTTTGGACCAATTCATGGTGGAGGGAGCCTCTAAACAGCCAAGTTTTGGGAAATTCATGGTGGAGGGAGCCTCTAACCAGCCCAGTTTGGACCAATTCATGGTGGAGGGAGCCTCTAAACAGCCAAGTTTTGGGAAATTCATGGTGGAGGGAGCCTCTAACCAGCCCAGTTTGGACCAATTCATGGTGGAGGGAGCCTCTAAAAAACCCAGTTTGGACCAATTCATGGTGGAGGGAGCCTCTAAACAGCCCAGTTTGGGCAAATTCATGGTGGAGGGAGCCTCTAACCAGCCCAGTTTGGACCAATTAATGGTGGAGGGAGCCTCTAAACAGCCCAGTTTGGGCAAATTCATGGTGGAGGGAGCCTCTAACCAGCCCAGTTTGGACCAATTCATGGTGGAGGGAGCCTCTAACCAGCCCAGTTTGGACCAATTAATGGTGGAGGGAGCCTCTAAAAAACCCAGTTTGGACCAATTCATGGTGGAGGGAGCCTCTAAACAGCCCAGTTTGGGCAAATTCATGGTGGAGGGAGCCTCTAACCAGCCCAGTTTGGACCAATTAATGGTGGAGGGAGCCTCTAAACAGCCCAGTTTGGGCAAATTCATGGTGGAGGGAGCCTCTAACCAGCCCAGTTTGGACCAATTCATGGTGGAGGGAGCCTCTAACCAGCCCAGTTTGGACCAATTAATGGTGGAGGGAGCCTCTAACCAGCCCAGTTTGGACCAATTCATGGTGGAGGGAGCCTCTAAACAGCCCAGTTTGGGCAAATTCATGGTGGAGGGAGCCTCTAAAAAACCCAGTTTGGACCAATTCATGGTGGAGGGAGCCTCTAACCAGCCCAGTTTGGACCAATTAATGGTGGAGGGAGCCTCTAACCAGCCCAGTTTGGACCAATTCATGGTGGAGGGAGCCTCTAACCAGCCCAGTTTGGACCAATTAATGGTGGAGGGAGCCTCTAACCAGCCCAGTTTGGACCAATTAATGGTGGAGGGAGCCTCTAACCAGCCCAGTTTGGACCAATTCATGGTGGAGGGAGCCTCTAAACAGCCCAGTTTGGGCAAATTCATGGTGGAGGGAGCCTCTAACCAGCCCAGTTTGGACCAATTCATGGTGGAGGGAGCCTCTAAAAAACCCAGTTTGGACCAATTCATGGTGGAGGGAGCCTCTAAACAGCCCAGTTTGGGCAAATTCATGGTGGAGGGAGCCTCTAAACAGCCCAGTTTGGGCAAATTCATGGTGGAGGGAGCCTCTAACCAGCAGAGTTGGTGGAAATCAGGGTGGAGGGAGCCTCTAACCAGCAGAGTTGGGGGAAATCAGGGTGGAGGGAGCCTAGTATTAGCAGAATTGTGCAACGCTTATGGTGGATGAGTATGAGGATGCGGAGGAATTGGAGAGGTTGAGTACAGACATGGAGTTTCATGTTGGGGTGCTTTACACAGGTGGGCACAAAAATGACGGCTCTACCCAGTGGTGGTTCATTTTTATCAAAGTGAGCCGGTCGGCACTCTCAGCTGACAGACGGGTGCGCTTGTCAGTGATGATGCCACCGGCTGCACTGAACACCCTCTCAGATAGGACGCTGGCGGCAGGACAGGACAGCACCTCCAAGGCATATAGGGCAAGTTCAAGCCACAGGTCCAACTTCGACACCCAATACGTGTAGGGCGCAGAGGGGTCGGAGAGGACAGGGCTGTGGTCGGAAAGGTATTCCCGCAACATGCGCCTATACTTCTCACGCCTGGTGACACTAGGACCCTCCGTGGCGGCACTTTGGCGAGGGGGTGCCATCAAGGTGTCCCAGACCTTAGACAGTGTGCCCCTCGTTTGTGTGGACCGGTGAGAACTTGGTTGCCTACTGGAGGAACTGCCCTCCCTGCCGCCAACGTCACATGCTGGAAACATCTCCATCATATTCTGCACCAATTGCCTGTGGCAAGCATTGATGCGATTGGCCCTCCCCTCTACCGGAATAAAAGACGAGATGTTGTTTTTATACCGGGGGTCAAGGATAGCAAAGATCCAGTACTGGTTGTCCTCCATGATTTTGACAATACGCTTGTCGGTTGTAAAGCACCCCAACATGAACTCAGCCATGTCTGCCACAGTGTTAGTTGGCATGACTCCTCTGGCCCCACCGGAAAGTTCAATCTCCATTTCCTCCTCATCCTCCATGTCTACCCATCCGCGCTGCAACAATGGGACGATTCGAAGTTGCCCGGAAGCCTCCTGTATCACCATCACATCATCGGACAACTCTTCTTCCTCCTCCTCCTCCTCCTCCTCCATTAAACGCAGTGAAGTGGACAGATGTGTGGACCTACTCTCCAGCTGTGACGGATCGGATGCTATCCCTAACTCCTCTGTGTGATCTGAGTTATCCCTGATGTCAATCAGGGATTCTCTCAGAACACACAAGAGCGGGATTGTAAGGCTCACCATCGCATCCTCAGAGCTCACCCTCCTTGTGGACTCCTCAAAGACCCGTAGGATGTCACAAAGGTCTCTCATCCATGGCCACTCATGGATGTGAAACTGAGGCCGCTGACTTTGTGGCACCCTAGGGTTTTGTAGCTGGTATTCCATCAAAGGTCTCTGCTGCTCAACCACTCTATTCAACATCTGAAACGTTGAGTTCCAGCGTGTGGGGACGTCGCACAAAAGCTGGTGTTGTGGCACATGCAGGCGTTGCTGGAGAGATTTTAAGCTAGCAGCGGCTACTGTCGACTTGCGAAAGTGGGCGCACATGCGCCGCACTTTCACCAGTAGCTCTGGAACATTGGGGTAGCTCTTTAGGAAACGTTGCACCACTAGGTTGAAGACGTGGGCCAGGCATGGAACATGTTGGAGTCCGGCAAGCTCCAGAGCTGCTACCAGGTTCCGGCCGTTATCACAAACGACCATGCCTGGGCCCAGGTGCAGCGGCTCAAACCATATTGCCGTCTCATCGAGGAGGGCATCCCTCACCTCGGAGGCAGTGTGCTGTCTGTCCCCCAAGCTGATCAGCTTCAGCACAGCCTGCTGACGTCTACCAACGCCAGTGCTGCAACGTTTCCAACTCGTAGCTGGGGTCAATCTAACAGCGGAGGAGGAGGCGGTGGCGGAGGAGGAGGCGGTGGCGGAGGAGGAGGCGGTAGAGGAGGAGGAGGAGGGGGGTGTTCTTCTCGTGTCCCTGCCAGGAATGTTAGGCGGGGAGACGAGGTACACCGGGCCAGTTTGGGAAGCAGTCCCAGCCTCAACTACATTCACCCAGTGTGCCGTCAGTGAAATGTAGCGTCCCTGTCCGCATGCACTTGTCCACGCGTCGGTGGTCAAGTGGACCTTTGTGCAAAGCGCGGAACTAAGGGCCCGCCTGATGTTGAGTGACACGTGCTGGTGCAAGGCGGGGACGGCACACCGGGAGAAGTAGTGACGGCTAGGGACGGCATAGCGAGGTGCCGCAGTTGCCATCAGGTCCAGGAAGGCGGGAGTTTCAACAAGCCGGAACGCCAACATCTCCTGGGCCAGCAGTTTAGCGATGTTGGCGTTCAAGGCTTGCGCGTGTGGGTGGTTAGCAGTGTATTTCTGCCGCCGCTCCAATGTCTGAGAGATGGTGGGTTGTTGTAAAGAAACGCCTGATGGTGCCTTTGATGGTGCAGGAGAAGGAGATAAGACAGGACCAGGGGAGGATGAGGTAGAAGTCAACAAAGTGGCGGAGGCAGATGAAGTGGTGTCCTGGCTCGTCCTCTGGAGTGCATCGCCAGCACAGTCAGCAGTGGCAGTGGCAGAGGCAGTGGCAGTGGCGTGAACGGCAGGCGGCCTTTGTCCTGCCGTTGCTGCCTGCCACTGATTCCAGTGCTTGGATTCCAAATGACGGCGCATTGAAGTGGTGGACAGGTTGCTCTTCTCAGAGCCCCTAATCAATTTCGAGAGGCAAATTGTGCAGACAACACTATATCTGTCCTCGGCGCATTCCTTGAAAAAACTCCACACCTTCGAGAAACGTGCCCTCGAGGTGGGAGTTTTTCGGGGCTGGGTACGAACTGGAACATCTTGGGAGATTCCGGGTGTGGCCTGGCTTCGCCTAAGCTGCTGACCTCTGCCTCTGCCTCTAGCTACCCTTTTTGGTGCTGCACCTGCCTCAACATCCACACTACTTTCCCCGCTTGACATCCCCCCTGTCCAGGTCGGGTCAGTGTCCTCATCATCCACCACTTCCTCTTCCAACTCCTGTCTCATCTCCTCCTCCCGCACAATGCGCCGGTCAACTGGATGCCCTGACGGCAACTGCGTCACATCATCGTCGATGAGGGTGGGTTGCTGGTCATCCACCACCAAATCGAACGGAGATGGAGGAGACTCTAGTGTTTGAGCATCTGGACACAGATGCTCCTCTGTTAGGTTCGTGGAATCGTGACGTGGAGAGGCAGGTTGAGGGACAATGAAAGGAGCGGAGAACAGCTCTGGGGAGCAGGGACAGTTTGGGTTATTGTTCTGTAAAGCTTCGGAATTTTGGGAGGAAGGAAGACAAGACTGTTGGGTAATAGGAGGAGAGGAGGCAGAGTCTGACTGGCTGCTGGACAATGTGCTGTAAGCGTTCTCTGACAGCCATTGCAAGACCTGTTCCTGGTTCTCGGGCCTACTAAGGTTTGTACCCTGCAGTTTAGTTAATGTGGCAAGCAACCCTGGCACTGTGGAGTGGCGCAATGCTTGCTGCCCCACAGGAGTAGGCACGGGACGCCCTGTGGCTTCACTGCTACCTTGCTCCCCAGAACCATTCCCCCGACCTCGCCCACGGCCTCGTCCACGTCCCTTTCCGGGAGCCTTGCGCATTTTGAATTCCTAGTTAGAAATTGGCACTGTATACCAGTAGTAAAAATTGTGGGTGCACGTAACCCCAATATATTCTTTGAATTCCCAGTCAGACACTGGCACTATATGGCAGTAGCAAGAAATGAGGGTATTTGTATTCCCAATATACTCTTTGAATTCCCAGTCAGACAATGGCACTGTATACCAGTAGTAAAAATTGTGGGTGCACGTAACCCCAATATATTCTTTGAATTCCCAGTCAGAAACTGGCACTATATGGCAGTAGCAAGAAATGAGGGTATTTGTATTCCCAATATACTCTTTGAATTCCCAGTCAGACAATGGCACTGTATACCAGTAGTAAAAATTGTGGGTGCACGTAACCCCAATATATTCTTTGAATTACCAGTCAGAAACTGGCACTATATGGCAGTAGCAAGAAATGAGGGTATTTATAACCCCAATATATTCTTTGAATTCCCAGTCAGACAATGGCACTGTATACCAGTAGTAAAAATTGTGGGTGCACGTAACCCCAATATATTCTTTGAATTACCAGTCAGAAACTGGCACTATATGGCAGTAGCAAGAAATGAGGGTATTTATAACCCCAATATATTCTTTGAATTCCCAGTCAGACAATGGCACTGTATACCAGTAGTAAAAATTGTGGGTGCACGTAACCCCAATATATTCTTTGAATTACCAGTCAGAAACTGGCACTATATGGCAGTAGCAAGAAATGAGGGTATTTGTATTCCCAATATACTCTTTGAATTCCCAGTCAGACAATGGCACTGTATACCAGTAGTAAAAATTGTGGGTGCACGTAACCCCAATATATTCTTTGAATTACCAGTCAGACACTGGCACTATATGGCAGTAGCAAGAAATGAGGGTATTTGTATTCCCAATATACTCTTTGAATTCCCAGTCAGACAATGGCACTGTATACCAGTAGTAAAAATTGTGGGTGCACGTAACCCCAATATATTCTTTGAATTCCCAGTCAGACAATGGCACTGTATACCAGTAGTAAAAATTGTGGGTGCACGTAACCCCAATATATTCTTTGAATTCCCAGTCAGAAACTGGCACTATATGGCAGTAGCAAGAAATGAGGGTATTTGTATTCCCAATATACTCTTTGAATTCCCAGTCAGACAATGGCACTGTATACCAGTAGTAAAAATTGTGGGTGCACGTAACCCCAATATATTCTTTGAATTCCCAGTCAGAAACTGGCACTATATGGCAGTAGCAAGAAATGAGGGTATTTGTATTCCCAATATACTCTTTGAATTCCCAGTCAGACAATGGCACTGTATACCAGTAGTAAAAATTGTGGGTGCACGTAACCCCAATATATTCTTTGAATTACCAGTCAGAAACTGGCACTATATGGCAGTAGCAAGAAATGAGGGTATTTATAACCCCAATATATTCTTTGAATTCCCAGTCAGACAATGGCACTGTATACCAGTAGTAAAAATTGTGGGTGCACGTAACCCCAATATATTCTTTGAATTACCAGTCAGAAACTGGCACTATATGGCAGTAGCAAGAAATGAGGGTATTTATAACCCCAATATATTCTTTGAATTCCCAGTCAGACAATGGCACTGTATACCAGTAGTAAAAATTGTGGGTGCACGTAACCCCAATATATTCTTTGAATTACCAGTCAGACACTGGCACTATATGGCAGTAGCAAGAAATGAGGGTATTTGTATTCCCAATATACTCTTTGAATTCCCAGTCAGACAATGGCACTGTATACCAGTAGTAAAAATTGTGGGTGCACGTAACCCCAATATATTCTTTGAATTCCCAGTCAGACAATGGCACTGTATACCAGTAGTAAAAATTGTGGGTGCACGTAACCCCAATATATTCTTTGAATTCCCAGTCAGAAACTGGCACTATATGGCAGTAGCAAGAAATGAGGGTATTTGTATTCCCAATATACTCTTTGAATTCCCAGTCAGACAATGGCACTGTATACCAGTAGTAAAAATTGTGGGTGCACGTAACCCCAATATATTCTTTGAATTTCCAGTCAGAAACTGGCACTATATGGCAGTAGCAAGAAATGAGGGTATTTATAACCCCAATATATTCTTTGAATTCCCAGTCAGACAATGGCACTGTATACCAGTAGTAAAAATTGTGGGTGCACGTAACCCCAATATATTCTTTGAATTACCAGTCAGAAACTGGCACTATATGGCAGTAGCAAGAAATGAGGGTATTTATAACCCCAATATATTCTTTGAATTCCCAGTCAGACAATGGCACTGTATACCAGTAGTAAAAATTGTGGGTGCACGTAACCCCAATATATTCTTTGAATTACCAGTCAGACACTGGCACTATATGGCAGTAGCAAGAAATGAGGGTATTTGTATTCCCAATATACTCTTTGAATTCCCAGTCAGACAATGGCACTGTATACCAGTAGTAAAAATTGTGGGTGCACGTAACCCCAATATATTCTTTGAATTCCCAGTCAGACAATGGCACTGTATACCAGTAGTAAAAATTGTGGGTGCACGTAACCCCAATATATTCTTTGAATTCCCAGTCAGAAACTGGCACTATATGGCAGTAGCAAGAAATGAGGGTATTTGTATTCCCAATATACTCTTTGAATTCCCAGTCAGACAATGGCACTGTATACCAGTAGTAAAAATTGTGGGTGCACGTAACCCCAATATATTCTTTGAATTCCCAGTCAGAAACTGGCACTATATGGCAGTAGCAAGAAATGAGGGTATTTGTATTCCCAATATACTCTTTGAATTCCCAGTCAGACAATGGCACTGTATACCAGTAGTAAAAATTGTGGGTGCACGTAACCCCAATATATTCTTTGAATTACCAGTCAGAAACTGGCACTATATGGCAGTAGCAAGAAATGAGGGTATTTATAACCCCAATATATTCTTTGAATTCCCAGTCAGACAATGGCACTGTATACCAGTAGTAAAACTTGTGGGTGCACGTAACCCCAATATATTCTTTGAATTCCCAGTCAGAAACTGGCACTATATGGCAGTAGCAAGAAATGAGGGTATTTGTATTCCCAATATACTCTTTGAATTCCCAGTCAGACAATGGCACTGTATACCAGTAGTAAAAATTGTGGGTGCACGTAACCCCAATATATTCTTTGAATTACCAGTCAGACACTGGCACTATATGGCAGTAGCAAGAAATGAGGGTATTTGTATTCCCAATATACTCTTTGAATTCCCAGTCAGACAATGGCACTGTATACCAGTAGTAAAAATTGTGGGTGCACGTAACCCCAATATATTCTTTGAATTCCCAGTCAGACAATGGCACTGTATACCAGTAGTAAAAATTGTGGGTGCACGTAACCCCAATATATTCTTTGAATTCCCAGTCAGAAACTGGCACTATATGGCAGTAGCAAGAAATGAGGGTATTTGTATTCCCAATATACTCTTTGAATTCCCAGTCAGACAATGGCACTGTATACCAGTAGTAAAAATTGTGGGTGCACGTAACCCCAATATATTCTTTGAATTCCCAGTCAGAAACTGGCACTATATGGCAGTAGCAAGAAATGAGGGTATTTGTATTCCCAATATACTCTTTGAATTCCCAGTCAGACAATGGCACTGTATACCAGTAGTAAAAATTGTGGGTGCACGTAACCCCAATATATTCTTTGAATTACCAGTCAGAAACTGGCACTATATGGCAGTAGCAAGAAATGAGGGTATTTATAACCCCAATATATTCTTTGAATTCCCAGTCAGACAATGGCACTGTATACCAGTAGTAAAAATTGTGGGTGCACGTAACCCCAATATATTCTTTGAATTACCAGTCAGAATCTGGCACTATATGGCAGTAGCAAGAAATGAGGGTATTTATAACCCCAATATATTCTTTGAATTCCCAGTCAGACAATGGCACTGTATACCAGTAGTAAAAATTGTGGGTGCACGTAACCCCAATATATTCTTTGAATTACCAGTCAGAAACTGGCACTATATGGCAGTAGCAAGAAATGAGGGTATTTATAACCCCAATATATTCTTTGAATTCCCAGTCAGACAATGGCACTGTATACCAGTAGTAAAAATTGTGGGTGCACGTAACCCCAATATATTCTTTGAATTACCAGTCAGAAACTGGCACTATATGGCAGTAGCAAGAAATGAGGGTATTTATAACCCCAATATATTCTTTGAATTCCCAGTCAGACAATGGCACTGTATACCAGTAGTAAAAATTGTGGGTGCACGTAACCCCAATATATTCTTTGAATTCCCAGTCAGACACTGGCACTATATGGCAGTAGCAAGAAATGAGGGTATTTGTATTCCCAATATATTCTTTGAATTCCCAGTCAGACAATGGCACTGTATACCAGTAGTAAAAATTGTGGGTGCACGTAACCCCAATATATTCTTTGAATTCCCAGTCAGACACTGGCACTATATGGCAGTAGCAAGAAATGAGGGTATTTGTATTCCCAATATATTCTTTGAATTCCCAGTCAGACAATGGCACTGTATACCAGTAGTAAAAATTGTGGGTGTATATAGCCCCAATTCTATTGCTAGGGGACTTGCAGGGTATTTCTGGGGTGAAGGTGGGGGGGCACACCGTTGGAACGGGTATCGGGGTATATATCGGGTATACGGGAATACACTGACAGTGTATTCCATTCAGGATCCTGGGAAAGCTGGGTTGCGGCGATTGAGCCCGTCAGTGCCACGTTACACTGACAAGCTTCTCCCTGGAATTTAGCTCTTATAAGAGCTGTTGGTTGTCTTCTCCTTCCTATCCTAGCCTGTCCCTGCCTACCCAGAATCTAAGCCCTAGCTAGCTGGACGGAAACCTCCGTCCTCGGTGAATTGCAAGCTCAGAATGACGCGAAGCTGGGCGTCGCTGTTCTTTTAAATTAGAGGTCACATGTTTTCGGCAGCCAATGGGTTTTGCCTACTTTTTTCAACGTCACCGGTGTCGTAGTTCCTGTCCCACCTACCCTGCGCTGTTATTGGAGCAAAAAAGGCGCCAGGGAAGGTGGGAGGGGAATCGAGTAATGGCGCACTTTACCACGCGGTGTTCGATTCGATTCGAACATGCCGAACAGCCTAATATCCGATCGAACATGAGTTCGATAGAACACTGTTCGCTCATCTCTACATATAACATTTCCTGCAAGCTGCTGTCAAGCTAAGGTGTCTGCAGATAGTTAGGATGTATGCAAAGCATAGGGGTATCACGATCATTCCTACAACTACACGTCATCTAGTAACTATAATGAATAGGCGCCCTTTTAAGCAGTTAATATCAGTAAGGTATTGCTAATTCTCTTGTATTGTAGTTGATATTGTGTTACAGTAATAAATGGCAAGCTATGTGCTTCTGTGTACTGTATGCTGGCATACAATTAGTAATGTAATAAGTTTAGTAATATAATCAGCTGAGGGCTATTCTTCCCAAGTCCCCCATGTACATGCTCAGTCTGATCATGAAAAGCATGTAAAGTACATCATACCTGATCCTTTATTTTCAAACAGCATCTTTCTGAAAGGATTGGGTGTTGCCGCAACCCCAATAAATATAATTTAGTCAATACCACTGAAATTGGCATATCTGGCAAACTTTGCTCTTTCGTGTCATAGACTCCATGGGCAACAGACCATGGGAAGAATATGCAAATCTGTCTTCCATGATGTAATTAGGAAGTCAGCTGCCTCAGTGTTGCAAACCAATAGAGGGCGCTCACTGGAATGTGCAAGCCTGTCTTCCCTGATGTAGTTAGGAAGACAGAACTTAGGTCTCTCCCTAAGGAGTGACAATATCCCCTTAACCCTGTCTAAGCCTCTCACCTCTATCAGGTTATAGTCCTCTCTACATCGAGCTGATGAGATGCAAGTACATCGAAACGGCCGTCCTCAATTGAGAGACTATACCTGGTAATAATCCCAGCATCATTGCAAAACAAAGGCCTCTTGGAAAGTCGAGCATGATGCGAAAGGGAGCAGCCTTTATTGGGTTATTTCACTGGAGTTCTGTCTTCCTAACTACATCAGGGAAGACAGGCTTGCACATTCCAGTGAGCGCCCTTTATTTTTTTTGCAACACTGAGGCAGCAGCAGCTGACTTCCTAATTACATCATGGAAGACAGATTTGCATATTCTTCCCATGGTCCTTTGCGAAGTGGAGTGCTAAAGGCTTAATAAGCCTCCACACACCTATATGGTGGTCTCTCCCTAAGGAGTGACAATATCCCCTTATCCATTGGCAACAGTCAATATGCTTGTTGAAAGACATACCATAATAGCTTACTTTTTTGAGCCAAAGTCAGGAGTGTCTTGAAAAGTAATGGGGAAATATAAAGGAAGCAATTAGATGTTACTCTTCTGTTTTATCCAAAATATTGTTATGTCAGTCCAGGTAGCTGCAACGGGGCTAAGGGATAGCAGTAGGGAATCTCGCCCTGCACTACTCCCACTAGCTATTCCGGTCCCTGCCTCACGGGTGTGGGTCGGCTGTACTCAGGCTAAGCCTGACCCCGACAGCTCCTCTCTCACTGATACCGTAGGCCTAGAGGGAAGTGGGAGAAGGAATGCCCTATAAGACCTCTAGGGACTGGAGACTAAAGGGGATCACCCCTAACGAGCAAGTGAAGCTGCTACTGACAGGGACTGACAAGGGTGTGCGCTGACTAACAACACAAGCAGCACACAGGAAAAATGTGGGAAAGGATTCCCCCAAACCAATATGGGAAGGAACCATACACTAGGAAACAAACACAGGGAAACTGAGTAGAAATCAAAGGATAAGGCAATTCACTCACACAGTCAATTTTACACAGAGGGAGGATTGGTGAACACAGAAGGGAAAACACACAAACCAACTCGTTCACCCAAACCTCCCAAAAATCAACCACGGAACTTCCTCTATACCAGAACACCACCTACTCCTCCTGCTAAGGCCTAGCTCTGTAAAAGCGACACTCAGCACAGAACCATGGGAGGCATGGGTTTAAATACAGAGTAGAGACCACTCCTCCCAGGTGCAAATGGGAGGACAGACTAATCAACCAGGAGATAAAGCTGCCTACCATCAGTGCGCACGAGCAAGTCAGAAGGTGTGCACCAATACTCACGACAGGACAACCCCGCAGCGCCAGGATGCCACCCCAGACACTGCGCAGCCAAAAACTCCCCAGGTAAGAAAAATAGAAAGTAAAGAACCTAAATACTCCTAACAAATATAAGCAAAATCTGCAACAAAAAATGCTGTGCTTCCACATCGTAGAGCTTAGCCTACACCTGGGGGTCGTGTGTGACGACTTTATGACTGCTTGTCATACATTATGCTGCTCATCATACATATACAGGTTCTGAATCAAAAGAAGACATAATCTAGGAAAAACAAAAGACAACAGCAATTAGAAAATTAGGCTAATGGGCTCCCCAAAGACATACGCAGCTGTCACCAGGAAAGATCATGTTAACTTAGGCAATGTCGGCGAATGCATCCTTTATGTAGACATATAAATTAATTTGTTTTTTGGCAACATGTCCCCTCTATGTAAATACGGTTTGTGCTGTAGGCAAACTGTGTATGAGGTGGTGTTTGAACAAAAGATCACAAGCTCGACTATTAATTCAAACCCTTTCAATAATTGACTTGTGAAAATAAACGTGAACAATGTATCCATGTCTGCCCATGATCCTTTTTTCACCATTTCTAATCCGTATATTGGAAACCTGTTAATAGTTCTGGGATTTAACTGTAACTTTTCAAGATCCATGCCTCTTTGGTAGAGATTTTACTCTGCAAATAGTCTGGTGACCACACCAAACAGTGCCACGTGTGCACACCATCTATTCAAACTATGGTCTAAGCATAGGAGATAGGTCATCAATAAAGCAGGAATAACCCCTCAAGTTCGGTCATAAAAATAGGTCTGAATGGTATATGCAACCACAATACTGTCTGGAAAATGCAAAGGCATTATGGCAATGTACTGAAAGCCTAAAGATAAAGTTAAATGGGTTGTTCAGGATATTTTTTTTAAAAAAAATTAGGCTGGGAGGTGAAAAAAAAATGAAAAAATAAAATACTCACCTGTTCCCAATGCATGGTCTAGTCCTTTGAGGTTTTCTTCCAGTGGAAGCTCCGCCACACGTTACCATTGAGGCCAGTCAGTGGCATAAGAAAAGGGAATTGGGACGTAACAGCCGTCGAGGGCTTCTGCTGAAAGAAAACATCAAAGCAGTAGGACCGGACCGCGATGGGAGGCACCGGAGCACCAGGGACAGGTATGTGGAATCTTTTATTTTTTATTTTTTCAAGTTCCTTAATTTAGCCTGTTTTTTAAAAAATATCCTGGACAACCCAATAAGTACGCAAGGTTGCTTTGTGGTGGGATTCGCCATGCAAAATCATCTGCAGAAATCCTCCTACCTGCAGAAGGATTTCTACTCCTATTCATTTCAATTGGGGGTTTGGGTGGAATCTACCGGAAGATCAGACAGGATGCTTCTCTTTTTTAATAACAGCTGATTTATTTCAGTTAGTGGAAAACAAATGTGCCTGCCTCCTGCTGAAATGAATAGGAAGCAGATTGTTTGTGCCATGGATTTTGCCAGGTAAACTTACTTTAAGTGTGCTTTTGTTCAGTGCCTCCTTGATGCCCATTTGCCATTTATGGCCCATTTAGCACCCTTTATCACAGAACAGTAAAGGGGCGATAAATGGTAAATGGGCATGAAGGGAGCACGGGATAGAATAATTCTAAAGTGACAAGAAGTGGAAAAGGGCACAGGGTAGAACAGATTATTCTGTCCATTTGCCATTTATTCCCCTCTTAAGACCATCAGTATCCCCACGAAACAAACAAAAGTCCACAGTCTGTGGCTCTCACAAGGTAACAGTGCTTCCAGCTAATCGTTCACCCACTGGTAACATACCTCCCAACCGTCCCGATTTCCGCGGGACATTCACGATTTGGGTGACATGTCCCGCGGTCCCGGTTGGAGGGAGGTACGTCCCGATTTCAACTCAGATCTGCGTCCAGAGGAGGGGGCAGAGATGGAGAAGACGGCATGACACTGGGGGCAGAGATGTGGGGACATGAATCTGGGGGCAGAGATGGAGAGGACATGAATCTGGGGGCAGAGATGTGGGAACATTAATCTGGGGGCAGAGATGGAGAGGACATGAATCTGGGGGCAGAGATGGAGAGGACATGAATCTGGGGGCAGAGATGGAGAGGACATGAATCTGGGGGCAGAGATGGAGAGGACATGAATCTGGGGGCAGAGATGGAGGGGACATGAATCTGGGGGCAGAGATGGAGGGGACATGAATCTGGGGGTAGAGATGGAGGGACATGAATCTGGGGGCAGAGATGGAGAGGACATGAAACTGGGGGCAGAGATGGGGGGACATGAATCTGGGGGCAGAGATGGAGGGACATGAATCTGGGGACAGAGATGGAGGGGACATGAATCTGGGGGCAGAGATGGAGAGGACATGAATCTGGGGCAGAGATGGAGAGGACATGAAACTGGGGGCAGAAATGGGGGGACATGAAACTGGGGGCAGAGATGAGGGGATATGAATCTGGGGGCAGAGATGTGGAGACATGAATCTGGGGGCAGAGATGGAGGGACATGAATCTGGGGGCAGAGATGGAGGGACATGAATCTGGGGGCAGAGATGGAGGGGACATGAATCTGAGGGCAGAGATGGGGGGACATGAATCTGGGGGCAGAGATGGGGGACATGAATCTGGGGGCAGAGATGGAGGGGACATGAATCTGGGGGCAGAGATGGAAGGGGGACAAGAAACTGGGGGCAGATGAAGGGTGTATATGAAACTGGGGGAGAGATAGAGGGAGGACATATAATTTACGGGTGACTGTAGGAGGATTATACTGTGTGCGGGCACATGAAAAATTAACGAGCGGGCAGAGTCAACACAAAAGTGGGCGGGGCTAAATTTGCCGCGGCGCACTACGCGCGCCGCACATTTTGTCCCTCTTTCAGTTCTTCAAAAGTTGGGAGGTATGCTGGTAATAGTCCTTTCCACCCTGAAAAATAGTGTACCCCACATACTGTTATTGTCTGGGGGCACTATTATAGTAATGAAAAGGCATGTACCTTGAAATGCATTGTAAATAAACAAATTTACCGTTAACTTGCACTTAGAACCTGGTAAGAACTGCTATTGCTACAGCTCCTATAGCTACGCCTATGGTGTCATGTGAATAAACCGGTAAAGTGAATGGACAGTGGCTTGGGGGAAATCAGGCCAAACAAAGCGGTAGGTCGATTGCAGACGAGAGCAGTGTTGGCTGGGTTGAACTGCCATGTTGCCACCAGACTGGTGACGGAAATTGCCCATTGGCACTTGTTACATACAGACAGAACACAGTTTCCTGAATAAGCCCTAAGGCTAAGGTCACACAGAGTTTTATTGGGAGGTTTTTTTGTAGGCTGATTTTTAGGCAGATTCCTAACCAAAAAACTCAGTGTGAACTCAGCCTCAGGTCATTCACACAGGGTAAAATGGGGAGGAATTTGGTGTGGAATTTAATGGGAGGCTTTTTTTTCAAGCGGTGAAACTCCACACCAAATTCAACACCATCTTCCTCCATGTGAATGGACCCTAAGATTGCTTTTACATGATCCTGTGTGCTGCATCGGTTATTCTGACGGAACACAAAACTGGTGAAAACCTTTCTATTATATTATTTTATTGTGATCACCGATGCAAAAGACTGACCATGTAAAAGCAGTCCAAGTCCACAAGCTGGGTCTGTAGGGGTTAAACACTAACAGGGAGAGTTTTTGAAGGAGACTGTTTTGCTGGAATCTGCATTGGCAAAATTCACTCCAAAATTTCTGGACATTTGGTAAGTTTGGCACTTCTGTAACACTTCTCTCCTTACAGGTTACTCTACTTTCTACCCCATGCCATTACTGGAGTGAGATAGGGACAGTTTTTACAATTGGAGCAGCACATAAGCTCACAATGTCCCCATCCTCTGCTTGTAGGTGAGACTAGTGGAGTGCAGGGTTCAGTACAATGCTATATGTAAGCTGAGAGCTGTGAGGAGGACTCTGGTCACGAAGCTGCATAGAGGATGCGGATCTGCTGACATGCAGGAAACAAGACAATAACCCGGTAATATTAGACCATTTCCTGACGCAGATGGAGCAGCAGCAGCCGCTGTGTACGCGCCATGAGGGGGCAGGTACAGTACAACTGCCACCCCGGGACACACACGTCTATCTCTCCCTGCACGATACAAAGTCCTATCAGCCGTGCACAGACACGCGGCCGCTCATTGGCTGGACAAGGCGTCACTCACACGAGCTTACAGGCTGCCTATGCCCCACAGCCGAATGAATGAAGCTCGGCCGTAAAGCAGCGGGCGGGGCTGGAGGAGGAGACACGCTTTGGGGCTGGACATCGCTTATCATCCACGTTTGTCACTTTTACAACGCTTCAGCACATAGCCAATGAGCGACAGGCGCGGGCGTGGTTTGTGCTGGAGGGCGGGGACTTCCTCCCCTCCTCTGTGCTGCTGCTGCCCTGGGGCTCAGTCAGTGCCGGTACAGGCAGCGGAATGGCTGCTCATGTGTTTATAGTGTGTGCGGTCACCTGGAGAGTGCGACCCGCCCCGGGGCAGGGGGAGTGAGCGGCCCAGCCTACACATTCACTACTAACAGGGATTCCCAGACAGCGGCTCCCCCCCGCCCGCACTTCCCTCGCTCCGCCCCTCCGATAAACTCTAACAAACAGCCCGGGAAGTGGCAGCGAGTGTCAGGACGGAGCTGAGCTGCAGGAGCACGCTGCTCACCGCTGTACTCCGGGACTGGACGGGAAACTTTGTGCGCTCACCTGAGGCATCAGCTGAGGCAGCCGGGACTCTGCACAGACACTGCGTGACTCTGCCAGCCTAGCGGTCATGCCGGTCGGCAGTCTGCTGCCTTTCAGTGTGTCCCCGCTGGGGTCGGGGAGCGGAGCCGGGGGCGGGCCAGGTAGTTTGGCCCCTGGAGGCGGAGTGTCCGCGCTGCACTGGTTGGGCCCCGCGGGGCGGAAGCTCTCCGGGTTTCGGCTTACTGAGAAGTTCGTCCTGCTCTTGGTATTCAGCGGCTTTATCACCTTGTGCTTCGGGGCTATCTTCTTCCTGCCCGACTCCCCCAAACTACTGAGTGGTGTGTTCTTCCAGCAGCCCCTGCAGCCTCCTCCCCAGCGCACCCTTGGTGGTCCTGGACTGCTGGATAAAGAGGATGGGGGGCGCCTTGCCCGGATCCGGGAGGAACATGAGAGAGCACTGCGGGAAGCCAAGGACACTCTGAACCGACCGCCCGAGCAGATCAAGGGGGAGATCCAGGAGGAGAAGGAGAGACTGCGGGCACTGGGCAGGGGCACTGCTGCGGGCAGGTTACATCCCCGGCCTTTTAAAGAGCCTATTGGAGTGGTGGGGAAGGAGCCGGCAGACCCTGATGTCAAGGAGAAGAGGGATAAGATTAAGGAGGTAAGATGCTCGTGGTGCCAGTGTAACAGGTGACAGCGCTGCCATCAGTGTGGTACCCGCTCACTGGCACGGATCATTCTGTATGCACATGTAGGCTGCAGCCTTCTCCATGGCCAGGGCTGGATACACTGGGATCTGGAGGCTGAGTCCATGGTCTATGACATGCCACCCTGCAGAGCACTGGAGGATTACAGGTCACTGTCCTTCCTGCTTAGCACATGTCCCAGTAAGCATGGTGCAGAGGAGGTGTCTATCAGATTAGTGCCACAGCAGATGGACGAGCAGGGCTTGTGGTGCTGATCCTTCATCCTAGACTGTAGTTTGTATTAGAACATATAACTGGGCAGGCTTCACATGGCTCTGTGTGTTACATGTGGGGAGAAGGGCTCAGTGCCAGTATATAGATACGGCTGTATTATTATGGTAATGCCATGTCTAATACAAGCTGACATCAGTCAGAGATTATGCCATGTTGGTGCCATATCCATAATAATATTACTAGTACAGTAGTGCTTTATTTATATAGGGATAACAGGATTTCTTCATTCGTCGGTCTTTACACCAAACCCATAGGAAATCGTCTAGGTCACTGACAACCTGCCAGATAATCACATGACACACATATGAGGTACATCTGACCCCTAATGTGCTATCACTTCTGTTTCCTACCATATCAATGTACAGCTGGAGCATGGGAAGTGTGGGATGAAGTTCCGTAGTTATCAGTCATGCTGGTGGTCTTCTATTGCTCACCTTGTATTTTGGGTTATGGAAACCCCTTGTGGATTGCTACTATACACATTTGATAGGCTTCACTGGAGAGATGAACATATCTGTGTCTTCACTTCCTTGTAACAACCTGTCTTGGTTTTCTTTAACAATGCTGGAAATATCTCAGGAACCAGGCATCTCATGTGCTTAGCAATGTGATTCTTCAGCCCTGACGTCTTGAGTTGTTTTCTGTTGCTCTCTGTCGAGGTTCTCATTGCCAAACTGGTTCATGGAGTGGTCAGACTGGCTTCTAGGATCTGTAGTGATACTCGGAGGACCCTTGTGGAATAATACCTTATCTATGGATATAGAAGCTCAGTTCCTGCGTCTAATCTGAATTGGCTCTTTACATGTTTAATTGCGCCCCTGTTTTTGTGGTATATATTTTGCACCCTCTTGAGAACAGAATCTGATCCCAAATATCTGAGTCAGGATGACTGTGTATTTCTCTAGTAAAACAGCAACCTATTCTGCAGGACTTTAGACATTGTCAGTCCCTGTCCCATATAGGGCTCACAATCTACATTCATTATCAGTATGTTATACTGGCTGCTCAAAGTTCTGGCTATATTCTTCTTCGGTCATTTGTTTTACTTCCTTATTTCTTTGCTGCTGTTCTTGTTTTCAATTTTTGTCTTTTTTTTTTTTTTTTTAACATTTATAACTCCGAAATTAAAATCCTGTCCATGTGAAGCTGAGTGTTAGTCTGTGTAGGAGGTCCTTCATAAGTGAATGTAAAATAAAAAAAAAAAAACGTTAGCACTTTTATCCTATCCTACATACGGAAAGATGGATTTCAGACCGTTTCTGACTCTTGATTTATATGAGCCATCTCAGTTTTACTTGCTGTCATTGATTTTGGGTTCCTAAGTACAAGCAAGACTGTATTGTATTTTCATGAAGTAATCTTGTGCACTTCGTTGCTTTCCCTTGTGAGCAGTTAATGTCATTGCTGTTTATTTCTAACATTTTATGTGTTTTTCAGATAAGGTTAAAGCCTTAAAGGGGTTGTCTGACGGATGACAGTTTTAGCATCAAAATGCAATGCTCATCTAAAGGTGGCCATACACATAAGCTTAGGTTCACATGTTTCCAACTCTCAATCGCTTGGGTCCGCCAGGGGACACAAACAACAGAGAGCTGGACCGCTAAAACAGTGGTTACACGTGAATCCTGTAGACTCTAATAGGGTTTGTTGAGTTGTCCACCACTTTCATACTGAAACTGGACAGAGAAAAGTCATCCATGTAAGATTTTTCTTTCCAACAATTTCTGGGGGTTTCTGCGACAGTCTCTCCAGCAGAGACTCGGGCGAAATGGGAAAAATAGTTAAGGGCAAGTTCACACCTGCGCCTTTTCTCCATTTTCAGGTTTCAGTCTTCTGCCGACAGAAGACTGAAACCTGGCAGACAGTGTCCGGCTGTGAGCGTTTTGTGCTTTCCGCGACAAAACCGTTTTTTTTTTTTTTTAACCGGACACACAGTTCTGCATTTCCAACTTTGTCCGGTATGAATGAATGTGTTTAAAAAATGACTGCCAATGGAAACCTGCAAAACGGAGACCGGGGTGCAGGTGTGAACCCGCCCTAAGGCTAAGTTCACGATCAAAATCTAATTTGGCTATTTTAGTGGCCAGTTAGCTATGCATATGAGTTGAACAGTTGTTAGGGTGCATGCACACTACGTAACGCCGGGCGTGTATGAGAGCCGTACACGCCGGCATTACGGCAGACTGCCGAACACTTCCCATTCACTTCAATGGGAGCGCTCGTAAACGCCGCTGCCGTTGAAGTGCTCCCATTGAAGTGAATGGGAAGTGTTCGGCAGTCTGCCGTAATGCCGGCGTGTACGGCTCTCATACACGCCCGGCGTTACGTAGTGTGCATGCACCCTTAGAGTGACTGATATCAGACTTCCCACCAAATATACCAGCGTTTGACATGATTGTCCGTTTTTGGCCGACTATCAGTCAACTTGTGCAGACTATATGAACTACTTTTGTCTGATCATACAGTTCATTTGTTGATGGCTACATGATGACCGTCTATAATGTATGGGCAGCATTTCCAATCCCCACTTCTTCCGTTATAACGTTCAGTGGGTCCCCACAGGCCTGGTCCCCTTGTCTTGTTTCGTTGCATAGGGAATATCCTTTCAGGCAACCGCTGAGTGGTCGTTTCTTGGTTCTTTCTGTGTTGGGATACAATCAGCCGATATAGACCAACAGGGACATATTTAAGTGTTGGAGTGCTAGCCAATGGGATAAGTGAAAGGAATGCTACTTCTTGTTTTGTAACTCCTTGTTACTTTGTTTCAGTACTAAATAGCCCCTTTAAATTGTAAAGTAATGTTATGTGTTTGATTCCTGACGTGCTGGATTAGACAAGAATTCAAGTTTGCTAATTTCACATGCTAACAAACGCTGCAAATATAAATGCACTCTTACATGGATTTTTTTTTCCCGTTCATTTTGCAATTTTCTGCCATGTTTGATGTACAGTACAAATATGGCAGAAAATTGAAGATGGAAACCTGAAAACCGAGATCGAATGCTGGTGTGAACCCAGCGTTAAGTACGATAAACCATTACTCCCCTCTCCCTGGGCCTATATCTCCAGTGTTGGCAGTTCCGATCCTCTGTATGCAGCCCCCTGGCTGACATTCTGTTTGTGTGAAGCTATGACTGCAGCCAATCACGGGCCTTATTGGTGACTTCTTCACAGTGATAGTGGTCCCCTAGCACAAGCAGCCTGTAAACTGAAAACCAGATTTGCTGCTGCAGGAAACTGAGGCCTGGGTAGAGGTAGCTGGTTGCCAACGCGGCTGAGAATTTGCAAATGGCGCCAAAAGTATTAGCATTGGTACTGTTTGAGACTAGCCCTGCGACTGTGCTTCCACTTTAATAAAAATCCTGACTTGTTCACCTAGCATTGGGATGTGCACAAACTGCCTACGTCTGCTAGGTGAGACCCCATCTCCTCACTGCTCGGCTGTAAATAAATCTCAGGAATGAGGAGGGCCAACTAATGGAAGATGGTGCTCCTCATCGGGGATGGGATGTAATAAATGAACACGGGGACCAGTGAGGAGAGGATGTGATAAACTCTGATCTGTAGGGGGTGCAACAGTCAGTACTATGGTAATATATATATATATATATATATATATATATATATATATATATATATATATATATATATATATATATATCTCTGTCCAGGGGCCGTATGAATCTCTTGAACTGTTTTTTATTTTTTTTATTTTTTTTTAAAGGAAAAAGTCTAATTATTCAGGAGAACGGCAAGAATCAAATGATGAACGTTATTTAGCATTTTCTAATTGGTGACAGGTCCTCTAACTATACAACATGTTGTCTTTACTATACATTGAAAAATAAGCAGGCATTTTAGGATGAGCTCCTGGACTGAATGTATTCAGGACGCTCTGGATTTTTCTATATTGCATCCTATGTGTTGTATACTAGCCTGTGACAAACCTTTAGCCTTTACTAGGTCAGGGAGTGCTTTGGAATTTATTGGGCACGTGCGGTAGGGTGTGAACATAGCCTTAGTGTCTTTCAGGTTTCTATGAGGAGAGGGGGGTTTGGTTTACTGTCTTGTCTTGACTTCCTGTAGAACAGTTCTCATTAGCTATAAGCAGCTACTTACATTGTGCGAGCTTCTGTGACCTTTTGCTATTCCACTTACCACAGATAGAGATGTAATAAAGAACGTTGCTCCTGGAACGTGATGGAACTTCACTCATTTACTCTGCTGTAATTCCAAAAGAATTCCTGCCTGTCACTTATTCTCTAAGACGTGACAGCTTCTCGAACTGTAATGCTCCCTCCCCCATTTCACTGTGTTTTAACTCCACTCCTGCCTTTCATGTCTTCATAAAATATGCCTAATAGCAAAAATGGAAGCTTTATTCAGTCACTACTGATCTGATTTTATCTTTTTTTTTTTTTTTTTTTTAAATATTTCTCCAGTTAAAGGGATTTTTCATTGTACGTTTATTAAAGGATTTGTCTTGGACACCAGAGACTTCTGCTCCGTCATCGGGTACTGACTGATCCTATGACTATATCTGTCCACTGTGTTTCTGTCATGGGGCCACATCGGTTTACTTCCCTTGAATGCTATGCTATTTTACCTGCCAGATCTGCGACACCGCCTAATGCATGTTTTGCATACTTGGACCTAGTTCACAGTTCTGTTTGCTAGGCAAGTTACTTGCAGCTTGTCATGGTCGAAAACATAAATGTGTCTTCATAATTCCTGCTCCTTTGTAATCTCACAATGTAACTCTTTAACTCAGATTTACTGCTGAGGTTATGACCAGAGCTAGCATTACCTTGGTGCAATGTGATACATCTAGTTTGGACTACAATTTTTCAACTTGCTAGACATGTGGGTCTGGATTCTTTTAGAAAGGGGCACGGCTTAAATACACGAACTTTGTTAAAACATCCAAATTAAACCAACATAAACTTGTAGACAGTGTAAAGATGTGCACCATCTATCTATCATTCAGTATCAGCCACTGAGGTAAATCTGTTGTGTTGTCGGATTAGCTGTCTAAGTTTACACTGTCTACCTATTAACAAATTGGAGTCATTATCTCTAGTAAGCCTAGACTCAGATGAACATGGCTAGAAATGACCGTGAAAAGCGTCCATGCTCCATGTAATGCTATGTTTTCCATAAGGGGATACCATATAGCCAAATGTGGCTTCCCCTGGGAACAGCAGTTGATCTGGGTTATAGAAGCCGAATGACGTATGGCTGTAGCTCTTCAGCAAGTCATTTATTTGCTTAGAGGTTTTTTAGGAACGTGTAGCAGTGACTCTTACAAAGGAAAGGTCAATTACAATGTAATCCCTTGTGGTCCAGTATATGCCTTCAATTCTCTGGTGGTGATCCAGGTAATGTATTTTCGTAAGACATAGTGATCCAGTGGAGGGGGGTGGGGAAAAGTGTTAATTGGTTACCGAAGCTAAATTCACAGCCATGTCATTTTATCTCTTCTCCCTTTGTAGCAGTTTTGGGTTTCATTTAGGCGTTCATAGTATCCATTTCCATTGTTTAATGGTGACAACCTTCCTTTGTGCCGCCTTTTAGTAACTGACAAGTGTTTATCAGCTTTGGCTCTTTTGAAGCATTCCTATTAGATGATAAAGGATCAATCCATCCATATGTTTCGAAGTCCGTTTTCTAATCAAGCAATCCAGTAAAAAGGGTTTGGCTGTTTATGTAGAAAAATAAATAACAATAAAAAAAATAAATATATAATATATATATTTATATTATATTGGCAATACTAGGTCAATGTTAGTCAAATATGGTGGGGAAGGTGAAGAAAATAAAATCATACACTCCTTTCCTCAATGCTCTGGTGCCTCCCATCATGGCCCGGTCCATCTTCTGGTGAAAGTCTCCACTGTATGTGACCGCTGAAAAAAAAACAAATTATGTGCGTTTTTTTTTTTTCCCCCCTTTTGAAGTCTAACTTTTATTGCGCATCTAAAACTGACACACGACTTCTATCTGAAGCATAAACGTGGTCAAAATTTTCCAATGATGAGTTTAATAAATAACTTTAAGGCTTGCTCGTACAAAAAATATTTCTCAAGCTGCTGTTCACGTGTCTCTGAATAGATGCATATCCCAAAAACCCTTAAGCAATTGCTGAAAACACGTACTGCAATTTATAATACAGAGCACTAAGTAAATGACAGCCTGGAATAGAGTAACATTTTATGCCATGTAGCTGCATGACTGAAGATATTTGGGATACCTCTTTTCCACGAAGACATTCTCTTTATTAAATGGGAATAAAATACATGGAAAAAAAAGACAGTACTGTGGCAGCATTGTAAAGTTGCTGCTTTTCTACGGCTCATGCTGGGCAATCTGCCTAGTAAAATCTAGCCGGTTGCCTTTTAAGGGGTCTTGGAAACCTGGAAAACACAACCAGTAGGCAAGAGATTTTAGATTTCGGTTCTGTTGTGAATTACATGTGATTTAGGATTTGCAATGCTGTATTGACAAAAATAAAAATTGCTGATGTGGAAACTTCAACTTTCCTGCTTGAAAAAGTGTACTGGGAAAAGTTACTTGTTGCTGTATCTGCAGGCAAAAAAAATCAAAAAAAATCAGGGTTGGCTTTTGGTTAGAAAGTGTCCTGTGCAAGATTCTGTTTGCCCCCAACCTCCTGTCGTCCCCCCCCCCCCCACCAACTCCACCTACACAACAACATAGCCTTTCTTTTTTTTTTTTTCTTTGTATGTGAACCATCAAAACCATTCTTTGCCTGTTCCAATTTATTTAAAATGGTGGTGATTTATGCCAATTACTACAAGTAAACTCTAAGTAGTCGTCTTGTTCTTTCTGTCGTCTTGATTTAGATTTCTTCACCTTGATTGGGTATAAACCGCTAATCTCTCCTCATGTGGTATTCTCACTTCTCTCTCCCAGACTTTCTCCCTCCTAAGCGTGTGCCTAAAAGCCCCCGCATATCACAACTTCTTCCATGGCGCCTGTCTGTAAGGTGACATCGGAATGGTGAGCTTTAAGCTCCCCAAAAGTTACTTATGTCCCCCCACAAATTAATAGTACCCCTTACTGGGAGTCACAGTCTTGGGGATCATCTCCCATGCCTTTTCTCTTACCTCAGGTCTCATTTTTTCCCAATATCCTTTGCCATTGAAACCAGCCCCCACCCCCACATCCTCAAGTATGTCCCTTCAGTAATATCAACCCTCACATTATTTTTCTCCCCCTATCTGATCTAAGTGTCCTCCCCAACATATTTAATATCCTTTCCTCAGTATTTACGCCTCTCTCCTCCAGTGTTTTCTCCTCACCACAATATTTTCTTCTCCAGTATTAAGACCCTCATCTCCAACATCAATTCACTCCCCATAGAAAGCACTTTTTTTGGGGCAATCATTTCTGCAACTTAAATCCTTTTATCCATGTATGTGAATAGGTTTGTTTCAGAAGCATATTCAAGGATTTTTACAAGCTCCATTCCAATTTATAGAAGAGTCAGAAACTCTGCTGTTAATCTATTTTAAGGGTAAATTTGCTGCCCCCTCAGCTCTGCCCCTGTTGCATGAGTGACCACTGCCACATTGTGAGTTTGGTCTGCAGTTGGGGTCAGTTATCTATGGAGCAGAGAGCAAAGCTCTGGCAGGAGAAGAAATGCCCCTAAAACCCTTTTCAGCTAATCTGTATCAGAATAAAACATATATATTATATTCATGAAAATGGAGCCGCAGTGCAAAATAAGAAAGAGCTCTTTGAAAAGTATAGAAGCCGCCCTACAAGGTGCTGTCATTAGTCGATATAACAATTTTCCTCTTGACAGACTTCCTTTAAGGGCTTCATTGCTATTGCATCTGAGTTTTCAAGATTGGAAGTGATCACTGGTTTCCTATGTCTATTTTGATCTTTGGCCTTACTGAAACCTATGGTATTTGTTCCCCTTGAGGGTAAGGCTGTAATAATATGGTGGAGGAGAGGGCTTATCAGAGGATCTGACAATACTATTTGCTCTGGCCACTTGGCATGGTCACTGTGCTTGTACGATCGGGAGCTGGGGTAATACAGAGAAACCTTTTTT
Source organism: Leptodactylus fuscus (assembly GCF_031893055.1). NCBI lineage: Eukaryota > Metazoa > Chordata > Amphibia > Anura > Leptodactylidae > Leptodactylus > Leptodactylus fuscus. The sequence continues at coordinate 101,119,903 of NC_134267.1, forward strand.
AGGGAACTAAATACATTTTCACCACTGTATATATTTTTGCCTTCTACTTTTTGCTTTCCCTTTGCCTTTGTACAAGTCTATCATGTGGAAATATCTCGCATTAAGTAAATGTTTAATACAATTGTATTGTGCAATGAGCATACTGGGAATTTGGCAGTCTTTAACCGGTTAAGGACCAGGCCCAAAAGTATGTTAAAGACCAGGCCTTTTTTTTCAAAACTGACATGTGTCACTTTAAATGGCAATAACTTTGAGACGGTTTAACTTACACAAATGATTTTGAGATTGTTTTTTTCGTAACACATTATACTTCATGTTAGTGGTAAATATTAATCAATATTTTTGTATTTATTTATAAAAAAAACTAGGAAATTTGATGGAAATTTGGAAAAAATTGCAATTTTCAAAATGTGAAATTCTCTGCTTTTCAGGCAGATAGTCATACCACCCAAATACATGAATAAATATTATCTCCCATATCTCTGCTTTATATCGGCATCATCTTTTGATTGTCTTTTAATTTATTTTGGACGTTACAAGGCTTACAAGTGTAACAGCGATTTTCTAGATTTGCAAGAAAATTCTCCAAACCAATTTTTTAGGGACCACTTCAGTTCTGTAAGGAATTATAAAGGCCTATATAATAGAAACCCCCATAAATCACCCCATTTTCAAAACTACACCCCTCAAATTATTCAAAACAGCATTTGGGATGTTTGTTAACCCTTTAAGTTTTTCATAAGAATAAACATAATATGGAAGTGAAATTTAGACATTTCATTTTTTTTCATTAATACATTCATTTAGACCTAAAATTAACACATTCACAAAGGGTTAAAGGAGAAAATGCATCTCACATTTTGTTATGCAATTTCTCCCGTACACAGAAATACCCCACATGTGGGCGTAAACTGATTTTTGGGTACACAGCAGTGCATGGAAGGGAAGGAGCGACACTGGGTGTGTGAACAGCAGATTTTGCTGGAATAATTTTCAGGCACCATGCCTCATTTGCAGAGCCCCTAGAGTACCAAAACAATGGAAACCCTCCAAAAGTGACCCCATTTTAGAATCTACACCCCTCACAGAATTCATCAAGGGGTATAGTCAGCATTTTGACCCTACAGTTGTTCCACAGATTTTACTAACATTGGGATGTGTAAATGAAAAATTACTAAAATGTCACTTTATCCCCAAAGTTTTAATTTTCACAAGGGGATAAAGGAGTAAAAGCCCCCCACAGTTTGTTAAACAATTTCTCCTGAACACGGCAATACCCCATATGTGGCCATATTCTGCTGTATGGGAACATGGCGGGGCTCAGAATGGAAGGAGCGCTATTTTGCTTTTGGATGGCAGATTTTGCTGGAATTATTTTTAGGTGCCATGTCGCATTAGCAGAGCCCCTAGAGTACCAATACAGTGGAAACCCCCTAAAAGTGACCCCATTTTGGAAACTACACCCCCCACAGAACATATGAAAGGGTATAGTGAGCATTTTGACCCTACAGCTGTTTCACAGATTTTATTAACATTGGGGCATGAAAATGAAAAATTACTTTTTTTCCAATAAACTGTCAATTTAGCCCCAAATTTTTCATTTTCACAAGAGGATAAAGGGGAAAAAGCTCCATAAAGTTCGTTAAACAATTTCTCCTGAACACGGAAATGCCCCATATGTGGTAATAATCTGCTGTATGGGAACATGGCGGGGCTCAGAATGGAAAGAGCGCTATTTGGCTTTTGAAGGACAGATTTTGCTGGAATATTTTTCAAGTCCCATGTCGCATTTGCAGAGCCCCTAAAATATCAATATAGTGGAAACCCCCTAAAAGTGACCCCATTTTGGAAACTACACCCCTCATAGAATTTATCTAGGGGTTTGGTGAGCATTTTGGCCTCACAGCTGTTTCACAGATTTTATTAACATTGGGACGTAAAAATGAAAAATTTCTTTTTTTTCACAATGTATCGTCCATTTAGCGCCATATTTTTAATTTTGCAAGTAGTTAAAGAATTAAAAGCCCCCCACAGTTTGTTACAAATTTTCTCCTGAACACGGCAATACCCCATATGTGGCCATAATCTGCTGTATGGGTACATGGTGAGGCTCAGAATGGAAAGAGAGGTATTTGGATTTTGGAGGGCAGATGTGGCTGGAATAGTTTTGAGGGGCCATGTCACATTTGCTGAGCCCCTAAAGTACCAATACAATGGAAACCCCTCAAAAGTGACCCCATTTTATAAACTACACCTGTCATGGAATGAATCAAGGGGTATTATCATTTTGTGCCTAAAATGCTTCCAAAAAATGAATGTCCAAAATGAAAATTGAAATTTTGAAAGAAATATGCCATTTCGGTGCCCAATACGTTGCACCCACTTTGTGTTGTCAGAGACCTGCACTCCTAAAACTATTAAGGGGCCATCCCGAGGGGCAAAAAAATATATATGTGGGTGTAAACTGCTGCTTGGGTACACAGGAGGGCTCAGAAGGGAAGGAGCACTGCGCTTTTTAGCTTTTGGGGTACAGATTTAGAGGGACTTTCTGGGGGCCATGTTCCTTTTGGAGAGACCTGGAGGTAACTGTAAACCCCATTTTGTAGGGGCAAGTTTAGGTTCTCTGCAAAAGTGTCATGGCATCCAAAAACCAAACCATCTGTGCTCCAAAAACCCAATAACCCTTCTGTGTCCGTCTGTGCCCTAATATCAGTTTATAACCACTTATGACATTACGTACGTTATCCCGGGTACACCAGTGTCATACATGTGCCCTAATATCAGTTTATACCCACATATGACATTACGTCCGTTATCCCGGGTACACCAGTGTCATACATGTGTCATAAACTGTAGTTTGGGCACACAGCAGGGCGCAGAAGGGAAGGAGCGCTATTTTGGTTTCTGGAGCACAGTTTGGTTTTTGGACGTCACTTTTGCAAAGCCCCTGAATTGTCAATAAAGTGGAATCCGCAGACATGTCACCCTATTTTGGACACTAGCCCACTGATGGGATTTATCAAATGGAGTAGCGAGAATTTTTAACCCTTGAGTGTTGCATTTATTTAGTTTCCAGAAATGAAATCGCAACTGATAATGAGAAGTTAAAAATGAAAAATTTCCAGAGATTCGCCATTTCAGTACCCGATATGTTGTGCCCAACTTATGTCAGCAGAGACACTCCAAAAACTGGTAAGCGGGTGGTATCCCGGGCACAACAGCTTTCAGAGCGTTCATCTCTGATACAAGTCAGACACAACATATTACGCACTGAAATGACGGGTTCCTGGAAAAATGGTCATTTTCACCTCTCACAATCAGCTTCGTATTCATTTATGGATAATAAGTTATAGCAAAACTTGGGGGTTAAAAATGCTGTCTGTACCCCTGGATAAATCCTTCAGGGGTGTAGTTTCCAAAATAGGGTCTCATATCAGGGGATTCCATTTTACTGGCGTTTCAGCTGTGCAAAAGTGTCATGGCATCCAAAAACCAAACCGTCTGCGCTCCAAAAACCCAATAACCCTTCTTCCCTTCTGTGTCTGGCTGTGCCCTAATATCAGTTTATTCCCACATATGACATTACGTCCGTTATCCGGGGTACACCAGTGTCATACATGTGGCATAAACTGCAGTTTGGGCGCACAGCAGGGCGCAGAAGGGAAGGAGCGCGATGAGGCTTTTGGAGTACAGATTCAGATGTTTGGTATCTGGACGCCATGTCATGTTTGTAGAGCCTGTAAGGTATCAGAAAAGTGGATTCCCCAAAGGAGTGACCCCATTTTGAAAACTGCACCCCTCAAAGAATTTCTCAGGGGGTGTAGTGAGTATTAGTATCCGGACGTGACTGCACGGCGGATGGCGAAGAGGGAATATATAAGCGGTGCGGAAAACATTGCAGACACCAAATTCCCTACTATGTCCCAGTAGCTCCTATGATTGGGGGAGTCACTCTGGGGGTCACTTTGGGGGTCACTTCTGGTGTCTGTTCCCTCATAAGCTGTAAATCTGGGGTGTCCCCTGATATTCGCTCACACTGCTTATATATTCCCTTCCTGACGCCGCCAGTTGTATTCTAATAATTTGGCGATTTTGGGTTTTTTTGTCTTCACATTGGTAGATGCTATATTTTCTTTATTCTTTTGGTGACATGGCCATATAAGGGCTTGTTGTTTGCGGGATGAGATGTATTTTGTAATGACACCATTTTTGGGTGCCTACAACATACTGAATACATTTTATTAACTCTTTCTTGCTGGATTTAAAAAAAAAAAAAAAAAAAAAAATCAATCCTGGCATTGAGTTGTACCCTTTAAATTTTGCGCCATGCAGCGTACAGTATAAGTAACATGTTCCCTTTATTCTGCGGGTCGGTACGGTTACGGCGATACCTCATTTATAGTATTTTTTTATGCGATACTAATTCTGCAGAACAAAAACATTTGGGGACATAAATCAGTGATTTTTGCATCGCCATCTTCTGAGAGGCGTAACATTTTTATTTTTCGGTTGACAGTGTTGGTTGAGGGCTTATTTTTTGCGGGACAACCTGCGCTTTGTATTGGTACTGTTGTGGGGTGCATATGATTTTTTGATCACTTTTTATAGCATATTTTGTAAGGTGATATGGTGAAAAATCATTACTTCCGGCGGGTTTTTTCCGTTTTTTTTTCAGATGTACACCGTATACATTAAATATTATTTCAGTTTTATTGTACAGGTTGTTACGGACGCGGCGATACCAAATATGCATTGTTTTTATTAATTTTTAGTACCTTTTTTTATATAATTCATTTTGTATAGAGAAAAAGGGATTTTTGGGCTTTATAACTTATTACTTTTTTCATACACTTTATTTTTTTTTAACTTTTTTTTTTTTTAACTTTTTCATGTGTCCATTTAGGACACTTGAATCAGTTGATGCTTTGATGAAAGCACCAACTGATTCTGTATAGTAGCTTGCAAGACACGAGCAGGACATGAGCCTGCTCGTGTCCTGCAAGCTGCAGAGGAAGTGAGACACATCGCTCACTTCCTCCATCGGTCGGCAGGATCAACCAGGTATGTGGGGGCTCCGGTAGTCTGGGGGTCACTGGCCAGACCCCAGACTACCTTCTACTGACATCGGCACCCCCCGATCTCGCCGCGGGGGGTGCCGATCACCTTCAATCTGCGGCGGATCCCTTTCGATCGCGCCGTGATGTTTCACTGCAGGATCGAAAGGGTTAAAACGTTCAGTCGGAACTGAGTCCGACTGAACGTTGTTGAGGGGGTAGTTAGGTGTCAGTAACACCTAACTCCTGCCCTCCCCCTGCCCCACCCCCTGCCTAGTGAGTCTCTGAAGACCGGCCGTAAATTTACTATCGGCTGGTCTTAGAGACCAGGACTGCTGGCCGTAAATTTACGGCCAGCGGTCCTTAACCGGTTAATTTTGGTGATAACAGGGATTTACTTTTTCCGAAATGTTCTGTACGGCTGGCTGTTTGCTTAGTATGAAATAGGAAATGAGATGCACGCAGTGTAAAGGTCAGCAGCAGCAGAGTATCGCACTCAGTAAGTCTAACATGAAGGACAATGGAAGATGTTGGCATTTTATTCTCTAATGGAGTTAGGCAATGCAATTATGGTAGCTGTCCTCCTCTTGTCATATCTCTACAGGATGATGGTTATGTACATATTTCTATACTTATTCTATCTGAAGCTGTATTCAATTCATATTCTCCCTGAAATACAGAACTAGGGAATATGCTGTGAGATAATGTACCCAATATATTCTGGTCGAGGATCGTAAACATTGCATCATGCTATAACGTATGTTTTAGGGTAAGTTCACATGGGGGTTTTTTGGTCCGGAACTTACTCTTATAATGGCTATTGCATCTTGAAACAGGACTTAAAGGGGTATTCCCATGTACATAATTATTTTTAAATTTGTAGCTAATAAAAAGTTAAACATTATTGCAAATATAAGTAAACATTTTGCAGAGTTTTAAAAATTTTCTCTAAATATCTTGTGGTCACAGTCTGTTGTCTTGATCGGTTGCCAGTGGATAGGACCACGAATGCAGGAACTTTCTAAGGTCAGAAAATCAGCCATGATGTCCTTATTGTGGTCGGGATATCTTCTGATACATGTAGTGTTCCTGACAAGTCCCAGACCATAGAAAGCTTCTGCATTAGTGGTCGTAACCATTGGCAAAAGATCAAGACAACAGATGTCACGACTAAGAAAGTTAGAGAAAATCTTTAAAACTTTGCAGAATTTTTAATTACTTATATTTGCAAAAATGTTTAACTTTTAATTATCTACAAATATAGAGATGATCATGTACATGGGAATACCCCTTTAACATACAATGCTTGCCTGGAGGGTCCAACAAATCACTGCATTTCACTGCAAAACCCCTGTCTGAGGCCCAGTTCACACCCACATTCGGATTTACGTTTGGGGAGTCTGCTTGGGGATCTCCAGAATGAAATCTATACGCATAGAAAAGCGTTTACCTGGAAAAACACGGCAACCTCATATAGACTATAATGGGGTCCGTGTGTGAACCGGGCCTTAGGAAAACGTGTATAGAAAGGTATTTCCAGTTTCCCGCAGCTTTGACTTTTTTTTTTTTTTTTTTTTGTGTAAGCATTGCCTATCTATATTAGTTTTATCTTTCATGATTGCTCATGCCCCATGCTCTTGCAATTATACAATGTAGCACAATAAATGGCACATCTGATATTTGCTGTAGAGAACCAGATCAGGCAGGAGATCTGATTATAATGTGACCATTTTTCATTTACGCTAGGTTCACACTAGTGTTGTATCGCCACTGTCCTGCTCCATCAGAGGACTCGAGCAATGAAGAGTTGGACTGCTAATATAGCGGTAACACACAGTCTTATGGTCCCCCATTGCTTATAATGGGGTCCATCAGATGTCTATCATTTTAAAACGGAAATTAGCTGACATGGCAACACTCTCTCCAATGTAGCTTTACATACTAGAGAACAAGAACCCTGAATAACATGTGTCCTGGACATTTTGCAAATGTGACTTTCTTGAGAAAAAGTCCTTATGTAGCCCTTACTGTATATATTTTAATTTCATTCTTTCAAGGGCTAAGGTCACACCAGCACCTGAACTCCATTTGGGGTTTCCATCCCCGAACCTGCTTCAAAAAAACGTGAGAGAAAAGCACTGCATGAAGCTCTTTTCCCTCTGCATTTTTTTGCCATTTTCTGGTGGAAACCATGCAGACTCCAATATGGTGTATGGGGTCCGTGGGTAACCGCTATGTACTGTGCTCATGAATGTTACTTATTTCCTGTCCAGAGCTGGTAAACCCTACAACATAGCTCTGATTGTCAGATTCTTAGCATAGGTCAGGAATATGTGATTGTAGGGGTCCTAAACCCAAGACCTCACAGATCAGCTGATTGAAGAGATGGCAGCATTCTGGTGAATACCAATCATCATACACCTCGTAGGGACTGAGCTTGCTATTCACTTGAATAGGATTGTGTTGCTGCTGTTCCATGTGACTGTTGAACATGAGGTCACCAGCCCAAGGGAAGAGCCTGCAGAGCTTGAGTATTGTGGCCTCTTCAAACAGCTGATTACAAATTGTTCTATGCTTTGAATAGGTTCACTATTGTTGTGAAAAACACCTCTAGGCTAATGTTGCGACAACACAGCTGTTTTGAATCTGTGGAAACACAGTTGAGAAAAATGCTGATTTTTACAGTACCTTCAAAGAGAATGAGATTCTGGCTAACCCCATCCACACATTGCAGAAAAAAATCCAAAGCGGAAAAGCTGCATTTTCGAAAACACAGTACGTCAATTATACCTGCAGAAAGGGAAGATCTGCAACAAAAAACTTGGCAAAAATGCAATGAAAAACACTGTGGGGGAAGAAAAAGCCCTTTTCTTGCAAAGGTTTACATGGGTTTAATTGTGAAATTTGCTGCTCGCTCAACTTAGAAACTGTGTCGTTAAGTGTAGGTATTGCACCGCTGCCCCATAGACTTCAATGGGACAGTGCTATAGTTTATCTAATGCAAGCCGCACTGCTCACTCACTGTATAGAGAACCATGCTGTCTTGGTACCGGTGATCTTTGGGGATCCCGGATGTCGGCTACAATAAATCCATTATTGATGGTTTAACCTAAAGATAGACCATCTGGGCTGCGGCTTCTGCCTAGTGGCAGCACCCTCCTGTGTCAGCTCATTCATTTGAGCCGACTTAGGAGGGGATGGTCGCGGCAGGCGGGTTTTGACCAGAGAGAGACACGGCTCGCCGCGTCTCTCTGTCAAAACCCACGCGTTCGGTTCACGTGTGAACTGACCCTTACTCTGATACTGATCTGGGGCCTCTTTTTGGTGTAGTAAGAAAACCATTGCCAACTGTGGCGTTAAATTGAAGAACTGTTTTTAATTTTATTATCCAACTATTGTTATATAATTAAGGTAGGGATCACACTACCGTTGGCTCTTAGAAGGTGTCCGTTTTTAAAAAAAAAAAAAAAAACAAAAGAAACAAAACCGGACACCTATCATAATGGACACAGTAACTGATGGCTATCAGTTACTGTCCGTTATGTCTGTTGCCCGTAGACCTCAATTTAAAAAAAAAAAAAAAAAAAAAAAAACAACTTGCTGTCCGTTTTTTCAAATGGACAGAAAAGTCCTGCATGTAGGATTTTTTTTTGTCTGCTTGAAAAAAAATGGACATGGTTGTAAACGGACAATAAAGGACACAAGATAAAATCCCATTGAAATGAATAGAAATTGCAAACTGACCAGCTAGTGTTGCTAAAATCTTGTACGGACAATAGCCACGGACACTGATGTGCGGACACGAACGGTGTGAACGCCCCCTAAGATGCATTGTTTGTTCCCTATTTACTTTCTAAGGAATTCAATCACTGACTTGACTACTTTTGAATGACCAAGACTGACATTTTTGCAGGACTTGGTCTGTGGAAATCTAGGAGTTGGTGGTTTGACCTATCGACTCCACTGCCCTCTCCTGAGGACAGCATAAAGTAGTACCCGACACACGGACTTCAGCTGTCTGTTACTTATGTTTGCCGATGAACTAGTTTTGTGTAACTCTCAATATAACGGTTCCAGGGTGAGATCATCATTGTACAGCAGGGCTCTGATGTATTCATGAAACGTAGACCTCCTTCAGCCATTGATTGACAGCTTGCTGTCTTACTGTGCGTGGGAAGAAAACAGTTTGTCAGTGGTGGGGAGCGCAGATCTCAAGTCTAGATGTCAGCATATACTAATGTAGCAGCATTAACCCAAACTTCTGCATTTGGTTAAACTGCTGCAGCGTGATCTCACCAAGTTCAATGACTTCTCCTAGTAGTGTGTGGGGGTTTTAAAACTTCTGTGGTAAGATATCATTCTGCAGCAGTTTAACTATTTGCAGTCATTTAGGTTAATGCTGCTACATTTGTAAGTAGGAAGATCTTCTCAGAGTACATACATTCAGTGCTACTGATGTGTACTATGTATTGGCATTAGATACATTTTTTACTTGTCTGTACTGGGATAGAACTACTTGCTAAAACGTGCCAGAATTCTAATGTGATTTGGGTCAACAAAAATGTCTAAAATTGTCTTGTGCCACATTTAGCAAAGAAAGGGGGTAACTTAGCAGAAACTTGTTGTGGTCTATGTTGTGACTTCACATGCCAAAATTTTGTCAAATTTATGTTCCGTAAACTAAACCAACTAATAGGAAGGTGGGTAAGTTATGGTGTGTTCACCATGATGAACGAAAGCGATCCGCTTAATTTGGGTCTGTGCCAAACATCGTGGGTTCGTGTACCAGAACTTCAGGGTTGAAGTTCGGGTTCGGCTCATCCCTAAAGCTGGTTGATTGGCTGGCTGTCTAGCAGCCAATCAACTAACTTTTAGCCCACAGACATCACAAACATGCCCAGTAAGGGCACACTGTCTCCTTGCGTAGTGAAAATAACTGCGTGTGTATATATACTGTCTCCTAGTACAGCCTTAGACTTACCTAGTGGATGATTGTCGACACGACTCCTGGTACTGGTACTCTCTATTCAATTTCTGGGTTTGTAAATTGGGCATGTAGCCAGAGCTTCCCATCTATGCTTCAGAGGTGCTGGCCTGCCCTGTGGCAAGTGTCCTATCAGTACATTTTTTTAGTACATTCCCTAGCCCATTTTTTTGTATGGCATTTGCCTTACTACCCCCATTTTGCATCCCCCTACCTCTTACTATCCTCTAGCCATTTTTGGGTCACCAAGTTTGGGTCCCCATTGATTTCAATGCGGTTTGGGTACCAGAACCAAATATCTGAGCTTGTCAAATCCAAACTTCGACAGGTTCAGTCAACACTAGAAAGTAGAATATTGGACACCAACGGAACTGCCTTCATCTTTGTCACTTCCCATTGACTTTAATGCAAACAATATAACGGACCCTTTTATGTGTTATGTTTGGTTACATCTATAACAGAAGAATAATTCCTGCATGCAGAACGATTCCTTTCAGCAGAAAAGATAAAAAAATTAAAATGGATGAAACTTTGTGTGTAGTGTTCTAACATACTAGTCTTGCGATCTGTTATTTAGTTACATGTAGTAGTAGTAATAATAATAATTATATATATATATATATATATATATATATATATTTTAAGCACAGTAAATATAATCTGAGTTGCAATAACAGGTTTGGGTAAACTCTGTAGTGTTTAATTTATGAATGCCTTAAAACCACTTGATCATTTTTAATCTAATTGTGGAACAGGTTTTGGGAAGCCGCCAGTGAAAATTCAGCCATTTTTAATTGATTTAGTCTGTAGCTGCCAATAAAATGCTTGTCAGACTTTGACTTGACTTTAATGTACTGCAGTCATTTTATTGTGGTATTCTTGATACAAATAGATATTCTCCAATGTGGTGAAATGGGGGAGAAAAGTGACGCCAAATCAGGACTGTGCAGTCAAATTTCCACTTCAACTGTTTTTCCACAAGCCAACTCCTTCCTAATTGACTTGTATGTAGTAATGTCAAATTTACTGTAGGAAATGGAGTGCGTGTAGGCTGTTATCTATACAATACACAAATTATAATTAATAAAATATGGTGAAATTACCGTAAGTATTTATACTGCTTAAAATAGATGAAAAAAAATAAGAATTTTGTATTTTAATTTTTTTTTAGTAGTCGTGAAAACTGGATTGTGGCAACTTTGTCATATTTTTAATGAATAAAAAATAAAATAAAAAACACACTTCAAGCACAGCAGGGTTGCTCATGATAGGGCTCTGATATTCGCTCAGGAAATGTTTACAGAACCGCTACTATATAAAACCTACTTTGTGGTATTGCATGTAAGACTACAATGGCATTATGTATTAAGTGTAATAAGCCTATCAAGTATGAACAGAATGGTGTTGTATAGTGTTAGTTTTATGAAGTAGATGCCTGTTTGTAACAGATATAATAATGATTAGTAAGCCATGTACGACAGTTTTGGTGCTTATTCGCACTTCTGGTTTAATCAACTACATACAAACGTATTGAACTAGAGGCTGTTTTTTGCGAATTAGGGCAGATTCACACCTGCGCCCCAGTCTCTGGTTTCAGTCTTCTGCCCTAGAAACTGGACAGAAAACAGAAACCGGCAGTCACTTTTCAATTCACGCTCCCGTGCGCGTTTTGTGGTCTCTGCAGCGATTTTTAACCAGACAGTCGGACATGCAGAAATTGTGTCCGGTTAAAAGAAAAAAAAACCAAAAAAACAGGTGGACAATGTCTGCAGAAGACAGAAACCTGAGAGCGGGACGCAGATGTGAACCTGCCCTTATAAATTTTCCTGTGCATTTGCAGTATTGCTACCCTGCTTTATATAGGCCTCCAGTACTACCATAGAAATAATAACAAAAACTTGTGTAATCCTCAACCCTTAGTCAGTGTTTTGCTGAATAGATGTAGCTGCTAATCAGAACATTAACCCTTGTGTTCCCTACAGGATTTCTACAAGACTTGAAATTTCTCAAGACTAACAAACACTTGTAGCATTTATTTTAGGTTTAGTGTCCCTTTTGAAAGGGTTATTTTTGTTTTTTTTTTTTTTTTTTTACATTCCCTGGGGATAAATATTCAGGATTTTGATAATAAGTGACATTGATATTATGACCTCATCTTTGAAAAGCGTTTATTGTAGGAAAGTAAATCTGATTTACGTGCTGATCATTCTGGAGTCCTAGGAAGAAAGGTGGAATTATCAGAAGAAAGCTCACCGAGGCAGTAGATTTTTATGTTTATTACTGAGCAAGTGTCCCCTGAGTTACAGTATGAAGGACTGTCATAAGACGAAGTAGAATTATTCATTGTTGCCTTTAAGGCACAAAATCATTTTCTGTAAATGGCTGCCAGTTGTGTGAGCTCAAGTGGGATTTTCTTCAGTTTTCTTTGCCAAACACACTGTTTGGATCAGGCAGCCAGGTCTCTCTTACTTCCTTCCATCAAAGTTTTAGGAGAATGACTTCAAAGACTGTTTCTTAATTTTCAATGCCCGCAAGGGAAATTATCTGTTGCATCTGCATCACTTACTAGCTATATGGAGGCCTTTTTGCTGTCTACAAAATTAAGTATTCAAAGCTCGCTTTTTCACACAGTGCTTCTGTTTTCCTTGGTTTGTGGGAGCGATTTCAAATCCGTAATATGATTTCATGTTTTCCTATTTATTAGTTTTCGATGCTACGCTGAAAAGGAGGTTCTGCATATCAAAATCTTCTTACAGGTGATATTGAGAGATGAATTTTGGCATTGTCATGTATATCATATAATGGACAACCCCTTGTCGGCAGGCGACCTGCTGCATGAACTGAGACCACTGATGTAAGGGTGTGTTTGTCTATTTAATGTATTTGTGCTCAACCTTGAAAGTGCAATACTATTAATGAAAAATCTTGGAATTCTGAAAATCCTCTTAATATGCAAATGAAAAAAAAATATGGAAACTAGATATTCAAAACATCTCAATGTTTAGCATTAGAAATGCACGCACTTGCATGCATTGTTATGGTATTATTGCATTGTCAAAAAAAAAACAACTTTTGCCTTGCTAAAGATGCATTTTGGAGTGCAAGTTATTAAGATTGGCTGCTTGTAGCTTTTTGCTATGGCCAACATATGGAACACTTTGACAAAATGGCTGTACAACTGGTTCCACTATCAAATCAACGTAATGTCTGACGTTTCCTTGTTAAGGCCACTTCATGGTGTTGCCCACATGGTCTCTAGCCTAATCTTTGGCTCCTTTTGTCTGAAACAAAATTCAGGGTTCATGACTGAAGAGGGTAGCTCTTTCAGACTCCATTGCCATCTTGCAGTGCACATGACCTCTTTTGAGAGCAGTGGCATGAGGTCAATGGGAAAACCTGTAGCTGGATGTTTGACTGTCACGTAAATGCCTTCTACACTGTTTACCACCTTAGCCTTAGGACATGATTTCAAGGTTCAGTAAAGTACAGAAAGGATCACTATGCACTATCCTTCCCATCATATAATTCATCTGTGCAGAGGTCCACCTCCATGCACCTCATTTCAGTCTGTTGTTGTGCTCCCAACCCTTGGACATGACAAACCACCCTAATAGATTTTAGTAAGTATTGTCCTTGGTTTGTGTCAAATAGTGACTGGTGCATTTGGGATGGGCCTTCAGTACCAGAAGCACTGCACCAATATTAACTCGCTCGTGGCACTGGAATCACTCTGAAAAAGTTGGACAAAATGTACATCTGAGTGTGACGGGGGTTGCCCAAGACTATCAATTGTCATTAGTTTGGGTCAGTATACTGCTTTAATATTTGAGACTACAGCAAAAAATACGGCAAGTATGACACCTTGATATGAAATAACTGAAAAATAGGACTATATTACAAAAATTGCTTTATTAATCATAACAGACATAAAAATAAGAGGACATACAAGAAAACCTGACCTGTACAAAGAACCCTAGGTCAGTAGATTGCCTGGATGGAGTGTAACCCCTGCTGGCACTTAACACATCGTAAAAGTGGACATACGTACGTAAATGGCATAAAGAATGGCATTGGGAAAACAAATTTCCAAAGTGTTGTACACCACTATGAAATTTTATATGTCAAAAAATGCCTAACAGTCCTTAAAAGTATTAAACATGGAGTATATAGTGTAAGAAAGTAGTAAAGTATATACCAAGTACAGCGAAAGTTAGTGAGGTAAAGTTTTTCAGAGCTTGCCCATATTAAACGGTGTAAAGCAAGCCAAGCAGGGACAGGCGTCTACTACCCGGTAACCCTGCTTTAATATTTGACTCATTCTCTCTTTTTTTTATATGAATGATCTTCCTTGTGTTTTCATCTAATATAATGGCCCAACCCCCCACCCCCAATATGTAGATCATGGTGGCATATCATGAATAAAAGTGTTTTTTTTTTTTTTTTTTTATTTAGATATGCCTTTATCTCCAAATCTACAAAGTGATCTGCATAACAACTTTTCTGCACGTGTGGCCTTGGCCTTCAGATAGCTTGTCTCCTCTGTGGACATACTGGAATGACACAATTTGACTGCTCCCAGGTTGAGAGTTTGACTAACAGAGCAGTGCTTTAAAAGATTTAAACCAGCCATATACATTTTTATAGTCAATGTATTGCTTTCAGCAAGTTTTTTTAAAAAATGGGATTGACAGTCATATTTTCCCAGATCTTTAACTCTGTGATGTTGCCACTGAGTAGAGGGCCCAATATTGGCAAAAAAAGGCCTGCACCATAATTCATTTTACGCTCATCTGGCCCTATTTAGATTGGTTGAAGTTTAAAAGTGAGCGGCGTTCCTGAACTATTGTTAGATTTTCCTGTATGGGTCTGGCCATATTTATAGCTTATTATAGAACGGTTGGTGACGAGGCATGGTAAGGGCGTTGAGTCTTTCTCAGGAGAAATACATTTAGGGGATTCATCACTGCAGATGTCTGAACATGACTTGGAAGTGCAACGTTTCATCTCAATCAACTCCATGTTATGACAGACCCCCTAATGGTTATTTTACCTAGAAATGACATCCTATTATTTAGTGTTGAGTGCAAAAGATTGAGGACTCACCCGGGGCTAACACGGAGTTTAGATGTGTGTGTGTGTGCTGACAGTTCCTCCTTTTCTCTTCCAGCTCATCTGTGGCCCTACATTTGCCTCTCTAACTGTCTTTATATTTTTCTCATCACTTTCACTCACAGGATGAGCTGCTTCTCTTTTGTCCTGAGTATTGTAGGCTGTTATGTTTGGCTTTAGGAGCTTCCTGTTATTCATCTCTACTCTTCTAGGTTTCTATTGTTTTGTCAGTTTATAGTTTTCCTGTTACAATGTTTCCTGTTCTTCAGTGTTTCCTTTTTTTTTTTTTTTTTTTTTTTTTTGCGTTTTGGCCCTTTTTTGTTTAAATCCTATAATATTAGTTTGATTGTTCTGATGATCTATTAGAATAACTGGTAAATTGGATGACTGAAGGTTCTAGAAAGCAATTTGTATGTATCAAGCATGTGCCCGGTAATGGTAAGTAACAGAAGCATGGTGAATAAACAGACTAATGACACTGATCCAGAGGGACCTCAGTAACTATGTCCTCTGTTATTTGCACGGACAAAAAGTTTCCTTCCATGATTTTTACACACTTTTGTGATGCACGCTTCTAACCAAGCCTCTGACATAAATGGTAACATGGCCTAATGCTGGATTCACGTCTGTGTTGGAGTCTCCGTAGGAGTCCTCGCCATGGATTCCACTTAAAATTGTGGGTGAAAAAATTCCTGCAAGGAGGACTCTGGGGTCTATGATGTTTGCGGGTTTCTGCGGATAACAGCTTATTAAGCAGACAAGGTCTCCATCATTTGGGTCCTCACCCAAACCCTAATGTGACCCTGGCGCAAGAGGAATTCCTGCTTGTCACATGTGGCAGAAATCCTACATCTGAATGGGGTTGTTTCTTAAGAAGGTGTATGAACATTTCTTGAATTTCAGGAAGATGTTATCAAGGTTCTGATATTTGGGGATCAGGAAGGGCTGGGTTTCAGTATTTCTATAACTGAAGTACCAGTACAACTTAATTGTACCAGAGCAACACTTTCCCAGTGAAGTCCCATAAACTGCAAAGAAAGGGAAGACCCCAAAAAATAGTGCGTTTTAAAAGGGGATAAGGAAAGATGCCATTTATTAGTGCGACGCCTTCCCTGAAAAACCTGACCTGTGTATGAAGATTATGATTCTACTACACATCCGTATATCACCTCCTTATACTTTTGTGTACGCTGCACAGATTTACCTTCCACCCTCTATTATACAGTAATTTCTTTATTACAAATTAATGTAATACCTGTGGGGTCCATATGCTCACTATACCCTTTGATACATATTTTTTTTTTTAATGGGTGTAATTTCCATTGTTTTGGTACCTCAGGGGCTCTGCCAATTGAACATGGTGCTTGAAACAGATTCTAGTAAAATCTGCCCTCCAAAATCCATATGTGAAAATTTCATATGGGAGAAATATCATTATAGATTGTAGAATGCATTTTCTCCTTTAACCTCTTGTGAATGTGTAAATTCTAGGGCCAAATTAATATATTCGTTACAGAAATTACATTAATTTCACCTATTTTATTTTAATTGCTGTGAAATGCTGTTTTGAATTTTCAGGAGGGCAGTTTTGAGAATGGGGTGATTTATGGGGGTTACTATTAGATAGCCCCTTCAGAACTGAACTAGTCCCTCTGAAGTATGTGTTGGAAATATTCTTGACAATTTGGAAAATTACTGCTAGACTTTTAAGCCTTATAATATCTGAAAAACATGAAAGGGGGGATTAAAGTTTGACTGTAACATAAAGCAGAGATATGGTAAATATTTTTCAAGGAACTTGTGTAGTATGACTAAATGAGTCATGCAATTTCAAAATTTGAAAGCTTCATATTTTTTTTTTTTGCCCCATAATTCAAGACGAAACTTGTCAACCAAAATTTAGCATTGACTTAAGGTACAATGTGTC
The DNA here is from genome assembly GCF_031893055.1 of Leptodactylus fuscus. Classification (NCBI taxonomy): domain Eukaryota; kingdom Metazoa; phylum Chordata; class Amphibia; order Anura; family Leptodactylidae; genus Leptodactylus; species Leptodactylus fuscus. The sequence continues at coordinate 101,136,977 of NC_134267.1, forward strand.
AGGAAAAAACTTTTTCAGAATGGCCTCGACAACTTAGTGTGTTGGTTATTACTACATAAAGTGACACATGCCAGATATGAAAAAGGAGGCTGTACTTTTAGGCTGTCCTTAAAGGGGTTGTCTGGACTCCAAAATTTTTTTTTTTTAATATATAGGTCAGGTGCGGTTAAAAAAATAAAATAAAATCATGCTCTCCTCCCCATTTCTCTGGTGCAACTCTGCATGGTCTGGTCCTAGGCCTCTGTTGTCTTCTGACAGTAGTACCCAATCAGCAGAAGGGAGCAGAGACATCAAAGCCAGCAAAAAATTCCTCAGCAAGGGTTCATTCACACAGTTTTTTTGACGCTGAATCTGCCTCAATATCAGCCTAGAGTTCTATTGGGAGGTTTTTTGGAGGCTGATTTTGAGGCGGATTCAGCATCAAAATCCTCAACAAAAAAACGCAGTGTGAACTGACCCCAAGAAGGCAGCCGAGCTGCAGGACCAGACTTGTGTTTTCACAATTAACTCCCATCCGTCTTGATACACTACCTATCAATATTGTGCTAATTGTATATTCTTTCGCTTTCACCTCAATTTGATTTTGATGTAGATTTTGCTCTTACATGCGGACATGTTGTTGAATCAGTGTAATTCTAGCGAGCGTTTATAGTGTATGCTTGCTACATACTAACTATTATTGAATAAACAGTGAGTGGGACCTTGGCCAGCTTGAACTTCCCTGTTCTTGTTTCATCCACGCTAATTCTTAAGTCATCAACCGCAGTAAACTTACAAATTGTTGGAGACCTACCCGAATACGTTTGTAAAAGTCCCTTTGTACAATACTTCTTGTTCCAAGAGAAATAATATTCTGTCTCATGTAATAGTGCTAATAGTGTTGTATTGCTTCAGATCTACTGAAGATCTCTGACAATGCTGCGCCAGACTGGAAGTGCTATAAGACTTCTAAGTAAAGCCTCAGGCTTGAGCCTTTATATTCAAATTATATGATCTTTGTTTAGAACTAGGATATGCTAAGATTAGTAGCCACCAAGACTTGAAATGTCTAGGCAATGGCAGCAATTTTGTTTTTTTTCTTTAATTGATGTTGGACTTGTCTTTCTACTTGTTCCAATGCTTCCTACACTTATTTTCCTTCATATCATGCGAGTTGGACTGTTTGCTTAACTTAGGATTTTATGGGATTTTTTTTTTTGTTTTTTTTACAAGTCATTTCTGGTACATCTTAGTTAAATCATGCTTTATATTCACATTCGATGTGCTTGCAGTATTCTGTTGTGATTGATGGATTGAAGACAAGGTGTGCAGATATGCCAGATGTTTGTATTGCCATATTGCATCCTTGCCAAGTGAGTGTTTTTTACCTTCTGTCACGCACAAATACAATCAGTAAAGGGAGTCTCTTCGCTACATTGTTTTAGGAATGCTGAAGGAGAAGCTGGACAGATTAAACTACATCTTTGAGAAAAGGTGTCCAATTATGCAGCAGGAGATGTAGTATCAGATTTTCTATCAGCGGGCTGACTAGGGTTAGAAAATGAGGTCGTGCCACACTTGTCTTTGAACTGCGATATTAGAAACACCCCAATGGACAAGAGTGACACTATTTTAGACATAGCTAAAAATCGACAAAAAAAAAGTAGAAAAGGTAGAGGATGTGTTTAAGTAAAATAAGACCATTGTGATGAAAGGGAACTTGTTAGCTTTCTTGATGCTCGTTGTAGTAAAATAGCTGTATTCATATCAAGAGGATACTTCCTCAGAGTGAATACATTTTTTGGAGTAGCTGATATAGTGGATACTGCTTATATCAACACCAGCTCTGAGGTAGTATCCTCTACATACTGGACTCTTTTCCTGGGAATTTTTCCATAGAACTCTGCGTTTCTACTCACACTCACCAGCTGACAAATTCTGAAGGCGATTAAGAGCTGAAAACATGCACTAATTACTCTGATTAGATTTTTACGAATAATTAAATATCTTCGGAGTGCTGTCATTTTTTTTTTTTCCCCTTGATATACTATGGATTGGGGACCCTATCTGTAGCACCCTTGAAAATATGTAAGCAAGGGAGGAAAAATTTGACATAACAGGCAAACAAAGCAGCATTTTTAAAGCAGTGTATTTAGGAAAACTGTTACTTAAGTTAGCAGCTTAGATTGGATATTTGAGAGGCGAATACCCCTTTAGGAGTTGATGGCAGAATAGATTCATAGTATTTTGGTTTTGGGTGTGTACAGATAAAAATCTGTTCTCATTCTAGCAAATAATTTTCAAGTTATGATGAGCCGTGATTATGTAATAACACTAGACGCAAATACAGACCCTGCCAAGATGAGCATTAGCTGAGGTTTTCAATTCTGTTTTGTTTCATCCCTCACACATCCGTAAGACTTCTTACCGTTAAAATCTCTTCCTAATGATCCTTTCTTGAGCATGTGTCACATTATTTATGTCCATATGGAGTTGGCGGCAGGCAGTCTACGTGTAAGCAGGCTACAAATAAATTTCTTGGCAATACAGTTGTAACAATAAGGACCCGTAATTCTCCAGGCGATAAAACATGGCCTTTTTAAAACTTGACTTGAAGCTCTCTCGGAAGCATTTTCTCTTCTTTTCCCTGTCCTTTCACAAAAGCTGATTGCTGGGTTAATTTTAGCTCAGCTGGAAAGACTTTACCTTGAAGACTCCTACAAGTATGTGCTGCTTGTATATAAAGACGACAATGCTGTGATGATCTAGGTGTTTATGGAGCCCTTAAGACTACACACACACAAACCCCTGGCGCAGACTTTAGGTGACATTAGAATCAATTCGATTTCACCTGCCCAGTCTTTTAATTCCAAGAAAGATGAGCAGCTGTTAGAGCTGGGGCTTTGTTTCCCTGTTCAGAACACTTGCACTACATAATAGAGTATGCAGGTGTATGGAAGATATTGAGATAGCTCTCAGCCACGTGATCATTTGTACAACCCAAAGAGGGATAGACCTGTTGAATTAGTTTTGTCGGATTTTTTTTTTTTTTTTTGGAGTTGCAAAAAAACACTGAAGGCGTCTTTGGAAACTGTAGAAGGTACTGTCGTTAGTTTGATACCCATTTTCCTGCGGACTAACTGCAGTAAACATTACTATGAGGTCTTTCATTTGCGGAAGAGATAAGATGTCTTGACAGTGGAAATAACCTTGTTGTGTGCAAATTAAATTCTTATCAGTTACTTTGGTGCATTGTAATGTGCCTTTCTGATCCTAGTACCAGTGTCAGCAGTTCTTGCATACTTCATTTTGCAATCTGGGTAGAGCGCTCGTACATGTAGTAAAGCTGTGAGCTGCATGCAGAGAGATGAGAATTGTCTGTCAATGGCATTATAGGGGTTAAAATCTAACTCACGCATCACTTACATGTTTCTGGTTTGCCCTGGTGTGTTTTTGATTCCATCTCTTGGTGGTCATGCTGGACGTTCAGAGAACAAATCCGTAGTATACCAGAAGCACCATATAAGTACCGAACACCAATATCTAGATGTATATTTAAAGAGGACCTTTCACCTCTTGGGGCACATGCAGTGTAATACACAGCTAGAAAGCCTAGAGTGTGCTGCATTCAGCACACTATCGGCTTTCCCGTTCTGTGCTCCCGCTGAAGAGCTATCAGTGCTGGTACCGTAGCTCTTCACCGTCAGAAAGGCGTTTCTGATAGTCTGTTAGGAACACCCTTCCTCACAGTAGCGTCTATAGCGCTGTACTGTGAGAGGGAGCGTTCCTTAACGCCCAGCCATGACGCTAGTATGGACGAGTACTATCAGGAGGGGAAGGAGGCTCTCACAGCACAGCGCATCTGGCCCAACGTGTTTTTTTGTGATTTTGCACTTGGTAAAGGGTTTTTTCTGTAACCTGAAACGCGTTGTGCTGTACTGTGTATAATCCATTAAAGATTCGAGCATCTATATTTCGACTCTTGGTGTATCTACCCGACTTCCGAGCGTGGATCCTCCTCTTCACTTCCATGATCTAATTCTCCTCCCGGTTTTCCGGTGTTTGTCGATGAAACCGCTGCCACTCTCACCAGGACTACCTACCATTTCACTGTGATATAGAGCGTTGTGATCCATTCACAACCCCACCAGGTGAGAGGCAAATTGGTCGTTTTCAGTTCATCTCAGATCGTTACATTATCCTACAGTGTACTACTACACTACTAGTGCGCTCGGTGTCTTTCTCTTCTTTTAAGTAATAACTTGGAGGTTATGTTCACATGGCTGAAGTAGAAGTATATTTGCTGTGGAACATGTGGCAGAAATCCAAGGTGGAGCTGCTTTGGATTTCAGTTTTGAGCTGATATCCTATTGTTCTCTGTTGAGCCACATTCAATTGTTTTCGCTGTTGAGATTGTGGCAGGTAAGGGCTTTTTTTTTTTTTTTTTTTCCCCCCCTCCCATAGCATGGAAAAATCCCATTTGTGGAAAAATCTTTGTATCCAATGGGACTTTTTGACATAGTTGATATAGCAATCAGAGGCAACTATTGTTCTTCAAAATCACAATCTCTTTAAATAAAAAAAAAAAAAAAAAAAAAAAGCAAGGAGGCCCTAACTAATTTTGCATTTGATAAATGTTGGTACTTCTGTGGCTTGGTGTAGTAGATGACAATAAAACAACCCAGTGTAGAAATACTGGACGTTCTATTAACTAGTCTAAATTGAAGCCGATGCATTATAGTTTCCTATTTTAGGCTGAGGCCCCATGTTGCAAATACATTTTGGCCACATCAGTAACACTGCTTATTACAGTACATGAAATTCTGGCTATTCGTTGCATTTTTGTAAATTGAAGCATGTCCACATTACCTACAGAATTGCTTGTGGTTTCCGTATAGGTATATAGGGATAGAAAGTTGGCACAAGAAAAAAAAAAAAAAACCTGTGAAAAGCACAAAAAACCCCCCCAATGTTTTCCGCAGTGTTTTTTGGCTGCAGCTCGCCATGTGGGACCTTTTAGCCTTAGACTTTGTTCACACCAGCTTTATACTGTATTTCCGTTTTCAACAGATCAAAAATAAAAGCATGAGGCTATAGGCACATGTATGGGTCTAATTATAAATATACTAGCCTCTGCCCTCGACTTCGTTTGCGTGTTGTTGGCGACGATGATCCACCTATATTAAGCAAATTGTTGCCGTCGATCGTTTGCCCGTTTCAGCAGCTCTTAAGCTGTCCTGCTGCTGAACTTTTTCTTCACACTGTGCTTGTGATTGTTCTGGCATCTCAGCAGCTCGCTGGGACACCATATAATGAGTGTGTTGTTGGTGCCAATAATCCCCCGTCAGCTCCGCTTGAGGAGAACTCTGTGACTTCTGGCTACCTTTGTAGCTGGCGTTGTTTTAGAATTTTGCAACAAATTAGATTTTCTTTTTCCCCCAGCATGTTTAAAAGTAGCAAACTGCCAATTTGGATTACAGGTGTTTTCCCATCCAGTGTGTCAGCCTGTTGCCTGGAGCTGATCAGATAATATGCAAATGCAGGTACACAATGGACTGAGGGTTAGCTGAGTGTTTACACAGAGAGATAACAGATCTGGCTTTACCAGAACCTGAGAAGATGCTGCAAGAGCAGTGTAATATAGTATGTGAACATAAATTCATAAGTCGTGAAGCCATGTCATTTACTGGGAGAAAAAGTACCCTATGTTTTAATTGAGTTTACAATCTATGTGCCAAATTTCATTCAAATCCGTTCAGTGGTTTTACATGATTGAGGAACAAACACACATGTACAAACATCCAAACACACAAACGTTTACATTTATAATATTAGTAGGATAAACAAAGGTTTTCCATGGACCTATATACTTCAGTGAATGAAGATAGACCTCAGAATGGTCCAGACAAGTCCCTGTCCTGAATTTGTCTGGTTCACAGATCTAAACACACTGTGAACAACATGGCCTTGTGCATGAAGTCATAGAAATGAATTAGTCTGTATGCTTTCTGATATGAGAACACATATACAAAAAAAATAAATAAATACAGTTGCATGCATGGAGCCTAGCCAGTCTTTCTTTCTATTTCTCCATTTACTCTAGCAGTGAAATGAAGTAAACATCAGATTACGGATCTCTGATTCGGATTGTGAGCTTCTTATTTGGTCAGTATCTGGCCTCCATATATTGCCTAAGCATAGAGGCACAGCTCTTTCTATTTTACTACTTTTCTGCATAGGTTCCCCCTCCTGGTTTTGAATTACAAATAGTGATGGAAAATACAGTTTGGCAGAGCCTTACCCTCCCCCCCAATACCTCTAGTAATGTGACTACTAGAGATGAGTGAATATGCTCGATCGAATACCTCGGCCGCATAGCTCCCGTTGCAAAAACATTTCCGGGGCATCAAGTTTTTTCTGCCCCTCCCACCTTCTCTATGCCTCCGAGGTATTCGATCAAGCATATTCACTCATCTCTAGTGACTACATCTTGGTTTAAAAATTTGTTAGCTATGTGTACAAAAGGCAGTATCTTGTCTAATGTGAATTTACCACTTATAGTTGGGATAGAAAGCTAATTTTAACTCTAAATTACAAAATATGTAAATGTGTTCTGCAGTTCTAAAAGATGTCAAATATAAAGACTAAACAGTCACAGGAAATAATGAAATTTCGCAAACAAATGAAGCTTAGATAAAGAACTTTGTTGTGAAACATTGATTTCCTGCGAGCATGAGAGAAAATATTAAGCATGTATTTAAAAAAAAAACAATAACTTTCTAGTTGGAAGTCTTCCATGGCTGACGGTTCTGTGAAGTGTTCAGCAAAACAGTTGGGTATTGTCACTTAAATGTATCCTCTTAGCTCTGCATTTGCTGTGTAGATGACCGTATGGCTTAAAGGGGCTCTATCACTGGGAAAAGTAATTTTTATCTAATCACATGCTTGCATAGGCTTTAGAAAGTCTATTCCACAGTTACCTTTAGTATGTAGATTGCTTCAGTGGTGTCTGAATAAGTCCGTTTTTATTCATATGCTAATGAGCCTCCAGCCAGTACAGGAAGTTCCCAGCAGCCTCCTCTCTCCCGTTATCTTCTATTTGTGTAAAGCAAACAGGAAGCGAGGCAGCAGCAGCAGCAGCCTCCCATAGGAAACAGCAGGAGAGGAGTGCACAATGTATCGTGCAACAGTCTAATTAGCATATGAATAAAAACGGACTTATTCAGAAACCACTGAGGCAATCTATATACTAAAGGTAGGTGTGGAATAGACTTTCTAAAGGCTATGCAAAGGTGTGATTAGTTAAAAATGACTTTTCCTAGTGATAGAGCCCCTTTAACACGAGATGCAGTGAGCTCCAACTTGATTTCAGGGGAACTTCTGAAACATGACAAGCCATTAAATAGCAGTCCACTTTTTTTTTTTTTTGTATTGCTATCTCTTGCCCCTATGCTGCCTCACATGACCTGATTCTGAGCTGTCAGAGGTCTCTTATTCACTGGGTTGGGATTCATTCAAGCCTTCCGTGTATTATGGTATTCTTTCATTCTATATTCTTTCGCTCTTCAGCAGCTGAAAGATCATATGATGAGTGCAGGGCAGTCACTTGAATGGGACTTGGCTTCAGGAACTGTTCACAGCCTATACACTAGCGCTCTTGTTCTGTTTTTGATATATAATGTTCATTGCTGTAATAATAGAGTATAGAATATAAATCTACGATGAGAAAATAGTTTGATTCAAAATGACACATATATGTTTGTCTGGTTTTAAAGAGGACCTTTCATCAGATCAGGCACAGGCAGTTCTATATACTGCTGGAAAGCTGACAGTGCGCTGAGTTCAGCACACTATCGGCTTTCCCGATCTGTGCCCGGTGTAAAGCGCTATCGGTCCCGGTACCGTAGGGCTTTACAGTCAGAAGGGCGTTTCTGACACTTAGCCAGGGACGCCCTTCTGCCCAGCAGCGCCTATCGCACTGTACTGTGAAGCGGGGAGGAACTCCCCCCTCCCCTCCTGATAATACTAGTCTATGGACGAGCTGTGTGAGCAGAGGGAGGGGGTGTTCCTCCCTGCTCTCACACTGTACAGCGCGATAGACACTGCTTGTACAGAAGGACGTCCCTGGCTAAGTGTCAGAAACTCCCTTCTGACTCTAAAGTCCTACGGTACCGGGACCGATAGCGCTTTACACCGGGCACAGATTGCGAAAGCCGACAGCGCACTGTCAGCTTTCCAGTAGTATATAGAACTGCCTGTGCCCAATCTGATGAAAGATCCTCTTTAAGTAGAAAACAAAATACGATAGGTTTCCCTTACATCAGGCTCTTGACACGTGTGGAAGCAGGAGATGTGTTAAAGGGAGTGTCGCCTCCCTCAAGCATAGTCTCCTGTCACCACCACTGTATTACAGAGCACATTATAGTGATAAGCCGCATACCTTTATGTAGATTTAGAGAAAAACAACTTTGAAGTGAAGTGCAAATGCCACCCTTATGAAGGATGAGTATTGTCATAGCAGTGGGAGAAAGCACTCCTGGTTCCCGAGATGATACTGGCAGAAGATGGTATCATGAGGAACTGAAAGCCCGCCCCCAGTGCACAACTTGCCTCATTTGCATAAGACTTCAAGGTTGTTTTTCTCCACAATTACAAGTGACATATTTGTATAATAAGGTATATAATTTGTAACTGTAATGTGCTCTGTAACACTGCTGACAGTTGAATATACTTGTGGGTTGTGATAGACTCCCTTTAGAATTATCTAGTGAGTGCTATCTGGAGGTGTGAGGGAAGCCACAGTTTTACGTGTACAGTTCATTTGCAGTTTGTTTTTCTGGAGTTTTCATGATCTTAGTGCGATGGTCTTGTGTTTAGAGCCGCTCTATGTACTGCAGAGTTACCTTCAGGTAGTATATAGCAGGACTTTAATTGACAGTCAGTCAAGGTCACCATAATTTTGTTTCCATGAAGTGTATTGAAGGAAAGTTTTATGGTCTGCTCCAGGCTGCTATTCATGGGAAGGATGTGCACCTTCTCTAAACAAATAATCCTTTCCCTGATCTCCTGAAAGCTTTCTTCTGTGTTCACTCTGTTATTTATGCCTTAAAATTGTCCACATGGCAGTTTTGTTATATCTGCGGGCTTCAATGTTTGACAGATAAAGTATTAAGCTGCATGGAAAGACTGTGATGTCATAATCAGGTTAGTAAAGCTTACAAGCTGTATTTAAATCCTTACTAAATTGACTTTCTCCCATGTAGAACAGACCAGACCTTTTATACGATAAACACGTCTCTTGTTTTCTTCTGAATATTCTGGTCAATATAAAGGGAAAATTCATCCTGATGTCATATTAGGATTATAGCTGTAGATGTAATTTAATCCTCCTACTATGTAGAATTTTACAATCTTGCACTCTATTGAAACTTCTTACAATCCAGTCTCTCATCAAAGATACACTTTAAGACTGAGGCCCCACGTTGCTGAAACAAAAAGCTTTTTTTGTTGCAGATTTTGTTGCAGTTTTCTGAGCCAAAGCCAAGAATAGCTACATAAGGAATGGGAACTCTAAACTCTAAAAAGTACTTATACTTCTCCCTTCTGCTCAATCCACTCCTGAGTTTGGCTCAGAAAAATGCAACAAAATCTGCAACAAAAAAAAGCTGCGTTTCTACAACGTGGGGCTTTAGCTTAAGGTTGACTGCAGACTGCATCTTTCAGCATTTTCTTCCCCAGGTCCTATGTTGCAGATTTTGCTGTGGTGTGTGTGGTTTTTTTTTTGTTGTTTTTTTTGAGCCAACAGGTGAGAAACCTCTAAGAATAAGTTCACACAGGATTTTTTGGTCAAGATTTTGAGGCTCATTCTTTCAGGCAGATTTGTCTTGCGACATCCGCTTGAAGACACTCCCTCCCGACTAGACCCATTCATTGGGGCCTAATCCAGAGCGGAGTGTGTGACTGGATGCCGGTGCACTGCACCTGCATCCAGTTGCAGCTACCCGTATTTTGGTCTGGAACCTGAGACTGCCTCCGCCTCAGGTTCCAGACCAAAAAACGCTGTGTGAATCTACCCTAAGAGCTTCCTTTTCTTGTGTTTTCCATTTCTTTTCAAGCCACTCCTGATTTTGGCCAAAAAAATAAAAAAAACGCAGCAAAATCTACAACAAAAAATGCTGTTTCTGCAATGTGGGACCTTAACCTTTTGGCCCGGTCCCCATTATGCAAAAACTTTAAAAATTTATAGGAAGTTCTTATATTTCCACCCTCTGCTCAATGTGTGAATATGGTCAAATATAGTTTACGAGTTTTAAGAGTGACACCTAGAAGCGCACATAGTATTACATGGAACACAGCTCGTTGAAACCTATGAAGTGTTAATGACTTGAATTTAGAAATACTAAAGCAGCTTCTGGTAACATGCACTGTGTATATCAGGCAGAGCTAGGTAGAAAACCTTTAAGTGGTGGCAAATAGCAAATATGCTAGTTAATCAAATTAATTAGTTATTCTAATTGAAATGCCACAGAGTCCTCTCTAGTGAAATGGTGGGCTCCTTTCCAAATCCCAGCCTAGTGAAATTTATTTATTTATTTTTTGAGATGGAGAATCTTGTTTTTATTCATCATTTTAAATGCCTTTCCTATTATGACTATAGAAATGGACACAATGTTGTACTTAACATTAAGTTTTATTTCTTTTACTTGCTAATACGAGTCATCAAAAAATATATTGATGAATCCTACGTTTAAAGGGGGAGTCTAGGATATGAAAGAGAAGCTGACATTTTTTTTTTCATCTATGGATTTATGAAGTATCAGTTTATCACGGTCATAAGATGTTATAACAATACATTACTAGTGTGATCATAAATATGGACTCGAATCTCCTTGTGATATAAATACCTTTCACTCTTCTTTTGTCACTGTTCTTATTGGAAAAAAAATGTAAATAAAACTTTGCATTAGCTGTTACGTACTCTATTTAGGATAGTAGTGAATGCTTCAGTGCCATACTAGTTTTCACTTGGCATCTATTATTTTGTATGAATGACGTCCTCCGGTTTTACTTGCCTTAATTTAGTGGATACTTTTTGGAAACAGGTACGGTAATAACTGTTGTTCACTTTGCAAGTATTAAAAAGCTCTCCCTTTTTACTCTTTGATCCAGTGTGGTGTCTTTGTTTTGTTTTTTTTTGTTTTTTTGGTTCTTAACATGCAAGTTGTTCGTGATAAGGCAGATCTACTAATACTATCTAGGAGGGAGCAGAAAATTTAGATGGGACATTCTTAAACTACACTAGGTATAACAAAGCATGATGAATGATAAATATGGTATATTTAAAAAAAAAAAAAAAAAAAAAAACAAAACACTTTTTATATAGTGCTAACCTATTCTGCAGCCCTTTACAAATCTTAAAACACATGAACAGACAGTATTAGACATTACAATGTGACAAATTAACATATTAAACAATAGGCGTGAGGTTCCTGCTTGTGAGAGCTTACATTCTATGAGAAAATAGAGAGGCATGAGGTCAGAGGATTTTTGATGCAATGCTCCAGCTTGGTTTTGAAGAAAAGAAAAAATTGTAAAGTTTTTGGGGCAGTCTGACAGTGTCAGATTTTAAGCGATGGCTCCTTTTTACCCTGCTGTGTCACTTCTCCAATAAGCCCCACAACTTTTGTTGAACAAGACAGTGTGTCTGATGCTAGGTTCACATTAGTGCCATGGTCTCCATTGTTGGGTTCCCTTGGGGAACATACGGGCGTTGGTGAACCCCATTGGCTATAATGGAGTCCATAGCTTTGCTTTGAAACTATGGACATTGCAGGACTCTTCTCTCCACCGGTTTCTGCGTTGTAGACTGTTTCAATAGTAAATCTACTGCATTTTGTATTTCACCAATTTCTCTGGTACAGTGCTGAAATTTTATTAAGACTGACGAATGAAACTCTAATTTTTAATCTGAATTGTACTGGAGTAAGACGCTTCCAATTTAAGTGTGCCTCTTAATGAGTTTGGGTTATCTTTTGGCTTTCTGAAAATCAAATCAATTGCAAAAACAAAGTTGCAACAGCAGTCTGCTAGCACAAGAGCATTACTACAAATACCTACTGGATGCCTGCTATGATAAGGATATCAAATCTATGACTGCTGACTTGGTGTAGATTTGTGATTTATAATTTAATTTAAACCAATTTTCAGCATAAATTAGTAAATGTCAGTCTTCGTCCCCACCGCTGCCCGAGAACAGGATCCTGCGCCGCCTCCATCTTCTGCTGGATCCTCCCCTTCTTTATTTGGCTTTCTTCGGCGGCTTCACCTCTGTCGGCTCTGACACTAGTAGAGCCAACTGTGCATGCGCAGCCATAGTTCCAAGGCCGGAATTGCGCGCATGCGCAGTCGGCTCTACTAGTGTCTCAGTGGCAGAGCCAACTGCGCAGGCGTCAGAAGAAAGCCGAAGAAAGAAGGGGAGGATCCAGCAGAAGATGGAGGCGGCGCAGGATCCTGTTCTCGGGCAGCGGTGGGGACGTCCTCATCGCATTTTCAGTGCTGGGGCCCGCCCCCATCGCTGCCAGAGAACTAATTTACATACCGGTAGAAACCGGTATTACTAGGGAACGGCGCGGCGGAGATCCCATCTAAAGGTAAGAGACTAATAGCCTTTTTAAAGGCTATTCCGACATGTTAGCCACAGAAAAAAAGGGTTTTAATGGTAGAGTCCCTTTAAGCTAGCTTTCTTCGTTAAAAAATATTGATGGCTTATCCGAAGGATAGGTTATCAATATCAGATCAGTGACAATCCAACATCGCCATTGATCACTGTTCTTAGCAGTCGATACACAGAGGAAAGTAGGAAACTGAAGGACTGGGCAATTATTCTAACTTGCTTGTGGTGTATGTGTTTTTTTTTTTTTTTTTTTTTTTTTTTAACTCTTTTTAAACAGAATAGTCAAATTTTGCCTGACAATGGTACAGCATATGTTAGGACTTTATATATGGTACCTGCTCAGTAGCTGGACTGAGAAAAATGCGCCATACCGGACAAGTCTGCTGTTTTTTTGCGGCTTTGTGCCATTTAAATATCCAGATACACAGATTTTGTGCTGATGTTCAAGACAGAGCAGGATTGGTTAGTTAGTCAGCAGAGTGTTGTTGACTTTTGTGCACTATGTGCTATGTACCTGGTCTGTCCTTTCATGGTTTAGCTGATGTCAATACCAATGTTCTGTGAGCTCAGGGCTAGTTCACACAGGAGTCCACGTTTACACATTCCATTGCAGCTTTCTGCTCCTTATTAGGCCCAAATGAATGGGTGGTGTCACGAGGCGGATGCCGCGGCTGAATTGGCCATGGAATCCGCCTGAAGAAAGGGCAGCTCGCTTGAAATGGATCGGCTGCCATTGATTTCAATGGGAAGCTTCAGGATTTTGAAGCGGAATCCGCGTCAAAATCCTGACCATTTTTCCCTGTGTGAACTAGCCCTAACAACCCTGGGCTATAGTGTAATGCATTTTTGCCTACACTGATACATTGTATCAAGCTATCCTCACCAGAGAGGAAGCCGTTCTTATCTAGGCTTGATGTAGCAGTAGCAAACCCTCAGCTGTGAGGAGAATTGGGTTACTGGAGTTGGTGATTGTGACTTCGTATAAGGGCAAAAGTAGAATAACCTGGAATTGATAAAATTCTTGTAAGCCTTCACATATTAATTTTTCTTAGTTTTGGTGCATGGCTATGTATAAAATGCAGCATATTGTGCATGCAAACTAATGGAGTGATGCAAAGAAAGTTTTCTAGCTCAGGTCCGTTTAGAAGTAATCTGCAGTATTTGCCAACAGGAATGTTTGCAGGTTAAAAGAAAACCTAGGGTAGCATTCTTAATCCTTGTTCTTGTGGATCATAAAGGAAGACAGATTGTTTGATCATTTCCTAGGTGCTGAGATCCAAGGCCAATTCCAAATCCTTAAGAAATCACGTAGGTGCTTTCTTAGCCAAACTGTCAGATTGAAACCGTAACATACAGTTCAAATACATTGCAGTGTACTTTCCTTCTAAAGGATTAAGAGGGAAGGATTCTGTTTGTGAACTGTCCGTTATATAACAGCTGTGGAGACACAGGTTGTGCACTTGGTCTACAGTGTAAAATCTGCTTGTAGCTGGATCTATAAAACATCCATCAATGTTCCTCAATTCCTCTATTTCAACGCGTTTCTATAACTTGTACATGTTTGAATCACTGCTTTAATCATATATGGCTTGCCTGGTGCTTGTGAGAATGTTCAGTCGGTGGGAGTCTTACTGCCATGCTGAAATTCTGAATAATCGAAAGTATTTCACTATTAGTTATTCCCTGTTTGTCAGCCCTGTTTGTAATGTGATGTTTTGTGAATTTAAATTATTCCCCTTGTAGCTGGTAGTTTTTTTTTAATGGTTTTCTCTAATAGTAACAAAAGGGAACTACAGGGACCACGTTAGCTCTTTCTGTGCAGCTAAATAGGAACTTGACAAAGAGCGCTAAATAAGTAACCCCCTTACAGATGCCCCGCTGATCAGTATAAAACAAGTTTCCTTAATTCTGTCACATGGCTTGTTTCCATTTTTTTTACTGGCGTGGTTGAGCAGCCCACTGTTTCCGCTGGAATTAGAATTAGCAAATATGTCCTTTTTTTAATCGCTTTTAGAATCGAAATATAAGCGGCCTTTTAATGGAACTTTGCAAAAGGGTTCATCTAATGGTACAATATGTACTCTGCTTTATACCTCTGTTTGGCTTTTCTACATAAGTGTTTTCCATTAAAAACTTTTTATTGCTTTCTTGCCATTTCAAAATACTAGACCACAATAGCTAGTATTAGTAGGATAGATGGTAACAACTTCGAAATGCTGCACTACCCGGGAATGTAAATCTAAGGCTTTATTCCTAGTCTAAATGGTTAATTTGAGAAACATTACCCAAAAATGAGAATCCCTGTAGTAGAACACAGAATAGCATTTCCCTGCTTTGAAAGAATTTGATCCCATCTTTGACACTTACATTGGTGTCCAACTTGTACCATGGGAGCAATGTCTAACCAAGTGCAAATCTATATGCATCTTATCAGAGAAAATTGCTTCTTTCTTCACTTTTTCTGTTCCCCTTCCTAAATTGACATTAAGGCCGGAGCCCCATGTGGTAGAAAAGCAACATTTTACATTCTCTGCAAAAGTGGGCGGGATTCTAGTGTTTCCAGTCCACACATTGCGGAAAAATATGTGCAGTGGGCACGCTTTGATTTATAAAACAATTGCGAGTTTGGAAATCATGTCAATTATACCTACGGAAATGCTGGCGGTTTCCTGGTAGGTATAATGGAAGTACAAAGAACTGAAAAGCGCTGCGGGAAAAACCACAATGCTTTGCTGCTGCAGTTTCCCCGCCTGTGCTTTTTTGCTGTGTCCTGCTATGTAGGGTTTTAGCCCTAAAATGAGTCTATAACCAGAACCAAACACATAATGCCAGCCCTGCCAATAAATATGCTGTAGATAATTGAGCTATTTAGAGCCGTAAGGGAGGTGCTGTTGCTGCTAAGAGGTAAGCCTTCCTCCTTCCTGTGATTTGCAAATGGAAAAAGGCATATGAAGAAAAAGGGAGTGCGCAGAGGGGAATAATCTCATAAACTCTTCATAAAATAGCAGTAGCCCTTAAACCAAACAGTTAGGTTCTTATCTTGTATGGTAGAATAATGAGGCAATATATAGAAATGGTTCTTCTGACTTCTGTTTATACTGTGATCATGGTACAGCACCCAATTTTATGAATCCTTTCCATGGCAGAGGGTCAGGCAGTATATAGCTTATATTGTCTGTCTCCGAGTTCTGTCATACTTGGCATTGCTCATATTCTCAACCCATGTACATTACATGTGACTCAGGCAAACATTACGGTACTACTGAGCATGAGTCAAGAATATGATCAGTGATGAGTATGACAGAACTTTGCATCATAGGAAACTAGGTATAAGCTGCTTTCCCTGTCACTGGGAGAAGGAGGTGGCATAGAGTAGTGGGAAGCTTACCTCTTTGCAACAATGGTGACATCCTAAATGCTACCAAGAGCTCATTTCCCTACTGGCTAAAATTGTAGTATCTTGGCACATGGTGAACTTACTCCCAAGGGGAAAAGAAACTCCATTTGATTCAGGTGATCCTAACCTGTCTATCTGCTCTACTGATATATACCGATTTTTGGTGACTCTCCAGTTAACTCTGAAGTCTCTGCTTAATCTTCTTTCCCCCGTTGGGAATCGCTAATGTTAGGGACATCAAGTGGTCCTCATAATAGAGTATGTTGCAGAGTTCCAAATTAAATATCAGGCCTAGAGAAGTCACACACATACACAGCTGATTGTGTATCAAGTGAGTTCTAATTTATTGTAGGCAAAAAGTAGCCTAAATGCAATACAGACAAAAGCAGGTTGGACTATTCTAATTAGCATAACATTATTGGTTGTAGAGTTAGAAGATAAACCTGGCACATGACTATTGGATGAGGCCTAATGTAACCTGCATCTCATTATAACTTTCTAAACTGGGATGGACTTTCTCATGAAACAAAGAAGGATTCAAAATACTTGTGTGAACTAACATCTCACACTGTCTATATGTATATATCATGAGAGACTGTACCTGGTATAATCCCAACATCATTGCAAACAAAGGCCTCTGAGAAGGTTGGCATGATGTTAAAGGGAGCGCCCTCTATTGGTTTGCTTGACTGAGACTCTGTTTTCCTAATTACATCATGGAAGATAGACTTGCACATTCTCAGTGAGCGCCCTCTATTGGTGTGCATTCTTGAGGCACTGGCTTCCTAATTACATCACGGAAGTCAGATTTGCATATTCTTCCCATATATCATGGCCAAAGATATAAGATGGCATGCTGGTGCCAAACAACTCCAACCTTGGAGATGATGAACAATAGGCTACAGAAGCTCTGTGTCTATACTCTAAGTGACCTCCATATACCATACATTGAGTAAAGGAGATAAAAAAATATACAAATAGCCAGCTGCATCTTCAAAAGATGAGGCCCTTGAGAGGGAGAGATAAGGATTTGTCCACACCACACTCCTTATCACCCAGAGGGACCTCTTGGACTTTAAAAAGACATACTTATACAATTTATATGAGAGAGGTTACTAGATGGCTGACAAAATACAAAGATGGAGGATTTGACTCTAACACTAATCTATAATGTTCTAATATTCTAATGCTTCCCAGTGAAATTGTTATGTAGCAGAGTGTTCTCTACTTTCTGTATACAGCGTATGGGAAACATAACAAGTAGTTCTCATCCAGCAGCTCAGGGACAATTGAAAATTGGCAAGGGGAAACTTAAAAATGCTGAATATAAGTGATATAATGGTTAGAAGTGGTGTTACCATTTGTGTACACACATTGGTTTATACAAAGTTTGTTGAAATGTTAGGTACTTGACAGATGATGATAAAAAGGAGGGACCTGAGCATTTTACTTGTGCGTTGTCTATTGTGAACCATAGGGACACATTAAGGCCTTTTGCAAATGATGGAGTTTTGGCTTTGTTACAACTTCAGAGTTCTTTGGAACTGTAATAAGGAAAAAACAAATACTTTGGTTGAATTCTGTACTGTAAGCATCTGAATTCTTGTGAGTCAGAAAGAAAATAAAGAACATGGAATACTCTATTGGATGCTATATTATGTGGTTATCTACCCCCTAGAAGAAGTTTGTGTGTCACTTTCCAGCTTTATGATGAATTAGGCTATTAACTACCAAATAGTTTCATTTTTTTAGTAGAAATAAAATATTCTTATAGGTAAAAGCAGTCGTAGTGTTTATCAGTGTTGTCTAGACTGAGATTCTGTGGGACAATGAATATACTGTATACTGGTAGTCTTCAACAACAGTATAGACTTAAATTGAACATATCTTTCCATAATTTTAAACTATATTTCCCTTTTTCCCTATACAGATGATGAAATTTGCCTGGGATAATTATAAGCGATATGCATGGGGATTAAATGAACTGAAACCTATTCAAAAACAAGGGCACTCCAGTAATTTATTTGGTAAGTAAATTCCAGTTTGTGAAATCAGGCCAGCAATAGTGACTAATGGCAATTCACCGTTCACACAACAAAAATGTCAAGTGGGTTTGGAAATTTCTATTCATACTTTAATATATTTTTTGTTTTTGCATTTTAATTACAATGCTAATTTTTAGTCTATGGTTCTGGTAATGGGAACAGCATAGTGTTCTTGCCTTCACAAATATTTCAGAAGGATTCCAACTTAGGGCAGTTTTCAAAGAGACTACATCAGTTACTACTGTAGTTTTTTCTGAACAGAAGCCACAATGTTGTTCATAAACAAATAGTACATTTAAACTTTGTAATCTCGCTTAAAGGGGTATTCTCATGAACACAATCATATATCTAAATTTGTAGATAATTATTTTTGCATATATAAGTAATTCAAAATTCTGCAGAGTTTAGAAGATTTTCTCTCTTATTGGTGACAGTCTGTTGTCTTGATCAGTTGCCAATGGATATGACCTCAAATGCAGAAACTTTCTATGGTCTATGAAATATCAGGAACCCAGCCATAATTTTCTTAATGTAGCTGGGTTATCAGTCAAGGACACTACATGTATCAGAAGATATCCCGGCCACAATAAGGAAATCATGGCTGATTTTCTGACCTTAGAAAGTTCCTCCATTCACGGTCGTATCCACTGGCAACCAATCAAGACGACAAAGCTGTGACCACAAGATATTTAGAGAAAATCTTTAAGACTTTGCAAAATATTTAATTACTTATATCTGCAAAAATGTTTAACTTTTAATTATCTACAAATTTAAAAATGGTTATGTACATGGGAATACCCCTTTAAAGGGGCTCTATCAGCAAAATTATGCTTTATGAGCCCCACATATGCGTGAATAGCAGCTAATGTTATTTTAACCCCCCACCACCACCACCGGTTTAAAATAAAACTATTAAAACATAGATGCAAATCATACATTGTGCACGCTGGGCCGTGATTCACGATCCAACATTATCTTCTGGCACGCCTTCCTCTTTCGGCGACGCCCTCCGGTCCTGGCTCTTCCTCTGCTTCATTGTCGTCGTCGTCGTCGTCTTCCAGTGGTTCAAATCCGATTGGTTGAAATCCGGCGTGTGCGCAGCAGTGGTCCCTCTGGAGCTACTGTGCACTCTCCGACGCTATTTTTCTCAATGGCAGTGCGCACGCACCGGATTTGATCCAATCGGATTTGAACCGCTGGAAGAAGATGACGATGAAGCCGGTACTGGAGGGCGTCACCGAAAGAAGAGGAAGGCGTGCCAGAAGATGACGTCAGATCGTGCTTCACCGCCCAGGGTGCACGCTAAGGTATGAGTTACATATATGTTTTTATAGTTTTAATTTGAAACTGTGTGTGGGGGGGGTAAATGAGATTAGCGGTGCCTGAATAGCCTTTTTAAAGGCTATTCACGCATATGTGGGGCTCATACAGCATGATTTTGCCGATAGAGACCCTTTAAGGATATCTATTCCCTTATCCGCTTCAGTCTAAATGTGTCTACTTTATATACTCCATATTCAGCCTCCAAGAAAGAAATGTAGGGAGCAGTGAGGAGTTAAGTAGGATTCTCTTGCTGGCTGGATTATTGATTTATTGCCTCATTCTGTGCACTGGATCCTCTTATCTACTACCTAACAGGTAAAGAAAGCAAGAAAAAGCAGCAATTATTTGAAATGTGTTTTCTATCTCCCCTCTACTCTTCATAGATTAAAGTGGAGAAGAAAACATTGTAATTTATTATAGAAAAGGTTTCATATATTAACCTATATTATTAATTTGGGAGCTTGTTATCTATGAGTAGTAGGTGTCAAAAGTGCTCCCTGACTCTGATTATCAGAGGTTTAGCATCAAGCAGCAGCATTTTTTTTGTCTTTTCCAGCTTCCTCCCCCTGTTCATAGACTTGATATGTTGAAAGTAAATCAGCCTGAAAAGTGGAGAAGGAAACTCTTTTCTATACAAGATATATTGCAAAGTGTCTTATAGTTAGCTTTGCTATTCAGCTTTTAATTCATGCAATGTTTATAACTAGAGGTACTCTTCAATATTAATTGTTAAAATAATCCTCAGGCTCTGTGTCCCGATAACTTGATTTATTGTGTGTGTATTTATGTCTGTTGAAATGTGGTCTTATGCTACGTTCATATGTGCTCCTGATTTTACATTTTGGCTATAATTGGGTTCATCGGATGTCTTGTTCTGTGTGTTTTCTTTTTCATATGGTGATTTCTGATCGATCTGTGCCAGATGGAACCCCAGTGTAATGTGCACATAGCTTTAATGTGTTTTAGTAGAAAATCTGCACTCCTTATAAACCAACCAACACACAGCCACTCTTATGTACTTATCTATTAACACTACAGTAATGGATGATTTGACCTGTGATTGGAAATCCCGCAGAAAATGTACCCAATTGTTTCCTAGTATATACATATAACACTCCATATCAGTCACTTTGGTGGGGTGAGATCTTTTAGAAGATATATAAATTAGAACAGACTTACAATTCATGTGCGTACAGGTATGTTACATCCACTTATTGATGTCTCAAGTAGGTTACTGAATGTTTCTACTGAACACGAAATGAAATAGTATGGCTTCAGAGCCCGTATTGTATTGCACTTTAAGCAGCACCAGGGCTTAGCTTAAATTCACTGTCTGATAAGGGGATACTCTTTGGGTAGTGAGGTAGAATTAATGTGGATTTAATTCTCTGATCTGCACACTTATTTAACAGTGGTAAGAAGTAGAGTTAGGTGGGAGGAACTAGAGAATCTCTTATTGGAATGCCCCTTCCTGGTGTAGAATATTGTGTCCTTCCTGACATCGATATCTAGTGCTTGGACTTAGGCTGCAAAGTAAGTGACGTCAGACACCATTGATGTATCCATGTGGGACCAGATGTCCCGCTGCTTAGAAATTCCAGAGAAAAGTACAATAAGATCTCTTTAACATGTCAGTTTGTCTTGCATTTGGCTGAAACTTTCAGGGCTGTATTAAGTACATTGATTTTTTGGACACAGTAGTTGGGATCATTTCCCTTTTTGGCTAGAGACTGAGGAGGAAAGCCTGTCACCGTTCACTACTGCATTAAGACCACATAAAAACCTATGCAAAAATTGTATATCCTGTCCAAATTGTCAGGATCATCTAAGTAGAACCTATGTGTAGTTAGAGTAACCTGTGAAAACTACTATGGCTCCATAGAAATAAATGGGTCTATATTCTATCCTTAATTACGGCTAATATATAGGAAAATAGCTATGGTCTTGTGCATGGGGCCTTATACTTTATCACCAGTGAAATACTGTGTATAAGTGTTTACTCTCCTGAACTAGGCAGGAAAATAAAACCAAAATGGCACTTATGTGCAGAGTAACCTCTTATAAGTTACTAATATGTCCAATTACCTTTTACATTAGTCTGTATGCCTTCTGCAGATGTATACTGTAAACAAGCGTAGCCCCCACCCTCTCCTATAATATAGAAGATTCATCTGTCAGTGCTTTGGAAAGCCATGTTACTTAAGCACTCACTGAATTGCACATTTCATTGACCTAACGGGAAGTGATCACTGTTTACAGATGTCTCTTCATGTTTACTGTTCCTTTTCCCTGAGGTTCTTTAGTTGGAACACAACTTCTTATTTTCCTTAAAGAAGGAGTACATGTTGCCTTTATCAGTGTGACACATTTCATAGGATTTTTACAATCTGCAAAAAGAGTTTTCTATTTGCAGGTATGCATCTTCTCAGATAAAAACAATGGTTAAGATAGACGGAGAGGGATAGATGGAGAAGGAATGTATCATTTACTATAATACATTTATTATTCTTGTTTTCTGTTCATATACCGTATATACTCGAGTATAAGCCAAATTTTTCAGCCCAGTTTTTGTGCTGAGAAAGCCCCCCTTGGCTTATACTGGAGTCGGCGCAAAAAAAAAAATTATATATAATTTTTTTTTATAGAAGGGGGGGGTCTATGACCAGCCACAATATTAATGTATAGAATCTCCTATAAAATGGTACAAATAAATAAAAGTTCTAAATCACTCCTTTCCCTAGAATACATACAAAATTAGAAAATGACTGTGAAACACATACACATTAGGTATCCCTGTGTCTGAAAGTGCCCGGTCTACTGAATATAGGCGATCTGCAGTGCTCCTGTTCTGTTGGGAAGGGGTTAATAGGAGCACTGCAGATACCCTATATTCAGCCAGACTGAATTCCAAGTGGGGGAAAGAAAAAACAGTCCTCAAGCTCAGGGAAGGGGCAGACAGACAACCAAAACACCCCCTCCCCTTTCCCAGCACTCAGCATCTACTGCACCCAAAAACTCTGACCATTTTAATTTTTGAATTTTTCCAGTAGCTGCTGCATTTCCCCCCTAGGCTTATACTCAAGTCAATAAGTTTTCCCAGTTTTTTTGTGGTAAAATTACGGGCCTCTGCTTATATTCGGGTCAGCTTATACTCGAGTATATACGGTAACTTGTTCAGGTGTACTCCTCTGTAGACTTTCTATGAATCTGTTACGTGAATAAAAGATCAGCCAAAACAATAGGTACAATTGATATAGACTGCAAATGAAACATAATACAGGATTACATTACTAGAAATGATATCTTTGTGTGAAAAAAAAATCTTGCTATGCTCTGCTGTTTTGTGAATAGCGAGGTATTAACTAACATTTAAACAACCCAGAAACATCAGTGTCAAATAAGTGTGTGTAAAATGATATAAAATAAATACAAATTTTGCCTCATATAATCTTCTGAATAAATGATTACTGTATACTGCCAGTTTTGAATATTACCCATAACGTTGTAATGTTGCAGATGCTCACAAAGGATAATCTGTTTAGTACCAGAGTCCATACACATGTGCTGGCAGAGAGGCTTGCTGACCAGTCTGCTGCGGTTCAGGAACCCACCCCTTTGTCAAGCATGGCAGACAAAGGGAAATAGCTCCACACTTGACACCCAGCATATCCTTTAGCAGCAGCAGATATAGGTAATTCTTCAGGTTTTGTGCAGGAATTGGTTTGTGCCATTTATAGGAGGTCTTAGTGGAGTTCTCCCATAATAGTGTAATATTACTTGTACTGAGAAGCCATACAGCCTCCTTTTCAGAGGTCTTGCCTTCTGTGTGAGCCCCGAGTTAAACTATAGTGCATTCACTATATGCTTGCTTACTTAATAGTAAGTCATTCAAGTCGAACAAGGATATTACAGTAATGTGTTTGTTTTTTTTTAATTAGTTTTGTTAGCATGCTTATTACCTGAAGTCACAAGCTTGAATTACATTAAAAGATTGAGAGCTGCATATCTGAATTATCCCATAACTGGACCCAATAGCTTAAGCTGGTAAATTCATGTGTTTCATACTATAAAGTTCATTAAAAACCAGAAGTGATGACATAAATTTGATGAAACCTGGTTGGAAAAGCTTGCAAACCTACATGCTGATATGGTCTAGAGTGAGATTACCCTTCTCTGTTTTGGGGGATAGAAGGATAACAATCACTCCTATGCATGTGTGTGTTTTTGAGTTAAGAGCATTTTTTTTTCTATTGCCCCTGCCACTTAGATGGTCCCTGTTGTGTTTTTTTTTTTTTTGTTGGTCAGACAACTCTTTAACATTTTAATTAACATGCTTTATTTACTCTTACCTTCTGTGGTATTTACTTTATATCTAAAGCCAAATTAGAACTCCTCATGCTATATACCTGGCAGCAAAGTGCAGGTAATAACAAAATCTCATTCGTTTTTATTTTTTGTACAATGAATTCATATGCATGTTACATTGGTAGATTTAGTGAAAAACAACTTTGAAGTCTTATGCAAATGATGCAGTTGACGAACTGGGGACAGACCTTGAGCACCAGGGAGCTGAAGTAGCATGGGTGATATCATAGCAGTAGGAGGAACAACATTCACTGCACAGGGTGGTGGAGGCAAGAGATGGTAGGACTTTCACAAAAGCAGTGCTTCAGAGCTGACCATCCCTCATTGCTCCAATGAGCTCATTTGCATAATTAGTTTTTCTCTAAAAATGACATGCATAACTAAGTTGTTCATTTGTGCTATGTGCTCTGTAACACCATGGGGACAGTTATATATGCTTTGGGGAGATGATGGACTCCCTTTAATATACCAGACTGTGAATGCTGAAAAAACAATACCAAGGAATAAAACTGCAGACTTTCATGGTTATTGTCTCTTGTGCCTCTGGGTTGTTTGTATGTCCTGTCTTCTATTTTCCATGTCATTGTTATGCAGCTACCCCTTATTCCCTGTGGTTAGCCCCCCTCCCCAACCCCCCATGTGTCAAACCTTGTACTTGTTACAGCCCTTGGCTTATCACAGGCCACTGGGCAGGGTCTAAGAAGACTTCTGTCACCTGGGTCACCATTGTAGCTCAGTCTAGTCTAGTTCTAGACAAGTGTGCTAGTAAGTTTCAGAGGAGTTAGTGCAAGCCGGCACTGAGTAGTGAGTTTCAATGGCTTTCCAGACAGCCCCTAGGAGGTAGATTTAGGAATTCAGATGTCTAAAGATTGGACTTTGTGCCAAGAGTGTTACTGGAGTTCAGTGACAGGAGAAGTAGGCCTGGCACCTTATATAAGATAACCAGATTCCTGTCAGAGCTACCCTGAACAGCCCCCTTCATCTCCTCCTGGAAAAGGCAAAGGAAAGGAATTATAGTTGGAGTTTATCTTTAGAGCCTTAACATCCCTGGGCACTCTAAGACCAAGGCTGGGGAGTTGGACACTGGAGAACTACAACCCTCATTTGGAAGCTGATTGTTTTTACCTGTTCAGTTGCTGAGTAAAGGGACACCCTGTTTAAACTGCACATCTGCCTTCCTGAGTCATTCCTGTGTTACCTCCAGAGTTCTTCTGACTTCCATCACACGGTTCAGACTAAGGAGGAAGTCCCCTCTCCAACTGGAAGTGCCCTGGGGGAAAACTACTCTCAGTAACATCGGGCAATGCTGCAGGACCCCCTCAGCAGTATCCAGCCTAGGAGCAGAACGTGGGAGATTGTTTGTTTGATTGTGCTTGGCCTAGCTGGTGGCACGTCATCTGCCACTACTGCTCTCATCCTTTGGATCCCTCCATCTGGGCTGCGGCAAAAGTGCATTAAAGGGTTGTTCCCATCTTGACAAATAGCTGCTGAGGTTGATATTTCTTGCAACTCCTGCCCACCAATGTGTAAGTTACAGAAACATCTGAGCAATAGTGCTCTATTCTTCTTCCTATAGAGGTGAATATGAAGTACAGAAACAGCTTAGCTAAATATGCCATGCTGGTTCCATCGTTTCCATGTTATAGAAATATCCATATTTATTTCTTTTTAAACCTTTATCAAGTTGAATGTATAGTAATACAGAAATCCATTTAAGGCCCAAAATAAATTCCTCAGGAAGAGGTTAAACTGTGGAATGCTTATGGACATGTGGCTTAGTTCATAACAACTGTTATATGCTCCTTATTTCTTACTTTGCTTGGATGTTGTGAAACAATGACCTTGTTGAAGCGGTCCTGACTGTCCACATTGAAAGACAGTGTTTCTAAAGTTTTTTTCTTGTGCTTGAGGCATTTCTTGGTCCTAATTATTGAGAACCGTGTGTCGTGCATAAGGTGCATGTTAATGGTAAAGTGAGGATGTATCCCTGCCCTGTAGATGGATTCCATTCATCATATTCACATTTGTCTGCAGTTCCTAATCTGACTGATTAATTACTTTAATGAGTCGCGCAGACTGATGTTTTCATGAAATCAAAGTTAAAAACACTTCCAGAAATCGCCACTTCCAGCTGCTTGAGTCAGGCTGAATCTTAAGAGATGGCTTAGCGGTTAGTATTAACAATGTTTACTAAGCATTTTTGGGTAAGATGTATTTCAAGCAAGTTTAATAGTTTTTTATAATATGAAGATGAAATAGTAGAGCAACAAAGTACTGGACTCCTCATACAGTGGTTACCCGTGGTGCACAATTGTTTTTATTTTAGATTTTATTTTAATTATTTTATACCAACATATTCCACTGCTTTTACAGGGCAGTTGACGATCAGTATCTCTTTGGAGTATAGAAGGGAAGCCATGCAAACATGGGGACATAGCGTATACTATAAGCAATCTGATTACAAAAGGATTCAGTTATTAGTTGGATACAGCATGCCCCCTTAGACACGCTCCAGGCGCATCAAACAATGAAACTCTGCAATATAAGTGGTCATTGGATATTTGTCCAAAGATGGTATTTGAAACCCTAGCGACAGTCTCTGGAAACTAAATGGTCAGGGGCATGGTCAGAGGTTTGCAAAATAAGGTTTAAAAACAGTTGTTGACATCTGGAACCCCTGGCTATCACATTGAGCATGAGATATTAACAAACGTTTCGATTTATTAATGTTGTTTTGTCTTCCTAGTATTGGATTCCTTCTCTCGACTTGTGCATTGTCGCTGTTATCAGAATGCACCTTCCCTATGTTGTATTATGAAAAGAGAAAACTCAATAAATTTTGAATAAAAACAAAGTTGCTAAATTTTGCTGTGCCTAGGATTAGTATCAATGTGCCCTGTCGGATTTTCATTTATCAATAAACTTCAGGGGAACAGTCCCATGTTTTTTTGCTCTCTGCTGGCACTTTAAAAAATTAAAAGGGTTTTCCCGTTCAGACTTTTCACATTTTGCAATGTTTTTTTTCCCCCCGTTTATGGTTTTCATATTTAGAACTGTAATATAGAATAATTTTACACTTTAATTGTAATCTAGAATTATGAATACTACACTTTTATTACGGTCCATTTTTTAACAGTTTGCAAGTCGTTACAAATTTTTAACCATATCCAGTTGTTTGCTCATTTTCTCATAATTTCTGAATTTCTGATGTTAAGCTTGTGTGCTGTAGCTGTAGGAGCACTGTCTGCAACGGATACCTTCCAATAAACTAATGTTATTACTGCTGTCAACAAAAAAATCAGTGCAGAGTAATAATGTGGAACAAATGCTCCAAGCACACTGTCAAAAACGTGATGGAATGCATTAACAAACACCAACAACTAAAAGCAAAACTTTTTCCTTTCTTGAGGAAACCTGGGTCAGATTTGAATGTTTCTCCTTGTAAAGGCCCTTTTCCTCAGATCGACCCAGCAAGCAGTTGGTTGAGAATGGACGTTCCTATGAGAGTGAGCATCATTCTTGTCATTGGTGTACAGTATCTCTGCTGAACTACTGTAACATCTGAAGAGCTAGGTTATGAATCATTTCTGGAGTTTTAGTAGATCTACTCTGGATTTGTTAAAGAATTAATATCAGATTGGTGTGTCTAACACTCACACCCACACAATAGCTGCCACAGCCACATGCTTTGCATAGTATAAGGAACGGGAAGCAGGCTGACTTTATTAACTGTGCGGATCTCGCAATAGCTGAAAGATAAGGTGTGGGCGTTCCACCAATCCTAAGGGTAAACAAGTAGGCTAAGGCCCCACATTGCAGAAAAGCAGCTTTTTTTTGGTTACAGATTTTGCTGCAGATTTTGGAGCCAAAGTTCCGAGTGGCTTGAAAAGGAATGAGAAATATAATGGAGGCACGGAGACATTTCCTTATGTTAAATCTACTCCTGGCTAGTAATCCTTCTGCACTGTACAGTGAAAACTTTATCCCACAACAGAGCTGGAATGTCAGTTGAATTCTCAAGGGTCACTCAATAGGCTCAAGCCTATGAAGGATCCATTAAACGGATGTCGTGCAATGCAAATCATGCGTGACAAATGTCAGTCTTTCACAGACAATTTTACAGTGGATATGTGGAAAATACAGAAGCTTTTAGGAATTCACATGAGATAAACAGCAGTGCAGGTGACTATATATATATATATATATATATATATATATATAGCTCTTCTATGGTCAGAAGGGCGTTTCTGACCATTAGCCAGAGACGTCCTTCTGCCTCGCGGCGCCAATCGCGCTGTGCTGTGGAGCTGGGAGGAACGCCCCCTCCCTCTGCTCACACAGCTTGTCCGTAGACTAGCATTATCAGGAGAGGGAGGGGGGGCGTTCCTCCTCGCTCCACAGCACAGCGCGATTGGCGCCGCGAGGCAGAAGGACGTCTCTGGCTAATGGTCAGAAACGCCCTTCTGACTGTAAAGCCCTACGGTCCCGGGACCGATAGCGCTTTACACCGGGCACGGATCGGGAAAGCCGACAGTGCGCTGAATTCAGCGCACTGTCAGCTTTCTGGCAGTATATAACACTGCCTGTGCCCAGATATGGTGAAAGGTCCTCTTTAATTTATAGTTGACAATAGTCCTGGTAAATGGCCAGAAAGCCTACCATAACGCGGTTTTGGAAAAAATGAACAACCTCACTCGAGTGGGGGGTTTGATGGTCGGCACCCAGAAATTTGTTTTCACCTATGCCCTAATTATAGCTTCCATTCCGTTTCTTCTTGGTACCATGTGGCCTGACTCTCTAAATACATTATACAATGTTTTATATGTGTGCTAGATGTCGGCCTCACTCACATTGATTCTTATAAGGAATGCATCAAGAGTAACTTTTCATCCACACACAAGATGCTGTGTGGGTCCCGTTGGACCTCAGCAGGACAAAATGCACAGAGCAAAAGCTTTGTATACAGTAAATATTTTTCAATAAAACGTAGCTACACTTGTTTTTGTAGCACAAATGTATCAGAAATGACTCTCGTAGCAGCACACTGCTTTTAGGAATTGTCTAATGGCAAATGGAAAGTGCGGCTTATGAAAACTTGATGGGTTCCTGTAGATTTTATCAGCAGATGTATTTCCTACACTACTTATTTCTCGCCTGTAGACTCCTCTTTCTCCCTAAAACTGTTTTATTTGCTCGTTAAAGCAAAACAAAAAAAATCTTTGCAAAATGGACTAAGCTGATTATGAATTTTATGACGATGGGATTATGTGCTAAATGTATGAGGGTAGCAATTGGATATGGAGCCCATGGAGGTTATGGCATGACCACATTGTACTTGAGTCTCCTTTTGCATATTTCTTGATTTTGAAGGTAATGGTGCATCTATCGCACTAAAGGGATGGTGGTAGTCAGCACTGTTTCTATTCTGATGTGAAGTTTGCTGTATAAGACATGACCAGTTTTCTGGTTGGAGTTTGGCATTGGGTGAGCTGCCTTATATCTTAAGGCAGCAATTCTGAACAGGGGTTCCTTTCAAAATGTTTTTTGAGTACAAATGGTAAAATACAAAGAAACGTCCAATGTGATTTGGTGAAAAATAAGGGGGACTCAGAGTGGGACAAGGAAAGAGGATGCGAGGGTACATGGCAAAACCAAGTAAGGAGGGGGAGGGGAGTGTTACTGTCTACGGGAGAATAAGTGAGTGGGTGAGTCGTGCTGCTGGGCTGGCAGATGTGATATGGGCTAGTTTAAGGTGGAGGTTAAATTATGGTTATTATGTGGGCTGTGTCAGGTGAGAAGTCAGCTTACAGATGATTCTGGTTAACAGATAGCCATGGGTTCCACGTTCTGAGAGAAGTCGGACTCCTTCATCCTACTGATAATTTACTTGAAAAACCTATCCTCCAGAGAGCTGAATTTAAAGTTTAGCTGCAGCAACGAGTTGAGTGGCCAGATCCTGTTTTGTTGGAAGTTCACGCTGAGAAGCTAGAGTAAAAGTTGTTCTGGCGAATGGGGTTGTATTGTGGAGCAGATTTTGTTGGCGGTATCCATCACTTTATCCCAGTAGGGTTTAATTTACGAGCATCTCCACCATATGTGAAAGAAGATACCTATCTCTTTGGCAGTGCCAACAGATATCTTGTATTGAGGGAGTGATACGACACAGGGTTGTCCTGTGTCCAGATGCAGTGAATTAACTAGGATCTTTCTACAGTCACAATGGGAAAAGATATTTCCAGTTCCTCTTCCCATTTCAAGAAAAACCTAGGTGAATTATGTGGAGGTGAGGAGTGGAGGAATACTGCACCTGCTTTGGTGGGTGGTTGTACGATCTGTGTGTGTATTTTATCCTGTGGCGTTTCTGGTTCCATAAGGAGGTTGAAAAAAAGACTTCTCACTTTATCAAAGAAGGTTCTGGGGAGCCATATGGGGACTGTACACAGCAAATATAATAGATCTGGGAGGATTTATATATATATATATATATATATATATATATATATATATATATATATATATATATATATATATATATATATAATGTATTTTGAGGTTTTTAGTTTATTGGGCTAATACTTTGGAAGACTAGGGGAGTTGAAGAGTACTATGCATGATGTCCTGTAAACTTAGAGGGGTTGGTCACTTTTAGAACAATATTGAGAGAGAAACTTTGTTGGAACATTGCTCAACTTTTTATTTTTATTCTGCAACAACATATCTGTATCATTTCCACACAATTTAATATATCCATGGAAAAAGGCAGCACTCCGTAGTGTGTGTGGTTTTGTTTTGTATTTTTTTGTTTGTTTTCATATAAAAATTGCAAAACTTATTCCATGTGTATAGGCAACGTTTCAGCTCTGGTGAGCCTTTGTCAAGCTTGACACATGACCATGAGCTGAATATATGACCATAGACGGATTTTTATTCACTGGGCATAAGACTAATGTCCAAATATCATGTTTTGTTTTGGCATATTACACAAGACCAGGTATCTAATGCTAATAAAACCGGCATGGTACTGTACATAAGACACTAGTCACTCCAACCCACACACTCCTCTGGTGACTTACACATTTCCTAGTTCAAGATGGCTAATGCTTGGTCTCCAAAATGGAATGTTTCTAAATCTAATACCATCTAAAGGGATGTAATTATAGTGGTCGCAGAGGTAGCAATGACCTAAAGGCCTTTCTGAAACAAGACACCAGCATTGTAGATACATGGTAAGAGGGGGCCCTGTTACACAGTTTTTGTTGGGAGCCCAGGAGCTTCAAGTCACACCTGAGTTCCTTTAAATTGTGGTTCTTGCTATGGCTCTCCTCTCATTCCTGGTCCCCAGCACAATCTTCCTTTAAATCTTGGTATTTTGCATATTCCCACTCCTGGACCCCACCATGGTTACCACACTCCTTCTTGGTTCCTAGTTGAAGTACCCTCTCATTGCTAGACCCCAGCATGGCTCTTCTTTTCCATTTTCCCACTTCACTGCTAAAGTTGATAATACCTGCTGACATTTCGTTGGTCAAAATCTGAACTATGAAGCCTGCCTAAGAACACCCCAAGAATTCTCATTTTAGTTTGGGGTATACATAACATTCCTTTTTGTGGCCCTTTTTTGTCCTGGCATTCTGGAATTGTTGGCATGTTCGTCCCCACAGATCGCATTGACTATGACATGGGTTCTTTGCTTCATTGTGATGCCCTTATACAAGTCTCTTATTCTTGTTTGCTGCAGTGCAGTGATCGTACATGGGTTGTAAGTCAAACGTATTGCATATTCAAAGAGGTTCTCAATTTAAAAAATAAAAATAAAAATCTGCAGAAGCCACTTTTAGGAACATTTTAATTGCAGAAAAATCAGTCACTGAAAAAAAATCAGTCTAGGACTCCTTCCTGACATCCACCATACTATTACGTCTGATGTTGGGGTCACCTCTGATTAAAAATGTGAAGAAAAAGTGATCAAAGCAATAGACATTCCTCATAATTGTATAAATAAAAAGTACTTCTGGAAAAAAAAAAAAAAATCTGCTCCAAGGGGTGATTTTCTGGAGAGATTTCACTGTGTATGTGTATATAATATAAAATATATATAATTTAATTTAAAACCTTTTTAATACCAGCTTCCTCCAAGTCCATTTCATGCAGTGCACATTCACTGGTCATATTGCATAAGTCTCCCGGGAGGGCTCAGAACATGGTTAATGCCTGGCAATATTCTCAGTGGCCAAGGTTAAGTACACACTTTACTATGAAAGAAAATGTAGGATAATGCTAATCCGTACATCCGGACACTTGTTACTATAATTGATTATTAGAGGAAGTCCTATAAATATGCTCACTGCTTTATGCCATTAGTCCACAGCCAAAGGCACTTATGCATAGAAATCAATGGAGAGTCAGAATGTGTTAAATGCATTTCTATATATATAATAGTTCATGTGGGAAGGGGGTAAGGAAGGCACAATATGTTTGTAATTGATAAATGCCTATAAGTTATGGCTTACACATTACTTCATTGGTCACGCATGATTGTCTAAACCTGTAAATATCATTTTCATCATGTATAACTTGCTTCTCTACTCATGCGTGCATCTGTGTTTGTCCCTCATCCACGGTCCATTTGGCCTGTATAATCTGTCCTGTATTGGTGATCATATTTGTTCTGGTTTCAGATTCAGAAGGTCAAATTTCAGATAATATGTCTTTGGAAATATCCATCTTTTTCTGTGATTTATACTAAGTGGCTTTTTCTATTTTGATTTCAGGTAACATTCAAGGAGCAACAATTGTAGATGCTCTTGATACTTTGTTCATCATGGGAATGAAGGATGAATTCAAAGATGCCAAAGATTGGGTGGATAAAAACCTAGAATTCAATGTGGTGAGTTTGAGACTATTTTTTAAATATATATTTTTTAATTTTATTTTGGTGTGTGTGTGTGTGTGCGCACTTCCTTTTGAGCCAGTCATTCTTACTTGAATGGGAGTAGATCCATATTACTTTGGTGCAATATAGTCAATATACAGGGGACCAAGCCTTCTGCTTCAGTTTCTGTCCCTTGCAAAGGCTCTGATGTCCCCTGGAACATCTGACTGATATGTTGTCCAGGTGTTGGACCCTCATTGATGTGATGCTGATAAACTTAAAAAATAAGCGTTAAAACAGCCCCCAGCCTGGAAAACCCATTTAAAAGGTGAATATTTTTTTTTTATCATTCTATTATATGGTTTCCTTCTCTTAGACCATTTTGTTAAGAAAACCCCTGATGACCCCTTTAACTGTGTGGAATCAGTAATGTAGTAATGGCTACTTGTGCAATGATTTAGTTTTATCAGTTTACTCATGAATCTGCTGTAAATGTTAATGTGACTGGGGGCATCTGCATGGAATTTGTGTTCATCCAATGTGTGTTGATTTTTCCATTGAATTTTTTTTTTTATTAGTGTATTTAACTGAATTTCTTGAGGTTCCAGAGTATCACAATTTTATACACCTGGTGTACATGGCTCGGTGCTATGCTATAAATATTACAGGAGTCTGTGAGCAAAAAAAAATATATAAAAACATACTCAGTGAAAATGTCAACTAAAGATAAAATGACTAAAGACATACTCTCCCTTTTTAGTAGTTAGTGGGGGTTTTCTGACCACCTAAGATTGAACTGTCTTCTCCCCTTTACCTATTTAGCTCTGTCACCTCTTTTGAAGATCAGTAGGTGTCCAAAACCTGTCACTTTCACCAAGAAGAGACTGCAGTGTATTGTGGCCTCTTCACTGAATTCTGAGCACTGTGCTGTATATCGATCAGAGACTGTGCTCAGTATTGAAGTTCTACCCTATTCACTTGACTGACTGATGTGACATGGCCTGTAAGGTGGAAGTGGCGCTCATTGATGGTTCCACTTGTTTGACCTCTGGTGATCCTTTGACCTACTCAAAGGGTAGATTGTTAAAACTTGATTAGACGTATAGAGGGGACCCCAGGGTGACTGTAGACAGCAGGGTCTTCAACCGATTACACTTTAATGGGTTTATCCAGGTTTTTTTTTTTAAATAATAATAAAATAAAATAAAAATTCCTTCCATGGTGTTTTTTCTGCAGAACCTTGGTTTCAGGGCTGCTTCTGACACATGGATCAGAGAACCAATGCTCTAGTTGCTCTGCCTCCTCCCTCTTCTGTGTTTAGTAGTATAACCTATGCTAGAAAGGCCAACAGACTGGTAAAACCTGCCCACTAATGTGAAACACAAGCTTCGGAAGATAAACAATACTGGAGGAAGTGAGTTTTGGAAAAGTCCTCTAATTTACATTCCGTTTAACAGTGATCTTGGAAATCCCCTTTTGTTTCCCTTTCCTACAAATGAGAAACCCTATGCAAAAACAGTTTTATCTTTTGTTTGGCATTTGGGAGCTCTACCCACTGCACACTTACGTACGGTATAGAATTGATACCAATGAGGTAATTCATTGCCATCTTTTTTGAAGGCCTCCCTGGTTTGTGGTACCATTTCTTATGGGTGTTCTCATAGTCTACATGCACGTGTGGGATCTGTGGTAAAATGGCTCAGATGGCATATGGATGCTGCCCGTGCCTCCCATTGATCTACTTCAGCAAAATGGACCTCTTCTGAGTTTTGCCCAGGGCTCACTGCCCCATAATAAACACTTGATAATAAGGTCATGTGTACAGGACTGTATAAAAAAAATTTTTAAAAAAAATGGGACAGTGAGCTACCTGTGAAAACCACAACTAGCACAATGATAAAACGCACACATTCACAATGTCAGATTCTGACCTTATTGGCAGTATGTCCTTACACAAGATTACTGCTATCTGGCTTGGTTGTCAATTATTCATAAATCTTTAATAAGAGTATACCATTTGATGGTAAAGTCTTCTAACATCAGTGCTTTTTGCTGTCATGTGTATGCACTGTATTCTGTGTGCATTAGAGGAGGCAGGCAGACGCTAGTGAACCTGTGTGCAGCATTTCTCTCATTTCTCTATTCGGTCTGCTCCCAAGAGAAGCAGAATAAAAATAAAAGTATTCAAGAGATGCGGAGGGGGCTCAACCAAAGCAGCGCCAGGTGTAAGATTTACTGTGCACTATACATTCTCATCCATATGCATGTTCAGTTTGTCATGTGCCTATACACGATCATGGACATTGTGGGGCACAGTTGTTAAAATCCTGTCAATTTTTCAATGTGGTTTGGAATTGGCAGGGGTACAGAAACATGAGCCCTGTCTATTCCAAAACTTTTCATCATTTGTTTTGTTGTTTTGACTTTGGTTCTACATTATCGCAGATGTTGAATATTTGTGCATGTCATGTGCATGTGTATCCCATCTGTTTAATCTGCCTATGCGATCTCTGTTCTTTTTATTTCTTTTGTACCTTGCCACACTTAAGCAACTGCCTAAAATCTCACTGTTGATGGATTTGTGCATACATGGTTGCTCAGAATAAGTGCTCCACACCTTGACTTCTACTTCTGAGACGGCCTCACATACACTGGCCAAGACTTAATTTCTAAGTACCATTTTAGAGTGTTGCTACAGTAAGCAGAGTAATGTGGATTAATTTAGTCCCCAGTCATTGGTGAATTTTCCCATGATTCTAATGTTTTTTGTCATTGTTTAATACCTCCGAGCAGCTTTGTAAATCAACCGTGAAATCTCTGCTGGTGTGAAAATGATTCTAAATTTCACTTCAGGAAAAGTATTTTCCAGACTTCAAGCAGTGGCTTCTCCAGCACTTCAGTGTATGCTGGATATATTCCATGTAACCTAACTGGAATACATGGTCAAAATTCATATATAATGTCCAACCAACAGAAGTGCCCATTAATCTGAAGGGTGAGCATAGATACCAATGTAGAAGTATGGGAGCATTGGAGTGCTTCGGGATATTTTACAGTCATTTAAGTCTGACTTGCCTATTTGGTGTACTAGAATATTCTTATTCTTATCTATCTATATTGCTGTTCCTACAGAAGAACTTGGACTTTGCTCTGTTAATGCCGCTAACCGTCAGATTTAGATGCCATACACATATGCGTCACCCAAGGTGCAGTAACCTCTCTAGAGATTACCTTGCAGACTTGCTGTTCTGTCTTCCCTCTGCATTGATCTGCCCATAATGCTAGTCGGCCACCATTCTGGTAAATCTTACCTGTGCTTTTTGCTCAAAAGGAGATGGCAGCTTTAATAAAACCAGAAATACATGCCATTTTGGCATCTTCTGTACAACCCATTGTAAAACTACTCCATCTTGTGGATAGGACTTTATTTTGGACTGAGTTTGTGATGCTAGTGTGAACAGACCTTACAGCAGTGTCAAGTAACATACGGTTATGTAAAACTTCAGTATCTCTGCTACATTTTAATTTTCTCCTCCAATGTGAGTTGCCTTGTCGTCTTTCAGTGCTATGGTATGCTTAAGCCAAGGGCTTGATTGAAATCCTCTGTTCATCTAGGTTTGATTTCCATATTCCCTAAAGACTAGGTGAGCAAAGTAGGATAGTTCTTTGAAGCTGTACCAATGGGAGTGTTGTTGTGCTTGTGGCACCTCAATAGCTTCAAGCTAAGAGCTTAGAATACACTTTAGGCAGAATAAACACTGTTAAATTATAACATTGAGCGTTTCTAAATCAAAGGCTTCAATTTTAAGTTTTTCTTCTTGAAAATGTTTTGCTTTTTAAAATCTGTTCTACTCTATAAATGAACTTGCATAAGGATATTATACGAAAGTTTGGAAAATGTTTGCTCTCATTAATGTTAGTTTTTATTATGGACTGTTTAGGTTAAGGGCTCATGTACGCTGGTTTTGAGTATGTATGACTCCTTGACTGCTAAATAATTCAGTTTATAAATCCATGACAATAAATGGTGTCAAAGGGATTATAGAATCCCATTTTTGAAGACTTACATGTAGGAATAGCCTTAAGAAAGGTTATTCTTGTCCTACCTTTAGAAGTCTTCTCCGCATCGCGCTTTGGTAGATATCCCGGTTTTCTTCTGTATGCAAATGTTTTCTCGTAGCCCAGTGTTCAAACAGTTCTGGAGGCGTCCTCTGTGCTGCGAGAAAACTCTCCAGCACCGCCTTCATCTTCTACTGGCATGCCTCTCCACTACGTCCTCTGTGATGATTCTTCTTCCAACGGTTTCTTCTGGATTTAAACGTCACGCATGCGCAGTCTGCTCTGCTATCAGCAGACGTCTTCAGCCATTTTCTACTGGCTGCTTACATGAGTGTACTATGCATGCAGTACACTCATGTAAGCGGTCACAAGAAAATGGCCGCAGACATCTGCCCGATGGCAGAACCAACTGTGATTGTGTAAATCCAGAAGAAACAGTCGGAAGAATAATCATAGCAGAGGACATGGTGGAGAGACGTGCCAGAAGAAGATTGAGGCAGCGCTGAAGAGTTTTCTTGCAGTACAGGGGATGCCCCAGTACGAGTGCTGGGAACCGTCCAGAGTGCTGTGAGAAATCATTTGCATACTGAAGAACAATGGAAGGATATCTACCGAACGGCATCACGGAGAAGACTTCTAAACTAAAGGTAGGGGAAAAATAGCCTTTCTTAAGGCTATTCCTATGTTAGTCTTTAAAAAAAAAAAAAATTCTAATGATAGAATCCCTTTAAGCTACATTCACACAGCTGCTTAATGGATCATATTATATTTTTGAGTTTTCAAGGACCCCTGCATGCACTGTAGTGTATGGGGGATCCGTGAAAAATGGGAGCACTTTGGGTGAAAGACGCTGTGATAAATGGATGTTTTTCATGGTGGTTTTGCACCTCTTATCTGAATGTAGCCTTACTGTACATGTTTGTGTGTGTACATACACGCACGCACACACTTTATCTTAAAAAGTCAAATGAAATGACAGGTACGCTTTAACAGCCAGTGGGCAGTCCCTATTGCTGCAAGTGATCAGACTCTCCTACATAAACCCCTGTGTCTTGATTTGACAGTTCATTTGCCTTGACTAAGTAACTTGTCTTTATTGTTGCTCCCATACAACAATTAGCCGCCCAACCATTATACTAATACTATTCTATACTAATACTATACTACAAGAAATGACAAGTATACACAACCCACTCACAAGTCCCAAGTCTCCAGGCAGAGTCTACTTCTGACTCTCGATTATTATTTATTTATTATGCGCTTATAGCGCCATCATATTCCGCAGCACTTTACAGATCTTGTCAGTCACTGTCCCAAATAGGGCTCACAATCTACAGTCCCTATCAGTATGTCTTTGCGTGGGTTTCCTCCGGGTACTCCTGCTTCTTCCCACACACCAAACACTGGGAGAACATTCCAACTCCTTGCAGATGTTGCCTTTGGCAGACTCTCAATGCACGGATATCAAACCTCTTTGGCATGAGGTACTAATAAATCCCAAGAATTTCTTGATATTCCAGCAACCAGACGAGTCATGAAGTAAAATAAAACTTTTTTAATTAGTCCATAAAAAGGGGAAAAAAAAAACTCCAAGGTAGAAGTGCAAGAAACCACTTATGTGTTTCGGGGCAATGAGCCCCATAGTCATAGTATATACTATACCATTTTAGGCTCTGCAAACGGACATGGTTCTCCAGTAATAACCGCTGTTTGTTCTTTTTATCTCTTAATCTTGTTTTACACTGTAACTTTCTTCTTATTTAAATATAATTTACTTTCAAGAGCGATTTTGTACGGAAATACAGTGTAAATTGATATGTGCATATTTTAATTAGAACACATTAATATTTCATGTCTTTGTAATTCAAAGTATATTTTCATTATCGTGCCAAGCAGTTGTACCAAAATCAAACTTGTCTCTTCTTAGGTAATTGTGTTTCAGCCTTTTCGCGTTTCATTGTAAGATTTGTTAAGTGATAGTTATTTGCCGAGTTATCTCTTTAAAGACGTTCATGTCCATTTTAAGGCTACAGAAGTAGCACCAAAGCTTTGTATTCGGTTTGTTAATCTTCAATAGATTTCAATTAACTCTGTATTTGGATTATCCTCCCAATTTATCTCTAATTTTAAGAAGAAAAGCTTTTAGGATTATAGTAAAATGACAATTTGTGGTCATACATTTTTAATTATTGTAAAGACTTTGTATGCTGGCATTTTCCAAATTAAAGTGAAAATTAACACGGCACAAAACACTGCACAAAAGCTGCGAATGCTAAAATAGACTACCTGTTAAATAAATGTGTATATTTTTGACTAAAATGCATTTAGCAAACACGAATCCATCTTCTGAGCCTGTAATAACTGCTTTCTCAAACAAAAACTAGAGAAAATGTACTGACCTCTTTAAAGTGTATTTCCATACAAAATGTATCTAGACGTCATCGTTTCTATAAGTATACAACGTTCAGGGCCGTGATATAAAATATTACAGGAAAAACAGAAAATGTTAGCAGCTTTTGGACTGAGCAAGGCTTGGACTAATGCTCCCCGATAGAGGCATAGCACTATACATTTTGCTGCTTGTTGTACCTGGTATTGCAGCCCACTACTGATTTGGTGGCAGTAAGCTGTAGTATTGGGCACATCTGCTACAATACTGACCCTAGAAAGCCATGTATTGTATTGATGATAGCCATTTATGATTGGTACCATTCTACATGTTTATATTCCTAATACTGTTAAGTTTTCTGTTATCATCCACTTTCTTTACACTAATAATAAACCTTGTATATTTTGGTGACATTTATTGCTTTTCTCTTTTTGCAGAATGCTGAAGTGTCAGTCTTTGAAGTAAATATTCGTTTTGTTGGTGGCCTGTTGTCGGCCTATTATCTTTCTGGAGAAGAGGTAAGGGCTTTTGTTCATTTCACTTTTCCATCCAGTTGGGAGTTTCCTGGCTTTGATTTCTATGCCACTTTAGTGAGAGATAAATACATAATCCCTTCCCTTAAAGATGCCGGCTGAAGGAGAAGTTACATCATGTCAGACGGGATACTATGTCTCATTAAGGAGACATCACCTCATGGTGTGCAGCGACATCTTACACCATGCATGTCCTACAAAGGTTTCTGGGAAAAGAATATACAATTAAGTCTAAGAGAATCGCTGCCATGGGAAATAGCTGATAGGCAGGGGTCCAGGGACCCTCAACGATCTTCAACTGGTGACTCATCCATGATTTAACATAGACTACAGGACCTTTCTGAAGCCTGAGAAAGGAACACAGTTAAGGACTAAAACATTGCAATAGAATAAATCTTCATCCATTTGTGGAGTGCTGTCCATCTTTTGCATTACTAACCTTGGATCATATGCCGGATCTTTAGGATTTGTACCCACCTGCTGAGTCAGGTTATGTTTTGGGGGGTGTGTGTGTGTGGATAGATAGATAGATAGATAGATAGATAGATAGATAGATAGATAGATAGATAATACTTATAATATATACTCAATTATACTTGGAGTGTGTGTGTATATATGTGTGCGTGTGTGTATGTGTGTGTGTATATGTATATATATATATATATATATATATATATATATATACACATATACATACATACAAGCACATATATATACATACATACATACATACACACACACACACACACACACACACACACACACACACACACACACACACACACTCAAAGTATAATTGAATATTTTACCTTTATTACGATTAATGAAAATTATTTTAACAGTCTTGCGTTTACATTCCAAGCTCTCCTATCTATAAACCATCTAAGCAAAATTTAGCGGCATGGCATAAAGTTATATATGATACACAGTGCCAAGGCAGCACATTGGTGAATATTTTCCAGGATTCCCTCATGATGGTTTGGGACAACTCCCATAAGGAGTGCCATATCAGGAAGTAACCACAATCTTTAACAATAAGTATATAAGAAAAAATAGGGATATTCCTCAATTAAAATAGCAACACACAGCAGTGCACGGAGTTCTAACTAAAAGCCTTCCACTTTATGAAAATTAAACATTTCTGCAGCTTCATTCAGGCTGTCCACCCACATAAGTATACAATTGTTTGAATGTGTAATAATCTTTCTGAGTAATGCTATTCACCTTTTCACAATACTCATTTTATTTGCTGTATTATATAATGCTGCCTAAATCATTTTATCTACAAGAAGCATTACTGAAATCCGTTCCAGGAAAATGTCAGGGTCACATCAGCCACAAGATAATGTCCATGTGGATCCTGTAAAGACTCGTACATTTATGGATAACACTTGCTGGGAAAGCAAAGTCTAGAATCATTTCAAGTGCAATTTCTGTGTCTGCCATCAATACTCTTTGTTACAGCTATGATTATACATATGGCTGTTAATTAACCAGGTATACATAGGTTTCCCATAGTAACCAATCAACCTAATTATTGGAAGAGGCTACAGTAGGAGACAATCGAGTAGGCTTCAGTTTTTCTTTTGTATCCTATTGAAGAACTGGATCCAGATGGATCCTGTTTTGTTTTTTTTTGTTTTTTGTTTTGTTTTTTCCTTCTGTACAGTGGAAGTTGGGGTAATGGACATGACTGGATTAGTCATCTTGGAGTCAAAAATGGTACCCTTCAGCTGATAAGTGTGAACTTAGCTTTACACTGACACCCAGTGGCGTACCTACCTTATAGACAGAGTATGTAGCTTCTAAAGGACCCATGGGGGAGGTGGTTCCAGTGCGGTTTCTGCTTCCCAACTCTAATTCATTGAATTTTCCTGCAGCCTTCACTAGGGGAACAAAGAGTAAGAAAATGTTAACAGCTATCACGGAACTCAATGGTAGTTGTATTAATTCCTATTCACAGAGCTCTCCCTAGTGGTGGCTGTAGGTAGCAAGCTTTATCTGAGCCCTGTAGTGGATATTTCTCAATGTTTGATTAAAATATTAAAGATTTTGGGACTGATTTATAAAAGGCTTGTCAAGTCACAATTTTTAGTACACACCACAAAAATTGTGGTTATTCCTCAGTTTCCACTGCATTCCCCATTTGCCTTCAAAGTGGGGAGGCAGCAGGGCTTTGGCACTGAGGTGGCACTTTTCACCTTGACGTGGTTGTTAACCCATTAACTGCTTTTTTTTTTTTTTTTTTTTTTTTTTATAATAAATATGGGAACTGACTGTGAAAATGACCTCATGTTTTAAGGCAATGCATGCACGTGATTAGTTTAGGTTTCCTATCACGGAAGACATCCTGCTGGAGCATGTGAATGTCCTGTTTCTATTCCTCAATGGCAGATGGCGTTTGTAGGTGGGTTAAAGTACCCAGTCCTCAATTGGGGATCACGGCAGTTAATGGGTTAATTAAAACTGACATGCTATATTCCAGCCTTAGCAAATGAGCACCATAATAATAAAGCACCAGTGTGAACGTAGAATAATTTATAGAAGTATTTTTTTTCATCTTGACTAAAAGAGCAGTGTGAACATATTATAAATGTTATCACGAAGTGATAATTGCTGCATGTGTTTCATTTGATAAGTCTATGTGATCCTGACTTCAAATAATATCATCATGGAAATGTTTAATCATTTCATGTGAATACGATCTACAAATAAGATTGCAAGTTGCTTCTTTGTATTGAAAGCAGCCATGTTTGATAAGGTGTGCCTACAATTCTATGGGCCAAACCATACATATCAGGTATTTTCCTGTAGATGTGTTGCTTTTCCCAAGCAATAGTGTGTCTTTGGACCTATTATGCAGGCCTACAATGACTACAGGAACATAACATTGCTTTGTGCGTTAACGTTGGGTAGCTGTTTTGATGGCGTTCTTTACAGCCAGTGATGGATATTTCTCACTTTTAATCTCTTACTGTGCTTTGTAGAATTTGCTTATTTATGGATTTTCAGTATAACAATGTCCTTCACTGACACTGAAACCTCAGTATAAATGGAGGGGTTTATTCAGGATGGAGTGCTTGAATAAGCTTTTCCATGTCTTGTTCTAGCAAAGCCATTTTCCACTCATTATCTTCGTTCTCAAACTACAATATTCAACACAGAAGATGCTCTTCGTACTATTAAGCAGTCTGCACATTTCTGAAACCCAGCCCTTGTACACAAACAATAAGATGCCTCCAGTAAAATGCTCCTGTTTGGCCAAACATCAGTGGAGGAAATCTGTCATATTAATTTTGGGTTTCTGCAATACTCTTTGGCTGCTCCGCTTATATCTGACAGTGGCCTGGAGGAAGAAAGATGCCTTTCCCATTCTAGAAAGAAGGATCTCTGTGCCCTTCACTGAGATGCTACAATTCTGATATGCTACAAAACACAGCTTTTGCTGCACAATCCGTTTTCTGTTGATGGAGCGGTTCAGTTTTGAGGCTCTTCACAAGAGGTAAACTTATGACAATAACAAGAGAATAGCGATGCATAACAATGTGTATTGGGAATAACAAAAGCTAATAACTTTGCTTCAAAATGCTGAAAATGGCAAAAAAGCAAAAGAAGAATAAAGTATAATGTTACCTTATTGAGTCAGTCCGTTTGGTATAATATCTAGCGATCTGTAATTTTGTCATAGTAAAAAGTTGTGCTTAAAGGCATTTATTTTATTTTTTTTATTAAATTTCATTATATTGGCTAGAAAACATTTTTAAATGGGTCTTTATTAAAAATTGTGCTTGCTTTTAATTCTGCAGCTTTCACTTATTCTGATGTAGTGCAAGCTGCTCTTTCCCCTTCTCGTAGCAATCCATCTGAAAACTGCCTGACTGTTCATTTTGTCAGTGTTTTCTCTGTTATCATAAGGCTGAGTTCAGAGTTTTTTGGACAGGATTTTGACGCAGAATCCGGCAACACAAAACGGCTCCCATTGACTTCAGTGGGAGCTGTTCACTTCTTTTTTTCCACCAGCGGCTTTTTCCTACACTGCACTGGCATCCACTAGCGGCTGGCCGCAGGAGGCGGTTTTTGGATACGGATTTTGAGGCGGCCTTCGCGTCAAAATCCAGTCCAAAAAACTCTGAACTCAGCCTAAGGGCTCATGACCACTCATTTAAGCTGAATTCTAATCTTATTAGAAAGAAGGTATCCTTGTTTTTCTATAGACTTCTGAAATGAGCACAAAAGGAGGTTGCTCTATAACATGGTGGATGAAACGCCCACAGAATCCCTTCAGGCTGGCCAGCCAAGTACACCCCCTTAGGGTTTCTATTCATTACACAGGGTGGGGCAGGGTGACCCAAATAAGCTGTAAGGCGTCTTTAATAGTCGCTTTAACGTTATAAGTGGAAATATAAGTTACATCTTTAATCTTGACCTGTTTGAGAGACTGTTATTGTGATTTGTAGTACATGAGAAAATGTTCCTTGTCAAAGTTTTTTTGTGTTGTGAATGACAGACAGGAGGAAGCTTATGGGAAATGGTTTGTCATCTGACATGACAGGTGCTGCATGCACAGATGTCAGCTCTCCCCGAAAGGGTTGATTGTAGGAATCAGGATGAACAGCTTTCAACTGGGCATAAAAATCTGTTTTGTTTTGGAGCTGGCAGATTTAAGGGCACACGACAGAACCTCATTATCATTGTCACACACTTGGGTTAATTTTCCAATCACTTCTCGGATCTACAGTTTCAGAATCCTAAATCATTTCTACTGTGTAAGCATGACAAAATCTTAAACTGTGTATTGATTTCCGAATAATGGTTGTGAGCTGAAAAAGAAATGGACCGCTTCTGGCAATACACTGTATTTTGTATACCAGCTGAAGTATACGCTGTATTAACATTCCCATCTGTGTAAAGAATAAGCAACACAGCCAAATTTATTTTATTTTTTTTTAATATTCACTGCTTTGGCCAAAAGATGTATCACAACTGTACTATTCAGACAGAAGGTCAAGGATTTTTGCCCTTTCACAAGATGGGTAAATTTAAACGGTTTGTTGTTGTGCCATTTATAGCGATATATATAACAAGTGACACTCTGCTGCAGCAGCCTGGGTTAAAAACTT
This sequence comes from Leptodactylus fuscus, assembly GCF_031893055.1. Classification (NCBI taxonomy): domain Eukaryota; kingdom Metazoa; phylum Chordata; class Amphibia; order Anura; family Leptodactylidae; genus Leptodactylus; species Leptodactylus fuscus. The sequence continues at coordinate 101,181,732 of NC_134267.1, forward strand.
TGCAATTCTCAGAGGTTTAACCCTTTATCTAGCAACTGCAACAAGAGGTTGGTCACTCCTTTAGGTCCCCAGCTATCGGAAGCAGGGCTTTAGAGAGTGCTTGTCAGTGCTACTATGACAAGCATAACACACTACCGTAAAGAAGTTTTAGGGTCAGTTCACACGTGAACCGTCCGCGTGGGTTTGACACAGAGAGAGACGCGGCGAGATGCGTCTCTCTCTGGTCAAAACCCGCCTGCCGCGACCATCGCGGTCGCGGCTTTCCCCTCCTATGTCGGCTCAAATGAATGGGCCGATACAGGAGGGTGCTGCCGCTAGCGCGCCGCAGCTTCCGCCTGAAGATAGGGCATGACGCTGCTTTTCTCCGCTAGCAGCAGCCCGCTGCTAGCGGAAAAAAGAAGCCCGGCGGTCTGCATAGGCCACCATTGTAAAGGGGTGGATTTTGAAGCGAAATCAGCTGTCAAAATCCGCCCCTTTGCCCACGTGTGAACTAGCCCTTAGGTTCTCAAGTTCATATCCCCCTACTTGGACTTAAAAAAAAAAAAAAAAAAAATCCCTTTTAACATCTTTTATTATTGAGATGAACTATACAGTTCATTAAAATGGTTGAGTAAAAATAACAATTTGTTTAAAAAAAATTGTGTAAAACCAATAAAACAGTGTAGTAACCCACAAGATAAAAGTGAAATCATTTTAATGCACAGTAACCACATCAAAATGAAACTCAAATAAAACTAGAATTGCTCCCCCCCCCCCCTCCATTTTCCACCCAGTGTCAGTTTAAAGGGGCTCTATCACTGAATTTTTGATATTTTAGATAAACATATGACTGAAGGTAGTAACGTCATCACAGGGACAAGCCAGTCACAGAGCAGTAGTGACGTCATCACAGGTCCCTTTCCAGAAACAGGGTAGAGACAGAGCTGGTGAATCGAAAGCAGGAGGAGGAGGGAGTTACATAGAAGAACTCCAGAGAAGGGCGTGAACAGAGTATGGCGTGAGGTGTGCATGGGAATGCCCACGGTGCATGGTAGGGCTCATTTACATATACGTTTAAAAAGTAATTCATTAAAACGGGGGGTGGGGGGGTCTTTTAACAAACGATTAGCAGGACTTGAATAGCCTTTTTAAAAGTTAGAGGCTATTAAAAAAAACAAAAACAAAAAAAACACATACAGCACAGTTAACAGATTAAGTTATAGTACTTGGGGTCCACAAGACCTAAAATAAAATTCTGTTTTCTTATTCTGCAGTGTCTAAGCTTTCCATCTGAGAGATGTGCTGTGTTGCCCAAGCAATGTTGTAGAAGCCATGTGTTGCTTACCCACCTGTTGAGAGCTACTATACTATTGTGTGTGAGTGACACCAGGGAGATGACACATTACTAGATCTTTAGTACTGTGGTCACAAACATTATTACTGGCTCTTAAAATGGAGGCTGTATCAGTTCGTCATATCTTTAATAGGCTTTCTTTTTAATATTTAATGTACTTCTAAGGGCACTTGTGACCTATAAAGTGCTTTGGGCCTCTGCTTTCATAGACTGATCAGCCTGCAAACACTTGTGCCTTATATATGGTTATTAAGAGCGTTTTCAGCGGCATGGGTCTGCGGTCGTGCAGTCCCCGAGAATCTTCATACTTGCTTCTCTGTATGAGCAGCGTTTGCTGATAAGTGTGTTCTATAATTTGGGTATTTGTTTTCCATTAGTGACTATTACTAGATGTTTTCTGGCTTTTCTCACAATTATATTTACCCTGAGAATATTTATAAATGACCGCTTGTAAGGACATTCTGCCTGTGTTGGGGCAAAGGTGTATTGTCCAGAGCTGGTTTCATCTCTTCAGTCGGAGTATTGATCAGATTAGGCAGATTGTAACACAAGACAGATATCTGCAGCATGCATGGTTAGGGTATGTAGGCACATTACACACATCTGGATTCTGTTTTTACAAGTCATTAGGTGTGGGTCTGCAGAATACATGGAGAGCTCATCTCTTCTACTTTCTATACATGGCTCCTTATTAGAGATGAGCGAACAGTGTTCTATCGAACACATGTTCGATCGGATATCAGGGTGTTCGCCATGTTCGAATCGAATCGAACACCGCGTGGTAAAGTGCGCCAAAATTCGATTCCCCTCCCACCTTCCCTGGCGCCTTTTTTGCACCAATAACAGCGCAGGGGAGGTGGGACAGGAACTACGACACTGGGGGCATTGAAAAAAATTGGAAAAAGTCATTGGCTGCCGAAATCAGGTGACCTCCATTTTAGACGAATAGTGGATTTCAAATCCGGGTCATATGAGAATGTGAACTTTGTGACTATGAGACAGGGATAGCTGTACAGGCAGGGATAGCTAGGGATAACCTTTATTTAGGGGGGAATGTTATTAAAAATAACTTTTTGGGGCTCTATCGGGTGTGTAATTGTGATTTTTGTGAGATAAACTTTTTCCCATAGGGATGCATTGGCCAGCGCTGATTGGCCGAATTCCGTACTCTGGCCAATCAGTGCTGGCCAATGCATTCTATTAGCTTGATGAAGCAGAGTGTGCACAAGGGTTCAAGCGCACCCTCGGCTCTGATGTAGCAGAGCTGAGGCTGCACAAGGGTTCAAGCGCACCCTCGGCTCTGATGTAGGAGAGCCGAGGGTGCACTTGAACCCTTGTGCACCCTCGGCTCTGCTACATCAGAGCCGAGGGTGCGCTTGAACCCTTGTGCACACTCTGCTTCATCAAGCTAATAGAATGCATTGGCCAGCGCTGATTGGCCAATGCATTCTATTAGCCCGATGAAGTAGAGCTGAATGTGTGTGCTAAGCACACACATTCAGCACTGCTTCATCACGCCAATACAATGCATTAGCCAGTGCTGATTGGCCAGAGTACGGAATTCGGCCAATCAGCGCTGGCTCTGCTGGAGGAGGCGGAGTCTAAGATCGCTCCACACCGGTCTCCATTCAGGTCCGACCTTAGACTCCGCCTCCTCCAGCAGAGCCAGCGCTGATTGGCCGAATTCCGTACTCTGGCCAATCAGCACTGGCTAATGCATTGTATTGGCGTGATGAAGCAGTGCTGAATGTGTGTGCTTAGCACACACATTCAGCTCTACTTCATCGGGCTAATAGAATGCATTGGCCAGCGCTGATTGGCCAGAGTACGGAATTCGGCCAATCAGCGCTGGCTCTGCTGGAGGAGGCGGAGTCTAAGATCGCTCCACACCAGTCTCCATTCAGGTCCGACCTTAGACTCCGCCTCCTCCAGCAGAGCCAGCGCTGATTGGCCGAATTCCGTACTCTGGCCAATCAGCACTGGCTAATGCATTGTATTGGCGTGATGAAGCAGTGCTGAATGTGTGTGCTTAGCACACACATTCAGCTCTACTTCATCGGGCTAATAGAATGCATTGGCCAATCAGCGCTGGCCAATGCATTCTATTAGCGTGAACTGAGTTTGCACAGGGGTTCTAGTGCACCCTCGGCTCTGCTACATCAGATTGCTACATCTGATGTAGCAGTGCCGAGTGTGCATCAGATGTGTAGTTGAGCAAAACTGACTCAGCACTGCTAAGTCTCTGCATTCGCATAGGAATGCATTGGCCAGCCTTCGGCCAATCAGCGCTGGCTCTGCCGGAGGAGGCGGAGTCTAAGGTCGGACCTGAATGGAGACTGGTGTGGAGCGATCTTAGACTCCGCCTCCTCCAGCAGAGCCAGCGCTGATTGGTCGAGTTCCGTACTCTGGCCAATCAGCACTGGCCAATGCATTTCTATGGGGAAAAGTTAGCTTGCGAAAATCGCAAACTGACAGGGATTTCCATGAAATAAAGTGACTTTTATGCCCCCAGACATGCTTCCCCTGCTGTCCCAGTGTCATTCCAGGGTGTTGGTATCATTTCCTGGGGTGTCATAGTGGACTTGGTGACCCTCCAGACACGAATTTGGGTTTCCCCCTTAACGAGTTTATGTTCCCCATAGACTATAATGGGGTTCGAAACCCATTCGAACACTCGAACAGTGAGCGGCTGTTCGAATCGAATTTCGAACCTCGAACATTTTAGTGTTCGCTCATCTCTACTCCTTATCTGTAGAGATGAGCGAACAGTGTTCTATCGAACACATGTTCGATCGGATATCAGGGTGTTCGCCATGTTCGAATCGAATCGAACACCACGTGGTAAAGTGCGCCAAAATTCGATTCCCCTCCCACCTTCCCTGGCGCCTTTTTTGCACCAATAACAGCGCAGGGGAGGTGGGACAGGAACTACGACACTGGGGGCATTGAAAAAAATTGGAAAAAGTCATTGGCTGCCGAAATCAGGTGACCTCCATTTTAGACGAATAGTGGATTTCAAATCCGGGTCATATGAGAATGTGAACTTTGTGACTATGAGACAGGGATAGCTGTACAGGCAGGGATAGCTAGGGATAACCTTTATTTAGGGGGGAATGTTATTAAAAATAACTTTTTGGGGCTCTATCGGGTGTGTAATTGTGATTTTTGTGAGATAAACTTTTTCCCATAGGGATGCATTGGCCAGCGCTGATTGGCCGAATTCCGTACTCTGGCCAATCAGTGCTGGCCAATGCATTCTATTAGCTTGATGAAGCAGAGTGTGCACAAGGGTTCAAGCGCACCCTCGGCTCTGATGTAGCAGAGCCGAGGCTGCACAAGGGTTCAAGCGCACCCTCGGCTCTGATGTAGGAGAGCCGAGGGTGCACTTGAACCCTTGTGCACCCTCAGCTCTGCTACATCAGAGCCGAGGGTGCGCTTGAACCCTTGTGCACACTCTGCTTCATCAAGCTAATAGAATGCATTGGCCAGCGCTGATTGGCCAATGTATTCTATTAGCCTGATGAAGTAGAGCTGAATGTGTGTGCTAAGCACACACATTCAGCTCTACTTCATCGGGCTAATAGAATGCATTGGCCAGCGCTGATTGGCCAGAGTACGGAACTCGACCAATCAGCGCTGGCTCTGCTGGAGGAGGCGGAGTCTAAGATCGCTCCACACCAGTCTCCATTCAGGTCCGACCTTAGACTCCGCCTCCTCCGGCAGAGCCAGCGCTGATTGGCCGAAGGCTGGCCAATGCATTCCTATGCGAATGCAGAGACTTAGCAGTGCTGAGTCAGTTTTGCTCAACTACACATCTGATGCACACTCGGCACTGCTACATCAGATGTAGCAATCTGATGTAGCAGAGCCGAGGGTGCACTAGAACCCCTGTGCAAACTCAGTTCACGCTAATAGAATGCATTGGCCAGCGCTGATTGGCCAATGCATTCTATTAGCCCGATGAAGTAGAGCTGAATGTGTGTGCTAAGCACACACATTCAGCACTGCTTCATCAAGCCAATACAATGCATTAGCCAGTGCTGATTGGCCAGAGTACGGAATTCGGCCAATCAGCGCTGGCTCTGCTGGAGGAGGCGGAGTCTAAGGTCGCTCCACACCAGTCTCCATTCAGGTCCGACCTTAGACTCCGCCTCCTCCGGCAGAGCCAGCGCTGATTGGCCGAAGGCTGGCCAATGCATTCCTATGCGAATGCATACTTAGCAGTGCTGAGTCAGTTTTGCTCAACTACACATCTGATGCACACTCGGCACTGCTACATCAGATGTAGCAATCTGATGTAGCAGAGCCGAGGGTGCACTAGAACCCCTGTGCAAACTCAGTTCACGCTAATAGAATGCATTGGCCAGCGCTGATTGGCCAATGCATTCTATTAGCCCGATGAAGTAGAGCTGAATGTGTGTGCTAAGCACACACATTCAGCACTGCTTCATCAAGCCAATACAATGCATTAGCCAGTGCTGATTGGCCAGAGTACGGAATTCGGCCAATCAGCGCTGGCTCTGCTGGAGGAGGCGGAGTCTAAGGTCGGACCTGAATGGAGACTGGTGTGGAGCGATCTTAGACTCCGCCTCCTCCAGCAGAGCCAGCGCTGATTGGTCGAGTTCCGTACTCTGGCCAATCAGCGCTGGCCAATGCATTCTATTAGCCCGATGAAGTAGAGCTGAATGTGTGTGCTTAGCACACACATTCAGCTCTACTTCATCAGGCTAATAGAATACATTGGCCAATCAGCGCTGGCCAATGCATTCTATTAGCTTGATGAAGCAGAGTGTGCACAAGGGTTCAAGCGCACCCTCGGCTCTGATGTAGCAGAGCTGAGGGTGCACAAGGGTTCAAGTGCACCCTCGGCTCTCCTACATCAGAGCCGAGGGTGCGCTTGAACCCTTGTGCACACTCTGCTTCATCAAGCTAATAGAATGCATTGGCCAGCACTGATTGGCCAGAGTACGGAATTCGGCCAATCAGCGCTGGCCAATGCATTCTATTAGCCCGATGAAGTAGAGCTGAATGTGTGTGCTAAGCACACACATTCAGCACTGCTTCATCACGCCAATACAATGCATTAGCCAGTGCTGATTGGCCAGAGTACGGAATTCGGCCAATCAGCGCTGGCTCTGCTGGAGGAGGCGGAGTCTAAGATCGCTCCACACCAGTCTCCATTCAGGTCCGACCTTAGACTCCGCCTCCTCCAGCAGAGCCAGCGCTGATTGGTCGAGTTCCGTACTCTGGCCAATCAGCGCTGGCCAATGCATTCTATTAGCCCGATGAAGTAGAGCTGAATGTGTGTGCTTAGCACACACATTCAGCTCTACTTCATCGGGCTAATAGAATGCATTGGCCAGCGCTGATTGGCCGAATTCCGTACTCTGGCCAATCAGCACTGGCTAATGCATTGTATTGGCTTGATGAAGCAGTGCTGAATGTGTGTGCTTAGCACACACATTCAGCTCTACTTCATCGGGCTAATAGAATGCATTGGCCAATCAGCGCTGGCCAATGCATTCTATTAGCGTGAACTGAGTTTGCACAGGGGATCTAGTGCACCCTCGGCTCTGCTACATCAGATTGCTACATCTGATGTAGCAGTGCCGAGTGTGCATCAGATGTGTAGTTGAGCAAAACTGACTCAGCACTGCTAAGTCTGCATTCGCATAGGAATGCATTGGCCAGCCTTCGGCCAATCAGCGCTGGCTCTGCCGGAGGAGGCGGAGTCTAAGGTCGGACCTGAATGGAGACTGGTGTGGAGCGACCTTAGACTCCGCCTCCTCCAGCAGAGCCAGCGCTGATTGGCCGAATTCCGTACTCTGGCCAATCAGCACTGGCTAATGCATTGTATTGGCTTGATGAAGCAGTGCTGAATGTGTGTGCTTAGCACACACATTCAGCTCTACTTCATCGGGCTAATAGAATGCATTGGCCAGCGCTGATTGGCCGAATTCCGTACTCTGGCCAATCAGCACTGGCTAATGCATTGTATTGGCTTGATGAAGCAGTGCTGAATGTGTGTGCTTAGCACACACATTCAGCTCTACTTCATCGGGCTAACAGAATGCATTGGCCAATCAGCGCTGGCCAATGCATTCTATTAGCGTGAACTGAGTTTGCACAGGGGTTCTAGTGCACCCTCGGCTCTGCTACATCAGATTGCTACATCTGATGTAGCAGTGCCGAGTGTGCATCAGATGTGTAGTTGAGCAAAACTGACTCAGCACTGCTAAGTCTGCATTCGCATAGGAATGCATTGGCCAGCCTTCGGCCAATCAGCGCTGGCTCTGCCGGAGGAGGCGGAGTCTAAGGTCGGACCTGAATGGAGACTGGTGTGGAGCGACCTTAGACTCCGCCTCCTCCAGCAGAGCCAGCGCTGATTGGCCGAATTCCGTACTCTGGCCAATCAGCACTGGCTAATGCATTGTATTGGCTTGATGAAGCAGTGCTGAATGTGTGTGCTTAGCACACACATTCAGCTCTACTTCATCGGGCTAATAGAATGCATTGGCCAGCGCTGATTGGCCGAATTCCGTACTCTGGCCAATCAGCACTGGCTAATGCATTGTATTGGCTTGATGAAGCAGTGCTGAATGTGTGTGCTTAGCACACACATTCAGCTCTACTTCATCGGGCTAATAGAATGCATTGGCCAATCAGCGCTGGCCAATGCATTCTATTAGCGTGAACTGAGTTTGCACAGGGGTTCTAGTGCACCCTCGGCTCTGCTACATCAGATTGCTACATCTGATGTAGCAGTGCCGAGTGTGCATCAGATGTGTAGTTGAGCAAAACTGACTCAGCACTGCTAAGTCTGCATTCGCATAGGAATGCATTGGCCAGCCTTCGGCCAATCAGCGCTGGCTCTGCCGGAGGAGGCGGAGTCTAAGGTCGGACCTGAATGGAGACTGGTGTGGAGCTATCTTAGACTCCGCCTCCTCCAGCAGAGCCAGCGCTGATTGGTCGAGTTCCGTACTCTGGCCAATCAGCACTGGCCAATGCATTTCTATGGGGAAAAGTTAGCTTGCGAAAATCGCAAACTGACAGGGATTTCCATGAAATAAAGTGACTTTTATGCCCCCAGACATGCTTCCCCTGCTGTCCCAGTGTCATTCCAGGGTGTTGGTATCATTTCCTGGGGTGTCATAGTGGACTTGGTGACCCTCCAGACACGAATTTGGGTTTCCCCCTTAACGAGTTTATGTTCCCCATAGACTATAATGGGGTTCGAAACCCATTCGAACACTCGAACAGTGAGCGGCTGTTCGAATCGAATTTCGAACCTCGAACATTTTAGTGTTCGCTCATCTCTACTTATCTGTAAACGTCATGTCTATTAATACGAATCTTTGTAAAGCATTAGAATGTGCTTTCGTGAATATTCATAGAGCTGTTATGATGCCTTTGGCCACAGGTGTGTGTAAACAGGTTTCTAAGACTAAACAGTTGATGTTAGGTACTTGGATCAAAGTCCTTTTAAAACCTAGCAAATAGAGATGAGCGAACACTAAAATGTTCGAGGTTCGAAATTTGATTCGAACAGCCGCTCACTGTTCGAGTGTTCGAATGGGTTTCGAACCCCATTATAGTCTATGGGGAACATAAACTCGTTAAGGGGGAAACCCAAATTCGTGTCTGGAGGGTCACCAAGTCCACTATGACACCCCAGGAAATGATACCAACACCCTGGAATGACACTGGGACAGCAGGGGAAGCATGTCTGGGGGCATAAAAGTCACTTTATTTCATGGAAATCCCTGTCAGTTTGCGATTTTCGCAAGCTAACTTTTCCCCATAGAAATGCATTGGCCAGTGCTGATTGGCCAGAGTACGGAACTCGACCAATCAGCGCTGGCTCTGCTGGAGGAGGCGGAGTCTAAGATCGCTCCACACCAGTCTCCATTCAGGTCCGACCTTAGACTCCGCCTCCTCCGGCAGAGCCAGCGCTGATTGGCCGAAGGCTGGCCAATGCATTCCTATGCGAATGCAGAGACTTAGCAGTGCTGAGTCAGTTTTGCTCAACTACACATCTGATGCACACTCGGCACTGCTACATCAGATGTAGCAATCTGATGTAGCAGAGCCGAGGGTGCACTAGAACCCCTGTGCAAACTCAGTTCACGCTAATAGAATGCATTGGCCAGCGCTGATTGGCCAATGCATTCTATTAGCCCGATGAAGTAGAGCTGAATGTGTGTGCTAAGCACACACATTCAGCACTGCTTCATCACGCCAATACAATGCATTAGCCAGTGCTGATTGGCCAGAGTACGGAATTCGGCCAATCAGCGCTGGCTCTGCTGGAGGAGGCGGAGTCTAAGGTCGGACCTGAATGGAGACTGGTGTGGAGCGATCTTAGACTCCGCCTCCTCCAGCAGAGCCAGCGCTGATTGGCCGAATTCCGTACTCTGGCCAATCAGCACTGGCTAATGCATTGTATTGGCGTGATGAAGCAGTGCTGAATGTGTGTGCTTAGCACACACATTCAGCTCTACTTCATCGGGCTAATAGAATGCATTGGCCAATCAGCGCTGGCCAATGCATTCTATTAGCTTGATGAAGCAGAGTGTGCACAAGGGTTCAAGCGCACCCTCGGCTCTGATGTAGCAGAGCCGAGGGTGCACAAGGGTTCAAGTGCACCCTCGGCTCTCCTACATCAGAGCCGAGGGTGCGCTTGAACCCTTGTGCAGCCTCAGCTCTGCTACATCAGAGCCGAGGGTGCGCTTGAACCCTTGTGCACACTCTGCTTCATCAAGCTAATAGAATGCATTGGCCAGCACTGATTGGCCAGAGTACGGAATTCGGCCAATCAGCGCTGGCCAATGCATCCCTATGGGAAAAAGTTTCTCACAAAAATCACAATTACACACCCGATAGAGCCCCAAAAAGTTATTTTTAATAACATTCCCCCCTAAATAAAGGTTATCCCTAGCTATCCCTGCCTGTACAGCTATCCCTGTCTCATAGTCACAAAGTTCACATTCTCATATGACCCGGATTTGAAATCCACTATTCGTCTAAAATGGAGGTCACCTGATTTCGGCAGCCAATGACTTTTTCCAATTTTTTTCAATGCCCCCAGTGTCGTAGTTCCTGTCCCACCTCCCCTGCGCTGTTATTGGTGCAAAAAAGGCGCCAGGGAAGGTGGGAGGGGAATCGAATTTTGGCGCACTTTACCACGCGGTGTTCGATTCGATTCGAACATGGCGAACACCCTGATATCCGATCGAACATGTGTTCGATAGAACACTGTTCGCTCATCTCTACTAGCAAAGTGTAGCAGGATTTGTTTACTGGAACCCATTGTTCATTACCTGTATACTTATATACAGAAAGCTCATTCTGAATCCAGAAGTAAGAATGCTGAAATGGGCTAGTTCACACGGAGTCAAACGGGTTGGATTTTTACGTGGAATCCGCGTCAGAATCCGGCACAAAAAAAACCGCCTCCCATTGAAATCAATGGGAGCCAGTCATTTCCTTTTTACGCAAGTGGTGTGTTCCCACTCGCATAAAATTGAAGCGAGCTGCCCATTCTTCAGGCGGATTCCGTGGCTGATTCAGCCACAGACATCCACCTCGCAACACCTCCCTCCCGACTAGGCCCATTCATTTGGACCTAATTCGGAGTGGAAAACCGCGACTGTTGGAAGCCGCGACAGTTGCGGCTAGCCACGGCAGGCGCATTTTGGTCCGGATTCTGACGCGGCTTCGCGCGTCAAAATGCAGACCGTTTTACTCCGTGTGAACTAGGCACAGGACAAAGGGCTGGGCTTTATTTTCCCCGCATGTATAGTTGTGAGGTGTTACACATGCTGGGAAAATATATTATTATATGAAGCAGCAGTTATTAACATTTGTTAAACTTTACCTATTTGTACGCCAGCCTTTATAAAGGTTGTGACGTATGCAAGGTGTCTGTGTGTCCGATTAAAAATCTACGATAGGTGAGAACTGGCATAGATTTACTGTATAACTTATTCTAGAAAACTAGGCCTGCACGCTCTGCTGATACTTGATGAAAATTGCCAGGTATACACAGAACGGATGTGCTGCACATTTGGCATAAAAAGGGCCTTGCGCCAAATTCTACCACAGTAAACTAATTCCTCTCGACAGGTTCCTTTTAAAACGAATGTCCCTTTTCTGTGGCAGTTTTAAAAATTGTAACTTAGGTTAGGAAATGGTGATCAGATGAGCCTAGAGCCGACTGTTTCTTCTGGCCTTAGCCTCTGCTGACATTTCTAATGACATTCCTGACAATAGTTGGCTTTTGTTCCTTGCCATTGTGTTTATTGAATTGGATTGGATTTTGCTTTTATTTTCTAGACTGCCTAGATAATGTTGTAGAGGTCTGCTTGTTTTGCACATGTTCACAGATAATAAAGCATGAATATGAATATGGATTTTCTGTTTTCTTTGACGATTCAATTATAGCAACATCTGATATGGTGTTTATTATTGTAGGGGGAAACGTTGCTTATTCCAAACGCCCACATAAACAGAAATAAGTGGAAGTTTTCTGTGTAAATGGTCTCCAGTCATAAGGACAATATAAATGTATTATAGGATTATCTTGCTGCCAGTTGTAAAATAGTTGGTTATCTTCAAACAACTGTCGATTGCGGGTACTTGAATGTGTCTGTGTATAATATGGCTTTGTTCACACTACCATTCATTTTTTTTCCATTGTTCTGATGGAAGTAGTACAATAGTCTGGGTCTGAGGAAAAATGGCACATAAACCAACTGAAATCCATTGGCCTATTAAAGGGAATAGAAAACACAGCTTTCTTTGAACTTCTGACCGTTCAGAGCAATGGTAGTGTGAACACTTCCATATTGGGAGTATAAACAGGGGTCTTGGAATAGAAATGTGAAGAAAAAAAAAAAGTGGCAGATTTCCACCAAAATGACATTTTCTAAGGAGCATGGGAATCCTAATATCTGGATGAGGATTCCTTGAGCATAACACGCTAGTCTATGAGAAAAGAGATGATTTATGTTTAGTTTACAGATATGTTCGACATGACAGCTGAAACTTATCTGTCCCCATACACTGCCTGATTTTCAGCCAGTCATCAGATAAGGAAGTGCTGTAGATCGTCCTTTGTATGGCCATTATTCCTTTTCTATTGCTTTTAACAATGTACAGCTTCTTTCAGATTTCTCAGATGTCTCTTGAGTAACTTTCCTTTTTAAAAATGTTCTTACTTCTGACTTCAAACTGCCAAAGATACAAATGGATAACATAAGTGTTTAATTCCGAAACTGTATTTCAGTGTATTACCATAAAATATTCTAGACTGCACCATTCCTATCCAGGGAGAAATTGTCAACCAAACAAGAAATAATCTATATTACAAAGCTTTCCTTATGACCTCCCAAGTCTGAGGATAAATCTGTTAACAGAGGCGCCACCTACTGTTGATTCTGCAGAAGGCATGTTAATAATAAACACACAATTTATACATTGTGCATGATGTTTACATACGATGCATACCTAGTAATGGAGATGGCGGTTTGTCAGAGAATGGAATGCCTCCAGTTATAGGAGCACTTCTCTCTAGTATGCAGTCATTATTCATCCCTGCTCAATGCAGAGGTAATCTGCATAGCCGCTGGAAAACTTACTCTTTCTTCCTGCCCCAGGCACAGAAATGGATTGTGGAATTTATTTATTTTTTTGTTTAAAGGAATAAGTTTTTTTTTTTTTTTTTTTGGGGGGGGGGGGGGGGTTTGTACATTTTACAGGTATAGAAAAACTTATTTGAGAAAACCAGCCAAAATTGCTTTAAATATTGATCTGGTCAGAGATAAGGGGTCTGCGTAAAGAGGAGGTCTTCTCAAAGAGGTGATCTTTTGGAGAAGTTCTGGAGAGATTTGACTGAATGTATTTCATTTGTAGCTTATCCCTCATATACCCTAGCAAAGATTTGTAAATATTACTCTGTACATGTGTTCACCTGATTTACCAGCCTGCCGTTGATGTTGGGAGTGGGACCCATAACATTATAGCTATCTATGATGCTAGAAGTCCCTGTCTCCCAGCGATATACTGTCCCGTACCAATTAGCAATTTCCACCAACACTGTGCTTCTCTGATGTCATATTTGAAGAGCTCAACGGAAAAATGGCCTAAGTCCAAAAATCAATATTGTGAGAAAAACGAAATTTAAAGTTTTAGCCTAAAGCAAACGGGCATTATTGTGGAATATATCTATCCAATGTAATCAGCTAATGAACACCGTTAATCCTAATCATAAATTGTATTATTTATTAAAAAAATTGCAGCTTCATGTATAAATATTATTTAATATTATTAATTAATTACTACTATTATTAAACGATGAAGAATAATAATTACCTGCCTCCCTTTTCGGCGCTAAATATGTGCAAAAGTCGATTTAGAGCCTTTTAAACAATAAGACAAAGTTTTTACACTAATATAAACAGACAGGAAGTCACGATTTCAATGAAAAAATGACCAACGAGAGTGAAGTAAGTAAGTTTGTATTGGACTTAGGCCATTATTCCATTGAATGTAAATTCTTCTGCATTGAAATATATGGACTTAGGTCATTAATCCTAGGTACCTTGTAAACCCAATGCATAGAACGAGGTACAAAGAAGCTTTCTAGGTAATAATTTGAAATATGACAAAATGTGGACTTAGGCCATTTTTCCGTTGAGCTCTTCATTTGAAAATAAGAGTCTGACCAATGGCAGTAGGCTGATATGTCCAGTTTGCACATGTGCAAATAAAGCTGTGTGTATTCTAAAAGTGAAAGCTCACCCGAGTGGCAGGTGACATCAGATTACTAGTCTCTTATGAATCCTGTGAGCACTGGGTTAGCAGGGATACCAATGTTATAATGCTATCAAGAAGCTGATTAAAGCTAATTCTAGATCATCAGTTCCTTAGGGCTGCACCTCCAGAACAGAAGAAAATCTGCCTGTATGAGTAAAATGATTCATGTGGTCTACGGAGACATAGCTATAGGGTGCAGCAGGAGCAGTTACTACTGGGCCTTGGACCATAAGGGGGTCCCTCTGCCACATATATAAAACTATTCTAAGTAGTGCAATGTAGGAATCCCCTTACAGATTTTCACCAGGGCACAGGAGCTTCAAGTTATGCTTGCGATTGGTTACCTGTGTTGGAATGAACATCTATCTAATTTCCTATTGGCAAACAACCCAATTTCCCATGCATGTGTATTAATATAGAGCCTTAAAATTTAACACTTATTATGCAAAATAAAAAAATAAAATAGAAACAAGGGAAGAGATCAGAAGCAATTAAACTCTCTAGCAATGTCCGTTCTATACTGAACACAGTGCATAAACGGTCTACTAGTTATACAGTGTTGGTCAATGCACCCCTGCAATTCTGTCAGATACTACTCCATTTTCTTTCAGAAAATGATTGCAATCACAAATTCTTTGGTATTATCTTCATTTACCGTATTTTTCGGACTATAAGACGCACCTAGGTTTTAGAGGAGGAAAATAGGGGAAAAAAAATTTGAAGCAAAAACTGGTAAAATATTTAATATATGGGAGTTGTAGTTTTGCAACAGCTGCAAGGCCACATTGACAGGTGACCCTGCAGCTGTACGGGGATGCATAGAGCGTTTTTTTTGCGGGGCCAGCTGTAATTTTTAGTTATACCATTTTGGGGGATATCTATTGCTTAGATCACCTTGTATTGAAAAAAAAAAACAGGAGGTGATTTAGAACTTTTATTTATTTTATATTTTTATTATATATTTTTAAAGCTTTTTTTTTTTTTTTACTATTTTATTCCCCCCCGGGGCTTGAACCTGCGGTCACTTGATCGCAAGTCCCATAGACGGCAATACAACTGTATTGCCGTCTATGGGACATTCTGTATATTAGTATTACGGCTGGTCATAGAGACCAGCCGCAATACTAATATATAGCAGTGACAGACCCGGGAGCCTCATTAGGCTCCCGGCTGTCACCCGAACAGGTCGGCTCCTGCGATATTGCCGCGCAGGAGCCGGCCTGCAACTTTACAGGTACGGGGCCGGTGGGGACCGGCCCCGGGGGAGAAGGGGCCACGGATACTGACCCGGCATCCACTGTACTAGAGAGGCGGATGCCGGGGAGGGATAGACGCCGGGGCCTGAGACATCGCTACGATCCTCTGC
Organism: Leptodactylus fuscus; assembly: GCF_031893055.1. Taxonomy (NCBI): domain Eukaryota; kingdom Metazoa; phylum Chordata; class Amphibia; order Anura; family Leptodactylidae; genus Leptodactylus; species Leptodactylus fuscus. The sequence continues at coordinate 101,197,247 of NC_134267.1, forward strand.
CCTGCATGAAGCCAGCAGCGGGGGGACGGAGGAGCCCCTGCCGCTGCTGGCTTCATGCAGGGCAGAGGAGCGCAGCGATGTCTCAGGCCCCGGCACCTGTAATGGCGTCTATCACTTGCCGACTTCCGCCTCTCTATTACAGCGGATGCCAGGCACCACCTTCAGACTATAAGACGCACCCTTCTTTTCCCAAAAAATTTTGGGGAAAAAAAGTGCGTCTTATAGTCCGAAAAATACGGTAATTTGTCTTCAATGGAAAACCACAAAAAGAATTGTCAAAAAGCCAAATTGGATATAATTCAACATCAAACATAAAAAAGGGGTGGACAAAAGTATTGGCACTAGAAAATGGTTTGAGAGAAAGCACTGGAGACTTCTAAAGTGGCCAGCAATGAGTCCAGACCTGAATCCCATAGAACACCTGTGGAGAGATCTCTTGATGGCAGTTTGGAGAAGGCACCCTTCAAATCTCAGGGACCTGGAGCAGTTTGCCAAAGAAGAATGGTCTAAAATTTCAGCAGAGCATTGTAAGAAACTCATTGATGGTTACCGGAAGCGGTTGTTCGCAGTTATTTTGTCTAAAGGTTGTGCTACCAAGTATTAGGCTGAGGGTGCCAATACTTTTGTCCGGCCTATTTTTGGAGTTTTGATTTGACTTTTTTTTTTCCATTCTCTTTTGTGTTTTTTCATTGCAAGCAAAATAAATGAAGATCTTAATACCAAAGAGTTTGTGCTTGCAATCATTTTCTGGAAGAACATGAGTATTATCTGACAGAATTGCAGGGGTGCCAATACATTTGGCCAACACTGTATCAATACCAAGAGACTGTTCACAAGTGGTGAAATGAGATATATTATACTATGTTTTAAAGGCAAGTGCCATTAATGCACTCTCAATTTAATAAATGAAGTGTAGGGTCTGTGTGTTATTCATAAGATATATTCAACGTCCTTATGGCAATGCCATTCTGTTTGCTAGGTGCAAGGTAGGACTATTGTGATAAAGTATTACTACATTTAGAACCTCTACACACAATGTTAATACAATTGAGGGAGAATGTGCTATGTTATGTTCTCCTACTTCTCAATATAGCACAGTCTCTCTCAGTTGTGTTAACATGGTGAAGGAGTAACCCAGCCTCCTGAGCGACACAATAGAGTTGATCTAGGTCCTCTAAGACTCTGCAACTACTTCAGTACCTGGGATCACATGACCGCTGGGCCGGAAGGGAAGCTGCATCATGGGTATAAGGAGAGATACAGAAGTAGTCAAACTGTATCTAAACTTTCAAACAGCTATTGATTTTCTGCCAGCATTTGCCGTTAATAAATTATTTATCTTGCGTGTATAGTTCCCTATTTTTCAGCTCTTTCCAGAGATTGTCTACCACCATATAGAACAGTGGATTGCTGTTCTTCCTGTATTATTTCCAGAGATGTTATCAGTTGAAAGCAGTCAGTATTAGCTGCACCTGCATATAAACGTGTCAATCCTGACACTGATCTAATTTCTGGAAATAATACAGGTAGACCTGTGATCTCTGTGTCACATGAAAATGAGAACTTCTTCATAATCCCTACGCTACAGTTTGTAATGCCCGGATATAATTTGTTTTTAGTGACCGCATCTTTGGTTTTAAGTGTCCCTATACCTCCATTGACAAGCACTGATCAAAACAAGGGAAAATACAGAAACAAATCAAAATCGTTTACTAAAAGTTCTAATATACTTTGTCATAAATACTGCCAGAAAATAAAGTTTTTGGAGAGTTTAGGTACAGTTCAGACAGGTACAATGAGTCTGTTACTAGTACGCAGCATATCAACCCAATCCTGCAGATAGGTTTGGATGTTCCGCCGCTGGGATCTTCAGAGATTCCACCTCTAGAACTGAGGTTTTCTGCACCCCAGTTTTGAGTGCAGCAGTTGGTTGTACAGTGTGCGCCACTTCATTCATTTGAACCGGGCCCACCAAGGATGGTCACATAAGTAGTTTGGATAGTGAGTAACTTGTTGCAGGCTGTGAATTGGCAGGGTACCTTTTGGAATGGAATGCAGAATAGATCATTGTATTCTAATGAATTTTATTTTCTTCTGCAGAGAATACAGTTTCTTCTTCTGTCGGGTTTGTACAGAGCAAGTAAACCTTGACATCTGTTGATTACTAAAATAAACACATGATCCCAGAAAGTATATGTCACAGCCACCTTAATCTGAAAGAGATGGATTGTAAGTGACAGTCGAATGATATCCTAAGCTAAGGGCCTTACTGTCACTTAGATTTACATTTAAATCAGAATGAGGATGCTGTAATAGAAGAGCACAGCTGGGATTTCATTGCTGCAATAAGTACATTTTGTTCTGTAGTTCGGTACTTTAGCTGTTGAATGAAATTACTGGGGCTACCTGTTTGACATCCCTGGGCATACGGCATTCCTAACTTTGCCTGTCACCATTTTTATTACCTACTGGTCAAAAATTGAATTTTCACTACATAAAACTTCACATGTATTTTAAAGACATTTACCCATTTTTTACTGACTGTATAATCATTGCATATGCTATAAAGGACTGGTATAACTGGTATGTTATCCTCACCCATTTGTGAGTATTGTTCTCCATTCTGCAGGCTGATGCATATGGAGACTGAATCGAGGAGTGATAGTGACTCCCATAAATGGGTGTATAGACATGGAAGTCAATGAGCAGCCACTCCTGCTATTATCCTCTTCCTGGATGTGGCTCTTGCAAGTTGTCCCAGTGTCCCAGCTTTAATGGTGGTTAAAATGGGTGTTTTTACCAGAGGTGACACCTTCTTTTAGGGGTTTTTGTTTGTTTGTTTTTTAATCCTGTGATTGACATAAGTGGTCAAAGTGGGCAACCTCTTCTAGGATTTGTCTACATGGGACATACATTATTTGCCAAGGACTTGCCATCAGCTAATGTACTGTGTTGTACAGTAGAATTGAGAGTTTTCTATCCAAATCAGTGAATTGTGCCATTAAAAAAAAAAAAAAAAAAAAAAAACTCCATTTTGGATAAATCCACAGATTCTTTTCTTACGCGGAAGGGGGAGGACCCACTGTGCGTGGACATGTTTATTCATTGTTTCCCCTGATCATTGCAGACAATTTTATAAATTTGTCCTAAAATGTATACAGTAAATGATTTTGCATGTTGACAAACCCATTGCAAAATCTTGGTTTATTTGAAGTCACTTGTCTATGATGTATCCAACACACACATATATAACAACTGGTTACTGAGTTTTTTTGTGACCCTGAGTCACTAAACAGTGTTCAAATTAAGAGAGACAAATTTATGAGGCTAAGAACAAGCCTTGTGCACCCAATATCTTCTGTGATGAGCATCTAATTACAGTCTTGCCTTCGAGTAGCTATTTGTTCTATCCAGCATCCTTCTACAAATCAGTGCTCACAAGTTGTCTGTTACACAGGATACTTTATATGCAAAGTAGTACCTTTTGTTCATACTTGAGCTCACACAAATATAATGGCTATTTGCTGCTCTAGTTTCTGTTCCATACACAGCGCTAAATGTAATAGGAAAATTGGGAACCAGATGCTTGAAGCTTAGCAGAGGGTATGTGATAAAAGATGCTTGCGATTACCAGCGGATCTGGGGATTGTGCACAGAACAGGCAGCTGCTGTCTTCTGGAATACAGTCTAAATAATTATGACCTTTTCTCTGTATTGTTTGCATACTGCTGGATATATTTTTCCTCTGCTTTTTTTTTTTTTTTTTTTTTTTTTTTTTTTTTTCTTTAAAGCAATCCAGGCGTTTAATGGATATACTAATTTCATCATGGGTATAGTGTTCATGCACATACCCATAGACTCTAATATATATCCAATGCAATGTCATTCTGAAATGTGTTGTTTTTTTTTTTTTTTTTTTTTTTTTCACAAATTTAAACTTGCTTAGTTTGATTTAGCAAATAGAAAAAAAAAAAAACCTAAACATATATTTAATATTTGCCTACATAAAGATCAGGTTGGACTGTTATAACTAGGCCCGACATGATAGTTTGCTGTTTGATTTGACTACACAGAAATGTATGCTAGACGCTTGGAAGTGCCACAAGACCAAATCTATTGTATTAAGAAGGGTTTTAAATGTCTGAAGGGAGATTTCCATTTTCAGGGTCCCATTCGAACTTTTCTTTTAAGGCTATGACCCCACGTTTCGGAAACACTGCTTATTTTGTTGCAGGAGTGACTTAGGTCTGTGTGTAAGTGCCCATCCACCATTGGCACTTACAGATTCTAATTGTTTTGGGTCTAAGTGGGTCTGATGAGTGGATGGTTATTCATGGGGGAAAAAAAAATAAGCTTGCACCCATCTTTCGGAGCAAACAAATATAAGGCCCTGTATTATTTTCGGAGAAACATTGTAATAACATTAGTATTAAATGAACTCTACCACTAATCCTCTTGTAGATTTTTTTTATTTTCTAGTTTGTGTTACAGATGCATTTTGCAAAGTTGTGTGAACTGGGGGTTTTTTGTTTTGTTTTTTTTATTTCGTTTTCATCTTTTTGGCCTGAGATGTGGGTCAACTTTCAATTCCATTTGGCTGTTCCATTTCAGTACTAGGCAATCTCAATATATTGATCTATTGATATTGCAGTAAATAGTTTCGGCTTGTACATACCCTACGTTTCAGGCTGGCAGTTAATATTAAAGGCTCAGGGCTCATCCTGCTATTGCACATTTCTCTAAATGGATAGTACTTGTATATATTTCTACTATTGTATATTAATGCCTAGGAAATCTGTGATCATCATTATGCTTACTTATAGTCTTGTCATTATCAATTACTTGTTGTAATGTTTGCTCTTATGAATATGTTGGGAACAGGGGTATTTGCTTTACTTATACACTTCTTGCTGCATAAGATAACCACACATCAAAATCTTTCCCAAACCATAGTTTCCCATGTAAATTCATATCTGTAGTTATGTGGACTGATATCACTGTTGCCTGTTCAGACACCATGTACCTTTGCATGGCAGTAATGTTGAACTGCACATATCTCCTTAGAACTGCATATTTTGCTACAGGGGAAAATAGAGCACTCTTTTATAAAGGAGGCTAGATCAGGGGGTGGTAAAAATTTCATATGCCCGCTAGAGTTTTCTTTAAATCTGTATACATACAATTTCACTATATTATTTTCCCAAGCACGATCGTTCAGCTTCTGCAACCCAGCATGGAATAGAAGGTGTACTTAGCTGTCTGTACGCGGTGTAGTTCTGGGGACTGCTGATATCACTAGTTTTTGGAATTGATGGAACAGTTCTTCATTGGTTTAGCGCTATCCTGGCTAAAAGACCACAAAGAATATCTCTTGGCTCATCATCATTATTACCAGTACCAGACCACGTTTTCAAAGACTGGTTTTCAGTGTTCTTTACTAGCGAACCTCTGAGAAGACCACCCCCTAGAAGACCAATTTTTAGCTAAATTTTTGGTGGTTGTCTCAAAGATGTTTTGCTGTATACTTTTTCAAGCCCAGAGCCAATGACCCATTTCCAGTCTTAAGCAAAAGTTGAAGCTGGATAAAACTGACGTTCTCATGGTTTTAGGTCAGCACCTGAGGGCAAAATGAGGCTTGTACATTCACCACCTCTATCCCTTGGAAATACAACTCCTCAATGCTCATATTTGCAAAACGTGAACATAATTATTGATGGAGAACAGTCTCTCAGGGACCAGATATCCTCCATTATCAAATTTTCATACTTTTACCTGAGGAACATTGCACAAATTAAATTCCTTATTCTAACAGAAGAACTATCCATGCTGGTTCATGCCTTTATCTCATTTCTAGACTACTGTTATCACTTATATGTAGTTCTTCCAGATCATCGTCTTCAGCTAATCCAAAGTGTTGCAGGTTAATAACCAACCAAGCATGACATGCTCCCACAGCATACATCCTCCACTCGCTTTACTTACTGAAGCCCCATACTACCCCCACCCTACTAGAGCACTGTTACAGTAATAGTGCCCTCCACAGTTAATAGTTAAGTCTGTTTAGAATCATTATCATATAAGTGACCAAAAAAGTGACGGTTAAACTTTGAATGAATGTCACTAAAGATAAGATTTCTTGGCGCTCTCCAGCAGTGTTCCAAATGTACTTACGGGAACAAAATGAATACCAACCTTTTGAGTCATTGGTATGAAGGTTTCTTAATAAACTCTTATGAAAGAGAAATTCTGTCTTTATCATTTTATTTTATTTTTTTTGTTCACTGACAGATTTTATCTGTCTTTTGGGAGCCGACTCTAAACAAGATGCATTACTTTCTTTGCAATGCTTAGTGTTATGTCTGTTTCCATCAGTCTGCCTGATGTAAAACCTCACACTAGCTTTATTTTTGACCGCATTAATAATTTACATCTTCACAATAAAAATCATTGTTGCCGATTTCTTATTTCATTTCTTTCTGCTTAGTAGATAATGGGAGGTACTACATGCACAATTTCAGCTTTTTTTTTTTTTTTTTTTTGGCATTTGAGATGAGTTGGTGTGGCATCAACAAGGCAATAAAATTAGCTGAGGCTTTATTCACACTGGTGTCCTGTTTTTCATTATGACCAATATCTGTGACACAACTTTTGTGATGTGTATCGTATTCACTTGAAAGAAAAGAATACCAGCCCAGAAGCCAGAGTTTCTGAGTAGCAGGGATCCCCAACACTCACACGGGATGGAAATACACCCTATACGTGTCAACACCGAAATAAAGTTGTGTGTTTTCCAATATTTTCGGAGTAAGCGCAGTGTTCTTCCCATTTTTGGTCATCCTCTTCCATGTTGAGGGATAACTCCCATTCTATGCATGAAACTGTGACAGCACTTGGCAGTACTGTCAATGACTGACTTGCTTCATCCTAAGTGTGAGAAGGAACGTTATCTGAGGTTCTTCCTCCCAACCACCATTAGACTGGTTGGGAGGGCTAAGCGTAGAGCACTCCACACAGTGAACTACATGATCCCGAAGTTTTTTTCTTTGACTCCTATCCTTTTAATCTTCTATTCTGAGCTTTGTATGTGTTTTCTCTTGCACCAATATTGTATTATCTATGCTGCTGTAACGCACTGAATTTCCCCATGGTGGGACTATTAAAGGGTTATCTTTATCTTATAAATCCCATAATTTTATTCTCCTTGGCAGCAGCTGCCTGGCACTGGCACCAGTCGTCTCTCTTTAAGTGGCAGTCTTACCCAGTAATTTACCTTTAAGAACCTAATCTTATATTTTAGTTCTTCAACTTACATTTGTCTATATTAAACTTCATTTGCCAAGTCTCTGCCCATGTTTCCAGCTTCCCCAAATACTACTGTAGTAATCTAGTATCCTCCTCAGTTTTGATAAATTTATAGAGTTTAGTATCAAATATGGACACCCTGCTCTGTGAACCACATCTATCAGGTCTTTAATAAACCATTTAAAAAGATGACGTAGTATTTCCCATTAACAAGCCTCCACTATTATACTCTAAGCAAGTTGAGGCTTATTTGTGAGCTCCTCTTTCTATGTGCCAGTCTCATGACACAGACCCTGTTTATAAAGACTCCTTAAATATTAGATATAAGGGTCTGTCAATCACTGTATTCTCTCAGGAGCCTGGGGGTGAGTGCCATTAGGACCCATCAATTTTTTGTGTAGTGTTTTTAAAACTGTTCTACACTTTCTCCTGGGTTAAGTGCCATTTAATGGGGACTTTACCTAGTCTCTAGTCATGTCGCCCATCATTGTGTTTTCCTGTTTGAAAACAAAGAAGACATGTAATAGATTAGGATTTTCCTCATCCTCCTCCACAATTACTCCCAGTTTATTTTTGAGGCTGGCCCACAATCTGTTTTAAGTTTCTTTTTAATCCTCACAGCTTTTTTTTATGATTTAAGATGCAAAAATTATTTGACTGAATACAAATATATAAAATGTGTCCGGTAATATTTAGAACACTCACTGGCATTAACCAAATTTTGTAAGTTGTGTTTTAAGAACAAACTGCAAATTCAGAAGATATCATTAGTAATTCATCTTAATACAGTGGAGGACTGTGACCGTATGTTGAATATTCTTCAGTGCATCATGGACTGAAATTTCAGCACTGAAAGATTGTTTTTTCTTTTATATTCAGCCAAACATTTTAAAGTGAATTCTGCACAATATTTTGACAAATCAGAAGCTATAGACTTTGGTTAAGATAAAATAAGGAAGCCTGGCCTCAGTAGCACCTTCAGAATTATGAGAGAACCATCCCCTCTTATTAACCAAACCACATTGTGTTGTCAAATATAAAATATTGAAACTTCCTGATACGTCATCTTATTGCTTTCATTTATTTTTTAGATTCTTGTAATAAATATGCTGGGCTTGAATTTGTGTGGCCTGGTTAACGGATAATTTCATAAGTTCTGTAGAGGGATTTCAGTTTTATTATTCTGCATCAAGGAATGAAAAAGGTTTTGTGTTCAGAGTTATACAGCCTTGTTTATAAATAAGGCTTAATCATTGTATATCTGTTACCTTAATATACACGTGACTTTAGTTTCTCACACTTTTTGAGATCTCATTGCTACTGCAAATAAGTTTTGTAGTATTTAAAGTCTAAACTTTACATATTTTATAATCTTAGAAACTTCACAGGTCACATTTGCTACATTATATTCTGTCTAGACAATATACTAAGCTGGTCAATAACCAAGACTGTAGGCTATATTTTATCAAAACTAATGCACTCTAGCAAACTACCCATCTATGAAACCTTGTGCTTCCATTGCTTAGCCAACACAATGCTGCTTTACAGGTCCAGATTAGAGATGAGCGAGTAGTATTCGATCGAGTAGGTTTTCGAACGAATACTACAGAATACTATCGCTATTCGCAGTAAAGATTCAATGCAGAACCAGCGTTGATTTGCCGAATGCTATACACCTGTATAGCATTCGACTAAAGGAGAGTCAAGTCCACGAGTAGCAGGAGAAGAGTGTTTAGGAGGAGCGCTGTGCAGTTGAAGAGCAAGGACCCCATTATAGTCTATGGGGTCTGTGCGTTTTAACTGCACAGCACTTGCAGTTGCGCTGATAAAAAGTAAGCTCCCTCGTAACCGCAAGCTGCCAGCTCTCCCGACTAGCAAAGACGAGCCTACGGAAAATCAACGCTGGTTCTGCAGCAGCTTCGTCCTTGCTAGTCGGGAGAGCTGGCAGCTTGCGTTTATGCGGGAGCTGACTTTTTCTCATAGCAATGCATTGAGCAGCGTTGATTGGCCAGTGTACAGCATTCGGCCAATCAACGCTGGTTCTGCCAGAGGCTCGTCTGTGAGGAGGTGGAGTCTAAGATCAGACTACAATGGAGACTGCTGTGGTCCGATCTTAGACTCCGCCTCCTCACAGATGAGCCTCCGGCAGAACCAGCGTTGATTGACCGAATGCTGTACACTGGCCAATCAACTAAGGTCAATGTATTCCTATGAGAAAAAATAAGCTCCCTGGTAACAGCTAGCTGCCAGCTCTCCTGACTAGCGCGCTCGTAACAGCAAGCTGCCAGCTCTCCTGACTAGCAAGGACGAGCCTGCTACAGAACCAGCGTTGATTTGCCGCAGGCTCATCTTTGCTAGTCGGGAGAGATAGCATCTTGTGGTTACGAGGGAGCTTACTTTTTATCAGCGCAACTGCAAGTGCTGTGCAGTTAAAGCGCACGGACCCCATAGACTATAATGGGGTCCTTGTGCTTCAACTGCACAGCGCTCCTCCTAAACACTCTCCTCCTGCTACTCATGGACTTGGTGACTCTCCTTTAGTCGAATAGTGGTTTCCCCTGAAACGAGCATTTTTTCCCGTAGACTATAATGGGATTCGATATTGGATCGAGTAGTCGAATATTGAGGCTCTACTCTAAATGAATATCGAATCTCGAATATTTCACTACTCGCTCATCTCTAGTGCAGATCAATTCCACATTAACTTAATCATACATTCTCTATGTTCAGTTTGCATTGCATCTACATATAATATGCTGCTATTAAAGGGGTATTTGCTATATATGGCTTATTTCTTCGTTAGATGGGGGATTTTAAAGGGCTCATGGGTTTGAATCCAACAAAGGTTAACTTCTATATGGGGTTTGTATGTTTTATGTTTGTGGGTTTTTTCCACCTCACACTTCAAAATATACTGTTTGCTTGTTCTGAAATTTTAGATTGTTAGCCTTTAATGAAGATAGGCAAAGTGAGTGATCTGTACAGCACTCTGGAATATATTGTGGCTATAAAAAATTAATATAATTCATAATGTATTCAAAAATGTAATTTACTGTAATAGTAAGATTTACCATAGTTACTATTGTCCCAAAGTGATGATCAATGTTTTCTTTTTCCAATCTGGTAATGGCACTTGTAACTAGTGCTTGTAGGATGTCATGCAAGAAACTGAAAGGTGGTTTCTTTTTATTCTTAAAATAGGTATTTAGAAGAAAGGCAGTAGAACTTGGAGAGAAACTGTTGCCTGCTTTTAATACACCAACTGGAATTCCTTGGGCGCTGTTGAATATGAAGAGGTAAATAACTGTATATTTTATATTTCAATATGTTAAATTATGTTTTGTTTGTGTGCTTTTGTGTATTACATAACATTCCTTAGATCATGCTTTATATAAAAAGTGAATGGAAAGGTATTCATTATTTTACATTCTCAGGCAAAATTTTCACTCTAGCAGCAGGTATTTCTTTTGTGCAGATGTTAAGTGAATGTTGATATGGCACGAGCTGGTCTAGAGTGGCTAAATAACTTGACATGATATTGGGAGTGATGTGGACTTGTAACATTAGCCTTTGTATTGTGTAATACACACTTCATAAATTTGTTAGTTTGAAGGTATCATTTGAAATATTAAAGTTTAGTTTCTGAATATTCTGTGTAAACTTGTTTTGTGTCCTTCATCCCTAAAGCAATGCTTACTCAAACTGTACATGTGTGAAATAACTGAACCCAGCCATACATTTTGTAATGCAACTGATACCACACACACACACATGCTTAGCCTGGCCGATATAGAGTTGAAATCCAACTGCTCAATCTTTATTTATCTCAACATCTGCCATCGGGAGTGTGTTGGGTGAAACCCATATACATTAGATGATTCTCCAGACACTTTGCAATCGGTGGATTCAATTAATAAACTAATACACACCTAAATTATATGGTGAACTTAGAGAACCTCTCATCATCCCCGCCAAGTCCATTTCTTTAGTCGTTTAATCTCTGGTCCTCGCACAGTTGAAATTTGTCCTCTAGCTCCCATTATTCCTGAGCAGTAAGTGCTATTAAATTGGTGCTTCATATGCTTATTTAGGCTCTGTACTGTCAGGTGGACAGTATCAGGCAGGGGCAGACACGGGCTGTGTTTCTGAGCTCTGACGCTGTCCACCTCTGGACTTCTGAATTACGCTTTCCTGCACCTAACTGACACTGCCCTGACAGTATTGAGCCCAAGTAGCACATCAGGCACCAAAACAAATAGCATTAATTGCTCAGGGATGGTGGGGTCTAAAGTAGAGGTTCCAACTGTGCTGGATTCAATGGAGCTGCACCTATTAACAGATGCTAAGATCTGGAGGCGGTGAAAGGTGCTGTAAGGGCTAGTACACATGGGAGGTGGGGTGGATTTTGGCACGAAATCCTCCTCAAAATCTGCCTTGTCACAGTAGAGGTCTAAGTAGACCACTAGCGGGCTTTTTTTTTTTTTTTTTTTCTGCTAACGGTTTGTTTCTGCTAGCAGGAAAAAGAAGCGAGCTGTCCTTTCCTCAGGCGGATTCCGTCGCGGCAGCCGCAACAAAATGTGCACGCGCGGAATTCCCGTGTGAACTAGCCCTAAGGCTTGGTTCATATTTTCATCAAATATTTCCTATATTAGGGAAAAATAGAGCAGTCTTTTGCTGTTTTCTTCAGGTAAAATCATGGAAACATGACAAACAAAATTGTATTTAATAGGGCCTATGGTGCCTGTTATCTAACATATTGGGCATGGCAGTTAATCGTTTTCTGCTCCTGTAACAGAACAGATAACTAACTGAAATATCTACATAAATGTAGATCCGAAAACACTAGACACTAAAGAACTTGGCCTGACTATAAACATACTAAACTGTCTTCATTCAGCAAGGCGTAACATTGGTCTGTCCAGATCCAGCCCTGCAAATTCCTATTTACTTACTGTCTGCCATGGTAATTGTCCACATGGACCTTTTATAGGATAATGCTTAACACATTCTTTTACTCACTGATGTGCTGCACTAAAATCTTCAAGTACAGGAGCTTGTAGTTTTAGAGCTGGATGACAGTCCAGCATGTTTTTGGGGAAAAACAAGCCGTGAGATCTTGGTAAAGGATGAGGTAATTCAGGCCAGTGCTTTTGTGTTTGATGCCTGTTGTGAGGTTGGGCAGACAATGGTCGATCTTTACATTCTGTCCAGCTCCCATTTCACAGAATAACACCATATCTTTTCCGTCAATTTGATTTCATGTACATACATTTCTCAGTATGAGCAGACAATAGTCTTTGTGAATGAGATTTTGCCTGAATAAGATCTTATCTTAAAGACTGTGCTGTGTACTTGTATTTGTTGCTTAACACCCTTGCAGATAAATAGATCATGATACATAATGCTGTCCAAATCCATTTCTCTCAAGGAGGCTCTTGTATACATAAGATCTCTAATTCATTTTCCAAAAAGGACCTAGCTGCTTAGAGTATGTAATGGGAGAGCAATGAAAAATGAGCCTAATGCTCTTATAAGTAAAATAAGATTTTAGAGAGGAAGAGAAGGTTAGCATATTGTGCCAAGGTGTTATGTAAAATTTGCTATCTCTCGATTGTATTAAAGTTTACACCATACATATAAGCTTGGCACTTGAAAAACTTTGAAGGCTCTGTTCACATTAAGATTGGACTTGATATACTGTATGTACAAGGCCTTGACTGAAGCAGCTGTATACCATAGATTTCAATATTTCATCCATAGACTCGAAAATAAAACAAATGTATCCTGTCTGGTACCAGGGATACACAGTTTCTACTCCTGCCTGTTTTTATCCAGATATACCATGAGAATTAAATGGGTATAAATGTTTGCATGGATATGCGTAACTCTGCAAAGCATTTAAACATTTGGGGCCCACTTTGTCCCCTGGTAAAGTGTCTTAAGAAATGTAGCACTTCCAGTAATGACATGATGTCTTGTGTGTAGATCATAGTACTTAGGGGGCAGGACTATCATGTCCTCTGGATCTCCTTGTAGTTGGTCAGAAAGAAAGCCATGCCATGTGTGAGGGGATCAGAGCAGATTGTGTAGCCAAATTTTGAAGCAGACATATTCCTATTCTAATTTTTTTGAATTTTTTTTTTTCAAGTGAGTGGATAATGCAAATATGTTAGGGTGTCTGTATTCAATTCATTCATTAAAAAAACTTTGTACACCGTTTACAATAATCTACAGATTACAAGGCTTAAGTTTCTGAATAATTATATAGAACGTCCTGTTAAATATATACCAAAATATCTCAACTAATTCACTTTTACTACTTAGATTTTGCAATTACAATTTAGTTAAACCCAGCAGCCAAATTTAATTTTCAACCACTTGAGAACTTAACAGTATGGCATTGGCAGACAAGTTGGCAGAAATATAAGCAAAGCTATTAAAGCGGCCTGTTGCTAAATGAATGTTTCACTTTACCTTTCTCCATTTTACAGCATTTTTAATTGCATTTGTCCTCGCAACTCTTGAAACATCCATTACTAGACATCTTTAAAAAGCCATTTCCAACCAACATTGTCTTAGTTGTTTCTGTAAATCTTACTTTTCAGGATTCCTGAAGGTCAGACAGGTTCTAGGTGGCATGTGAAATGGTTTGTCAGAAACCCTGAAATGAACTGCATTTCGCTTTTAATTACACATACAGTTTATATTGAGCAATTCTGATAGCACAAATGAATTAATTCAGCGTTTACATCAAAACATAGTTTTTGTAATGAATCTGAATTTCAGTGATATCCTTTCTATAACTTGTGGTCTTGTCAGAAGGTCTCATCGGAATAGTCTTTTACTGTAGGGTGATGTGGGTGACTGTTCTGTAGTTATTGTTTGCCAACACTTTGGCTTATATACCAGTCAGGAATGGCCTAGATTTCAAATATTTAACTCTACATCTGATTATAATATTTTGGGCAAGGTCTCCAAGACCTGGTCCACTCCGATTCACAGAAAGTGGCAAGCAAGGCACAAAACTGAGGACGTGGAGAATTTTTCGCACAAGAAAGGGCCGTGTGCCAAAGATGCACCACATTAATATATTTTGTAGATGGATTGATAAATTCCCCCAGTGTCATAACCTTCATGAAAAGAACATAAGAGGTAAATGCCATCTGGAGGGGGCAAAGATCATTACATAGCACTAATAATGGTAATGAAACCATGCCTAAATGAACTTCTGCCGCTTTTTACAAGGTAGTATTATGGCCAGGACGATTTCAGTGTTGAAGCATGTTGTAGAGATTTGAGTCTATTACATATTAGAGAAGAGGGAGGCAGAAGAGTCCAAACCAAGACCCTCAGGTGTGACCACACTAAATCAGAAGCTTATGAGAGACTTTAACAACTGGCCAAGAAAAAGCTTTGGAAGAAATGATTGACTATGTATGTTTCATAAAGGGACCATTGGGTAAAATTTCTAAACTTTCCTAAATTTCCATGAAAGTAAATATGTAATGGATTATGCATGTAAGTAAATGTATAATAATTGTAGAATAATAATTTGCACATTTTGTCTTAAAACCAGTTTGTCACTTATTCCAACATCATAACTCTTCTACATTTAGATTTTAAGGAAAAAAAATTAGCCTGCTTTCACATTAGAGACTGTGATAAGAGACTCTGTGTAAGCACCTTATTTCATGGCCTGGGAGGCAGGGACTTCTAGCATCATACACAACTATAATGTATATCAGGGAGAGAAGTATCCGCTAGGGTTGCCATTTCTGACACTGATACCCTCACATAATCTCCCAACTTGAGAATTTTGCTTGAATGAATAGAAACAGAAATGGCCTTCCTTTTACTTGGCACCTCTTCTCTCTGTATTCATCCATCTTCTAGTCTATCTGATGTAACTCCAGATCTCCAACCTCCATATCTAACCCCACTGGCTGCTTGCTCAGTGATCAGCATACTCATAAGATTGTCAATCGCCCTCAGTGTTGCATTCTCTTCTTCTAAATCTCTAATTCGAGCTTCCAGCTGAGCAACGTGCTCATATCTGCCACAGTGATATTAACCCTGGAACTCTTACTCCATCAATGCATAGATAGAACATACTATGCACTGAAGTAAATGCCTAATCTTGCTAGCCATTATCCAAATTACAATAAACAGTAGTTAAAGTGAGTTATTTACAGGTATGTTTACTCCTACTCTTCAACTCCACTTTTTAACTCAGACTGTTGCCACTTAATGAAGCAATATCATATTATTTCTTATAAGTTTAGCTCCACCAATATATAATGAAGCTCCAAACTGCTCTAGCCATGAAGTAATTTGTTGACAATGAATACACTTCAAGCCCTCTAAACCCAATTACTTATACTAAAGTTGAGCTATATTGTTTTAACGTATGAACATTCATCAGTTTGTCTTGTATATTATTAAGGTTACACAGCCCCCAGGCCTGATATAAGCGTCATTAGGCAATGTAGAACATCCTCTCTGTATTGTGTTTGAGGTTATTGGTCTACATGCTGTTTTACTGTGATTTCTCATGGTAACTTCCTATTTTTGAGTGTTATTAATTGCTTTAATTAAGTATTTTGCAGCTAGCTATGCCAGCTTCAGTCTGATTTATTTTTTAATTTCTGGATCATATGAGACTTTGAAATGTGCTACAATATGGCTTATACAAATGCATTTCCAAAATTTTCAGAAGCTTTTGAGATTGTCGTCCTGTCCCCCCCCCACCCCACCCACCACACTGACAATACTTAGTGGTATTCCCATCTCAAGGATTCTATCTATACTAGTAGCACTATACTACTAGCGCTACTAGTAAATACATTGTTTTAGCAATGCTGTTTAGTTTTCTTGCTATGTGATATGATTATTCCCATTGTTTGTACATGGTTTCCTGTACCTGATAGTAGTGATAACTGGTCATGGATGCCATGACTCTCACTGCTCCCTGGAGCTGTTATGTACTGGTCTGTAAGCAGGACAATTGGGTCAGCTATTTGCAGTTTTGTTGATAAAGGCTCGGACATTGTCTGTTATCTCTCTATGTAAATGTAAAAAGATAACCTTTTCACTGCAATCCCTATCTCTTTTCTGCAGCATGTAAGTTGTTTTCTCTCCCACTCTATGTAATGTAATATACATTCACTCATTCACTGTGCATATTTAATATGCATTATTATACGTTTATAGTAATCCTAATCTTTCATGGTAAAGGCGATGTCTATATCTAGTAAGTACTTTATAGTGTCCTGTCGATCAAACATTCAAAGTCCACCCACCAGCTTGTTGAAGAATACAGGAACTGAGGGAACCAAGAAAAGTGTAAACAATGAGACGAATAACATAGCAGACAAACAGAGCAGCATTGCTAAAGCAATGTATTTAGGGCAACTCTTGAAAAGCAATTGAAACAGACCAATAGGTAATCCTTTCGTGACACATTCCCTTTAACAATGAGATCCTGTGCAAACATTGCAGTTTTAGTATTCATATTCAGGATTCCCCCCATCCAAAGACTGAACTTTGTGGTTTTAACTTGACATCATGGGAACTGAGAACCAGAATCTTTTCTCCAATATCTTCCCAATGGCTGAGCTTATGTTTTTACATATTAATTTTGCTTCACTGGTGCAGATGTTTGTACAGAAGTCAGTAAAGTGAAATGTTCTCTATTCTGTTTCTCATGCCAATGAAAGTAATAGTCTTAAACCTTGAACTCTGTTGCAGTTGAAAAGGCACTTTGAGCATCATTGTGGTTGTTATTTACCGGAATCCCTAGTCACACATCTCCTCTGTAAATATACATAATTATATGAAAACTGCTTGGCATTCTCAGACTTCATCAGTTTGTGATTTGTAAGTGCTCTTATTCCTACAAAGTAATGAACTTTCTTAATGCTACAAATTTGCATTTCACAATGACTTCATATTGGTTTGAAGCTGCACGCGTAACTAACAAACAGTGGGAATTGTTGAGGATTGCAGCTCTAAAAAGCTCACAGCTGGAAAATGTCTCTGAAAATGTTCTGCAGCAGGGAATTCTTCATTCCTTGCTTGTTTGTCTTCATTAAGTCATTTATATTTCTAATCAATTAATTAAATTTTCTTTATCATAATTGATGCGTGGACGGTTTCAACTGAGGTTGTATGGACAGTCAATTAGCTAATTGAAGGTGAGGTTTGAGTGAAGTGTTAGAAGGCTACTAAACCTAAAAGACAGGCAGTGTATGATCTTCACTTAATGTAGATACATGTGCGCAGCGTGGCGCCTGTAGAAATAGCTGGTAACTTTTAATGAGGAGTTCTTGCACGTGTTTGTAGGACAGTCCCACATCATAACCATTCAGAAGTCAAAGGATTTAAACCAAGTATGCTGTCAGAAAGCAACATTTATAGATTCTTTCTAGTTATCACACTGGTCACTAAAGCATACAATTTGCTTTTATTCCCTTTTCCCTGGAGCTCAGTTGTCAGCTTTGCCGTGTAGACTGTGTTAGGGTCATCTCATTATCATCATAGGGTGAGTGAATTAAGGATTCTGTTGCACCGCTGGAAACCTAGATTAGACAGGATGGCAAAACTGTACCAGATAAGACTGTGTGTCTCCTGTTGTTTGGGGGCTGTGCTCCATCACTTTATAGAATCTGATATGCCTTTGCAAGTTTATTCCTATACATCTCAGCTGACATTGAAGCACACACATCCATGGTTATACATGCGTCTCAAGTATGGCCATCCTGGAGAGGTTTTCTAAATAAAAAATGAAATCTAGAACAATAAAAAAAAGCAAATATTTTGTATCATTTGTAAGCTTTTAAATATACACTAAAATAAAATATATGGCACATCTCCTTAGAAGTTTAAGGTTTACTTTTTAGATATTCTACTTGAGACCTGTCAGTGATGGGCATTAATAAGCTGGCATTGCAATCATGGCAACATTTTGTTCCTATTTGAAGGAACAGGTCTATAAAGGATTAGCACAAATTGACTCATCTGTCCCAAGTGTGAGGATTGCCAGGGACTCACGTGCTAGTGTAAAGTTGTGTGTAGAAACTACTACAACCTGTTAACTATAAAGCTATTTCAGGCTCCAAAGTACTTCCCAGTTTTTTTGTTTTTGGTTTTTTTTTTGAGTCAACATGTACATTTTTATAAATAGCATCTTGCTATACATGAGGAGGAAATATCCTAGTAAATTATATTCCATCAGTAGGTCAGGCATAGTGTTTGCTAGTATATTGTTTTGTAATTTTTCAGCAAACTATGATGTGTGCCATGGTACTGTAACTGGGGTAGGAACGGCGTTTCGTGGGTTTTTGCTGTACAAATGTATGTGGGTGTAGAAATGCCAAATGGTCTATTATGTCTGAACACTTTTAACACTGGTCCCACACCTTGGCATTACATACTTTCAACACTACCATACCTGGTACCTGCTGGAGGTGTGGTGCCTGTCCTGCTAACATCTCCCACCTATTCTGGTCCTGCACTTTAATATAGCCTTATTGGAAGTTTGTTCAGACTCTGATAGGTTGCATATTAGGAACTTGCCTTCCTCCTACTCCCCAAAACATATCTCCTTTAATTTACCACCCCATTAAAGATGCAAACGCTCCTACTATATATTCTTGCCTCAGCCTGCTTCCTGATAGCGAAACCTTGGAGGCAAATCTCACCTCCTTCAGTGAAAGAACTATATGTTAGAATCAGAGATTCTAGAACACTTGAATACTTAGTGTAACTCCTATTTAATTTTTTTTTTTTTTTTGTCTGGGGGAATGTGGTGAGCATTTTTGTAATATACTTTTATTAATCTATCAAACTTGCTTTTAATAGAACACAGGCTGTAAAGTTCCCATTTGCAATGATGTGACTAATGCTAGGTTCACGCTTTCAGGTCTGCACGGGGACCCGAAAGACTGAGACCCATGCTACATATAATCACATTCCTGACACTGTTTTTAGGAATCTTAAGATGCTAGAACCATTTTGCTATGTGATATAAAACCAAATATACAGCCATTTGAAGTGATCCTCCCCCTCTCCCCTTTGGTAATTGCTTCAGTTCTACATATTTACAATATAATTGTATACGGACTACACACTAACACTATTAACAGCTCAGTTAGGGGGTTGTTAAGAAATTTGCAGCCTGTTTTATAATAAAAGGGAATTTACATGGGTAATTGCAAAAATGACCAAACCTCCACCCAGCACCCTGCATTTTCATATTTCTCGTTTTTTTGTTTTTTTTTGTATTTCATAAAAACTTTAAAAAAAAAAAAAAAAAAAATCCTGCACCAACCAATGTGTTTTACCAATAGACTTTGAGACACTGACAAATTTGATGCAACTTTGAATTTCCTGGTCTAAGTTTCAGCTACCTAAATATCACACAGATAAATTTGCTCCACGGCATCTGAAGGTGAATTCTAAAACAAACTTATGAGTCCAGTTCCCTCAAGCATCGAATACTCGAAGGCAAAAAACCCCTGAGATGATCGCAAATTTCCTCATATTAGGCGAAAAGCATTTCTTCACGACATCAATGTCAGAATAAATCTCTGGATGAATGACTCATCTTGCACAAACTATTATAGATATTATGCCTTACAAGAAATGTGTCAAGGCACAAAAGAATTCTACATACATTTTATTTAGGCTGTACTGATCCTGAGTTACAGCCTATATTATAGTTCAGACACTTGCATGCTTTACACATTCTCCCCTATGTGAGAGTACGTCATTTCTGTGACCAACTTGTAGTCTTCTACCTATAAACATGCCCAGTTTTGTAAAAAGCATTGTGCTAGTCTGAGTTCATCTTTTCAGACTGGAAAATGTTAGATAGGAAAGATGGCTAGCCTTAGAGCTCAGCAAATCTAATGCGGTCACCGACACCATCTGCTCCATATGCCAAATGTACATGGCTTGTATCCGCACCTCTCTCAACGCTAAAGCAAAAAAATTTAGTGGCTCTCTTTCCTGATTATTGGAAGAGGGGGGTCCTACGTGGGGACCCTCCTTTTTAATGTAATTATGGTAAATAAGGCATTGGAGTTGTAGAAAGACATTCTTTAAGTGGTAGGTGCTGAAATTGTGTTTATTCTATAAAAATAAAAGCAAAATATTCTAGAAGGGGTTATTCTTTAATATGAGAACCTTTTACATACATGCTTGAAAACTGTAACACTTCATAAAATGAGAATGTTTCGTAGAGTAATATATACATAAACTATTGTCTGTGTGCATGCTGGAGTGTAAAAGCTTTTTGTGAGCATATGCAAACTCTTTAAATATTAAAAGAAATTGCATGTTTTAGGATTGAGAGCAAGTCTGAGAAATGTGACTAGACAACCAGAAACTATTACAATCTGCAGAACCCACTCGAATCAACAATCTATAATTTGTCAGGGTTTTGTACAGACAAATCATAGTTATTGCCACCCGAACAACCATTGCTTTGCACATTATTATGACGGCCAGGATCTCAAGTGTATAACTAAATGGTTAATCAGACATTTTGCCCAGTTTTTTTTTTCTTTTCATTGGTGTGTTGTGTAGGCACTAACTGTTTGTTCACTTTATCTATAGTCTAGTGCTTTGGTTCAATACACTTATGGATGTGTATTTTGGATATCCATGTGCAGTCAAATTGGCCACATCTAACTGCAATTATGGCTAATGACTTGGTCTGTGCATTGTCATTCTTAGACCCAAATTGTGCGTTCATGGTTGGCTTATTTAAAGAGTAATTGTGTTTTACATATGTCAGTAGAACATGTAACTGCATAGAACTTTGTAATCTATCCCATTAGAGACAAGTGGCATGTTTAATATCTTCCAACAACCTGTAGCCCCCCCCCCCCTTTACAAAGCCTAGAGGATCTCTGTGAATGTCAGAAACCTTCAGTTATCCAAATAGTCTAATACAATACTATTAAAGGGGTTTTCTACGATAGGATAGTGGTGGCCTACTCTGTTAATGAATATCAGATTGGTAGAGGAATGACTCTCTGCACCTTCACTGATCAGCTGTTTGATGGGACCACTTCAGTATTTCACTCTTGCCAGTCTACTTGGTAATGACAGTGCAGAATTTTGGACTTTTGTAACATTGAGGTGAAGAGGACAAAGCCCTGCACTACCAAATAGACAACATGTAGGTAGACGGCCATTTGAACACCAGACACCTGGCTTGTGGAAAGTCAGGGCTCGTTCACATCAGCGCCCGGTCTCCATTCACACAGGTTTCCATTTCCTGCACAAAACTGGGCAGAAGACGGAAAGCTGCAGAACTCTTTCAAACCCATTAATTTGAATGGGTTTGAAAGATGTCCGGCCATGAGCGCCAGTGAGCGTTTTATGCTCTCCGCTGTAAAACTGATTTTTTTAAACCGGACACAGTCGGACATGCAGTACTCTGTGTCTGGTTTAAAAAAAACTGTTTCGCAGCGGAGAGCATAAAAAGCTCACCGGCGCTCACGGCCGGACCCGATCTGACAGATTTCCATCTTCTGCATGCACCTGCGCCTGAAAACGGAGTCCGGGCGCTAGGGTGAACCCAGCGTCAGACCTATCAGATCCTGGCCTTGGAAAATAAAAACAAAAAACCTTTATCTGAGGCCATAGAGGAGGTGGATACTGATGCAGTATAACTTCCTCAATTTGAGGTAAAAACAGCTATGTGAAATAAAAAATACCCCAAATACTGCTGAACTTCATGTTCTATACCTATGTCCAAGGTGATTTAGTTTTCTAAAAAGATATGTAAATTATCTACCCAATCAAGTAAACTTTCCCTTCTGCAATTATTGGTGAACTCTTTATATTTTGTAGCTAAGCCTCCATAATTCACATGAAAATTAAGAGTGAGTTTTCTAATTGATAGATCAATGTTTCCTTTTGTGCTTGCATTATCTGATACACATTGACAGGAAAAGCATCACTAATCGTACATAACAGCAATTTATCCAAATATAACTGCTATCAGAATAATGAACTCTTTAAAGGTTTTAAGATGAAGTCTGAGCGGAGGATAATTTTAGGTTGTGAGCTTGGCACTGTTTGCATGGCATTCCCTATTATACACTTACGTATTTATTATGTTGTAATACAATTTGTAGGTGTCATACAGTTTGTCTTTTGTGGGTAATGATATTATATGTGCAAATAATGTGTCGTGTCTAGCTAACTGCTGTAAATCACAATTCCTTTTACTAATAAAAAACGTGGTATTTCTAACTCTATTTTCATACTGTCTGAATTTCCTCTGATAAAATTGAGATTTTGGAAATCTTTGTAGACTATGTGCAGTATAGTATTACTACCAGCTTCCTGTTACATGATGCTACAACCTGTCTGGGGCTAAGATGAAGGATGTTTGCAAATAAAGTGGCACTGCTGCCAACTTGCTGATACTCTGCACTTCAGGACCATCTGAGCCTTCGCTCTCCAACTCCAGATAATTACTAGAGGCCAGTTGCAGCGGCTGGAAAAATGAGCCGCCCCAGAGCATAATGCAGAGCTCATCTGTATTGGCAGAGTTATAAATAGATGGACCCTGGAGAGTTGTTTTGCTAGTCTGAGTATAGTATCAGATCCGTCTGCAGTATCTCACTCCTGCTTTGAATGCGCGGCGTACACAATATATCCACTATCCGGTAGTCATTGTCATGAGTGATTTTGCTAACTGACCAGTTTGTTTCATATAATAGAAAGCGGTGCCCATCTGTAAGTAATATTTTGGCTAATATAGTAACATTACACAAAAAACTCACAGTATGTCTATCAAGTTCAAACAGGGAATGTATGTATATATGTGTCTGGGTTGAAGGTCTCTATCCTTTGTACATATACTTGAGCAAGAATCTTGTCCTGCACAAGCAGAGAGTGTCAGCTATAGCATGCAACTGGCAATTTGCTTCAGTGACTACAATTGGAGATGGCGCCAATCCCAACCATTTAACCTCTTAAACGCCTCAGTCATTGGTGACCACATCATTACCAGAGGGCTGATTTTGTTTTCCCAAGTATGCAATGTCTTTGTCTGTCCTCAGTTGTCATAACATGAGACTACTGAGGCCAGTGATTTGGCTACAGCAATCACATGAATGAATGATGATTTTTCTGGAGCAGAGATACACCAAAGACTAGGGGGATCACCATAACAGCATGCATTTATCAAATGAAGTGTCTTTGTTTTTGACAGCCACAGGCATCGTGTAATAGAACAGCAGTAACATTGTAATGTATTGCAGTATATTGTATGAGCGATCGAAGCATTGCATATTCAAAAACTCCAAGGGGATAAATGCTAAAGATACAAAAGTAAAAACTTTCAACTGTAACTTGCAGCTGACCTCTTCCTTCAGTTCTTGTGACTGGAAATTGTTCCATTTGTAGGGGTTTAAATTTAAGGTTAAAGAAACCACGAGGCATATTTTGACCAAAATACACAATTTCGCAAAACAGTCAAGGGTCCCATGCATTGCAATCCCTAACCAAACATCTAAAATACACTTTTTAAAATTGGTCAATAAAATGGGTGGGATTGAACAGAAGAGGCATGACATGTACTATGCAAAAAAACATGGCTCTGTTGATGGGAAAACATCATATTATACCAACAGATAAATACCCTAAGGAGTGTAGCTTCCAAAACTGGGTAAGTTGTCAGGGGTTTTATTTTATTGGTACCACAGAGATTGCAAAAGACATGGCGTCCAAAAAGTAAGCAAGCCAAATTTTCCCTTCTAAAGGCAAACAGTGCACCTTCCCTTCATTCCTACATTGTGCCCAAAAAGGCATTTTTTAACCACATATGTGGTATTTCTGTACACAGAAGAAAAAGCATCCCTCCATTTGTCACCCAATTTCTCCTATGACTCTTGTAAAAATGCAACGTTGTTGCCATAAGCCTGCTAGTTGCTGTACCTTCCTCCCCCAGTGAGGGACACAATCTAGATCCATGTGGTGTGGCTAGTGCTAAATGGGACAAGGGAGCTGGTGTCTGTGATCAAATATCCCTTTCTGCTATGGAGTGGTGCGGCCAGGTAGCACTTTGCTATCAGCTGTAGGTTAGGGGTGCAGTATCAGAGGCGGAGCTTTGGGATCCTCCATCACCTGTGTGTTTGCTATGTTGTTCTGCTTATTGTTTTGATGTACTTGGTTTGTGCTGATGTAACCACTTATGAAATCCTGTCAAAGCCCCTAGCTCGTTGGATTCCTAATTGGCCCCTTCACTCTTACCCTATTATTGCAGGTTTGAATGCTTGATTTTTTGTTTATCTGCTTACCCACTTTTGGCTGTTATGGGGAGGCAGGGAGGAGAAATATAGGAAGTGAGAAGCAGACACTGCGAGCAACGCTGAAACAAGGAGAGGGAAACCCTTTTTGGGCTGAGGCCCCACTTTGAGGAAATGCAGCTTTTTTTTATTGTAGATTAAGCTGGTTTTTGAGTCAAACCTAGGAGTGGCTACAAAAGGAATGGGAAACATATAGGAAGCTTTTATACTTGTACCATCTTCTCAATCCACTCCTGGCTTTAGGTCAAAAAACATAACAAAATCTGCAACAAAAAAGCAATGTTTCCACAATGTGAGGCCTCAGGCTTAATCTTGCATTTAAACCAATTCTCCTAAATCTACTTTTATATATTCGTTTTCATTTCAGTGACACGTACAAACTGTTTGTAAACATGAACTTTCTATTGAATCAGAGATCTTCAAATTTGTAAGTGTAAACTAGAAAATTGTGTGATTTCACATGTGCAATGACTTGCTAAAACCAGAATCCCCCTTCTGTAAAACTGTTAGGTTTTTAACTGTAAAATCTTTTCATGTAAGTAATGGAACAATGCCATTTTCCATTCTATAAAATGTTTCTGAATCTGAGAAACTAGATTAATTTTCTTTCCTTTTATGCCATTGTTCCCAAATTGTAATGTCTGGGTATACTGTGTTTTTTCCTGGAAAACCTCTGACTTTATTTTCCCGTTTTAGAGTATACAATTAGCAAAATGTGGTCTGACACAGCAGAGCTTCTGCCATATTCAACCTTGGTGGTGCATTTGTTGAAATTGAGAATTACTTGTTGAGGTCATGTGTACCACCTCCGATTGAATGATTTATCACTTGTTAATATCTGTTTGGCTGTCATCTTGATGTTATTTGAAAATGTTCGGAGCTGAGTCAGCAGGTGCCACTGTCTCGTGTGCCCAAACTTTGTCATTAAAGAGATCCCTCATTAAGTAGTTTTGGCAGCATGTCTGAAATTAGAATTTAAAGCTTTCCTGAGGTTTCTAGAATACATAAACAGCACTGAATGCAACAAGTAGTAAGTAATAAGCTGTTCTGAATATTTTACGTGATGTAAATTGGCCCATTTCCCAGTTCTGTAAGAATGAGTTTATAAGAGCTGAACCATGGCAAAACACTGCAATTGAGCTCTCATTCTGTTATCATACAAAGCAGTTGCATTATTGTAAAATTATTTAGCGGTATGTATGTGGTAAGCATAGCTCAGTATTTACATTTGGATTACCGCCATTGTGTAACTACTCAAAGTGCTCACCATTAGTAATGCGCAAAATTCTGTTAAATGGGAATGATCGAACCATTGTCTAACCAGCCTTTTACGATATAGGGTAGACTGATATGTATAGGACATGGTAACTGGATCCGCAGTAACTGATAATGTAAGAAGTTTTATTGCTTTCATACTACAGATGATTTTGTTCTCATCAGTAAGAACTCCAAAATCAATTTTGATTCCATGTAAAAAATAAATAAATCCAGAATCGTTGATTACCTTGAGTCGCTTTGTACAGCTTGAGAACTTTTGTGTCTTCTCTCGCCCTATAAATGTCTACAAGTTTCTTTTGTCTTTTACTTCTCTACTAAAATAGTGTTTTTAGCTAGCAAACATTTCATATGGTTGACCCCTGCAAGGACATGTGGCCTTCCTATTCAAGTGTTAAAGCTTTCATTGATAGTTTCATGCACGCTGATATGGGTGATGACATTCTGCTCAGTAATAAACACCCCATGTCCTCGTTTTTAAAGATTTGAGACCTTCACAAATAATAATAATAAAAAAATAGATATTGAGAGAGAGAGAGAGATATGGATATTGATTGTGATGGATATAGATACAGATTTGGATATGGATAGATCTGTACACTCAAGGCGAACAAAAGCTTGATTGCAAACGAGTGTTTAGTTACATATAAAGAAGAGAGTAGTCTCCAAAGATTATAAATGTTTCAGGTTTCATCACATAAAAAAAAGAATCAAGGATTTGTTTCTACTTTCATTTCGATGACCTCTGAAACAGTTCCACTTTAGTACTAATAATGCAGTTTCTCCAGAGAGGAAAATCCTGAGCTGCACAGGGCTCCATTTCAGTCACATGTCTATATGTTGTGTATGCCATTACGCCTTATCTGCCCCTTAGGGAACCTTCACACGGAGTTACGCTGCGCTCATTCTGATCGTAAAAACACGTTCAGAATGAGCACGTAAAAAGCAGCTCCCATTGACTTGTATGGGAACCGGCATACGTGCGCTCCCC
Source organism: Leptodactylus fuscus (assembly GCF_031893055.1). NCBI lineage: Eukaryota > Metazoa > Chordata > Amphibia > Anura > Leptodactylidae > Leptodactylus > Leptodactylus fuscus. The sequence goes on from NC_134267.1 coordinate 101,224,145, forward strand.
ATTGAAATAAATGGGAGGCTTTTTCCCCTATTGCTTTCAATGTGATACGCGCGTAATACATTTGAAAGCATAGGGAAAAAAGCCTCCCATTGATTTCAATGGGGAGCGCACGTATGTCGGCTCCCATTCAAGTCAATGGAAGCTGCTTTTTATGCACTCATTGTGAACGTGTTTTTACGATCAGAATGAGCTCAGCGTAACTCTGTGTGAAGGCTCCCTTTAGGCGCCGTTCACATCTGCATTCAAGCCATTCCGTTCCCCTCTCCGCATGAAAAATACAGAGAGAGAAAAGTCCTGAAAGCAGTCCTGAAACTACACGGATCCCATTATAGCCTATGGGGTCCACGGGTTTTCCTTAGGTAACATCTTTTTTTTTTTATGTAGAGTAGGTTTCCTGTTGGGGAGGTCCCCAAGCGAACATCCCATGCGCAGATGTGAACCGGGCCTCACTTAATTTCTGTGGTCAAATACTTCTCTAATGTTTGTACTACAAAGGAAAATGAGATGGAAAACTTTTTTTATATATATACAGTACTAGAGGGAGGACCCGGCTTCACACGGGTATATTACATTTTATGTTTGTGTAGTGGCCCCATAAGAAATGTCCAGTTTTGCACTGATGTATTTTGTATGTGGTTTGTGTGTATGTCCATAAGCGTCATGTGATTATGTGTATCTCATTTTGGATATCAGTGAAAAACCTGTCATCAGTTGTTATGGATACCTGGAGTAAAGCTGTATCTAATCCTTCCCCGTGTAGTACTGTGTTTAGACGCAAGTATCTAATCCTTGTTGGTGTGGTACTGTGTGCAGATGCACATATCTAATCCTCCGGCGTGTGGTACTGTGTGCAGATGTGTGTATCTAATCCTCCCCCGTGTGGCATTGTGTGAAGAGGCACGTATCTAATCCTCCGGTAAGTGAAACTGTGTGCAGACGTGCATATCTAATCTTACGGCATGTGGTACTATGTGCAGAGGCATGTATCTAATCCTCCCCTGTGTGGTATTGTGTGAAGAGGCATATATCTAATCCTACGGCATGTGGTACTGTGTGCAGATGCGCATATCTAATCCTCTGGCATGTGGTACTGTGTGCAGATGCGCGTATCTAATCCTCCCCTGTGTGGTACTGTGTGCAGATGCACATATCTAATCCTCTGGCATGTGGTACTGTGTGCAGACGCATGTATCTAATCCTCCCTGTGTGGTACTGTGTGCTGAGACGTGTATGTAATTCTCTGGCTTGTGGTACTGTGTGCAGAGGTATGTATCTAATCCTCCAAAGTGTGGTACTGTGTGCAGACACACGTATCTAATCCTCCCCTGTGTGGTATTGTGTGAAGAGGCGCGTATCTAATCCTACGGCATGTGGAACTGTGTGTAGATGCACGTATCTAATCCTACGGCATGTGGAACTGTGTGTAGATGCACGTATCTAATCCTACGGCATGTGGAACTGTGTGTAGATGCACGTATCTAATCCTACGGCATGTGGAACTGTGTGTAGATGCACGTATCTAATCCTACGGCATGTGGAACTGTGTGTAGATGTGGATATCTTATGCTCTGGTGTGTGGAACTGTGTGCAGATGCGTGTATCCAATCCTTTGGCATGTGGTACTGTGTGCAGACGCATGTATCCAATCCCTGGCGTGTGGTACTTTGTGCAGACGCGTGTATCTAATCCTTTGGCATGTGGAACTGTGTGCAGAAGCGCGTATTTAATCCTCTGGTTTGTGGGACTGTGTGCAGACGCGTGTATCTAATCCTCTGGCGTGTGATACTGTGTGCTGATCTGTGTATCTAATCCTCTGATGCATGTATCTCAGTTTGGATATCAGTGTTGGGATGTGTATGTGGAATGACCATGTGTATTGCAGTTGGAATATGAGTGAAAGACTTGCAGGTTTGTATTGGCTAAGGGGGGGGGCATTGTGTTTGGAATGCTGTATCTCAGCAACGGTACATCCGAGCGAGTTGGAGTCTCGTCTTAAACCTTCCCGGATACCTGAAGTATCTCTGTGCCAAATTTGGTGAAGATCGGTCCAGTCGTTTGGTTCGCATTAGAGAACAGACAGACAGAAATTCATTTTTATAATATAGAGAGATATATGTGTGTGTGTGTATATATGTATATATATATATATATATATATATATATATATATATATATATATATATATATATATATATATATATATATATATATATATATATATATATATTTTATATAAAGAAATGAATTGTGTGCAACTATATGTTATATTAGAGTAAACCATTAAAAGCCATATAGCTTCAGACTTTATTTTATTTTTATGGCACAGCAAAATTTGTGCAGTTTTTTTAAAACTTTTTCTTCGTGCATATTTAATTTCAATGCAGATATGGAGGGAGATTTACATGAACAGGAATTTTTTGCACCATACCAAAACCAAAATATGTTAGGAGTACAGATTTAGCTCTCTTTATGCTAGAAATTGTAATCTCTGCGTGCCGTGGACAGATGTAGAGTCGATCTATAATTTGCGCTGCTTTCTGGTGCAAGTTCTAGTAAATCTCACTTGATCAGCCCAGGTCCCTTCACCTATTTTCTTGACCAAGTGTATTTCAGCCAGATATGGTATTTAGCTAAATAAGGTGTTTCAGCTTGTGTTGCACTCCAGTGACTTTTATTTCTAAAAACTGATGCGGAGAATATAGTAATGCATCATGCTAGGGGCTAAATCATCATTTCAATGCGTGCATTGTTACTTTGCTTTTGTCTTAGTCATTTATTTCTATATTTTCCATCATCTAAACACATTCAGTCATCCCCAGTAGCTATTAAGTGGTGCCCAAATCTGTATTACTGAAATAACCAGTCAGCTTATACTTTACTGCACAAAAGCTACAGTTGCCCAGATTTTAGGGTCTGTTAAAATGACAATTAACCCCTTCCCGACATTCGCCGTAATAGTACGGCGCTGCAGGGAAGGGCTTCCCGCAAACCGCCGTACTATTACTGCGGATGCATGGTGCGCACACAAACTGTGTGCGCACCATGCACAGCGGGTGTCAGCCGTAATACACGGCTGACAATGCCCCGTAACACCCACGGTCGGAACCGGGTCCGATCGCGGGTGTTAACCCCTGAGATGCCGGTGATCAACATGACCACCGGCACCTCCGGGGTTACAATGTCATATGGTGCCGATCGGCACCCCCCGCGCCGGTTTCGGGGGGTGCCGGTGTTCGTAGGGGGCAGCCCGGGGTCTGATCAGTGACCCCGGGTCTGCCCCTTCACTTACCCCCTCCTCGCGCCTGGCCGATCCTGCCGTAAATGAAGCTGTCAGCCTGTGCGTCTACACAGGCTGACAGCTTCCTATACTCTGCAATACACGTGTTACACGTGTATTGCAGCGTATCTCTCTATTGAAGCAGTGATCATTGCTTCAATCCCCCAAGGGGACAGAAAAAAAAAGTTACAAAAAAGTAAAAATAAAAAAGTTTAAATAAGTTTAAAATAAAATAGAAATAAATAAAGCCCCAAAAATCCCATTTTCCCCATATAAAATGTTTTATTATGTAAAATAAAGAAAAATAGAAAAAAACATTACATATTTGGTATCGCCGCGTCCGTAATAACCTGAACAATAAAATTAAAACATTATTTAACCCGAACGGCGAATGTCGTAAAAGAAAAAACGTAGAAAACCGCACAAAATAATGATTATTCACCACCTTTCCCTCCAAAATGTTCAATAAAAAGTAATCAAATGGTCAGATGAAAACCAAAATGGTACCAATAAAAAGAAGAGGTCTTCCCGCAAAAAATAAGCCCTCAACCAGCTCTGTCTAGCGAAAAATAAAAACGTTATGCCTTTCAGAAGATGGCGATGCAAAAACAATAGATTTTTTTCCCTGAATTGAATTCTATTCTGCACAAATAGCAACGCATTAAAAAATCATATAAATGAGGTATCGCCGTAACCGTACCGACCCGCAGAATAAAGGTAACATGTTACTTATGCTGTACGCTGCACGGGAAAAAAAAAAAAATGCTAAAAAGCAATGCCAGAATTGATGTTTCCTTTTACATCCCACCCAGAAAGAGTTAATAAAATGTAGTCAATAAGTTACAGGCCCCAAAATGGTGGCATTGAAAAGTACATCTAATACCGCAAACACCAAGCCCTCATATGGCCACATTGCCAGAAAATAAAAAATAAAAATCTACCTTGTACAATGTGAAGACAAAAACCCCAAAAGTCGCCAAATCATTAGGACATAAGTGGCTGCGACTAGAAGGAAATGTGTAAGCGAGCGTTTTCAGGGGACACCCCATATTTAGAGCTTATGAGAGAGAAGACACCAGCGCTGATCCCCCAGAATGCCCCTCTTCCCCGTCCGTGTCATAGGAGCTAGTTGGAAAATAGAATGGGATTTGGTTTACCCAATTTACTCCGCACAGCTTACACATTCACTTCGGGATTACTAATGCTCACTACATCACTTGATAAATTCTTTGAGGGGTGCGGTTTTCAAAATGGGGTCACTTTCTAGAGGTTTCCACTGTTTTGACTCCTCAAGGGCTTTGTAAATGCGACATGGTGCCTGAAACTGCTCACAGCCAGATCTGCCCTCTAAAAGCTCTTTGGCGCGCCTTCCCTCCTGCGTCTCGCTGTGCGTCCATATATTAGTTTACACCCACAAGTGGGGTACTATGGTAGTCGGGAGAACTTGCCTAACAAATTGTGGGATGCGTTTTCTCCTTTAACCCCTTGTGAATGTGCAAATTCTAGGGCTAAACGAAAATATTAGTAAAATAAATTCAAATTTGAAAATTTCACCTCCATTTTGTATTAATTCCTGTTAAGCACTTATAGGGTTAAATTACTAGGTATATGTTTTGGCTTATTTAAGGGGTGCAGTTTTGAAAATGGGGTGATTTATGGGGGGCTTTAATACAAGGGTCTTTCAAAACGCCTTCATAACTGGATTAGGCCCTTTAAAAAATGGGTTTTAGAAAATTTCTTGAAAATTTTGAATATTGTTGTTTCACTTGTAAATCTTATAATGTCCGTAAAAATTAAAAGGGTGACTAAAGTTTGATGCCGACATAAAGCAGAGATCTGGGACATGAGATTTATGATATAATTTTGGCGGTCTGACTATCTGTATGTAATGCACATCATTTCAAACTTTATAAAATGCATATTTTTCAAAATTTCCACCAAATTTCCAATTTTTTCATAATTAAACACAAAACATATCAACCAAAATTTACCACTAACATGAAGTACAATGTGTTACGAAAAAACAATCTTAAAATCACTTTGGTAAGTTAAAGCGTTCCAAAGTTATTGCCACATAAAGTGACACGTCAGTTTTGAAAAATCGAGCTTGGTCAGGAAGTCAAAAAGTGCCATCGGCGGGAAGGGGTTAAACATACTGCAGAAAATCCGTCATTACACATCGTACATCACTGTAAATTTATACTGGTATGCATTGCAGCACTGAAATGTGCTAAACTGAGAACATATTAAAAAAAAAATATTACACATTTGAAATGGAGCATACTTTGTCGCTGCTTTTATAGTCTTATGCATATAAAGTGTGGAAAATAACATATATATTTTTATCTGCCTCTGACTCTTTCCCTCATTCTGGATTTCTTTAGTGGCATTGGTCGAAATTGGCCATGGGCATCTGGAGGCAGTAGTATCTTGGCCGAATTTGGAACCCTTCACTTAGAATTTATACATTTAAGTGAAGTATCTGGAAATCCAGTTTTTGCTGAAAAGGTTAGTATACTGTTTGTAGAATGATACAATGTCTGACATGTACAGTGTAGATGGGTACATTTAATGTTGCATAATATTTGACCTAGGTTAAAGTGAGTCTGTGTCAGGTTGTTTTATCACCTTAGGGCTAGTTCACACGGAGTAAATTGGTCTGAATTTTGACGCAGGAAGCCACGTCAGAATCCGGACCAAAATGCGCCTGCCGTGGCTAGCCGCAACTGTTGTGGCTTCTGACAGTCGCAGCTTTCTGGTCCGGATTAGGCCCAGATGAATGGGCTTAGTCAGAAAGGAGGTGTCGAGAGGCGGATGTCCGCGGCTGAATCAGCCACGAAATCCACCTGAAGAAAGGGCAGCTCGCTCCTTTTTTCCGTGAGCGGGAACAAACTGCTCGGGGAAAAATGAAATGACTGGCTCCCATTGATTTAAATGGGGGGCAGTTTTTTGAGACTGATTCTGATGCGGATTCCGCGTTAAAATCTGGCCCATTTTACTCTGTGAACTAGCCTTTAAACCACTACTATGCCATAGTAGATGACCTGGCAATCTTTCCAAACATCCCCCAGCTTTTTTTTGTTTATTTCTGAGCTGGGACTCACCTCATCCGTCCTGCTTATTGCATAGGCCATGCTCCATGGAAACTGTGTATACAATGGGAGGAGGAATAATTTCCATAGTGGGCAAACAAAGCAGCATTGCTAACGCACTGTATTTAGGAAATTCTTGAATTTCCATAAGTTAGCACTATAGATGAGAATGAGAATACCCCTTTAAAAGAGAGTAGCATCTGAATCAAGATGTCTTGAGAATGCTGGTGTCCAGCTGTGGCCTACCTTCCCTGGATTTATTTACCAACAGAGAATACACCCAGTTTACGTGCTTCTACTCCCTCAGGAAAGTGATGCAGAACCAGTGGACGCTCTGTTCCCTCTGTTACACACAGCATCAAAGACGTTCTAGGATGAAAAAGTAGATGTTGTCCTAATTGCTCCTTACTGGTCCAAGAGAACATGGTTTCTCCTTATGTTGCATCTTGGTCAGAGGAACATGTGGTGTCCACCGAATCGGAGACTTGCTGAGTTGGGTACTAGCCCAACATCCAGTAGAAAGTCAACTGCATTTGATGGCCTGGAGGGTGAGCAGGCTTTACTTCTGGAGAAAGACTGTTCAGAGAAAGTAATTTCCACTCTGCTTTCCAGAAAACCAGTAACTTCCAACATATACCTAAGGAGTTGGGCATTCTTAAATTTACTGAGTGCTGATGGGATAGATCTTCTCTGGACTTCACCCTCATCCTGGAGATTATTCAAGCAGGCCTAGATCAAGGACTGAAAACGATCACCCTAGGAGTAAAGGTTGCAGCACTTAGTGCCCTTCTGGATTCCAGATTGGCGGATCTACCGACCCGCAAAAGATTCTAATGGAGGGAGGGGTGTTAAATTGTATCCCTAAATACTATGGCAAGATAACAACCCCCCCCCCCCCATAATCATGTACTGAAAACAGAATTTAAAAAATTCACAATCTAAAAATCTAACCATGTGTTAGTAATTTAAAAAAAAAAAAAAAAAAAAATTGCTTTTAAGACTAGAGGGGTGTGATTGGACAGTGAATATTCACTTGACTATTTACATGGTAACTTACAACATAAGATTTTCAGAATTTTATCAACTTGCTGCAAAAAGGCAGACATTAAGGCTAAGACCCCATGTTTCGGAATCGGAGCTTTTTTTTGTTGTTGCAAGTTTTGTTAGCCAAAGCCAAGAATGTCTACAAATGGAATTGGAAATATTAATAAAGCTCTTATACCTATAACTGCTGTTCAATCCACTCCTGGCTTTGGCTTTAAAAAAAAAAAAAAAAAACACACAACAAAATCTAAGCTGCTTTTACCCAACATTGGGCCTTGGCCTAAAGGGGTTTTACTACAAAATCAAGTTACTGCCTATCCATAGGAGATAACGGGCGCACAGCCCAACCACAATTCCATTCAGAGCAGGCGAAAGTCCCCTATTTTCTGGATAAATGGAGGCTTAGGTGGGTAGAACCCCACTAATCTATAAGCTATCCCCATTAACACATTTATTAAGATTGCTGGGTTGTCCATTACGTCGTAATGGCGGTTTTATTGTGCTAATGACGCAAGAAATTCCCTTTATAGCAAACTATGAGAGAAGGATGGACACACACAGAAAGGCAAGTAGGTTAGATAGACAGGCATATGGATAGATAGGCAGGCAGACACAGGTCGGTAGCTATAACATATACAAAAAAAATTTTTTAAAAAACCTTTTTTTATTTTTCGAACGTAATATTCTGCAGCGCTTTAATATGCTTTTAATATATTAGTGTATATTAATGTATTCTCTGCTTAGTTTTTGAAATTGTGTAAATTAGGTTTCCTGGTAGCAGTTTCAGGCTGCTTGTGTACCATGACATCCCCTGCCACACCTGTAGGTCTTAAATAGTCAACTGGTCTCATACCAACCAGTTAGAACCCATATTTCTTTCTTTTTTTTTCTCTCTAGTATAGGTAAAAATACTGTGGCATTCTAAGTGGTTGAGATGAAGACCCTCTGTTTCTATGATCATGATAAAGTTGCCTTGCAAACAGCCTGTAACTTATACACTCACCGGCCACTTTATTAGGTACACCATGCTAGTAACGGGTTGGACCCCCTTTTGCCTTCAGAACTGCCTCAATTCTTCGTGGCATAGATACAACAAGGTGCTGGAAGCATTCCTCAGAGATTTTGGTCCATATTGACATGATGGCATCACACAGTTGCCGCAGATTTGTCGGCTGTACATCCATGATGCGAATCTCCCGTTCCACCACATCCCAAAGATGCTCTATTGGATTGAGATCTGGTGACTGTGGAGGCCATTGGAGTACAGTGAACTCATTGTCATGTTCAAGAAACCAGTCTGAGATGATTCCAGCTTTATGACATGGCGCATTATCCTGCTGAAAGTAGCCATCAGATGTTGGGTACATTGTGGTCATAAAGGGATGGACATGGTCAGCAACAATACTCAGGTAGGCTTTGGCGTTGCAACGATGCTCAATTGGTACCAAGGAGCCCAAAGAGTGCCAAGAAAATATTCCCTACACCATGACACCACCACCACCAGCCTGAACCGTTGATACAAGGCAGGATGGTTCCATGCTTTCATGTTGTTGACGCCAAATTCTGACCCTACCATCCGAATATCGCAGCAGAAATCGAGACTCATCAGACCAGGCAACGTTTTTCCAATCTTCAATTGTCCAATTTCGATGAGCTTGTGCAAATTGTAGCCTCAGTTTCCTGTTCTTAGCTGAAAGGAGTGGCACCCGGTGTGGTCTTCTGCTGCTGTAGCCCATCTGCCTCAAAGTTCGACGTACTGTGCGTTCAGAGATGCTCTTCTGGCTACCTTGGTTGTAACGGGTGGCTATTTGAGTCACTGTTGCCTTTCTATCAGCTTGAACCAGTCTGGCCATTCTCCTCTGACCTCTGGCATCAACAACGCATTTCCGCCCACAGAACTGCCGCTCACTGGATGTTTTTTCTTTTTCGGACCATTCTCTGTAAACCCTAGAGATGGTTGTGCGTGAAAATCCCAGTAGATCAGCAGTTTCTGAAATACTCAGACCAGCCCTTCTGGCACCAACAACCATGCCACGTTCAAAGGCACTCAAATCACCTTTCTTCCCCATACTGATGCTCGGTTTGAACTGCAGGAGATTGTCTTGTCTACATGCCTAAATGCACTGAGTTGCCGCCATGTGATTGGCTGATTAGAAATTAAGTGTTAACGAGCAGTTGGACAGGTGTACCTAATAAAGTGGCCGGTGAGTGTACATGCTAATGTTAAGATTCTCTAACCTATGTGTAATGTAGATCGTCTTGTAGATCTGCTTTTAGCGCAATAGATTAATATTTTGATCAATTGTCTTGGATGTTTTTCTGTAAAGATTGCATTGGCTCTTGTTGTTTTAGTTGTATTACCACACTCCGGTAGCTCAGAAGATTTATACATTTGAACACTGTGTTGACAACAGGAGAGCATGGCGCCTGCTGAGCTTTGTAATTGACAAGCAGCGTGGTAGTACACCTTGATTAATGAATCGTGTGGAGTCTTAGACGAGACAGTACAAGAAATCCTATCCATACACGTGGCCTTATTTATATCTCCTTACTGTACTCAGTTATCTACTAAGAGGGTCCACCTTAATAAAACTGGCATTATAAATAATACATGTATATTTAAGAATATTCTATTTAGTATTTTACCTTAAGAGTAAAAAAAAAAAAAAAAAAAAAAGTAAAACTCTTAAAAGAACATTCCTATCTTTAGGAGATGCCACCACTCTGTGATCATTGAGGGTCAGACACATGGAAACCCCACCAATCCTGAGAATGAGCGGCCCTTACTATTGTACCATTTACTCATTTAGCAGGTTGAGTAGTACTCAGTTTAGAAACAGCTATTACTTTCAGCCGCCCCACAAAGGTAATCGTCAGGTAAAGAGCACTCATTCTCTTAACTCTTACAGTAACTGATATCTGGGCTTCATTACATGTCCCGTTTTACTCGTATGAAGCGAACAGACTTTTTAATATTTGTAATGCTTGGCATGATTTATAAGCTTTTTCTAATTGAGGGCCTGCCAGTTCTCTGTGTTTTTCCCTGGAGGTATCATTAAGAAAAATACATGCAAAATATGAATGGGTTACAGGCATATCAAAAGCGTAATGTTCACCCTGTATATAGCAGTTCATCCATATGTATTCTGCTCAGCACAGTATATCTGTTTACATAATACCTGACTCTACTGCTGGTTAATAAACTCATGCCAATGCTTATTTTAGGTAATGAATATTCGAAAAGTGTTAAGTCGCTTGGATAAACCTCAAGGGCTTTATCCCAACTACCTGAATCCCAGTAGTGGCCAATGGGGACAACGTAAGTGTGCTAATTAGAAAATGTTTGCATCTATGTCTGTGTAACCTATGTCAACAGAAAATTGTCCACTGCAGTAAGTATATTTAATAATGATGTATATCTTACATGTTCTGTAGGACTCTACTCCTAAAATACTGTTACACAATCATGTGCTCGCTAAGGCTAAATTCACACTGTTTGCAGTATCTGACTTTTCAGTGCATGTTTTAACATTTGCACTAGTGCACTGAAAGCTCACACTGCAGATGTAGCCATAGGTCCCCATATACCTCACAGAGGCTCAGTGTCCTGTTGGTTCCCTTTAGATAGTCATCTGTGCTATTCTAACCAGCAAAAAAAAAAAAAAAAAAACCTTACACTGCACAGTGTACTTTGTTGTTTTTGTTTGCCTAAGTTGAAGACATCCTTCCAACCTCATACAGTATGTATACTGCATAACGCAGTGTGAATTGAATCTAAGCCCCTCTTCTGTGCTGTATGTAGATAAAGAGGACTTATTTGTCCTAGAGACCACCGGTGTTTTGGTGTAGTTCCTGCTCCGTGTATATTGAGGGAGAGCTCAGCTCCTGGCAGTTCAGGCTGAACAGGAAAAAAAAAAAATCCACCTAACCTGTATGCTCTGTGCATGCTCCCCTCCTCTGTCACCTGACTGTAAGAAGAAGAAGAGGAAAAAAAACAAAAAAAAAAAAGCTTCAATCTATTCAGTGCCTTCTCACCTCTGAATAAAGGAATTAAACCTTCTTAGCTCCATACCACTCCTCTCCTCCATTCCATGCCCTCCCTGACCTACAATAAACATGAATTAATACCTGTCTTTAAAAGAGGTTATCCACTTTCTAATATTGATATCCTATTTAGGGTAAATCATCATTCGATCTGCAAGGATCCAACAATCGGGCCCCCAAAGATCAGATCTTCCATGGCTGTGCAGATTCTAGTAACAAAGTATAGCAGCATTTTAGCATACATGACATGGTGTCCAAATACCAAACCGCTAAATCTACACTCTAAGAGTCACATAGCACTCCTTCCCTTCTGCGCCCTGCTGTGTGCACAAACTACAGTTTATGACCACATGTATGAGACTTTTGTACCCACGATAAGGTACTTAATGTCATATGTGGTGGGGGGGTTTATGTTGTGCAAGGCAAAACAGTGGCCAAACTTAAGAAGCTTCTTAGAGCAAGTTGTCTATAATAAACATGGCAAACACTCAGTACTTCAAGCAAAAAGTCCAAAAGTCAGACAAAAAAATCAGTTGCTCTCACCAACTTGGTTGGGACACAGTAGCAGACTGTCTGGTGCTTGTGCAGCCTGAGGAACATAGAAAGCATAGGGTCTGGGTTTCGGACCCCCACCAATCAAATACTGAAGACCTATCCTGCTCATTGGTCATATATATGCAAAACGCATAGGTCCTTGGACAATTCTTTTAACCAGTGCTGTGGAGTCGATAGGTTAAACTGATTCCTCCGGTTTTTCGACAGTCAGAATCCTTACACAGCGTCCTTATAGGAATTCTACAAACTAGCAAACTGTTATGACATCTCTGTTTATTTCTTTTTTTTATTTGAGCCTTTCTTAGGTTTACTGTTCTTTAAAGCAGTGTTCCCGGCAGCCAGAGGCTTTGTGAATATAATTGCGTGCAGTATCATTGACTGTGAGCACTAGGCTAGGAACGAAATCCCTGTCATATAAGAGATTTATATAATTATTATATGTATTGTATACACAGAACTCTTTCTCTGTATTGTTTCTAATACTTGGGGTCTGCTGTCCCTAATGTGATCACGACCGGACAGTTATCCTATGGCGAGGCAGTGACTTCATAGGTGACTGTGATACTTTAAATCCAGGTTTCTGGACAATGCAGTCTGAGAAATATGAACTATATACAGACCATATTTTGCAGATTGGAGAGGTCTATGTTCCGACCTTAGTGCCATTAAACTGATTTTATGATACGGTTTCTCACACACACAAAAAAAGTGCGTGGTGCCAGGACATATTGAATAAAGTATTGTATTTTAGTTTCCAAAAGTTTTAAAAATCTCCATTCCTGGCTACTGGTGTTTGATAGGGAAAGAACATTAGATTCCCAGCCTGTAAACGCTACTTGCCTTGAATGATGATCTCACACAATAACAAGACATTGTGAAGCCAGTCTGGCTGTATGTGCTCATAGATAATGAGTCACGCAGAGCGCCAGAATACGGGGGAATAAAAAGTACAAGCTTTAACAAAGCAAACTTTTGTGCCTTTATTCACTCCTTGTCTCTCTTAAATATATATCCCTATTCATAATCGTAATTGCTGCCACCGAATGTTTCTGCCTTGTGACTAGTAACTAAGGGACCCATAAAGATTCTTTGTTCCTCTAACAAGATGCAGGGCTTTACAAGGTCCCTTAATCTAGAAGAGTATTTTACATTGCTATATTTTTTGCAAGGTGACATTAACACCTGTTGTCCCACTGTATCTCCGGCGCCTGCACACAAGTCACTTTCTTCTATGTACAATTGTGTCTCTAAAGAGACTGTTGTAGGGCACTGAAGTGAAGTTTCTTAAACCTTCAGCAGACGCATTGTAACTTGTGCTCTTAACTATTACTGTCATTTGAATACTTCTACCTCCTGTCAGGTAAACGCAATCTTCCCACATATGTCGGTGGATGGCTGCTAATATTCACCGCGGTGTAGGTGGTTTAAAAACACATTTAACATATATCCTGGAGAGAGCATTGTACGTGAAAGCAAGCTCTGCATTTATGAGTTTCTCAGCCAGCTAATCCCAAATGGTGGGTGGATATATATTAAGAAGCACACAATGGGAAACATTCGCTTCAGTCTCTGCTTGGCAGAAGTTAAGCATATGTTTGTGCAACTTTTTTTCTTTTGATGTAAGTAAGTTTGTACCATAAATTGTGTTTTTCCCTCCTCTTCTGTAACACAATTCCTGCATTGCACCTAGTAGTGGTCAAGTGTAGACTAGCATTGCTTGAGCTTCAGTTCATGGATGGTATTGCCACCCTTTACAACTCTGTATAAGAACCGAAGTGTCTTCCCTTTAAAACTACTCTAGTTTACAAGTGATTGCCATAGATCTGACTAGTGAAATCCTTGACTAACTGATTTTGTCATGTGAAGAGGTGAGCAACTGTACAGTATAGTATACTTTACATGGTCATGCTCAATTGGTATACTGATAGAAGTCAAGATGTGTCAACTCAAAGTACATTGTGGAAAAAGCGCTTTTAGTGTATGACGACGAGGGGAGAATACATTGTAGATGGCCAACCCAGATATACAGTACCAGTAAACTAGATTAGATGTTATCACAGCCTGGTTCGTATATTTGAAAAAATGCAGCATGTCAATTATAGTTGCGGAAACGCTGAGTTTTTCCCTCCATAGATTTCTATGGAAAGTGTGAAAACCGCAGCATGATAAATGTGTTGCGGAAACTCCACGGAAAAGCATCAAAATCTGCAGACAAAAACTCACTGTTTTGCTTGATTGAAGCGAACTCCCCACGGGCCGGAACCTCCACGCTAAAGTGCTGCGGGAGCAACCGTGGCGTGAACGCATTGTGCTTCTTCCCGCAGAGCTTTGAACAGAAAGTTCAGAGTTTTCTTCTGCAGACTTTCTGTTACAATTATATCTATGGGAAAGCCGCCAGCGTTTCTGTAGATATAATTGACATGCCCCCCCAAATTAACATTGATCACGGAGTGAGAAGTTAGTCTGTCAGAGGATTTTTTTTCCCCATTTCCAGGTGTTAGTCCCATATTATATAGTTCCATATTATAGTATTGTACAGACAGAACCCAGAAGCAATATAGCAGGCACCACTCCTACCTCTCTTATAGCATGGCACTATCTTGTAAGAGTTACACTGGGATGGGAGAATCCCTTTATCAGCCAGCATATATACAGTGTCTGCCCCCCCCCCCCACCACCACCTGCTGAACGGGACAAACAACCCTTCTGTAGGTCAGATAATCTGCAGATTCTTGTACAGAATGGACTCCATGTTATCTGTGTGTTTGCTGATAAAGCCAAGTCTTATCTATTTCAGTAAAGTGCAATTATGTGAAGGTATTTCCCTGCCAGCACTGAGTAAGTGACATCACTTGTCCTATCTCCAGGTCCGTGGTTATAGCAACGCAGTCTAAACGTTGAATAAGGTCACCTACCAGGCAAACAAAGCAGAATTTTTAAAGCAATATATTTAGAAAAAAGCTTCTATTTACATAAGCTACCAGTATAAATAGGAATCTTGAGATGGGACAATCCCTTTAACTATATGTTTAGCCCAAATTCTATAGTACTGCGCATTAAGGAGTTATGAAATCTCACCCACACACCACAGAATCAAAATTTGTTTCAGTTTTAGGACCTGTAACATGTCCATTTTAGGATTCAAGTTTTTTAAGTGGATTTGAATTCAGAACAAAAACCAGTAGCTATCGCACTTTATGTACAGTGTGGAAATGGCTTTTTAAATAAATTGTCACCACACTTGATATGTCCAATTTAGTGAATATTTGTTTCCAGAATATTTTTTTTTCTGTAAGACTGCATAGTGCTGTTCCTCTGTTATTACTCTTGCATATTTATGATTTTAACAAATAGTGTTAGCGGCGTTCACACTGCCACTGCTGTCCGCCCCATCGTGTCTGTGTTAAACCCCAGGGAAACTGGACAGCAGACGGCTTGCGAGTGGTCGGCTTTAAAACCCATTCATTTGAATGGGTTTTCAAAGGTGACAGCCCGTGAGCATTTTCAGCCTCTCGCCTGGTGTCCGTTTTTCCCGCGGACACAAAGTCCTACATGGAGGACTTTGTGTCCACGGTTTTAAAAAAAAAAAAAAAAAACTCAAGGCCGGTCACCTTTGAAAACACATTCAAATGGGTTTTAAAGCAGACCACTCGCAAGCAGTCTAATGTCCAGTTTCCCCAGGGTTTACCACGGACACCCCGGGGCGGACAGAAGCAGCAGTGTGAACGCTGCTATTCACCTTGTTAGTGGTGGGGTCAGTTCACAGCCTTGCACTGTCAGCACATAACAATTGTCTATTTATTCATGCTGTAATTTTGTAGGAGACTAAAACTGTACAACATGGTGTTGATGAATTCAAATATACTGTTTGCAAAATAATGCACCCAAATAAAAGTATTGCTGCAAAACTCTTTATACGGTTATGTCAGATATTGTATATAAATTGACGTGGAGTCTTGCCACAAGAGGGCATAAAAGTGCCTCTGCAGCTGCTCTGGAAAAAGTCTCTGTATTGCATCTCTTAGTGAGAGATCTTTAACTGCTAGACATGACACTACTAGTATAGGAAGGTGTTCATTACAATGAACTACCTCCCGTCTATGTTGTGCTGACCCAGCAGCTGAGGAGTTGGGAGCAGTAGTTACGTGAAAGCATGCACACACTGCCATACAGCCTACATAGACCCCCAATAGAGAGTTTCCTTGTCCACCATGCAGATACAGATGGAACCTTCATTACATACCGCAGTCTGACAAGCCCATTAACAGGCACTCAGCAGAAATGTAAAAAGAATGGAGTCATGTCACCCATTAGGTGTTCTGCCATTGACAACCAGTAAGCAATGCCTTTCATTGCAGTGGAGTTGTGAATGAGAAACCTAAGTTGCTATGGAATGGAGCCATATCGTCTTTAGCTACAAATACAGTTTGTTTGGGATCCAACAATGGTCTGGTTATAGAGTATGGAGGACTTGTGGGGAACTGTCCTACAATCCTGACTTTGTTTTGTAGTGACACACTGCACCAACTTCTGAGGTAATGATATTGAGAGACTTTGCACATGAAATATGATCACCCCCTAGAGGTAATATGACACTAACAGCTCAGGACATGCTGTGGCCACATGTGTTGGCTATCATTCCAGGACTTCCAGATGGATAGTAAGATAATGTTCATCCACACACAACAATGGATTCCCAGGAATTTCTGCACCAGATTTATTGCCAATGATGAATTTATGGTGCCAGCTTCAGCAACCAATGAATGTCTATGATCTACAGGGCCATTCTGCAAAATACCATTCTGAAACCTGTATGCATCCATGCCCAACTGAATCTCCTCTTATATTTACACTAGAGGAAGGATATTAGGGTGTTAGAGCAGTATTAGGGTATAGGGTATTAGAGCGCCCTTTCAATTGTAGTTTTCCCCAATAAACTTCTTTCTGCTCTAATACGGTTATCACTTACAAATATCATCATTGCATTCACACACATTACATTTCATTTAAATCCAACAACTCCTTCTTGGTACATGAAATGACTTTTTTTTTTTTTCTTTTTTTTTTTTCAAGGCTAAAAATATTGATAAGCAAAAATGAATACCACATCATAATATAGATACATAATATACCAAAAAGAAAATTCTTTTAAAAACTAGTGAACCCCAAATCAGTAACACTCAAAATCGACAAATATTGCCCAATACCTAAGATGCTATTAAAAACAATTAAAATACATTTAAAAACACAAAAGTCAGTGGGGTACAAATGGGTAAGCATCCATTAATAATGCATCATATAAATACCACATAAATATACAATCCCTAAAATAATATAAATCGTACATATGTGAATCCCCAAAATAAATTTTATTCCAAAAAATCAAATCCACCACTTATAAATAACCCCAAATAACCCAAAATTATAATAAAATATATAAAAATTATACAATAGCAAAAGATGTAAACCATATTACACCCACGCAATAATGAACCACCAAAAAGGATATATATAAGGGAATGGAGAATATAACAAATTACCAACCAGCCATAGATATGAGTGCCCATGACCACACTGTCCAGAACCCCAATGTGTGTTTTGCACAGGCTTCCTCAGAGGGTCAGTCTTGCAAGATTCTATGCAATGGATTGATTTCATAGATTGACTTATACTTGAGCAGATACCGGCTCCTCCACCCACCTCTCCTTTCCATAGACTTCTATTTAAAAAGCAACTCAACCTGATAAATGAAGAAAGAAAAAAAAATATTTCTTTAAAGGGTTTCTACCATTAAAAACTTTTTTTTTCTCCCTAACACGTCGGAAAAGCCTTAAGAATGGCTATTCGTCTCCCACCTTTAGATGTCTTCTCCGCGGAATGGACTGACTGCCGGCAGGACCACTGAGCAGCTGAATAGGGAGCGGTCCTGCTGGCGGTCAGTCCATTCCACCGCCAGTGCAATGGTAAAAAGCAGTTTTTACTGCTGGTAACTGCACGAGATCGTTCTAAGCTGCCCCTGATGAGTCTTGCAATGAGGTGAAACGCGTAGACATAATTTGTGTGCAAACTACAGGGAGACAGGTTGGTTGATTAGGGACACTTGCTAAATATCTGCCTTAGATCTGTCCTGATCCTATCCTCCTGACACAGTGCACTCAGGTTTGTCCTGTAGTGCTATTCTAGTCACTGGCCAAAGGTGATATTTAAGTGGAGTGGTCTATTTAACATTTTTTTTTTTAACCTTTACTAAGTCACAAGTCCAGTTTCTTTAGTCCAAAACAAAGGTAGAGTTTATTTTCATTCAAAATGGTAGTGCAGAAACAAATGAAACAATACAAAGAATAAATACCTGCCCGTCTGGGCTCTAACTAAACATAGAATAGGTTACCTCACCTAGAATAACAGAAATCCAAAAAGCCGGTAGAATTATTCAGGACACAGCTCCAAAAATATGACCTCTCTGTCAGCTCTCGAGTCAAACTCTGCCAAAGTGTTGCTGCTGGAGCTGGCTTCTTAAGCCTCCTTGATGAGCAGACTCTCTGCAGCTGAGTCGCTGCCGGAACATCCCCAAAGTGTGGACTGGAGGGGGTGGAACGACAGGTCGCACTACCAATCCTGTCATTCCTAAAAATCCAGCCCAATACTGAGCATTTACCAAAATGCTCAGCAGGCGAAAGTTGTCTGCTGAGAACAAACATTCCCTGAGTTTTCTCATCTCACCCACCTGAGTAGTCTGGGTGAGATGTACACCCCCTCCATTACCTGACCAGCCATCGGCTTACTCTATCTATCTATCTAATATAATGCGCTCTATTAGTGCATGTGAACAGGGATTATACAAATGTTTGAAACTCTGTGACTATATAATGTTTTTTTAGTTTTGTTGAAGTGGCTATGCCTCTACCTTTTACTTACATTTTTTGATGTCCTTGTCTCTTTTAGACCATGTATCCGTGGGAGGTCTTGGAGATAGTTTCTATGAGTACTTGCTGAAGGCATGGCTGATGTCAGACAAGACTGATGATGACGCCAAGAAGCTATATTATGATGCTGTTCAGGTAAATGAAATTCTACGCCTTAACAGAGAGCCTGGCATTTTATATGTGAGGTTCATGGTTTTGGGTGTAACGCCACAGAATGACAGTGGATTTACTTAGTAATGAATCTCTGCAAAGTCATCTACATGGAGGCTACTACATACAGAAACTTTCCAATGTGTCTAACCAATGTAACTTTACAGGACAGAAAAAAAGTTCCGTCTAAAATGAAAGTTCCGTAAAATGTGCCCCTTTTTTATCCCAATGAGCACACCAATAAAATTCAATTTCTTACACTTTAAAACATGGTAGTCATGTGGGTTATCCCGTATAGCTAGAAGGTAGAATACATGCAGGGAAATTGTTAGTTGTCTATAAGAGAGCGGGGACATGAAAATGGTTTAAAATATAATTTTATTTAGCGCCAACATATTCCGCAGCACTTTACAAATTAGTGTATGTGAGCAGACCGTATTAGACATTACAATGTGACAAAAATTAACATATTAAAGGAAGTCGATTATTGACAATAGGCATTTTTAACTAAACAGATCTTTGCATAGCCTTTAGAAGGGCTATTCCAGGGATGCTTTTTATTCTATCATCGGCGCTGACGTTTTGGAATGAGCCCGATTTTAATGATATACAAATTAGCCAGCACGGAGCACCAGAAGCCTTCTAACTGTTGCTTGAGCACCACAGCATAATCATCATCATCAGCCTTCCCCTTCTCTGCGGTGTTCGAGCAAGAGCTAGAAAGCTTCTGGTGCTCCGTGCTGAATAATTTGCATATCCCTAAAACCGGGCTCATTCCAAAACGCCAGCGCCAATGAGAGAATAAAAAGCATCCTGGAATAGCCTTTCTAAAGGCTATGCAAATATGTTTAGTTAAAAATTGCTATTGCCAGTGATGGACTCCCTTTTTAGACGATAAGAAATTCCAACCTATGAGGCACTCCAGAGATAAGCGGTCTGAGGGATTGTTTGGGCCAGCCATCTTTTAATAAATGAGGTTGAATAAATAAAGCTGTATGAGCCAGTCACAAGCCAGGATCGGCGAATATAAATCACCAATGTGACTGCTCTATTGTCTGGATGAAAATTTGTTGCTGCATTTGAAAGTAGACTCCATGTAACTTTAGTGACAGAGCCCATAGAATTTTTCAATAAGAGTTTTTTTTTCTTCAGTGTTCAAATGTGTAAAGTATGTAAGAATCTGCACAAAGACTCAAGGCTGTTACCTCTGGCAAGACTGCGATTACAAAACACGGACTTGGCGTAATACATTATGTGTTTAATTACTGTAATGAAGGTTGTCGATCATTTGGTGGAGTATTTGTCTACTGATCAATACAGTTGAATCCATTATTCAGTGTTACACAATTATTTCCGGCTCATACGGTAAATGTGCAGAGGTCCGCAGTATGAAAGGATTCTTGCTTGACATTGCAGTCAATAATTATGTGAAAACATGAGAGAGACTGGTATTCAGAACAGATGTTTAGCTTTGTTCTCTGATTTAACCTTTATTCAGTCTTCTGTGAAACTATATTTGTGATCTATGACTAGCTTGTTCACTTGACTGACTAACTTAGATACCCTAAGAAGTCTCTAAAATGCAATCATTCCATATTTCATCCAGTTCCTTGCTGCTCTACAGAAGTCGTAGTCTTTTGGGTAGCAATTGCTTTGGTTGCCCAGTCTGGTATTGAGTGTTTTATCTCCAAGATTGATTCTCCAATGTATTGCCTAAAGTTTAATCTTGAATATTGTGTATATTTTGAGTTGTAGCTTATTTTTTTGGTCTGTGGCTTGCATCTTATGATCGGCTTCAAATTGATCTCTTTACTATAGTCGCACCAAAAAAGCAATTGTGTTAAGGCAGGCCAGAGTATGTACGCTACTAAAATACCGGTATGAGGTATCGAGGGATCCTAGGGTCCTCCAAATGGGGCTCCTGTATTCCAATCAGTTCTAGGGGTGACTATGCATTATGTATATTGTGTATATAGTTCACTTTTCATTTACTTACAGCACTGTTGCAGGAAATGTATACAGTTACCACAATGCTGTCAGAGGGGGTTGAGTTAAAGGAATACTCAATGTAAAACTAATGCACTATTATGCTTGGGCCTGAGAGGACGGTGGAGTCGAAAACCAACCTATTTCGTAAAGATACAGCGACCAATTCTCTCCTCAGGTGGGATAGTTATCACCCAGCACCCCTGAGGAGAGGCATACCCAAGGGACAGTTTCTGCGCGTTCGCAGGAATTGTTCGGACTTGGAGGACTTTGAAGAAAAATCAGAAGAATTAGGAGCCAGATTTAGGCAACGAGGTTACCCTAACCCATTACTACTCAAAGCAAGAAAAGATGCAAAGAGTAGAGATAGAACAGAACTACTTACACCAAAACAACGTTCGATTAGTGACAATAAAATTGTCAGATTAATAGGCAATTATGACCGGGGATATAAAAATGTACTGGATATCTTAAGATCATATTGGGACATTCTCACAATGGATTCAGAGGTTAGACCCCTTGTGAGTGAAAGACCTAGTGTCATGTACAGGAGAGGCAGGAACCTACGTGACCTATTGATACATAGCCATCTTAGACCTGCTGCACCTGAGAAAACGTGGTTAAATCACAGTATTCCACACGGCACATTCAAGTGTGGTACATGTAAGGCATGTGAACACATACAGAAAGGGAATCAAGTACTGTGCGTAACGACTAACATCCATTATGATACGAGACAATTTATCAACTGCCGGACGGCAGGAGTGATCTACTGTGTCACATGTCCGTGTCCACTCAACTATGTCGGAAAGACCCGACGTGAGTTCAAAAAGAGAGTGTTGGAACATATTGGTTATATCAACAGGAAAGAGGATAAAACTTTATCGAACCACGTGTGGCAGTACCATGGTGGCAACCCTGAAACTTTGAAGTTTCAGGGTATTGAACATGTACCCGAACCCACAAGGGGAGGTGACTGGGATCGCCTTTTGTTACAACACGAGGCGAGGTGGATCTTTAAATTCCAATGTGTAAGACCAAAAGGTCTTAACGATCAAATTTCCTTTGCCCCATTTATTTGAGACTAAATAGACAGTAGGGCTGGATATACTCCACTAATTTTGATATCTTCTCTAACCTATAAAAACCCAGGAAATAGGAACAATGAGGGAAAGGCATGTCTTGAGGCACTTGTCCCTCTTAGTACACTATGGTAAGGATAGGGTTAACTCCATATTAAGTCCTTTCACTATAGCTCCTCTTAGTACACTATGGTAGGGATAGGGTTAACTCCATATTAAGTCCTTTTACCGTAGCAGTAATCTTGTAAATGATTAGATTAAACATTTTTTATTTTTTATTCGCATCGATAGTGTACTGAAGTGATGATGGGACTGATTCTCAGAAATGTCCCCCTATCATGGTTCCTTTTGAACTTCCGCTAAATGAATATGTATGCTAGGCGGGTATTTTTACCGGTCAATAAACGCAGGGTATTGCCCACTTTTCAGACCTATCTATATGCTACACGATCTTTTTCACCTGCCAATAAATGCAGGGAGTTGTGTGTTTGCGTATTAATGGCAATAAAGAGTTTTGGTGTGGAGCGATTCATTCCCAATATCTGTCAGATATGATATATACCTACCTTCGGGTTCCTCTTCCATAGACAGTAACAGCGCTGTTTATTTTGGACGCTTCGGAGGCAAACATACGCCCACAGAAGGAGGAGCTATCCTCCGCACGGAGACTCTGCAATCTGATTGGCGGAGACCCGAATGATGTCGAGGGGGCATATCCTTAGAAGCAGTCTGGGCTCTATTTAAACCCCAGCGCTGCAGCAGTCAGCGTCAGACACTCCGTACCGGCTCCCACCATCAGGGACCGGGAAATGCGGTTTTAACCGCAACTACATCTTTATTATTTTTTTGATTGTTACATCCTCTCCTGATGATAAGTTTAACTTTGAAACGCGTTGAGAGATTTTATTATGCGCATCTTAAACCTGGATACCTGTAGTTTATTTTGAACAGGCAGGGACATAGTGAAAGAGCATAAATGTCAGTAAATTACTAAGACCAGCATTTGGTATGCACACTTAATCTGTAAAAAAGCCGCACCTAGCTTACATAGGGTGGCATGTGTGTAAGTGTGCATGAGTGTCAATAGGCTCCAGGGCTCTATGCAAGATATCAGAGCAGGGTAATGGGGGGATGATTATCCTATACAGCTACGGCAGCAGCTAGAGTAACTACCTCTTATTCTTGAACCTATAAAGTGGTGTTTACTAGCATGTGCCAGAGAGTTAGTTTACTATTCCCTGGATGCTCATTTAAATCAATATAATTGCGCCAGCAGTCTGTGGGGACACATACTGAAAGAGTGTATTGGGAGTTGTCCTAATCACGTCTGCTGGTGTGTTTGTTATTTGTTTGTTTTAATAGCCCTGGCTATATTATTTTTAGCTGATCAAAATAAAAGTTATATTTTATGCTAGTTAGAATTCGCCTAGTCTTGTACAGGCCTACAATTGGCAATTCATCATGTATCTGTTTTGTGTAGTTTTCAATTATTTGTATAACCTCTTTTTACTCTTGTAAATGTTGTTTTTACCTTTGCCATACACCTAAACAGAACATATTGAAAAACTGTATCTTGCTTGCTTACGCTGGGTTCACACCAGCGTTCAGGTCTCTGCTTTCAGTTTCAGTCTTCTGCATGAAGAAGACTGAAACCTATCATGCCGAGTCCAGCCCTGAGCGCCCGTGAGCATTTCATGCTCTACACAACGAAACTATTTATTTTTTTGTTTTTTTAAACCGGACACAGAGTCCTGCATGTCCGATTTTGTGTCTGGTTAAAAAAAAAACTGATTCGCTGCGGAGAGCATAAAACGCTCACGGCCAGACACTTTTCAAACCCATTCAAATGAATGGGTTTGAAACATGACTGCAGGTTTCCGTCTCCTGCCCTGTTTCGTGCAGGAAACGGAAACCTGCATAACGGAGGCCTGGGCGCAGATGTGAACGAGCCCTTACCCAGGAAAATTCCTGTATTAAAATGTTTTTACATTGTGTAAACCCTTGGTAAAATTTTCCTTTTTTTTAAAAAATCCTCTTGGTTTGTCCAATGTCTACACTGCATTGCTCATAGATTTAACAATAAACCAATACATTTGTGCCGCTATAAAGGGGAGACAAAGTATTTTGTGTCTCCAGAATGTTTGGTAGCTTCATTATTGGCTTTCATTAACACTATACATCTATTGTGAGCTTACAATTATTGCACATAAAGATTGTCTACTTATCTCTCCCCACAACTTTCTCGACTAATTTTCACTGATACTCGTAGGGGAGATGCGTTTCTCCTTGAAGAACAAACATTATTAGACTTTTAAGCTGCCACATGGGAACTTGCACAGGCTATCACTCACGTGAGTTATGTTCCTTTCCTATGGCAATGCTTATATAGAATGGCTGTACATCGCCTCCAATTATCCATTTCAATGACATTTCTGGGCATTTACACAAGAAAATTTATTGTACTGTTGGATATATACAAAGCATTTTCTTTCTCCAGTGAGTTTCAGAGAGGTTTATTTTCGTCATGGAGATGAGGTGCAATACCAGACAGTCCATGCACAAGATGGCGCTGTTTCTGTAATAAAAATAAGCAGGTCCTTTTTGTTTTTTTAGAGCAACACCTTATAACCTTTATACAGGTTTTTTTTTTTTTTTAGCCTTGAGGATGCAGGGCATGTTAGCATTTTTCCTTTACTGCTGTATGGAAGCCATAACTTCCTTTCACTGCATGGAAAAAACTTTACTGAATTTTCCAAGCGGCGTTCAGGACTTGTTTATCTGTTTACAAAGGTAATTAAACTTATTTGAAAAAAAAACACACATAAGTCAAATAAGTCAATTAGAACAGACACAAATGGAGTGGGCTACTTTCACGTCCATTATTTTACTACCAATAATGTCTGTTGTGTTCATCCTATAATAGATGAAACCAATGGACTGTAATAACAGTAGTGTGAACATTTACTTTTATTTTTGTTGACTTTAGAAAATAAACTGATTCGTATAGTAAAACCTTTTGTTAGGCTCAGGGGTGTCCTCTAAAACTGTTAGATGTGGCGTTCAGCTAGTGAAGAAACCTCTTGTGATGCAACGGTCATTATTGGTTCTGTCAATACCGCCCTTAAAGTATTTTTCTAATTCTGGCAATTTCCATAGGGTGGTGGCAACTGTGGCCCTTTAATTTCAGTATCCATAAATTTGTGTCGCCAAGTAAGCATACCTAGAGTTGTATGTTTATGGCTGGGGCACCAAACAGTTGTACATGGGTATAAATAAACATGACTGCTTTCCTCTTTTCTAGAAACAAAAACTTATCTTTCTGTGATTTATGACTGCAGCTTTGTTCCATTTAAGTTTAAGGTGCTTAGGTGCAATACTACTGAGACACAAACCTTTGTCAGGTACAGTGCTGCTGTTAGAAGAAAGAAGCCGTGATTTACTGATCCTTTACAACATCTTAGAGGCAAACACTATAGGAGATATTCTTGGATTTCTCAGTGTAGTCTTCACGTGAGCCTTTTAGATGAGTGACTTAACATGAGTATTCTATGTACCGGAGAAGTTTTATAGTGCTCGAGAAATCAGAGTGGACACAAACCAGTTCCAAATTCTGTGAAAATGTTCTACTGAAACAGAAAATAAATGGACACTTTCCATAGCTATACGGTAGATACATAAATTCATATAACTCTTGGCTACTCTGCCTTTTCCGTGCGCACAGACTGGCTCTTGGACACTCAGATGCTTTTTGGCTTCTAAGTAGTCCTCCTCTAACACCTCTATATAGAATGACACCTAGAAATGAACAGGATTTCCTATTTTGCTTAACTGGGACTGATTAGCACGAAAAATAGACTTCTCTTTTCTGTTGTGCTTTGTGTTAGACTGATTTTCTGATATTTATAAAGGTCTTCATAGAAGATTATAGGACAAAATGCTTCAGGCCCAAATGGTATCCTTCACCTTACAACTTACAAGCGTTGTCTTCCCCTCTGTAATTGCTAGATTTATATTCCAATAGAAGGCAACATGAGCATCTTTAGGGTACTTGCCAAATGTTTTGACCTAGTAGTTTAGTAGTGGAAACAAAAGTAAAATTAGCAAAAACCTGAATAGTTTACAGTAAAGCTTAGTTGCAGTTGGAATATAAGGGTAAGATCAGATATTGGATTGTGTAGTGGGACTCGCCATGCAAAATCCTGCACTGAAATGTTTCCGCTCTCAGCAGAAAGATTTCCTACTCCTGTTGAGTACAATGTAAGGTTCTGGCGGCATCTGCCCAAAGATCACTGGCAGATAAAGAAGTATGTCTCTCTTTGCTTGTGTGGCGTACTCCACCACAAAAATTCTGATGTGTGAATTTAACCTAAGGAGACATTGTGGGAGGTTTGCTAACAGTATGTACCAGAATTCTGACGTGCATGCTTTGCCAACATTTATAAAGTGTTTCAGTCAGTTTTACTGGCAAACGTGCCAAGACCATGTGGCGGACAGTTTGCCAGATAAAAAGCATCTGTTGGATAAAATAGCAACTAAAGATTCACCTCTTTTGCTTCATTTTTCAGCCTCTGTGATAAATGAGACCTCTGTAGTCTAGTTTCAAACTGTCCAAATTTTAGACTCTTTAACAAATCTGCCCCATTGAGTGCCATTGATCTAAAGCAATGCAGGCAGGTTTGCAATCTTATATATGCTGTGGAGTATCTATCCATTTTAAAGACTGCAATTTTCTATTTAAATCCTTCATTTCTGGAAAGTGAGGGGAATCCACATGCGGAATGAATTGCTCCAATTATTGTGCAGGGTAATGTGCCTGTATCTTCTCCACACAGTCTGTATGCGATCATTAAGCAGTCAGCTTTCCTGGCACTAGGTTTTCTTCTGTACTGACAGCCCTTCATTAGTATGCTCCGAAACCTGTGTCCACATGCGTCAATTAATCATGGTACAATACCTTGGTGACTCAGGCGATCCCACTGATCTGTTTTACTGTATTATCTGCAACTTTTTCATATGCAAAATCTAAATATCCGATTGTATTATTTCTGATGGCTTCATCTGTCAGGACTGGTGCCAGAATACTGGACTGTAGTGTACCAGTGAATTATTACTAAAGCACATATTACTGGCGCTTTCCATTTTTTAAAATCTGGTTCTTTGTAGAAAGTGGCAGCTACTTTTTAATGTAAAATTGATATAAAACGTGTGATTACTTACAGTAATGGAATATCACTGATTATATTAATGGTGTACTCAGTGTTCGTACATTTCAGAGGAACCAGCTCCATTTTCTCTTGTAAATGGGAACTGTAGAAATGTAACATGAGCATATTTATCACAATTAATAACTTGTTATATGTGTAATTAGTGTTTATTGCTGGTGAAGAACATGCGATCATTAGACAGTAATTCCTTTAGTCGTAAATCAATTGAATGTATTTGTTTTATACCATACGAGCTTCATTATTTGTGCTGATGGTTAAAAGAATATAACAAAGCTGTCTCTCAATTTCCTTAAGAAAACAGCCATTTGCAGAAATTGCATCTAGTGATGGTACATTTTAATGCAAAACAAATACTGTTTTATGCCTAGTACAGTTTTGGGAGAAGTTGTATAATGATACTTAAAGGGGCTCTATCTCTGGTTTTTTGCTGTTTTAGATAAACATACTACTCAGATCCTGTTAATTGTTTGTTAAAAGAACCCCCCCACACACCTGATTTAAATAAATTACCATTTAAACGTGTATGTAAATGAAGCCTGCCGTGCACCGTGGGGGTGCCATGCACCACTCCACGTCATATTCTGTTCACGTCCTCCTCCTGCGTTCGATTCACCGCCTCCAACTTTCTCTTCGCAGATGAGTGGAACAGGACCTGTGATGTCACTACTGCTCTGTGGTTGGCTTGTCCCTTCTAGTGGAACAGGACCTGTGATGAAAAGGTCCTTCATTGTCTTCTAAGTAGTGATCTATGCAGAGCAGGGGCTGCAGCTCCCTGTGCCCATCATACCATAGCAGGACCTGAATAGCCTTTTTAAAGGCTATTTAGGCATATGTTTATCTAAAATAGCGAAAATCCAGTGATGGTGCCCCTTCAAGTCCCTGTCTCATGCAACATCCTCTAGTGCCTTGTCATAAGAAAATCTGTTATCTATGATCAGTATTCCTTCAAGGCCTCATGCAGTTGGCAGAGTAAGGGGCAAATAGGTATTCAAGGGAACGTTTTTACAAATTTAAGCTATACTGTACATATTTTCAGGCACAAGTTCAGCTTGCACTTTAGGTATAGTAGTAGTAGATGAGCTTTTTTAAAATAAATTAAATAATAATTTAAATAAAATCTGTGTGCGTGTTATATTTACTTTTTTACCGTCTTTGCTTTTTTTTTTTAAGGCCATACAGACTCACTTAATCCGTAAATCAAGCAATGGTTTAACATATATTGCTGAATGGAAAGGTGGTCTTCTGGAGCATAAAATGGGACACTTGACATGTTTTGCTGGAGGTATGTTTGCCCTTGGAGCAGATGGAGCACCTAGTGACAAAACAGGACACCATATTGAACTGGCTGCAGAGATCGCAAGGACATGCCATGAATCTTATGATAGAACAAGTAAGTAAAATATTTGTGATATTCTGTTTTAAGGTGGAGAATGCACAAAAAATGACAGAAGTATGTATTTATATTGGTCTTTATTTTACTGTAGGTAACCATTAAATGTAATCTAATTCCAGGGTGATGCTATTTAATTGGTTTAATGTCTCAAGATAAAAAGTTCTATCATAAGTCTCGGTGAATGCATTTACATTGATTCCTCTTCAGGACAATAAATACAGCCATTAAAATCAGACTAAAATTGTAGTAGCAGGAAAATGTACAATTGTCCTGGGTTGTAATGACTTTAGAGAATAGGTGGGTAAGGACTTTCTTCTTGGAATGCTGCATGTGCTGCTTAGATATGTACTTGGTGATGCTGAAATACCTTCCTAGGGTATTAAAATAGCACCCAGTGGTGCCCAAATAAAAATGACCTATATTTCCCATAACCAAAACTTAAGCTAAGTGTACAAATGAACCTGTCACGTGGAAAATGCAGTTCAATTTGCAGGCAACAGGTTACAGAGCAGAAGGAGCTGCGAAGATTAAGATAGTTTTGTGGGCAAAGATCCAGTATAGCTTGTCATTTATTCAATTATAGATTTACTTTTTCTATGTTAAGAAGTGAAGTGACTTATTAGTGATTGACTGTGTCTTCTCTATAACTTGTACATACAGAGCGAGCTGTCAGTCACTGATAGGACCGCCTTCTGGACTCCTCGGCATAGGACAGGAATTCAAATAAATACAATACAAGTTATTATATGCAGAATTTTCTTTTATGCCAAATCATGTGAGTCTTCTGCTCTCTAGACCATGCTGCTCACAGACTGCACATGTTCCAAGTCTGTATAATACTGGTATATAGCTCATGCAGTCTCCTGCAGCTTTATAAAGGACTTATCTGAAGTACTGTACTAAGCAACAGCTATTGTATGTGCAAGGCTAGAATTAACCTTTAGACTTTTTTTTTTTCTTTTATAAATTGCTCTCTCCAAAAATGATGATTTTCTAGTGGACAGCAATTTTTCTAGCATTTTTTTTTTCTAATTGATACGTAATGTGAATCCAAAAGGATGTAAAAATAGGCTATTTTATGCCTCCATTAGCAATTTATACAAAACATAAACGCCTTTAGCTCATTAATGTTTGGATCACTCCATGAAATAAAGGTCAGTAGGTAGCTCTCTATTATTCCAAGGTGTACCTCGTACTTTGTACGGTGGCATACAGATGCTTTACCGGACCCAATTTTGGAGGTATTCTTTCCAAGAAGCATTGCTTTAAGGAAGTTCAACAGGATGCCATATATTCCTGAGAGCAATTCAGGCAGCAAACGAAACATCACAGCAGCACTTGGCCTCGGATGAGGCAGTGGTTTATTATTTGTGATTTTATTACAGGGGGAGGGAGGGGTACACAGACAGTGGGATCAGGCAGATGAATCATGAGAAATTTAGATTGTCCACAGATTCACTGCATGTAAATAAGCGTTACAAGGAACCACAAGTAAAATAAAGCCAAGCAAAGGGTGCATAAGGGAAGTGAGTATTTCGCCCTACTGTGGATGCATTTGTAGATTTAATATTTGGACGTTAGCTAACCCCTTTCACATTGTGCAGTAACGTACAGATTTTATATATAATATAATATAATTTGTATTTTTATATTGAATATCATAAAGAATTCTCGGTAACCACTTATTGCTCACATTTTATGCTGGTTAGCAATGAAGCTGGGACCCGAAGCATTCAGGTTTGATGGAGGGGTAGAAGCAATTGCTACAAGACAAAATGAAAAATACTACATTCTACGACCTGAGGTGATCGAAACGTATATGTATATGTGGAGGTTTACACATGACCCAAAATATCGACAGTGGGGCTGGGAAGCTGTTCAGGTAAGCAGGATTATTTATTTTTTTTAAAAAATCTAATATGAAATAATTTTGTCACTATTATCAGAGTAAGCTTATTCTACTGAACTGTTCTGTTCCTATTAATGTACTTACTAGCAAATTTACTTATTTAATTCCATCTGTTATCATTTAGAATTATTAATTGAAAAAAATGATATGCTAGAAATGTCCATTATACTAATTCTACTACCTAAACAATACACACCATTGATTATTTGACAGTACGTAGCCACATCCACACTTCTCTGCTGGTAGCATACTGCAATATTTATTATATTAACACACACATCGTACTCTGAGTGATTACAATGGCCTTTTCTTAGCTTTTAATTTTATTTAATTGTTGCCAGCTCTGGCAGTAGTTAATGCTGCTAAACGCTTTAATGTCAGGAGAGTATGCAATATGCAAAGCACATTAACCCTTTCACACACAATTATGTGATTTCGCATGATTGGGTTTATGGAGAGGGCACAGGATATTGAATGGTGCTATTACAGAGTATAAACAGTTTCCCAAACAATAAGCCATCATGTGAATCTGTGCACTGAAATTTGATAAAATGATGGCTCTTGGAATGGGGAAAGGGAAAAGCGGAAATATAAAAACTAGAATTTGCCATGAAATTGTTAAACATTAAAGTTGGCCAAACATGTTAGACCACCATCAACAGTAACAACTGAAACTGCCTGATCAGAGGCGGCACTAATGACTTAAAAAATAATAAATTTAAATAAAAAGTATTGACTTGGCAAAGTGGCTGATTGGAGAACAGCTACTCTTATTTTCAGCCAGCCACTGGCTGCAGTAGGTTTATAACAGTTTGCTAGTCTGTGGGGTTACCTACAAGTACATTGGCCCAACGACATTCCAGAAGAGTGTCCCTTTTGTCAGTAAATAGATGTACTGTATCATTTGTAACCAACATGGTGCCCAACATTGTCCATGAACTGTGATTATTTGTGTAGTGTTAATTTGCTTTGTCTTTAGAATTGCCAAGCTATGCAAATGGTATAGTGCACCATAGTGCACTACATTGATAGCTTGGAGTGCCAGTGGGGTTTTTTAACACCTTAATGGCTTGTTTAGTTCTGGATAGACTTATGTCATCAATACAAATAACAATAAGCAAACTGAATATTCAGTATTCAACTAAAAGGATATATAGAAAAATCGGGAAATGATAGCGCGCTAATGGCAGCAAATTCAACATAAACTTGAGAATTAAAATCACGATTTTAACTCATTTTAATTCTACCATTTGTCTGTTACTGTATATTTTAGTGGCCTGAAGAAGACATCTGCCCGGTGTCGAAACACGTAGCCATTTTAAGCTGTTGTTCATGTCCTTGGAGCAATAAACAGAACCAATTCATCTTAACCATCCACATTGTGATTTTTATTCTCAAGTTTATTTTGAATTTGCTGCCATTAGCGCTCTATCATTTCCTGTTTTTTCTATATATCCTTTTCAATTTTCCTCACCACCCACTGTGTGGGACTGTGTCCGGGTAAGAGCTGCAATTGGCCTGGAGGGCTCCTGATTGGAGTTTACTATTTGCACCAGATGGGTCACCATTTTTATATTTCTCTCAATATTCAACTAAAGTATTTATAAAACATTTCCTTGCAAAAACAATGCAATTATCTGTGTGAAATAGCCCTCCTGGTTTTAATAATGTATAGGTTTGTGCATGTCATTCCAGTGAGGCTCTGATGGTCATGGATGTCCAGTTTATATATTGTCATTTGGTGGCAAAACTCCAAATTAGCCTTATGAGCGCTTGTGTTTTTTTTTTGTGGAATGAGTTGTATTTTACAGTGACTCCATTTTTGGATACAAATTGTATAGTATAAATATATTTGTGTGTAGGTAGATACCGTATACACATACAGTCATGAAAAACAAAGTACAACCTCTGAATTATGGTTTTATGTATTCAGAAATAATAAAGTAACATCTGGTCCTTAGAAGGTCTTAAAATTGGATAAATACAACCTCACGTGTAAGCCTTTTAAACCTCCAATTTATTTTGGATATTAAAGGGCTTACAAATGTAACAGTGATTTTCCAGGTTTACAAGAAAATATCCCAAACTAATTTTTTTAGGGACCACTTCACTCCTAACTACCAATGTATATGTCCAATAGTGTTCTTGTTTGTGTTTTGTTTTTTTCTTTAACAATGGCACCCTGTGGGTGAGTTATGCCATACAGATCTGATAAATATGTTAAAATGCAGCTATTGGTGAAATACTGGTAGAGGAACACATAACATGGTAGTTCATTCTTTTTTGCTGCTGATTAAATATTATAATGAGTAGTTTGTGCTGTAAGGCAGAACAGCACATGCTTGTATGCATACAATATCTAATGCAATCCCAAGATATTATGACACAAGATACTGATTTATTTGTTTAACTTGGCATTTAATGCATATAGGTCACTTATATGAGCATGGGGTAATTCATCTTAACCATGTTCTCACAATCTTATGTAAAATGATGGTCCAGTTAGGGATGTGTAATAGACATGGATGGAATAGACCTTGCTTGCAGTTGCTGGATGCATGCTAATCCTAGGTTAGCAATGTGCTTGGCTCTTCAACTCTTCTCTTGTCCGTGGAAGTATTGATTGCTGAAAATCACCTCTTTATCATCAGCGCTTTGCCATTCTCATCATCCCTGCTTTAATGTGATGTGAAAATAGGAAGACCTCATTCTCTGAATATACGTTATATCAGCCAAATGACAAGACCTTTGAACACTCAACTTTATTGCTATGAAATCAATTCCCTGTAACATTTCAATTAGATTTATTTAATGTAATTTCTAATTGAAAAGGCAACAAATCAAGAGCCTTCCCCTGGCTTAGTTAATATTTCATGCTGATTGGAAGTCGCACACATAAAAGCTTCCTGCTGGATGAATTGTTTCCTTTTCTTCATTTAACTGATTATTGTTTGCACGGATTTCCGCCAAATATGAGGCTTACAAGAACCTCACAGTTATTTAGTTTTATGGCAACTAAATTGATCTAAGCATTAAACAGTTTTTTGTGATCAAACTATTTGCCCTTACTTAGTAGTATGCTATTCGCTATTACAATATAACTTTGCATAATTTCTCATAAATGGCTACATTTGATATAGGATATGCTTATCTTAATAGTGGGGAAATACACAAATCTGTTTTCCAGGATGTAATTAGGAAAACAATGTCTCTGCTCCCTGCCTCTAGGACAGCCCCCTTATACATCATTGTTTTCCTAATTACATCATGGAAAATAGATTTGCATATTCCCCAGAATCCCCCAGTGGAGCGAAAATGGCTTGTAAGTCTCCATACGCCTGCAAAGGCACTCTCTTTAAGGAATTTTCTTAGTCCCTGAACCTGGTCTACATTATCTTAATAGTGCAATGCAAACCAAACTATTGTCCTTCCATATGTTTTCTCTTACCTGGACATGTCAGTAAATGTTTTCACACAATAACTAGCTTTTCAAGACACTATAAAATCACAATATTGTGAAACAAAGTGATATGCTGTATGTATGGTTATGTTGTGTAGTTTCTTGTAAAACTTATGTTTCATTTTATGCAAAAAAACAAAACAAAACACTGCTATAAGTCACCCACCTGCAAATAGTGCCTCTCCTAAAATGTAAGTCATAGGGAAATCCTTGCTCAGACTTTAACCAAGCCTGGAATACTGTGGGGGATGTGATCTCTGGAGTTATGAGAACTGTAAATATCTTATTAATTTACACTGAATCAGTACAAGATGTGTAATGCAATATATTTTATATAATTAGTAGAATAATTCTCCTTATAAACACTAATATAAGAACATGTTTTGTGTAGGTAGTATATGTTCAAAGATACTGTTACAAGTATCTCTCTAGTCTCGCTCTTTATCTCTAGTCATAGAGACAGAAGAATGAATATCCTCTAAAAGTGATCTGTGATGGAACTCAGAACAGCAGTGTTTATATACTGTGGTATCACGTGTCTCTGTACGACCACCAGCTTCTGACAATAGGATGATATTATACAAAGGAACTATATGAATGTGCATTATAAGCTGATCATGATACAAGAGCATATGGTGATATTATATAACCTGTAATTGTGATTATTTGGTAAGAAGATAAACCAGTCAGTGTGTAGATGTTGGTTATTCAAGGTCATTTCCATCAGTATGCTATGGGTACTTCTGAAATGTCAACTCCCATTACATACAATTTTCACTTGTTGGCAAGTCTGTTTTTGTCTTGCACATTTAATGCTTTAAAATTGGAACAACATTTTACTATGTAGATCCAACAGAATCACCCCTAATAGGCATGTGCATAAATTGAGATTCAGTATTTCAAAATTAGGTTTTTAATAGGAACTTGTATGCGTCTCAGTGAATCTTATTATACTTATGTTCTAATATGTACAGCTGTAAATCCAAAGTGTCACTGAAATCTGGCAATGTTAATTGACTCAATGCCCAATCTGAAGCCGCATACATCTTCTTCTTCTCTCTTATCTGTCTTTGTAAATTGAAACTGTGCCCATATTCTTTGCGACAAGGTGCTTTCAATTGGCAGAAATGTGCATGGTAATTGGATTTTGCAGACTAATCGAAACATTGACAGTAGATTCATGTGCTGCAGCGTGATTGTATTCTTGTGCTTGTCAGGCATTGGAAAAGTACTGCAGAGTGGAAGGAGGCTATTCTGGCATCAAGGATGTTTATGCTACCCATCCCGCTCATGATGATGTGCAGCAAAGTTTCTACCTTGCAGAGACACTCAAGTAAGTACTGGCAGTGATCAAGAGGGCAATTAATGTAAAGCAGCAGCACGGATGAGGACAGGGCATTAACACTCTTGACATTCTCATAATGTTTCATGACACCGGAGCAGCAAAGGGCTGAATAATGTGAAGCAATTGACTACAAAGTGTGGTGACAGCACGAGGTGTATTCACGAAAAATTTAATTGGAGGTCAACTTTGCTTTTTTTCCTCGACATAAATTAAAACAGCTCATATTACTTTGTTAAATGTTTTCACGATATGGAAGTGTAACCTTCTCCTTTATGTTTTTTTTTTTGTTCTCTTCCATTTATAACTAGCTTACCAGATAGTTTACAGTAGGTGAATGAGAAGGACATAATATTAGGAGCAATATGTTAATACAAAATTATATAAAATGCCTGCATTAACAGCAATTTTCTGTTACTTTTAGAGAGCATTTAGGTACAAGCAAGAAGTTTTCAGAGTACAGGCACCTTTTGTGGCAGCCTGTGATCTGAGAATGGAATTCTTTATAGGTTGTGGCAGTATGCTGGCTGTCAGTGGTGTATTCAGAGGTTGTCAGAATACCTGTAAGCAGATTGTAATAGCATCTATATGTAGCAGATTGGCAATGCAGTGAAACAGAAAACATCTAAGGGCTCGTTCACATCTGCGCTCGGTCTCCGTTCTGCAGGTTTCCGTTTCCTGCACAAAATGGGCCCGAGATGGAAACCTGCCAGCATGTTTCAAGCCCATTCATTTGAATGGGCTTGAAAAGTCTGACTGTGTGCACCGGTGAGCATTTTATGCGCTCCGCAGCTAAACAGTTTTTTTTTAAATCGGACAAAGTCGGACATGCAGTACTCTGTGTCCGGTTTTAAAAAAAAAAAAAAATGGTTTCACTGCGAAGCACATAAAACATTCACCGGCGCTCACAGCTGGACTCGGCATGACAGGTTTCGTTCTTCTGCATGCAGAAGACAGAAATCTGAAAACAGAAATCGAACGCTGGTGTGAACCCAGCGTAAGGGCTCGTTCACATCTGCGCACGGGGTCTCTGCTTTCAGTTTTCCGTTTCCTGCCTGAAACTGGGCAGGAGACGGAAACCTGCAGGCATTTTTCAAACTCATTCAAATGAATGGGTTTGAAAAGTGTCTGTCCGTAAGTGCCGGTGAACATTTTGTGCTCTCCGTGGTGAAAGTTTTTTTTGTTTTAACAGGACACAGTCGGACATGCAGGACTTTGTGTCTGGTTCAAAAAAAAACAAACAGTTTAGCCGTGGAGAGCATAAAACGCTCACGGTCTGACAGGTTTCAGTCTTCTGTAGGCAGAACGGAGATCGGACGCTGGTGTGAACCCAGCGTAAATTCATAAATGTCTTTATGGGTATTCAGGTTTTTTTTACCCAAAGGAAACCTCCTTTATTATGCTAATGTTTCCACTAATATTATCTAGGAACTACACAGTATCCTTTGGGAACCTGTTGCTTCTCCAGACATAATTGTATCCCTCATAAAATAACAATTCTGGAGTATATTTTCCTGTTGTGGGGCCATCCCTACACATTGTGACATTGTCCACTCAGAACAGTGTCAGACTGTGAAGGGATATAGTAAAATGGTAACATCCAGTTGTAAATTTATATCTAAATATTCTGAAGGTATAACAGAGGAATTTATTATTATTATTATTATTATTATTATTATTATTATTATTAAATGATAATTAGAATTGTCAGCATTATTTTGTCTTAAACAGCAAATATTACACTTAATTTTACATTATCACTTCATGGATGAATTTAATATGAGAACAGTAGATTTTTCATTTTTGCATCTGCCCACATCATATTACATAATAGACTTATTCTGACATTCAAAATCTCTGCAACAGCTTCTTTTAACCAAACTTTGTATACAGACATTGTCGATCATCATATGAAAAAGGCTATTAAGAATTATCTCTTGGGCAAGTTAACACAGTCTATATTCTAATAACTACTGAAGTTTCTACTAATATAAAAGAGTCAATTTCATGGTCATCTCACTGCTACAGAGGGTTATGCTTGTACAAATCAGAGTCCACAGTTATAAACCCAGAAAGGCCATCAACACAACAGGGTTCCTTTAAAATAGAAATAAGTGGCTGTATCTTATTGGGACACCGCTGTGACCTTCTTTTTATTATGAGTGAGAATATGTAGTAATTGTACCTTTTATTATATACACGACACTGAAATGTTGCCACTTTACACCACTACATAGCAGGTGGGGAGAATCCGCCTACACTTGCATCAGTATCAATAGCTGTAAGGACTAAGCTGTTTACATTTGTACTGAAAGGATGTGTATTGGTCCATGAAGCTGCTTACACAGATGAAGGTGTGGACATATATATAATCTCTACCTAACTGCTGCTGTGTAACAATTCTATGCTTCAACGAATAACATTTGTAGAACTGTACACACAATTTGTAGGAGGCCTTGCCTGTATTTATATATGTGCCGGATTATTGCTGATATATTGAGGCATTCATTGTTGGTAAATGCCTTTCCATGATGTCACGTTAATGTACTTAAGTGAATAGAAAGCTATACAAACTCTTACACTTTTTGCTTTGCCGTTTCAGGTATCTTTACTTATTATTTTCGGATGATGATCTTCTTCCACTAGAACATTGGATTTTCAATACTGAGGCACATCCACTCCCCATTATCCAGAAGGCTGACAGAACGATAGAAACCATAGAGAAATAAGACAACGCAAATTGCTTTTTATACCGGAAATTCACTGCATTCCTTCTTTCTTAGATCCAGGACAGAGCACCCTTCTTTATGTCTATTAATCCTTTTTTTCCTTCTGAAGTTGTGAACCATCATTTTGCAGTCTGTCATGTTTACTTTAAGATTTTTGGGTGATTCTCGAGCCATTCCTTTGTGATCTAACCAATGACTGTGAATTCAAAGCACCTTTCTTCTTGGACATTCCATTTAGAGTTAGATGACCTTCTTCAGCCATAGACTAGAACAGTCTGCACTTTTTGTTACCGAGTCCTCTTTCCTTTCATTTGACTGCAAAGATCCTCCCTCCTCTGTGAGGAGATTGTCTGCTTTAAGCTGTAATATTTTGCCATGTTGCAAAAAGCCATAAAGATTAGTATAAAGAACGACTTTTTTTCCTTTCCAGTTAGATGTGAATCTGATTTGTCTGAAGCTCACGGCAGACAAATTGTGTAACTGTGACATCTTTCTCTTATGCGGGTTTTCTTTGGTAAAATGTTCCGAACTATTTCATTTCTAAGAAAAATGCTGTAGAAATGACTTTGTTCCATGCAGACATAACTGTATTTTTGGCAATGACCCAAGTTTTTTTTTTTTTTTTTTTTTTTTTTTTTTAACTTTAATCTGTGTTATATGGATAGCCATCTAATCTATTCAATGAAGATGTTCTTAAAGTATTTTGATTATAAAACTAGATTTATCTATATATATCTATATCTATAAATATCTGATCTATAGACAATCCAGGTGTGACACAATATAACATTCAGATTATTTTCCTAGGGCAATACGTCGCTTGTCCTTTATAGAAGATTTCATGTGACTGGAATATATTTTCAGAGCATAAGAACATTTGTAAACCAGTTTTATGAAATTATTTTCTGTTGTAACACGCATCTTTAAGGTTTTTCTGGATGGTAAAGGCATTTCATAACTACATTCCATGGACCAGAGTGACCACCAGTTTGTCGTCTACTTGGCCGATAATCCCTTGACTGTAGATGTCTGGTTGTTTTTATTTCTTTTTTTATGGAAATTATTCCCTTCAGTGAACTTTTGTTGGTGTCTTTGAGTCAGCGTAACTGATATTGATCTGCTTCATAGAATAAAAAGCATTTGTTTCAGTCATTGCGCTGGCAGATGCTGCTATTGAAGCAGGAAATATACATTTTTTTGTGCTACATGAAGTTAGCAGGGGCAATAGAAATAGTTGCAGTAACACTACTATTGTGTTTAGAAGAAGAAAACTAGACTAAGGGTGCATTCACACTACTGATACGGTGACTGATTCTGAACGTTAAAACACGTTCAGAATCAGCGCGTATAAAGCAAATCCTATTCGTTTC
Source organism: Leptodactylus fuscus (assembly GCF_031893055.1). Classification (NCBI taxonomy): domain Eukaryota; kingdom Metazoa; phylum Chordata; class Amphibia; order Anura; family Leptodactylidae; genus Leptodactylus; species Leptodactylus fuscus. The sequence continues at coordinate 101,263,726 of NC_134267.1, forward strand.
AATGGGAGCCGACATACGAGCGCCGGGCCCCTTCACACGGCGAGCCGTACACGCGAGCGCTTCCCATTCACTTCAATGGGAGCGCTCGTAGAGTAAAAAGCAGCCTATTCATTTCGATGGGGAGCGCTCGTATGCTGGCTCCCATTGAAATGAATGGGATCTGCTTTATACACACTGATTCTGAATGTGTTTTAACGTTCAGAATCAGTCACCGTATCCGTAGTGTGAATGCACCCTAATTCACCACAATATAAAAGTTCCATCTTGGGTGCCTGTATCAGCAGAGGGAGCAATGCTTGTCAACCAACCTCTGGCTGAGACTATAGAGTTCCAAATCTGATCAGATACAGTATATTCCCTCTTAAGGCTAAGGCCCCACGTTGCGGAAACACAGCTTCTTTTTGTTGCAGATTTTGCTGCAGTTTTTTTTTTAACCAATGCCAAGAATGGCTACAAAAAGAATGGAAAAAATATAGGAAGTTCTTATATTTCTCCCTTTTCCTCAATCTGCTCCTGGCTTTGGCTCAAAAAACCAAAGCAAAATCTGCACCAAAAAGCTGTGTTTCTGCAACGTGGGACTTTAGCCTAAAACTTGCAGGAGTGTCTGGGAATTGCCTTTTTATGTAGCCCTCATATTTGTGAAAAAACTTTGCATTATGTAATTTAAAAAATACTGCCCTCTACAGTCTATATTGAACTATGCTTTGTTGCATGTTAAAAGGAATCTGTTTAGGTGATTTGGGACACTAAACCACCCACAGATCCTTAGTGTCCCACCACTGTGTTATCAAGCCATCTGTACCCACAAAAAAAAAGAAAAAATAAGCTTTTTGCTCACCGTGCAGCTGTATGTCTCACACCGGGGCAGTTCTTTACTGGAGTCAGAGGAGTACACCTTGGCTTCAGTGCGCATGTCCCGTACCTCCAGCACTTGGGTTGTACATCCTCAACTTCACTGAAGAACTGCGCAGATGCTAGGAGCACCAGAGATGAGTCTTCAGTTTCATTTCTAGGTAACTATGAAGGTTTTATGTTTTTATTTTTTATTTTTGTTAAATGCAGGCACAATTGGTTTTATAACAGGGCGATTGGGGTGCTAACCTCCCAGTCTATAAGGATAAGCCAAATTGTCCTTGTTCCCTTTTAACATTGCAGAGTGGCTTACCGGACATCAACCATGTCTAAAAACTGTAACTAACTTTAGCTGACTCAGAGCTTCATATTAAACATAAGCTGTCAATTTCCAGTGTGAGGCAATGATACATTTTTAGTTTATTTTTCTTTTATCCTACTTTTCACCTAATGTGCATTCTTTGATAATAAACATGGGTTTGTGGAGATTTTCTGTTATTTCAATCCAAACACCGTATATATTGTCAAAACTGTTATTCTTGTGTTTTTGTTTTTTTTCTTTTAATAGATATACGTCCAATACCACTGAATTGCATAATGGCTGTGAATTGTTTTTCTCAGTACTTACTCAGTTATTACATTGCTAGGTCTTATCAGAAATACAATGAACAAGCAATATATTTTTTATATTGTAGCTACTTACACTTTCCTGTAGTATTACAACAGATCACTATAAAAGGAAACTAAGACCATGTAGAAGTCTATCAAAAAAAAAGGAGGGTGATCCACTCCGCTACAGGGGATATACCATGTTGTGGATCTGCACAGTTCTGTGGTCATTTTTGAACAATCTGTTGCCACAATGGACTTACAAGATGTGCTGATATATAGACTTGGCTTACCTACATTGGCAAACACATCTGCACACATAACAAGCATATATTAGATTATATACTATGGAGGTAGAGTTTGTAGTTGATGCCCAAAAAGACAGAATGATGCACTTTGGTTGCAATAGTTTTGACTGTGAAACCCTTATGTAACAGTGGGGCCATGTGTTCTTATCCTTATTGAGGAAATACATCCACAGCTGATAGTAGTAAGTATTTAATGCTACACCTTACAGTTTGTACTCTTCATTATTTCATTATCTTGGGTATGACTTGGTAATATTTAGCATATTGTGAAACGTGTCTTCATACCTTACATAGTATCAATTGTCTTTGGAGACTAGGTCTTATCAGCCAAGAAAATTGAGGGATTAGATTATTGACCACTGCTTAATAGTGGTTTTGGAAGGGAGTTCCCAAAATTTAACTTTGGGAGGAATCCTGTAGTCTTGACTACATGTGATGTTATCTCTAATGAATAGCTCTGATAACATGACCTAAATGCGCTTGTCCACACAGTTAAAACTCAGAGCCTAACACCTTTTCCTCTGCTGATTTTACAGCAGACACTGCAGCGGGGTCTCTAACTCAGGCTAAGTTCACATCTGCGCTGGGGACTCTGTTGTTCATTTTGCTTAACTAGTGTAACAGACCTAGTTCCTTTAGCCTTTATAATTGCTAGCTGGTAATTGCCTCTTTAAACTCTTTCCTTGCTACCTCGATTCATATTAATATAAATTATTCTGGTGACAACCTTACCCGGTTACTCTTCAAGGGCAGTGTGTGTCAGATAAATTAACCATGTAGGACAATTTTTTTTGAGTCTCGCCCAGTGCAGTTCTGAAGCCCTTTCCAAATAGAAACTTTCAAAACTGTTCTTCTCAGTGTTACACTTTTATATGGCTGTAAGGGTGAGTGCCGATACAGCAAGCATATCTTAAGAAATGTCTTAAGTTTGTAGAGTTGGCCTCTTATGACCTGCTCTCCGTTATAAATTACAGTACAGACATACATGTACAGCCAGCTTGTCTCAACTTCTCTGGAGTGCACAACAGGGTAGCGAGAGCATTTAATATTTGTGACACATAATACTTATCTGCCATACATTGTATAGAAGCTCTGTATCGAACAGCATATCAACCTAGCTTGACAGACAGGTTACAATTACCTGAATCAAACAGCGGTTTCCACTTGTGAATTGGTGCCTCTAATGGTGTTTTGTCAATATACAAATGAGCTGTTTGGAGCAACAAGCATGTTGTTTCTCCAACAATAGGTGGGTTCAGGCCTTTTAACCCAAATAGGTGGCACACTTCTGGTTTAGTTACTCCAGTAGACTACAATGGTCACATTTACTACTTTTGTTGTGTAACTGTCACAGGATTGTTCTAAGGTTTGCCAAAGACGTATTGAGCTACATGTAAATTCAAGTTAAAATACATTCCTCTGGATGCTTCTAAACTTGCACATCTCCTAAAGTTGTCATCTAGCCAAAGTCTAAGTCAGTGGCTCCATGAGCTGAAATAACATTGTACCATGTGAAGGAAACTTCCTCAGCAGCGATATTGCCTCCTCTCCACATGCAGGCAGCATATAATAAGCTTCTGTAACTGTTCTGTTGCTCATGTTCCATCTCACAGCAGATTTCCTTTTATATTACCATGCTTAATGTTAGAACATAAGGGTCCCCAGTCCATGGGCTTGTTTATACAGCTGTTATGCCTCTGTGCATAAGTCGTGCATACTAAGAACCATCTACAAAGCCTTCTCCTTGGCTCTGATTTCACAGAATGGAAGGGAATCCTATTCTTGTTACTAAGTGTACAGCTCCTGCACAAAGCCTTAAAGCATGCTTCCAATTTAAGAACAACTTTTAATAAATGTGTCCATATGAATACAAGAATAATCTGTTGTCTTCTCCACTTATTAGGCTGCTCTCATCATCCTTATTTTTTTACATAGACTCTGTATTACTACTTGTCTCATGCAGAACTCTATAAAGTGGGGAGGTGGGCTAGGAGGCTGTTAATTGATTCTCATCCCCATCCTGTGCATTGGTTGACTGTTGTCCCAAATCACACTAGTATATTGTACTAGTAATTTACTTGGTCATGGAAATTAAACACCATAGACTAATATGGAATTAGTAACTCTGCTTCCAAAATAGAGAAGGAAAAATTTCTTTAATGCATAGTACAGGCAAATACAAGAAACATATTTATGAAAAATTGTTATATGGAGGTACGTATACACTGAGTTACTTACATGGTTTCCTTGCTTCAGTGCTATTATACAATCCAAAAGAGAAGCACAAATGTTTATCTCACCAAGTAACAGATTCTAAAATCTTACAATGGTTTCACTCTGGATTGAAGTGTGGTGAATCTGTGACATAAGAAAAATACTTATTTTTTAGTGTTTTTCCACATAGACGCTGTAGATTTTCCTGCTGCAGAATTGTGGTAGAAAATCTGCAGTTTATATGTCCTATGGCAAGTCCCCTTAAAAGGAATACTACACTTTACATAAGGGCAATTCCTTTAATAACTTATTATTGAAAGTTCTCATTTTGTCGGGAGTATTTATGCTGTTATCTAAAGTATCGGCTCAGTGCACTGCAGACATGGTTTGATGTATACCCCAGCAGATCATAGAAGTCTGCAGAACATTGCTGAAGATTCTTGTAAGGTATTGAGATTGCTATCATTTTTGAAGCCAAGATTTCTGTCAGTTGAACATTTGCAAACTTCAAATCCAGTATGCTAGAGATACAGTATATTCATTTCTCCATTGAGATTGGTATGAAATTTTGGTCAATTTTATAGTATTTTTTTTCCTTAATATTCCTGCAGGCATTTTTATTTTCTTTGACTAATTTTGGTAGTTGGCACCATTTTTCTTTCTATGCATTGAAATTTATTTTTTACATTTCACCTTTATATGAATCTAAAAGTTTAGGGTTATGTAATAGATTAAAATGCACAATTTATAAGAATTATATTTGTAAAATTCTATTGTGAATAAAGTCTTTTATTCTACATGAAGCAATTGTAAAATCTTTTTTGTCATAATATAACTAATATATACATATATATATATATCATGGTAGCGCACTTGTACGGCCTAAGACGCAGATACGAAATATGCAGCAAAACAGGTTTATTTACAGAAAAAAAAACAGGAAAATAAACCTTGACTAAAGGCACAAAATGAGTAATATAAAATGCAGCCTCAACTTCAGACAAAAGCAAAATAAAATCCTGCTCGTCGGAGCAACTAACTAAACAGAAATGTTATCCTAACTATACATGGGGCTTACTTCCCAGGCACACGAATAAAACAAGCACAATAATGTCTCATTGGAGACAGGGTTACAGGACAGACCCAGCTGCCTCCTCTCACTCCCTGGATCTGCATTGGAGTGCTGGCACTGTAGGCTTTTTCTGGCTCAGTAATGAGCCAAGGACTCACACCGGCAGCTGAGGCCTACTCTAGATCCGCCCTGGACCACACATAAGTTAAAAGCCTGAGGGAGATATAGCAAGATTTCAGCACTTTGCCTGTCAGTAACATTATTCGTTTTGTCCTTATTTTGGTTTTTTAATGCTATCAAACTGCTATGTAAAAAAACATATTTATTGTATAAATGAATAATAAACCATTGGAGCTGCTAGTCACTGTATACTGCAGCCTACCTAAAGTTAATGTTGAGTGAGAGCGCGAATTGGTCAGGCTCTAACACTCATTAAAAGGTTTGCTTTTTTGGTTGTTATTAATAAACACACAAACGTTCGAAGTATCAATTTCCACCGTCAGGGCTCCAGGAACTGTAGGTTTCACTTCAATTAGATTTACTACTAAGCAATTATATTATCAATCTCCTGATGAACCTATGTGTTGAGGATTTTAGGAAGAGAAAGGCCAACATATGTCATTTTTCATTTCTTTTAATATAGTATTTCTCCTGATGCTATGGCTGCCCACTGTTTTTGGTCCACAACTAGGACTAGACTAGGACATTATAATTTGGGAGTTCCTTGAGGAGAATAGCTAACAACTATATGTTGGCCTTCTCATATGGGACTGGGAAACGTTATACTGGAGCCAGAGTGGGAAGGGGTTAAAGGGGAATGTATTATAAAAAAAAAAAAAATCAGTCTTCAATTAGGTTTTATAATAGACACATTTCTAACATTTTTATCTAAAGAACTTAATGTTGTTTTTTTTGTAAATCAGTTTTATTGAGCCATAACATCACAACAGAAAACCTACAAGGCACATTAGATAATATCGAAGCATAACAAGGCAAACAATAACAGAACAGCATTCAGGCTTGCCAGGTTAAATAAAAAAAGGGAATATACCATCTGTAATACATATGGTTATATGTATGATTAATACGCACATGGGGTTTCAAACCTAACATTACAAAGAGATCCACTTTTCTCATGTAGAGCTTTAAGCAGGAAAGGGGCCTAAATTGTACATAGAAACAATTAGATGCTAACCCACTAAAAAAAAGTATTGAACCTTAGGGAATGGACAATATTGGTGGTTTCAATACAGTGGTTTAAAAAATTATAATAAAGGGGCGACACTGTGGCTCAGTGGTTTTTTTTTTATAACTCAAATTTTTATTGAAAATTTTTTTAAACAATAAGAAAAGAAAAAACAATTACAAGTTACAAGGCGAACACCCGCCCTGCGAACAGAAAAAGCACACAGTGCAATACAAAATACAATCAGAAGAATAAAAAAAAAAAAAAATTAAAGACAAAGAAAGCAACATAGAAAAAAAAGAAAAAGGAAAAAAGGGGGGGGGGGAGGGAGGGGTTAGTGGGACAGATGAGTGGGGGAGAGGACTAAATGTGGGGGGTGAAAGGGTAGGTAGGGGTGAGTGTGAGCAGTCAGGAAACCAGTGAGAGCGCTCGCCAGGTCATCCATACCACAGCCAGTTGGGAAGGGCTCGGGAGCAACCACTGGTCAAATACCTGAGACGAACAACAAGAGTATCAATCAGAGGAGGGGTCAGAGCCCAGGAGCGTCCGGTACTCTGCAGACTGTTGAAACCTGAACCAGTAGAACCAGGTTTTGATGTACGCCTCAGTCGTGCCATGCAGGAAAGACGTGAGATTTTCCATGCGCATTATCTTGTTGACCTTCGAAATCCAGAGGGAGAGAGGAGGAGGATCCACTCGTTTCCAAAAAAGGGGGATACAAGCCCGGGCAGCGAGGATCAGGAATCTAAGTAGGGAACGCTTAAAGACCTTTACAGAAGACTCACAATGATTAAGGAGGAACAGGGCAGGGCCCAAATGGTGAGAAGTTTCAGTAAGCTGGAGGGTTATCCGCTTGACCCCCTCCCAGAAGGACGAAAGGGCAGGACAGGACCAAAAAATGTGTAGCAGCGTGCCTTCCTCGTCGCCACAGCGCCAACATAATGGGGAGACCTGAGGAAACATAGCATGGAGTCTCGTAGGAACCCTATACCATCGGGACAAGATTTTGTAGCTGGCCTCCTGGTGGCGAGAGCTGATGGAAGCAGTATGAGAAAGGCGAAAAATGCGCCTACGCTGCTCCTGAGAGAGGGAAAGGGATAAGTCAGATTCCCATTTCAACAAGAACGGCGGAACAAAGTCCTCCGGAGGTTCAACCAGGATCCGGTAAGTGAGCGAGAGGGAGTGGCGAAGGGGGCCAGCACCAACAAAAATCTTCTCCAAGGGGGTAGGTTCGACGCGGAACTCTGCAGGAGCAGGGAGAGAATGTAAAAAGTGACGAAGTTGCATCCCCCGCCAAGCATCCAAAGGGGGCAGCTCAGGAGGGGCCTGGGAATTCAGAAGTGTAGTCCATCCCCCAGCGTCCTGGAAGTGACAGGCACGGAAAATCCCATGACGGCGCCAATTACGAAAAACTCGGTCAAACATTCCAGGTGGAAAGGCAGGATTGCCCAGCACTGGGAAAAGAGCGGAATCCTTAGGGAGGAGAGTGGCGCGAACAAGGCCCCTGGAGCAAATCCGAAGCGTGGGACCAAGGGTAGGGTGAGAAAAGAGAGATGACAATGAGGAGGAGTCCAGCCATGGGGCAACCTGCAAAGGGATCGGAGAGAATGCCTGTTCGATGTAGACCCAAGGTTTAGAAACAGCATGCCTACACCAGTCCACGACACGAGTCAGGTGGGTAGCCAAGTAATAGGACTTCAGGTCCGGAAGCGATAAACCACCGCAACTCTTGGGACGAAAGAGAAAAGCCTTGCTCACTCGGGCGGGTCTGCCCGACCAGATGAACTTCAATTGGACGGAAGTGAGGGATCTAAGAAAAGACAGAGGGATGTGAATGGGAAGCGCCTGCATCAAGTAGAGAAGACGAGGGAGAATGTTCATTTTAAAAATCGCGCATCTCCCGAACCAAGTAAAGGCTCCAGTGGACCATCGAGTACAATCAGCCCTGATAGACGCCAGAAGTGGGGGGAAGTTGCAACGAAAGAGATCTTTCGGGTCCGGAGTAAGATAAACCCCCAAATATTTGAGAGAAGTGGGGGCCCAATGAAAAGGGAAAGATTGACTCAAGGAGGTGGCCGCCGAGGAGGAAAGGGTCACATTAAGGGCTTCCGACTTCGAAAAGTTGATTTTAAAATTCGAAAGGGTCGAGTAAACCTGAAAGGCAGACATCAGAGCTGGAAGAGAAACATGAGGGGAGGAGAGAAAAAATAGCAAGTCGTCTGCATAAGCCGCCACTTTGTATAAACAGGAAGAATGAGCAGCGCCTGAGATGTTCGGGTCGGCTCGAACCTGGCGGAGGAAGGGTTCAAGAGTCAGGACGAAAATGAGAGGCGAGAGGGGGCATCCTTGCCTAGTGCCATTTCGGATAGGGAAGGACTGGGACAATAAACCGTTCACCCTAACCATCGCTGTAGGGAGAGAGTATAGAGCCATGATCCAACTCATCATGCGATTTCCAAGACCAATATGTAACAGGGTCTCTTCCATGAACCGCCAGTTGACCCTGTCGAAGGCTTTCTCAGCGTCAGTTGAAAGAAGCATGAGAGGAGAGCCCGATTGTTTAGCCCCATACATGAGGTTGATAGCTTTGGTAGTATTATCTCGAGCCTCACGGCCGGGTAAAAATCCAGCTTGATCCGCGTGAACAATATTTCCTAACAAGGGCGATAAACGCGTCGCAAGGATCTTGGCTAAAATTTTTAGGTCAACATTGATTAGCGAAATGGGGCGGTAGTTAGAGCACAGGAGAGGGTCCTTTCCGGGTTTGGGGATAACCGCTATGTGAGCACACAGGGAGTCACGACAAAGGGCCGAGCCATCGGTGAGAGAATTGAAAACTTTCAACAGTCTGGGGCGGAGTTCAGGGCCAAGTTTCTTATAGTATACCAAGGTAAGGCCGTCTGGGCCTGGGGCCTTACCCGTTGCCATACTGGAGATAGCTAAAGAAATTTCCTCTTCAACAATAGGAGATTCCAAGGCCGTCAATTCCTCTAGAGACAACGACGGGAGACCAGAGGAGGAGAGATAAGAACGAATGCGATCTCGGAACTCCGCTTCAGGGAGAGGAGAAGGGCCAGAGTTTACAGAATACAAAGAGGCAAAAGTAAAAAGCTGAGAGGAGATACGACCCTTGACCATAACAAGTCTCCCCTCAGAATCAGTGCGAGTCTCCAAATGTTCCCAAGGCAGGGAGCGAGAAATCAAGATACTAGTCCCTCTGGATTTCGGGTCAGGAGAAGAGCTATGATATGCATGAGGAAACCAAGCATTAGTCAACTTGTATGGCTTGGTAGAGCAATGGTGAGTTTCCTGCAAAAACACAACATGAAGGCGCTTACCTTTGAGCAGATTGAAGAGTACGGAGCGCTTCTCTGGACTATGAAGGCCTCTCACATTGAGGGAGCCCACGGCGATGGAGGAAAGGCGATCAAGCGGAGGCATGGAGGGAGACGGGCTTTCCCAGCTCACACCCTAGGAGCAGAGAGAGAAAAGAAAAAAAAAAAAAGGGGGGGGGGAGGAAGGGGAGAGGGCGAAGAATTGAAGAGGGTAAAGGGGAGGGAAAGAAAAAAAAAAAAGAGAGAAAAGTAACAGAGTAGAGGAAGGAGAGCAGTAAAGAATGAGGGGGGGGGGAGAAAGGAAAGGGAAAAAGAACCAAGAGTAGAACAAATCTAACTACCCCTAGACAAATGGGCCAGGGGCACAACAACAGACAGGAAGGAGTGAGGGAGTAAGAAAAGATGGGGGGAGAAGTGGGCCCGCAAGCACCACGAGTGTACCTGGTAAGGAAGACCCTATGCCCCCACCCCCAACAAAGTGTAAAGGGATAGGAAGCACAGGGCTACAAACTGACTCTAAGGTCCAAATAACAACATTGTATAAAAACACAGCAATACCAACAACAAGGGCCATCTATAAAGCCCAGCAGGAACAGGATCAAGAGGAACAGAGTAGTCACAAAACAAAATAAACATAGTGAAAATGTCCACCAACCGCGAAACAAGTCCAAGACCACTCAACATAAAAGGATATTAACACTGTCCTGTGGGCAGATCAAAGACCGGCGGCATGAGAGCTCATGCTTCAATGGGAAGCTGAGCTGAGAGATCTGGTTGGCGGAGCGGAGACCCAGGCGGATCCGGTATTGGAAGACGTCGTGGAGATGAGTTTCGCCGAGGTCTCTCTCTGGAAGCAGCCGAAGAAGAACGCCTGGAACCGCGGCCGCACCTGGGTATAGTAGGGCGGGAGGAATCCAGAGCAAGCCAGTTCGGGACTGAGACAGGGCGCACATCCAGGGAGGCAAACAAATCAGGCAAGTCCGCCGGGGAACGGACAACAATCGAAGACGAGCCAACACGAACAATCAAATGGAAGGGATGACCCCACCTATAGGAACCTCCACAGTCCTTAATCAGAGTCAACACCGGCTGAAGGGCACGGCGCATCGCCAATGTGCGGGATGAGACGTCTGGGTAGAGCTTGACAGAGGCATTCTCAAAAGGCACCGATCCCATATCCCAGGCACACCTCAGGATGTGTTCCTTGTCCGTGAAGTAATGTAGTCTACACAGAACGTCTCTAGGATTAGCAGGGTCAAGCGGGCCAGAACGTTGGACTCTATGCACACGGTCCATCATGAAGGTAGCATCCAGCGGGCGTTGAGTCGCCATATTGAAAATGGTATTAATACGGCTGATCAGATCATCCTGAGGGCCTTTTTCTGGCACTCCTCGTAATCGAATATTATTTCTGCGACCCCGGTTCTCCTGGTCATCCAGGAGCAAGGCAATTTGTTGAAGGCGGGCCTCAGAGTGGGTTTGATTGCTCTCCACTGCAGACAGGCGTTGTTCCAAAGAGGACAGTGTTTGATCAGTAGCGTCAGCCCTAGTAGTAAGTTGAGACACATCAGACTGGATCGCACCGAGGGCCTGTGCCTGGGATTGTTCCATTCGGGAAACTACAGCATCCAGGTCCTGTTTAGTGGGCAGAGCTTGAATAAGGTCCCGAAGTAGCTGAAAGTCCGCAGAGGCAATATGGGCTGCCGAGCAGGGCAGGGAGGCCGAATCCATGGATTGCACGTCATGTCCAGGGAGGGTGGCAGACAGTGAAGGAGGTGGCTGCGATTGGCGAAGCGGAGGAGATGGAGGAGCCATGTCATCAGTGCCAGACCCAGTAGCCGAGGTTCCAGATCGGGACAGGAAGGTAGAGATTGACGGTGAGTGAGTAAGAGAGCGACTCGGCGTGCGGGAAGGAGCAGTAGAGGTGTTAGGACGTCTTCTGGACATATCACAATGAGAAGCGACCATAGAAGGTAAGGAAGGTACACTCGCAGTATCACCAGGCCTTACATGAGGCGGTCACACAGTTCCATAATCAAACCTGGTACCCATGAGGTGCAAAAGGAGCAATGGGAGAAGTGCTAGTTCCGTGGGGATATACTGCAGAACGTGGAACACACAGCAAGTGGAGGAAGGTGAGGAGCCCCCCCTGATGGTGGAGTAGGGGCTCAGCACTCCCTTCACACCACTGCAGTGCACGACAACAAAAAAAAAAAAAAATTCCCTGCTAGAAAGGTCTCTGAAGAGGGTAAGAAAGTCCAAAAAACAGTAGGGAGTACTCACAGAGTTAGCAGAATGTCCCAGCAGAAAGTGTCAGGATGGGAGCCAAAACAGCGGGGGGGGGGGGGGGGGGGGTGAGGTGTCTCCACTTCAGGCAATGCAGGGAGGCCAGGCAGCAGGTAGAGCAAGGGGTTCAGAGAGCAGAAGAGTTCCCTTACACACTGCATTAACCCCTTCACCAGTGGAAGTGTTGTCAGTTAGTCCCAAGGGACACTGTCTATGTGTGCCAGATGTAAAGGGAGGGGGAGGGAGGCTCACATCAATAGTGCAGACAGAGCAAGGGTTCTCAGACCTTCAGCTATGGCCCTCTAGTATAGCAAGTTTACTGTTGTCCTGAGTGGAGAAGTATCAGTCCGTACATCCAGGTTCCCCTCCCCCCTTAGGCTGTAGCTGCAGTGGCTCCTGGTGTCTGCTGCAGGTGACGTTTATGTAGCAGAGCCTTGTTAGTATACTATGCAGCCTGGGAGGATGGTGGTGCGTCTGTGTCTCTCCCCGTGTGTTACCGACCTGAGCGCTTCAGCAGGCTGGGGTCAGATGCAGGTCAGAGCTTTCAGGCTGACACTTCCAGCAGGCCTCTCCGCAGGATTCCCTCTCTGAGGATGATGTCCCAGTGAAGCAGTGCAGTCTGTAGAAGGCCCACTGTCCCCCTGTCACTGGACAAGAGAACAGAACAGCAAGGCAGTGCAGTGGAGGAGAGGTGCTGCGAGAGGACTCTCCGTGTGTGTGCAGCAGCCGGAATCAAGATGGCGGAAGGCTTCAATCCGGACAGGTAGGCCGGAGATTCAAAGACAGCAGGCTCTGTTCGGAGGTGCCTGAAGTCGCCCCAAAAGTAGCTGTAGGGTTGGGGGATGTCCCTTGGAGCACAGGTCTTGAGTTTAGTGGCTTGGATCGGGTAGATGGTGATAGAGTAAGTCTGTAGTTAGCAGAGCTTCTATCTAGCACGTCTGCTCGTCCTGACAGCTAGGCCACGCCCCCCTGTGGCTCAGTGGTTAGAATCCTGCTAGAGACATCATCTACAAGGCTTTTGTATGTTCTCTCTGTGTTTGCATGGATTCCCTAAGGTTTCCTCTGTGGACTTTTCAAGAAAAAAAAAAAAGTATGGTTCTCCCTATAGGTAACCTAACATAGTTGCAAGAAGACTAAGGGTGCATGCACACTGAGTAACGCCGGGCGTGTATGAGAGCCGTACACGCCGGCATTACAGCAGACTGCCGAACACTTCCCATTCACTTCAATGGGAGCGCTCGTAACAGCGGCGTTTACGAGCGCTCCCATTGAAGTGAATGGGAAGTGTTCGGCAGTCTGCTGTAACGCCGGCGTGTACGGCTCTCATACACGCCCGGCGTTACGTAGTGTGCATGCACCCTAAGAGATAATGTAATAAATGTGGACATGAGGAACGCTGCCAACTTGATGTCAAAAACAACATAATTTCTTTATAGTAAATGTATCTCCACGAACCACTTCGATATCCACAAAAAATCCCTTAAATGGAGGATGATCGTATCGGTGATAAATTATATTGTGTAATGAGCTCCCAGCAACTTAGTATACACAATGTTATAGTAAATGCTCTAAATAAATATAATTAAGTGGTGTCTCGCACTAGACTAGTCTTCCTATATACTGAGCAGTGACTATACTATATACTATACTCTAGAGAGATAAATGTCCCAATAGCTTCCAATGCAATTACTATAAATGTTACAACATATTAGATAGATTTTTTTAAAAAAGTAAAACCCCTGTACCTATGTCAGGCCTCAAGGTGCAATAAAGATAGGCCAATAGTTTCAACACAATGCTGCAACAATACGGTCATTCTGCACATGCGCAGCTGCTGGAAAGCAATAACCTGTTCGTGGGCATTCCAGATGTAGAACCAAGATAACTGGCAATAAAAGTTCTTGCATATGGACTATCTCCAATCCAATAGTTAATTCTATACATCATATAGAATTTTGGATATCAGTTTCTGTATAACAGCTTTTCATTACCTTTCAATTAGTTTAAGTGATTACATACGCAAAATGGGGCTCCTTGGGCAGATGGAAGCTACAATCACAATACTAATGCCAGTGCTTATGGGCCCCGATGCAGCTGCACCCGCTGTACCCCCTCGAGTTACACATCTGTGCGGGTACCAACTGAGGATAGGTGGCCCTTAATGAAACCTACCTGGTCTTGATTGACCAGAAGGGGTACAACCACTGCTAATTGATCAGCTATTATTTGTTTAATCTTAAAATAAGCCTAAAATTGCCTGGCTTATTGGGGTTATGTAAACTGACATTAATAACACCAGTCTTCAAAAATCTGCCTCACTTGAGTGTATATTGGGAAGTAGTCTACTACTAAAATGATTATAATTGTTGTTAGTCAGTCCTTCAGTCCCTGTGGCCATATGGGGCTTATGGGTTCTAATGGCCTGACAGATTTTGGTGGTCGTGATTGGAGCAGAATGCGAGGACAGTTGTGCAGTTCCCAAGGGCGATTATTAGAGATGAGCGAACAGTGTTCTATCGAACTCATGTTCGATCGGATATTAGACTGTTCGGCATGTTCGAATCGAATCGAACACCGCGTGGTAAAGTGCGCCATTACTCGATTCCCCTCCCACCTTCCCTGGCGCCTTTTTTGCTCCAATAACAGCGCAGGGTAGGTGGGAAAGGAACTACGACACCGGTGACGTTGAAAAAATGTAGGCAAAACCCATTGGCTGCCGAAAACATGTGACCTCTAATTTAAAAGAACAGCAACGCCCAGCTTCGCGTCATTCTGAGCTTGCAATTCACCGGGGACGGAGGTTTCCGTCCAGTTAGCTAGGGCTTAGATTCTGGGTAGGCAGGGACAGGCTAGGATAGGAAGGAGAAGACAACCAACAGCTCTTATAAGAGCTAAATTCCAGGGAGAAGCTTGTCAGTGTAACGTGGCACTGACGGGCTCAATCGCCGCAACCCAGCTTTCCCCGGATCCTGAATGGAATACACTGACAGTGTATTCCCGTATACCCTATATATACACCCCCGATCCCCGTTCCAATGGTGTGCCACCCCACCTTCACCCCAGAAATACACTGCAAGTCCCCTAGCAATAGACAAACGATTCAGGATATAAATAATCCCAAAAAAAGGTATGAAGTATTCAACATACACAAAAAGTATTATAAAATGACATACTTTATTATCATTAATAAAAAGTTATATAAACATATAAAGACACATAGAACACCAATAATTCAAACGAAAAGGACAACCCACAGATACGGGTGTAGCACTGTCAGACCACTAGAGTAAAAATACACAATGACACTAAGAAACTATCTGTTACCCACATGACAAAATGGGCACATATACATATCTAGGTGTACATCATCTCCCTCCTAAAGTATGTAAGTATATGCAATATAAGGGAGGAGAGAAAAAATATACTCACAGAAAAAATATATACCAGGGGGTAGGGGAGACCCAGTATAATCATGCAAAGTAAATGCTATACATGTTCATCCATACCCTTACATGGCATATCTGAATAAACTCGATAGTAAAGAGACATGAAAAGTTAGTCCTCAACATAGATTGGCAGAAAGCCCAACAGACATGCCTAAGGGAAAGAACATAAATCCCTTACCCATAATAAAGTGATCTGCAGGAGCCCGTAGCTGTGGGGAGTCCTAGCCCGACGCGCGTTTCGGCCGTATGACCGGCCTTCTTCCGGGGCTATATACACCCACTATTTTTGCTACTGCCATATAGTGCCATTGTCTGACTGGGAATTCAAAGAATATATTGGGGTTACAAATACCCTCATTTCTTGCTACTGGTATATAGTGCCAGTTTCTGACTGGTAATTCAAAGAATATATTGGGGTTATAAATACCCTCATTTCTTGCTACTGCCATATAGTGCCAGTTTCTGACTGGTAATTCAAAGAATATATTGGGGTTCTAAATACCCTCATTTCTTGCTACTGCCATATAGTGCCAGTTTCTGACTGGTAATTCAAAGAATATATTGGGGTTATAAATACCCTCATTTCTTGCTACTGCCATATAGTGCCAGTTTCTGACTGGTAATTCAAAGAATATATTGGGGTTACGTGCACCCACAATTTTTGCTACTGGTATATAGTGCCATTGTCTGACTGGGAATTCAAAGAATATATTGGGGTTACAAATACCCTCATTTCTTGCTACTGCCATATAGTGCCAGTTTCTGACTGGTAATTCAAAGAATATATTGGGGTTACGTGCACCCACAATTTTTGCTACTGGTATATAGTGCCATTGTCTGACTGGGAATTCAAAGAATATATTGGGGTTACAAATACCCTCATTTCTTGCTACTGCCATATAGTGCCAGTTTCTGACTGGTAATTCAAAGAATATATTGGGGTTATAAATACCCTCATTTCTTGCTACTGCCATATAGTGCCAGTTTCTGACTGGTAATTCAAAGAATATATTGGGGTTATAAATACCCTCATTTCTTGCTACTGCCATATAGTGCCAGTTTCTGACTGGTAATTCAAAGAATATATTGGGGTTATAAATACCCTCATTTCTTGCTACTGCCATATAGTGCCAGTTTCTGACTGGTAATTCAAAGAATATATTGGGGTTATAAATACCCTCATTTCTTGCTACTGCCATATAGTGCCAGTTTCTGACTGGTAATTCAAAGAATATATTGGGGTTACGTGCACCCACAATTTTTGCTACTGGTATATAGTGCCATTGTCTGACTGGGAATTCGAAGAATATATTGGGGTTACAAATACCCTCATTTCTTGCTACTGCCATATAGTGCCAGTTTCTGACTGGTAATTCAAAGAATATATTGGGGTTACGTGCACCCACAATTTTTGCTACTGGTATATAGTGCCATTGTCTGACTGGGAATTCAAAGAATATATTGGGGTTACAAATACCCTCATTTCTTGCTACTGCCATATAGTGCCAGTTTCTGACTGGTAATTCAAAGAATATATTGGGGTTACGTGCACCCACAATTTTTGCTACTGGTATATAGTGCCATTGTCTGACTGGGAATTCAAAGAATATATTGGGGTTACAAATACCCTCATTTCTTGCTACTGCCATATAGTGCCAGTTTCTCACTGGTAATTCAAAGAATATATTGGGGTTATAAATACCCTCATTTCTTGCTACTGCCATATAGTGCCAGTTTCTAACTGGGAATTCAAAATGCGCAAGGCTCCCGGAAAGGGACGTGGACGAGGCCGTGGGCGAGGTCGGGGGAATGGTTCTGGGGAGCAAGGTAGCAGTGAAGCCACAGGGCGTCCTGTGCCTACTCCTGTGGGGCAGCAAGCATTGCGCCACTCCACAGTGCCAGGGTTGCTTGCCACATTAACTAAACTGCAGGGTACAAACCTTAGTAGGCCCGAGAACCAGGAACAGGTCTTGCAATGGCTGTCGGAGAACGCTTACAGCACATTGTCCAGCAGCCAGTCAGACTCTGCCTCCTCTCCTCCTATTACCCAACAGTCTTGTCCTCCTTCCTCCCAAAATTCCCAAGCTTCACAGAACAATAACCCCAACTGTCCCTGCTCCCCAGAGCTGTTCTCCGCTCCTTTCATTGTCCCTCAACCTGCCCCTCCACGTCACGATTCCACGAACCTAACAGAGGAGCATCTGTGTCCAGATGCTCAAACACTAGAGTCTCCTCCATCTCCGTTCGATTTGGTGGTGGATGACCAGCAACCCACCCTCATCGACGATGATGTGACGCAGTTGCCGTCAGGGCATCCAGTTGACCGGCGCATTGTGCGGGAGGAGGAGATGAGACAGTAGTTGGAAGAGGAAGTGGTGGATGATGAGGACACTGACCCGACCTGGACAGGGGGGATGTCAAGCGGGGAAAGTAGTGTGGATGTTGAGGCAGGTGCAGCACCAAAAAGGGTAGCTAGAGGCAGAGGCAGAGGTCAGCAGCTTAGGCGAAGCCAGGCCACACCCGGAATCTCCCAAGATGTTCCAGTTCGTACCCAGCCCCGAAAAACTCCCACCTCGAGGGCACGTTTCTCGAAGGTGTGGAGTTTTTTCAAGGAATGCGCCGAGGACAGATATAGTGTTGTCTGCACAATTTGCCTCTCGAAATTGATTAGGGGCTCTGAGAAGAGCAACCTTTCCACCACTTCAATGCGCCGTCATTTGGAATCCAAGCACTGGAATCAGTGGCAGGCAGCAACGGCAGGACAAAGGCCGCCTGCCGTTCACGCCACTGCCACTGCCTCTGCCTCTGCCACTGCCACTGCTGACTGTGCTGGCGATGCACTCCAGAGGACGAGCCAGGACACCACTTCATCTGCCTCCGCCACTTTGTTGACTTCTTCCTCATCCTCCCCTGTTCCTGTCTTATCTCCTTCTCCTGCACCATCAAAGGCACCATCAGGCGCTTCTTTACAACAACCCACCATCTCTCAGACATTGGAGCGGCGGCAGAAATACACTGCTAACCACCCACACGCGCAAGCCTTGAACGCCAACATCGCTAAACTGCTGGCCCAGGAGATGTTGGCGTTCCGGCTTGTTGAAACTCCCGCCTTCCTGGACCTGATGGCAACTGCGGCACCTCGCTATGCCGTCCCTAGCCGTCACTACTTCTCCCGGTGTGCCGTCCCCGCCTTGCACCAGCACGTGTCACTCAACATCAGGCGGGCCCTTAGTTCCGCGCTTTGCACAAAGGTCCACTTGACCACCGACGCGTGGACAAGTGCATGCGGACAGGGACGCTACATTTCACTGACGGCACACTGGGTGAATGTAGTTGAGGCTGGGACTGCTTCCCAAACTGGCCCGGTGTATCTCGTCTCCCCGCCTAACATTCCTGGCCGAGAAGAACACCCCCCTCCTCCGCCACCGCCTCCTCCTCCGCTGTTAGATTGACCCCAGCTACGAGTTGGAAACGTTGCAGCACTGGCGTTGGTAGACGTCAGCAGGCTGTGCTGAAGCTGATCAGCTTGGGGGACAGACAGCACACTGCCTCCGAGGTGAGGGATGCCCTCCTCGATGAGACGGCAATATGGTTTGAGCCGCTGCACCTGGGCCCAGGCATGGTCGTTTGTGATAACGGCCGGAACCTGGTAGCAGCTCTGGAGCTTGCCGGACTCCAACATGTTCCATGCCTGGCCCACGTCTTCAACCTAGTGGTGCAACGTTTCCTAAAGAGCTACCCCAATGTTCCAGAGCTACTGGTGAAAGTGCGGCGCATGTGCGCCCACTTTCGCAAGTCGACAGTAGCCGCTGCTAGCTTAAAATCTCTCCAGCAACGCCTGCATGTGCCACAACACCGGCTTTTGTGCGACGTCCCCACACGCTGGAACTCAACGTTTCAGATGTTGAATAGAGTGGTTGAGCAGCAGAGACCTTTGATGGAATACCAGCTACAAAACCCTAGGGTGCCACAAAGTCAGCTGCCTCAGTTTCTCATCCATGAGTGGCCATGGATGAGAGACCTTTGTGACATCCTACGGGTGTTTGAGGAGTCCACAAGGAGGGTGAGCTCTGAGGATGCGATGGTGAGCCTTACAATCCCGCTCTTGTGTGTTCTGAGAGAATCCCTGATTGACATCAGGGATAACTCAGATCACACAGAGGAGTCAGGGATAGCATCCGATCCGTCACAGCTGGAGAGTAGGTCCACACATCTGTCCGCTTCATCGCGTTTAATGGAGGAGGAGGAGGAGGAAGAAGAGTTGTCCGATGATGTGATGGTGATACAGGAGGCTTCCGGGCAACTTCGAATCGTCCCATTGTTGCAGCGCGGATGGGTAGACATGGAGGATGAGGAGAAAATGGAGATTGAACTTTCCGGTGGGGCCAGAGGAGTCATGCCAACTAACACTGTGGCAGACATGGCTGAGTTCATGTTGGGGTGCTTTACAACCGACAAGCGTATTGTCAAAATCATGGAGGACAACCAGTACTGGATCTTTGCTATCCTTGACCCCCGGTATAAAAACAACATCTCGTCTTTTATTCCGGTAGAGGGGAGGGCCAATCGCATCAATGCTTGCCACAGGCAATTGGTGCAGAATATGATGGAGATGTTTTCAGCATGTGACGTTGGCGACAGGGAGGGCAGTTCCTCCAGTAGGCGACCAAGTTCTCACCGGTCCACACAAACGAGGGGCACACTGTCTAAGATCTGGGACACCTTGATGGCACCCCCTCGCCAAAGTGCCGCCACGGAGGGTCCTAGTGTCACCAGGCGTGAGAAGTATAGGCGCATGTTGCGGGAATACCTTTCCGACCACAGCCCTGTCCTCTCCGACCCCTCTGCGCCCTACACGTATTGGGTGTCGAAGTTGGACCTGTGGCTTGAACTTGCCCTATATGCCTTGGAGGTGCTGTCCTGTCCTGCCGCCAGCGTCCTATCTGAGAGGGTGTTCAGTGCAGCCGGTGGCATCATCACTGACAAGCGCACCCGTCTGTCAGCTGAGAGTGCCGACCGGCTCACTTTGATAAAAATGAACCACCACTGGATAGAGCCTTCATTTTTGTGCCCACCTGTGTAAAGCACCCCAACATGAAACTCCATGTCTGTACTTAACCTCTCCAATTCCTCCGCATCCTCATACTCATCCACCATAAGCGTTGCACAATTCTGCTAATACTAGGCTCCCTCCACCCTGATTTCCCCCAACTCTGCTGGTTAGAGGCTCCCTCCACCCTGATTTCCACCAACTCTGCTGGTTAGAGGCTCCCTCCACCCTGCTTTCCCACAACTCTGCTGGTTAGAGGTTCCCTCCACCCTGCTTTCCCACAACTCTGCTGGTTAGAGGCTCCCTCCACCCTGATTTCCACCAACTCTGCTGGTTAGAGGCTCCCTCCACCCTGATTTCCCCCAACTCTGCTGGTTAGAGGCTCCCTCCACCATGAATTTGCCCAAACTGGGCTGGTTAGAGGCTCCCTCCACCATGAATTTGCCCAAACTGGGCTGGTTAGAGGCTCCCTCCACCCTGATTTCCACCAACTCTGCTGGTTAGAGGCTCCCTCCACCATGATTTCCCCCAACTCTGCTGGTTAGAGGCTCCCTCCACCCTGCTTTCCCACAACTCTGCTGGTTAGAGGCTCCCTCCACCATGAATTTGCCCAAACTGGGCTGGTTAGAGGCTCCCTCCACCCTGATTTCCCCCAACTCTGCTGGTTAGAGGCTCCCTCCACCATGAATTGGTCCAAACTGGGCTGTTTAGAGGCTCCCTCCACCATGAATTGGTCCAAACTGGGTTTTTTAGAGGTTCCCTCCACCATGAATTTGCCCAAACTGGGCTGGTTAGAGGCTCCCTCCACCATGAATTTGCCCAAACTGGGCTGGTTAAAGGCTCCCTCCACCCTGATTTCCACCAACTCTGCTGGTTAGAGGCTTCCTCCACCCTGATTTCCCCCAACTCTGCTGGTTAGAGGCTCCCTCCACCCTGCTTTCCCACAACTCCGCTGGATAGAGGCTCCCTCCACCATGAATTTGCCCAAACTGGGCTGGTTAGAGGCTCCCTCCACCCTGATTTCCCCCAACTCTGCTGGTTAGAGGCTCCCTCCACCATGAATTTGCCCAAACTGGGTTTTTTAGAGGCTCCCTCCACCATGAATTTGCCCAAACTGGGGTTTTTAGAGGCTCCCTCCACCATGAATTGGTCCAAACTGGGGTTTTTAGAGGCTCCCTCCACCATGAATTTGCCCAAACTGGGCTGTTTAGAGGCTCCCTCAACCATGAATTGGTCCAAACTGGGGTTTTTAGAGGCTCCCTCCACCATGAATTTGCCCAAACTGGGCTGGTTAGAGGCTCCCTCCACCATGAATTGGTCCAAACTGGGCTGGTTAGAGGCTCCCTCCACCATGAATTGGTCCAAACTGGGTTTTTTAGAGGCTCCCTCCACCATGAATTGGTCCAAACTGGGGTTTTTAGAGGCTCCCTCCACCATGAATTTGCCCAAACTGGGCTGTTTAGAGGCTCCCTCCACCATGAATTGGTCCAAACTGGGGTTTTTAGAGGCTCCCTCCACCATGAATTTGCCCAACTGGGCTGTTTAGAGGCTCCCTCAACCATGAATTGGTCCAAACTGGGGTTTTTAGAGGCTCCCTCCACCATGAATTTGCCCAAACTGGGCTGTTTAGAGTCTCCCTCCACCATGAACTGGTCCAAACTGGGCTGGTTAGAGGCTCCCTCCACCATGAATTGGTCCAAACTGGGTTTTTAGAGGCTCCCTTCACCATGAATTTGCCCAAACTGGGCTGTTTAGAGGCTCCCTCCACCATGAATTGGTTCAAATTGGGGTTTTTAGAGGCTCCCTCCACCATGAATTGGTCCAAACTGGGTTTTTTAGAGGCTCCCTCCACTATGAATTGGTCCAAACTGGGTTTTTTAGAGGCTCCCTCCACCATGAATTGGTCCAAACTGGGGTTTTTAGAGGCTCCCTCCACCATGAATTTGACCAAATTGGGCTGTTTAGAGGCTCCCTCCACCATGAATTGGTCCAAACTGGGGGTTTTAGAGGCTCCCTCCACCATGAATTTGCCCAAACTGGGCTGGTTAGAGGCTTCCTCCACCATGAATTGGTCCAAACTGGGTTTTTTAGAGGCTCCCTCCACCATGAATTGGTCCAAACTGGGTTTTTTAGAGGCTCCCTCCACCATGAATTGGTCCAAACTGGGGTTTTTAGAGGCTCCCTCCACCATGAATTGGTCCAAATTGGGGTTTTTAGAGGATCCCTCCACCATGAATTTGCCCAAACTGGGCTGTTTAGAGGCTCCCTCCACCATGAATTGGTCCAAACTGGGGTTTTTAGAGGCTCCCTCCACCATGAATTTGCCCAAACTGGGCTGGTTAGAGGCTCCCTCCACCATGAATTGATCCAAACTGGGCTGGTTAGAGGCTCCCTCCACCATGAATTGGTCCAAACTGGGGTTTTTAGAGGCTCCCTCCACCATGATTTTGCCCAAACTGGGCTGGTTAGAGGCTCCCTCCACCATGAATTTGCCCAAACTGGGCTGGTTAGAGGCTCCCTCCACCATGAATTGGTCCAAACTGGGGGTTTTAGAGGCTCCCTCCACCATGAATTTGCCCAAACTGGGCTGGTTAGAGGCTCCCTCCACCATGAATTGGTCCAAACTGGGTTTTTTAGAGGCTCCCTCCACCATGAATTGGTCCAAACTGGGGTTTTTAGAGGCTCCCTCCACCATGAATTTGCCCAAACTGGGCTGTTTAGAGGCTCCCTCCACCATGAATTGGTCCAAATTGGGGTTTTCAGAGGCTCCCTCCACCATGAATTGGTCCAAACTGGGTTTTTTAGAGGCTCCCTTCACCATGAATTGGTCCAAACTGGGTTTTTTAGAGGCTCCCTCCACCATGAATTGGTCCAAACTGGGGTTTTAGAGGCTCCCTCCACCATGAATTTGCCCAAACTGGGCTGTTTAGAGGCTCCCTCCACCATGAATTGGTCCAAACTGGGGTTTTTAGAGGCTCCCTCCACCATGAATTTGCCCAAACTGGGCTGGTTAGAGGCTCCCTCCACCATGAATTGGTCCAAACTGGGTTTTTTAGAGGCTCCCTCCACCATGAATTGGTCCAAACTGGGGTTTTTAGAGGCTCCCTCCACCATGAATTGGTCTAAACTGGGGTTTTTAGAGGCTCCCTCCACCATGAATTTGTCCAAACTGGGCTGGTTAGAGGCTCCCTCCACCATGAATTGGTCCAAACTGGGCTGGTTAGAGGCTCCCTCCACCATGAATTGGTCCAAACTGGGTTTTTTAGAGGCTCCCTCCACCATGAATTGGTCCAAACCGGGTTTTTTAGAGGCTCCCTCCACCATGAATTGGTCCAAACTGGGGTTTTTAGAGGCTCCCTCCACCATGAATTGGTCCAAACTGGGGTTTTTAGAGGCTCACTCCACCATGAATTTGCCCAAACTGGGCTGTTTAGAGGCTCCCTCCACCATGAATTGGTCCAAACTGGGGTTTTTAGAGGCTCCCTCCACCATGAATTTGCCCAAACTGGGCTGGTTAGAGGCTCCCTCCACCATGAATTGGTCCAAACTGGGCTGGTTAGAGGCTCCCTCCACCATGAATTGGTCCAAACTGGGCTGTTTAGAGGCTCCCTCCACCATGAATTGGTCCAAACTGGGCTGGTTAGAGGCTCCCTCCACCATGAATTGGTCCAAACTGGGTTTTTTAGAGGCTCCCTCCACCATGATTTGGTCTAAACTGGGGTTTTTAGAGGCTCCCTCCACCATGAATTTGCCCAAACTGGGCTGTTTAGAGGCTCCCTCCACCATGAATTGGTCCAAATTGGGGTTTTTAGAGGCTCCCTCCACCATGAATTTGCCCAAACTGGGCTGGTTAGAGGCTCCCTCCACCATGAATTGGTCTTAACTGGGGTTTTTAGAGGCTCCCTCCACCATGAATTTGCCCAAACTGGGCTGTTTAGAGGCTCCCTCCACCATGAATTTGCCCAAACTGGGCTGTTTAGAGGCTCCCTCCACCATGAATTGGTCCAAATTGGGGTTTTTAGAGGCTCCCTCCACCATGAATTTGCCCAAACTGGGCTGTTTAGAGGCTCCCTCCACCATGAATTGGTCCAAACTGGGGTTTTTAGAGGCTCCCTCCACCATGAATTTGCCCAAACTGGGCTGTTTAGAGGCTCCCTCCACCATGAATTGGTCCAAATTGGGGTTTTTAGAGGCTCCCTCCACCATGAATTTGCCCAAACTGGGCTGTTTAGAGGCTCCCTCCACCATGAATTGGTCCAAACTGGGGTTTTTAGAGGCTCCCTCCACCATGAATTTGCCCAAACTGGGCTGGTTAGAGGCTCCCTCCACCATGAATTGGTCCAAACTGGGTTTTTTAGAGGCTCCCTCCACCATGAATTGGTCCAAACTGGGGTTTTCAGAGGCTCCCTCCACCATGAATTGGTCCAAACTGGGGTTTTTAGAGGCTCCCTCCACCATGAATTTGCCCAAACTGGGGTTTTTAGAGGCTCCCTCCACCATGAATTGGTCCAAACTGGGGTTTTTAGAGGCTCCCTTCACCATGAATTTGCCCAAACTGGGCTGTTTAGAGGCTCCCTCCACAATGAATTGGTCCAAACTGGGGTTTTTAGAGGCTCCCTCCACCATGAATTGGTCCAAACTGGGGTTTTTAGAGACTCCCTCCACCATGAATTTGCCCAAACTGGGCTGTTTAGAGGCTCCCTCCACCATGAATTGGTCCAAACTGGGCTGGTTAGAGGCTCCCTCCACCATGAATTGGTCCAAACTGGGTTTTTTAGAGGCTCCCTCCACCATGAATTGGTCCAAATTGGGGTTTTTAGAGGCTCCCTCCACCATGAATTTGCCCAAACTGGGCTGGTTAGAGGCTCCCTCCACCATGAATTGGTCTTAACTGGGGTTTTTAGAGGCTCCCTCCACCATGAATTGGTCCAAACTGGGGTTTTTAGAGGCTCCCTCCACCATGAATTGGTCCAAACTGGGGTTTTTAGAGGCTCCCTCCACCATGAATTTGCCCAAACTGGGCTGTTTAGAGGCTCCCTCCACCATGAATTTGCCCAAACTGGGCTGTTTAGAGGCTCCCTCCACCATGAATTGGTCCAAATTGGGGTTTTTAGAGGTTCCCTCCACCATGAATTTGCCCAAACTGGGCTGGTTAGAGGCTCCCTCCACCATGAATTTGCCCAAACTGGGCTGGTTAGAGGCTCCCTCCACCATGAATTGGTCCAAACTGGGGTTTTCAGAGGCTCCCTCCACCATGAATTGGTCCAAACTGGGGTTTTTAGAGGCTCCCTCCACCATGAATTTGCCCAAACTGGGGTTTTTAGAGGCTCCCTCCACCATGAATTGGTCCAAACTGGGGTTTTTAGAGGCTCCCTTCACCATGAATTTGCCCAAACTGGGCTGTTTAGAGGCTCCCTCCACAATGAATTGGTCCAAACTGGGGTTTTTAGAGGCTCCCTCCACCATGAATTGGTCCAAACTGGGGTTTTTAGAGACTCCCTCCACCATGAATTTGCCCAAACTGGGCTGTTTAGAGGCTCCCTCCACCATGAATTGGTCCAAACTGGGCTGGTTAGAGGCTCCCTCCACCATGAATTGGTCCAAACTGGGTTTTTTAGAGGCTCCCTCCACCATGAATTGGTCCAAATTGGGGTTTTTAGAGGCTCCCTCCACCATGAATTTGCCCAAACTGGGCTGGTTAGAGGCTCCCTCCACCATGAATTGGTCTTAACTGGGGTTTTTAGAGGCTCCCTCCACCATGAATTGGTCCAAACTGGGGTTTTTAGAGGCTCCCTCCACCATGAATTGGTCCAAACTGGGGTTTTTAGAGGCTCCCTCCACCATGAATTTGCCCAAACTGGGCTGTTTAGAGGCTCCCTCCACCATGAATTTGCCCAAACTGGGCTGTTTAGAGGCTCCCTCCACCATGAATTGGTCCAAATTGGGGTTTTTAGAGGTTCCCTCCACCATGAATTTGCCCAAACTGGGCTGGTTAGAGGCTCCCTCCACCATGAATTTGCCCAAACTGGGCTGGTTAGAGGCTCCCTCTACCATGAATTGGTCCAAACTGGGGTTTTTAGAGGCTCCCTCCACCATGAATTGGTCCAAACTGGGGTTTTTAGAGGCTCCCTCCACCATGAATTTGCCCAAACTGGGCTGTTTAGAGGCTCCCTCCACCATGAATTGGTCCAAACTGGGGTTTTTAGAGGCTCCCTCCACCATGAATTTGCCCAAACTGGGCTGGTTAGAGGCTCCCTCCACCATGAATTGGTCCAAACTGGGTTTTTTAGAGGCTCCCTCCACCATGAATTGGTCCAAACTGGGGTTTTCAGAGGCTCCCTCCACCATGAATTGGTCCAAACTGGGGTTTTTAGAGGCTCCCTCCACCATGAATTTGCCCAAACTGGGGTTTTTAGAGGCTCCCTCCACCATGAATTGGTCCAAACTGGGGTTTTTAGAGGCTCCCTTCACCATGAATTTGCCCAAACTGGGCTGTTTAGAGGCTCCCTCCACCATGAATTGGTCCAAACTGGGCTGGTTAGAGGCTCCCTCCACCATGAATTGGTCCAAACTGGGTTTTTTAGAGGCTCCCTCCACCATGAATTGGTCCAAACCGGGTTTTTTAGAGGCTCCCTCCACCATGAATTGGTCCAAACTGGGGTTTTTAGAGGCTCCCTCCACCATGAATTGGTCCAAACTGGGGTTTTTAGAGGCTCCCTCCACCATGAATTTGCCCAAACTGGGCTGTTTAGAGGCTCCCTCCACCATGAATTGGTCCAAACTGGGGTTTTTAGAGGCTCCCTCCACCATGAATTTGCCCAAACTGGGCTGGTTAGAGGCTCCCTCCACCATGAATTGGTCCAAACTGGGCTGGTTAGAGGCTCCCTCCACCATGAATTGGTCCAAACTGGGTTTTTTAGAGGCTCCCTCCACCATGAATTGGTCCAAACTGGGGTTTTTAGAGGCTCCCTCCACCATGAATTTGCCCAAACTGGGCTGTTTAGAGGCTCCCTCCACCATGAATTGGTCCAAATTGGGGGTTTTAGAGGCTCCCTCCACCATGAATTTGCCCAAACTGGGCTGGTTAGAGGCTCCCTCCACCATGAATTGGTCCAAATTGGGGTTTTTAGAGGCTCCCTCCACCATGAATTGGTCCTAACTGGGGTTTTTAGAGGCTCCCTCCACCATGAATTGGTCCAAACTGGGGTTTTTAGAGGCTCCCTCCACCATGAATTTGCCCAAACTGGGCTGGTTAGAGGCTCCCTCCACCATGAATTGGTCCAAACTGGGCTGGTTAGAGGCTCCCTCCACCATGAATTGGTCCAAATGGGCTGTTTAGAGGCTCCCTCCACCATGAATTGGTCCAAACTGGGGTTTTTAGAGGCTCCCTCCACCATGAATTTGCCCAAACTGGGCTGTTTAGAGGCTCCCTCCACCATGAATTGGTCCAATCTGGGGTTTTTAGAGGCTCCCTCCACCATGAATTTGCCCAAACTGGGCTGGTTAGAGGCTCCCTCCACCATGAATTGGTCCAAACTGCGCTGGTTAGAGGCTCCCTCCACCATGAATTGGTCCAAACTGGGTTTTTTAGAGGCTCCCTCCACCATGAATTGGTCCAAACTGGGTTTTTTAGAGGCTCCCTCCACCATGAATTGGTCCAAACTGGGGTTTTTAGAGGCTCCCTCCACCATGAATTTGCCCAAACTGGGCTGTTTAGAGTCTCCCTCAACCATGAATTGGTCCAAACTGGGGTTTTTAGAGGCTCCCTCCACCATGAATTTGCCCAAACTGGGCTCGTTAGAGGCTCCCTCCACCATGAATTGGTCCAAACTGGGCTGGTTAGAGGCTCCCTCCACCATGAATTGGTCCAAACTGGGTTTTTTAGAGGCTCCCTCCACCATGAATTGGTCCAAACTGGGGTTTTTAGAGGCTCCCTCCACCATGAATTTGCCCAAACTGGGCTGTTTAGAGGCTCCCTCCACCATGAATTTGCCCAAACTGGGCTGTTTAGAGGCTCCCTCCACCATGAATTGGTCCAAACTGGGGTTTTTAGAGGCTCCCTCCACCATGAATTTGCCCAAACTGGGCTGGTTAGAGGCTCCCTCCACCATGAATTGGTCCAAATTGGGGTTTTTAGAGGCTCCCTCCACCATGAATTGGTCCAAACTGGGTTTTTTAGAGGCTCCCTCCACCATGAATTGGTCCAAACTGGGGTTTTTAGAGGCTCCCTCCACCATGAATTTGCCCCAACTCTGCTGGTTAGAGGCTCAATCCACCCTGATTTTCAAAACAAATGTTGGTGCCAACCTCAACTTACTACAAGGGCCAAATTCACTGCTGGTGACAAGCTCTCCTCACTGCAAGTGCCAAATACACATGTTTCAAGGTGTTTTCCTACTGTCAGAGAGGTGGTATTGAGTGTGTAAAGTGTGTAGTTGTTAGGCTGTGATGTTGGGGTAATAGAGGGTCTTTGGTGTGTTAGATGCCCCCAGACATGCTTCCCCTGCTGTCCCAGTGTCATTCCAGAGGTGTTGGCATCATTTCCTGTGGTGTCATAGTGGACTTGGTGACCCTCCAGACACGGATTTGGGTTTCCACCTTAACGAGTATATGTTCCCCATAGACTATAATGGGGTTCGAAACCCGTTCGAACACACGAACATTGAGCGGCTGTTCGAATCGAATTTCGAACCTCGAACATTTTAGTGTTCGCTCATCTCTAGCGATTATACCTTCTGTAAGAAAGCAGAAATAGATAAAGATCCTGACACTGCCCACCAATCCCTTAACAGGCGCATACAATTCTGTATTAGTCAACCCTCAGGATACTATTACTAATTTTTCATTGTTGACCATTTTCGTCTTTAATAGGGAGGCTAACAATGCACTGTCAATATTATTAGTAATAGTAAGGCTTGGCTTTCCTTGGAGGCCTGATCATATCTAAACAGATCTAACTGATATAGTGGCATGTCTGCTCAGCGATAAATCTTATTTACAGCACATAGATGAGTGATACTGTGTGAAATATGGATTTTTAGTTCCATTTTTTTTGTCGTTTATCAGCCATAACCAAGCAGCCTCTAATAAAAGCCTTGTGTGCGCAACAGGTTGTTGTGAGGGATAAACTAGAGGAGGAAATATATTGAATTATTCCTGGAGGGCTGTATCAGACTGGAGAATGTATTTGGGTAGTTTGGGCAGGGGACGCCATAAAGGTTTATTGTAATCACTCTACGACTAAGAAAAACCACACATTATACTTGTTAATGTGATCCGAAACAATACTCGGTAGACATTAGACTGCTTCATATTTGAGGAATAAACAGACAACAGAGTAATAGAAGTTATATTGTTTATATCACACACAAGTAATACATATCTCCTGTATTGGTATACTTGGGAATACATTTTGTAACGTTCCGCGGAATGTGTTAGTGCTATATAAATAAAATGTATTTTTTATTATTATGGATCAAAGAGAAGGCTACAGAATGTATCGCAATAGCCACATCCCATTTTTGATGGACCGCAGGAAATCCGAGGAAATTGTCTATGATATTACCTGAACAAATTGGCTTGATTCCCCATTGAACTCCACAATGAGGACCTTTTTACTCTCTTCCGATAACCGCAGTACTATTAACCCCTCGGGGATCACAGCCGAAAGGCACCTTAAAGGCCAGACCTCATAACTGGCGTGTCTCTTTATATGCCAGTAACTTTTAGATGGTTTCACTTACACAAGTGATTTTGGATTGTTTTATCATGATATTTCATGTTAGTGATAAATATTGATCCATATTTTTGTATTTATTTATAAATAAAAATAGGACATTTGATGGAAATTTGGAAAAAATGGCTATTTTCAAAATGTGAAATGCTCTGCTTTTCAGACAGTCATACTACCCAAATACATTAATAAATATTATCTACCATATCTCTGCTTTATAGTGGCATCATCTTTTAATCGCCCTTTAATTTATTTTGGATGTTCGAAGAATAACAGGAATTTAAAATTTTTTAGTAATACCAAAAGGGACCAGAGGAGAATGATCACCGCGCTTCACCTCATATTGACAAATTTTCTTTATTGATGTCCAGAATAAAATCACTATGCGTTTTGGGCACTCTGCCCTTTTTCAAGTGTGTGGATTAAATTTAAAAAAAAAACTAAGTACAGAAACAAAATGTACCATCCAGTTTGCATCACAGCATTAACAATACAAAAAAAAACAAAACAACAAGTAAATAAAATGAAAAAAATTAGTCTTTCTTTCTGGTATTTTTGTTTTCAGGAATACACAGATTAAGGGTAATGTCCAAATGGTTACTTCAAATCATCCCATCAGAAATGATTACATCAAGGGATCGTAGTAGAGCACTCAATAGCCAAATGACATCCCGATATCCTGCGCAATCAGGTTTAACCAATTGCGCTGAAAAGAAATGTACCGGATTTACAAACTGAATTCCTTAGTTCCAACAGACCTTAAAGAAGTCCTTGAAAACATTTCTGGTTAATAACCAATCTAAACAGTAGGCAAATTACCCCTGTTACAGCGAGTGATTTGATACTCTTTATTGACGAGAGAATACTACGAAAATGTTTTTACGTATCAAAAATGTTTTATTTATTTTATTGCACATAGTTTTTTATACCGTTTCACTGTTTTATTCTATTTGATAACTTATTTTTATTTATTGTCTATTTATTGTCAATAATCGGTTCTTATCTATGTATACAATAATGTATTGTTTGTTATCCATTCAATATGTATCATTATCTATCCATTTTCTCATTGTGTGATAATTAATTGCTAATAATTGGCTCTTATCTATGTGTGCATTATTGTATTGTTTGATGTCCATTCAATGGGAATCATGATCTACCTATACATCATCAGTATATTTATTTATTTATTTTTTATTCTCCACTATTATTATAGAGTATATATGTATTTATTAATAACCAATGGTTCTTAATATTCACTAGTAATTATTACAATTCACATTTTTATTATAGATAGCCTTTTGCATTAATTAATCACCTATATTTATACGTTCTACTGTTGATATCAATAAAACTTCATAGGATGTATGTACCCAAATATACAGACATAGCTCTTGTAGCTCTTACTTTGGCTGTCAATATTGATAACCAGCTTGAACCCCAGCCTGATACTGCATCACAATGTATAAGCTTGTAGCACTGAGGAAACATACGATGCCCAATACGGGGCCTAGTGCGCCTGTGCATATCTTTGCACGATGCGCGATCATGGGCCGTAGCGCGCATGTGTGGGCTTGCGGCTCTGCACAAGCACGCATGAAATGTACTGATGTCTGTTCCCTCGGTGGGCAGTTGCATCTTGGGCGAATTGCTAATGGGAATCATTATTACCTTAAACAATTTATCTAGACTTTAATGTTGTTACAGTTCCATCCTGGTATGATATATTTTGTACACATATTATGTAAATATGAAGTCCATTAGACTTTGAATATATGTTACAGCTATATTTACACCCAACCCATGATGCCTCACTTATTGTACTGATCGAATTGGTGTGACATATAGAATTTATACCTGTCCTTATTGAATTAATGTAACATATAGAATATATACCGGTCATTAATATTTATGGTGCTAGCATCTTTTTGCTACGATGACATTTGGCTATTGAGTGCTCTACTATGATCCCTTGATGTAATCATTTTTGATGGGATGATTTGATGTAACCATTTGGACATTACCCTTAATCTGTGTATTCCTGAAAACCAAAATACTAGAAAGAAAGACTCATTTTATTGCCTCAGTAGCTTTTTAATAAGTCTGTTTTTATTCATATGCTAATTAGCCTTCTCTCTCTCTCTCTCTCTCTCTCTCTCTCTCTCTCTCGTGAATCCTACAATCTACATAAAAAAAAAATTAAAAAAAAAATATACCGGTATATTATATATAAATTTCTGCCATATGAACATACTCTTATTGTAATCAATATATACTGTTCCTTATTGTCATACTTGAAATGTCTTTTGTAGCACATAAATCCTATGTGTATACTACTTTTCTTGGTTCAAACACATACATCAGTCTGAAGTGTGAGGATGTTTATCTGCAGGTCCTTGGGCTCAGCTTATCAATGTGACATTCATTTTGGAAGTGTCACTTTATTCTTATTTACTGATGTTCTGATGAGTTGATTATTTCTATTTCTTCTTAAAAAGGATCTGCCATTACCATTTTGCACATGCTATTATTAATTCACTTGTTTCTGCATCTGAATTATTCATAATGAATGGCGACATGCATACATTCTGAAATTCTATTACAATTCTAAATTAACATAGATACCTCAGATGGGATTTGAACCTATTACACTCGGTTTTACCGAAGTGTGGGCTATCAACTGTTAATAGAACAATTAATCATTCATAGAATATTAATATAAATGTATCCTATTGAGACAGCCCAGAGATATTTTATTAAGTTTATAAATTGATCACTGGACTATCTTCAATATGTTATAAATAGAAGAAGCTATAAACCAGAAAAACTGAATTGAAATAGTGCACCAATGGGCAGTCACATGTGGCAAAAACTGACGTTCCTAAGGTGGAAATATGTAATTCAATTTCTACTAATTGCAAAGTGTTATAGACCAGTGATATGAAGAGCATTAGTCACTGCCACACAAAAATGGGGTTTATTACCATTATAGGTGCTATAGCGCTATTAAATGAACTGCTAAGCACTAACATGGACACAAATGATTAGGCTAAAGCCCTTAATTCGGATTTTAGCAATTCTTTGAATATTGCACACTCACCTATTATCCAGCAGAGGGAGTACTTTTTCATACAGTTAAGGCTCTGTTCTGATAATCCTTGAGAACATTCGGTTTTTTTGCATCCATTAAATCCGTTGTTCTGCTATAGAACAATGGTGTACTATTACGTGCTGAGTGTTAACTATATATTCTGAGTGACATAGTAGCATGGTGCTGAGTGAGAGGGAGTTAAGGAAAGTATTACAACAGAAGAGGAGTATTAGTGAAACTATGAGGGCGTTCACACTTGCATCCGTGTCCACTCGCCAAGTCTCCTTCCTATTCCCCAGGGAAACTGCATAGGGGACGGCTTCTCGGCGGTCAATTTTAAAACCCATTCATTTGAATGAGATTTTAAAGCAAACTGCTGGTGTCCGTATGCAGCCTCTCTGCGGAGAAACCGTTTTTTTTGTTTTGTTTTTTTTTTGCATGGACACAAAGTCCTGCATGTCCGACTTTGTGTTCGTTCCATAAAAAACCTGTTTTCCCGTGGAGAGGCTGCATACGGACAGCGTTGGTTTGCTTTAAAAACCCATTCAAATGAATGTATTTTAAAACTGACCGCTGGGAAGCCATCACTATGCAGTTTCCCTGGAGAATAGGACAGAGATCCGGCAGGTGGACACGGGCACAGGTGTGAACACCTCCTTACTTGCACTGCCAAACAGTAAGTGGTGTGCACTAAGCCTCTTGGTGTCTCCAGTTTTGAACTGGCAATTTGTATTGGTGTACTTGCTAAGCTCCATTAAGAAAACCATAAACTTGGCAGGTAAACCCTAACCCTGAAGAAGAAGAATTAGTCACTAGTTGTAGACAAATAAATAATAATAATAAAAAAAAAAAAGTCTACAGTTATGTAAGGCGTGCAGTTTTGTGGCAGTTTTTGGTATGACTTTTCTAGATAAAGTCAGGAGCGTGTTCAAGAGGAACGGGATCCATTTCTGCCTTTGGTTCAAAAACGTACATCAAAAACTGCCTTTGTGTTTCCAGCCTAAAGGTAAGGTACACCTTTATATAGGACCGGAATGGCTTATAGGGGCCAACTGCTCAACCGAGAACTGAAAACATGTGTTAATAACAATATAGCTAAATAGTCAGTGTCTTCCCTTCCTAAAGTTGCTAAAAGGAAAATGTTCGTTGTTGTACCGTGTTAGCCAGTGGGTTGGAAATATAAAAAAACACGAAAACTTGGTGATCTTCAGTAGTTGATACCTTTTTAATGGCTAACTCATAATGATGACAAATGGCTAACGTTTCGAAGCGCAAGGCTCCTTTGTCAAAGCAAATTTAAAAACATTTTTGAAGGATGAATATACAGTCCTATGAAAAAGTTTGGGCACCCCTATTAATCTTAATCATTTTTAGTTCTAAATATTTTGGTGTTTGCAGCAGCCATTTCAGTTTGATATATCTAATAACTGATGGACACAGTAATATTTCAGGATTGAAATGAGGTTTATTGTACTAACAGAAAATGTGCAATATGCATTAAACCAAAATTTGACCGGTGCAAAAGTATGGGCACCTCAACAGAAAAGTGACAATAAACCTCATTTCAATCCTGAAATATTACTGTGTCCATCAGTTATTAGATAGATCAAACTGAAATGGCTGTTGCAAACACCACAATATTTAGAACTAAAAATGATTAAGATTAATAGGGGTGCCCAAACTTTTTTCATAGGACTGTATATATATATATATATATATATATATATATATATATATATATATATATATATATGTATATATATATACAGAGCAGGCACAAAGGGTGTTAGATTTCAGGAGGAGAGGGGGGGGTTGTTAGTAGTTGGTGAGACAATGTAAGCAATTGGTGGAGACATTTGGTCGAGACAATGTGGTAATTGGTGGAGACTAGAGATGAGCGAACAGTGTTCTATCGAACACATGTTCGATCGGATATCAGGGTGTTCGCCATGTTCGAATCGAATCGAACACCACGTGGTAAAGTGCGCCAAAATTCGATTCCCCTCCCACCTTCCCTGGCGCCTTTTTTGCACCAATAACAGCGCAGGGGAGGTGGGACAGGAACTACGACACCGGGGGCATTGAAAAAAATTGGAAAAAGTCATTGGCTGCCGAAATCAGGTGACCTCCATTTTAGACGAATAGTGGATTTCAAATCCGGGTCATATGAGAATGTGAACTTTGTGACTATGAGACAGGGATAGCTGTACAGGCAGGGATAGCTAGGGATAACCTTTATTTAGGGGGGAATGTTATTAAAAATAACTTTTTGGGGCTCTATCGGGTGTGTAATTGTGATTTTTGTGAGATAAACTTTTTCCCATAGGGATGCATTGGCCAGCGCTGATTGGCCGAATTCCGTACTCTGGCCAATCAGTGCTGGCCAATGCATTCTATTAGCTTGATGAAGCAGAGTGTGCACAAGGGTTCAAGCGCACCCTCGGCTCTGATGTAGCAGAGCCGAGGCTGCACAAGGGTTCAAGCGCACCCTCGGCTCTGATGTAGGAGAGCCGAGGGTGCACTTGAACCCTTGTGCAGCCTCGGCTCTGCTACATCAGAGCCGAGGGTGCGCTTGAACCCTTGTGCACACTCTGCTTCATCAAGCTAATAGAATGCATTGGCCAGCGCTGATTGGCCAATGTATTCTATTAGCCTGATGAAGTAGAGCTGAATGTGTGTGCTAAGCACACACATTCAGCTCTACTTCATCGGGCTAATAGAATGCATTGGCCAGCGCTGATTGGCCAGAGTACGGAACTCGACCAATCAGCGCTGGCTCTGCTGGAGGAGGCGGAGTCTAAGATCGCTCCACACCAGTCTCCATTCAGGTCCGACCTTAGACTCCGCCTCCTCCGGCAGAGCCAGCGCTGATTGGCCGAAGGCTGGCCAATGCATTCCTATGCGAATGCAGAGACTTAGCAGTGCTGAGTCAGTTTTGCTCAACTACACATCTGATGCACACTCGGCACTGCTACATCAGATGTAGCAATCTGATGTAGCAGAGCCGAGGGTGCACTAGAACCCCTGTGCAAACTCAGTTCACGCTAATAGAATGCATTGGCCAGCGCTGATTGGCCAATGCATTCTATTAGCCCGATGAAGTAGAGCTGAATGTGTGTGCTAAGCACACACATTCAGCACTGCTTCATCAAGCCAATACAATGCATTAGCCAGTGCTGATTGGCCAGAGTACGGAATTCGGCCAATCAGCGCTGGCTCTGCTGGAGGAGGCGGAGTCTAAGGTCGGACCTGAATGGAGACTGGTGTGGAGCGATCTTAGACTCCGCCTCCTCCAGCAGAGCCAGCGCTGATTGGTCGAGTTCCGTACTCTGGCCAATCAGCGCTGGCCAATGCATTCTATTAGCCCGATGAAGTAGAGCTGAATGTGTGTGCTTAGCACACACATTCAGCTCTACTTCATCAGGCTAATAGAATACATTGGCCAATCAGCGCTGGCCAATGCATTCTATTAGCTTGATGAAGCAGAGTGTGCACAAGGGTTCAAGCGCACCCTCGGCTCTGATGTAGCAGAGCCGAGGCTGCACAAGGGTTCAAGTGCACCCTCAGCTCTCCTACATCAGAGCCGAGGGTGCGCTTGAACCCTTGTGCAGCCTCGGCTCTGCTACATCAGAGCCGAGGGTGCGCTTGAACCCTTGTGCACACTCTGCTTCATCAAGCTAATAGAATGCATTGGCCAGCACTGATTGGCCAGAGTACGGAATTCGGCCAATCAGCGCTGGCCAATGCATTCTATTAGCCCGATGAAGTAGAGCTGAATGTGTGTGCTAAGCACACACATTCAGCACTGCTTCATCACGCCAATACAATGCATTAGCCAGTGCTGATTGGCCAGAGTACGGAATTCGGCCAATCAGCGCTGGCTCTGCTGGAGGAGGCGGAGTCTAAGATCGCTCCACACCAGTCTCCATTCAGGTCCGACCTTAGACTCCGCCTCCTCCAGCAGAGCCAGCGCTGATTGGCCGAATTCCGTACTCTGGCCAATCAGCACTGGCTAATGCATTGTATTGGCTTGATGAAGCAGTGCTGAATGTGTGTGCTTAGCACACACATTCAGCTCTACTTCATCGGGCTAATAGAATGCATTGGCCAATCAGCGCTGGCCAATGCATTCTATTAGCGTGAACTGAGTTTGCACAGGGGTTCTAGTGCACCCTCGGCTCTGCTACATCAGATTGCTACATCTGATGTAGCAGTGCCGAGTGTGCATCAGATGTGTAGTTGAGCAAAACTGACTCAGCACTGCTAAGTCTGCATTCGCATAGGAATGCATTGGCTAGCCTTCGGCCAATCAGCGCTGGCTCTGCCGGAGGAGGCGGAGTCTAAGGTCGGACCTGAATGGAGACTGGTGTGGAGCGACCTTAGACTCCGCCTCCTCCAGCAGAGCCAGCGCTGATTGGCCGAATTCCGTACTCTGGCCAATCAGCACTGGCTAATGCATTGTATTGGCTTGATGAAGCAGTGCTGAATGTGTGTGCTTAGCACACACATTCAGCTCTACTTCATCGGGCTAATAGAATGCATTGGCCAGCGCTGATTGGCCGAATTCCGTACTCTGGCCAATCAGCACTGGCTAATGCATTGTATTGGCTTGATGAAGCAGTGCTGAATGTGTGTGCTTAGCACACACATTCAGCTCTACTTCATCGGGCTAATAGAATGCATTGGCCAATCAGCGCTGGCCAATGCATTCTATTAGCGTGAACTGAGTTTGCACAGGGGTTCTAGTGCACCCTCGGCTCTGCTACATCAGATTGCTACATCTGATGTAGCAGTGCCGAGTGTGCATCAGATGTGTAGTTGAGCAAAACTGACTCAGCACTGCTAAGTCTGCATTCGCATAGGAATGCATTGGCCAGCCTTCGGCCAATCAGCGCTGGCTCTGCCGGAGGAGGCGGAGTCTAAGGTCGGACCTGAATGGAGACTGGTGTGGAGCTATCTTAGACTCCGCCTCCTCCAGCAGAGCCAGCGCTGATTGGTCGAGTTCCGTACTCTGGCCAATCAGCACTGGCCAATGCATTTCTATGGGGAAAAGTTAGCTTGCGAAAATCGCAAACTGACAGGGATTTCCATGAAATAAAGTGACTTTTATGCCCCCAGACATGCTTCCCCTGCTGTCCCAGTGTCATTCCAGGGTGTTGGTATCATTTCCTGGGGTGTCATAGTGGACTTGGTGACCCTCCAGACACGAATTTGGGTTTCCCCCTTAACGAGTTTATGTTCCCCATAGACTATAATGGGGTTCGAAACCCATTCGAACACTCGAACAGTGAGCGGCTGTTCGAATCGAATTTCGAACCTCGAACATTTTAGTGTTCGCTCATCTCTAGTGGAGACAATATAAACACTTACAGGTCCTTGTTAGATCACACGCTACTGTAAAAAGACATGAACCCCTGTGATGCATTAATCCCACACTCTAGTGTCTGAAACAATGTCATGAATTTATATTCATGTATGCGCCTTTCTCTCTTAGATCTGAAATTCCCTCTCAAAATCAGAATTTTCATGTCATTGGTGATGTTGTGGTCCCCCCTGCAAAAATGTTTTGACACGGGAAGGTCAGATCTTTGTTCTTTAATAGTATGGCGATGTGAGTTCATGCGCAGTCTAAGCTGCTGTCCGGTCTCTCCAACATACAGATTTTCAGTGGAGCATTTGGTGCACATAATTAAATACACTACATTGGATGTGCTGCAGGTGAAGGTACCTGGAATGTTATATTCCTTGTTCGAGTTAGGTATCTCTATCCTGTCAGTGGTCAGTATGTGGGGGCAGGTTTTGCACCTCTTATTCCCACATGGAAATGTTCCTGCGTTGGTTGGGGGATGATAGTGAGCTACTGACCATCATATTCCTGAGGTTTGGTGGCTGTCTATAGCACAGGAGAGGGGGGTCCAGAAATATGGATGTTAGACGGTTGTCTTTTTGTAGTAGTGGATGTAATTTGCGTGTGATACCTCTCACACGCTAAGTATACTATCGAGGTCACAGTAGTCCCAGCTTCAACTGGGCTCAGATCCCAAGGGGCCCCACAGGTCATTCCCCAGTTCTTACTTTTCCTTTCTAATTTTCGTAAAAATTTATAACCTTTGGTGAGCTAGTATGAGAAGATTTAGGATAGGACTACATGGTGGTTCATGGGAGTCACGGCCAAAGAGCAATCCAAGGGGGCATCCTCGGGGTCACAGCATGCATCATTCACTAACATACTAACATGAATGACTATTTAACATATACTTTTTAAACTGAATATCAAATGCAACACTTGTACATAGCAAATATGTTGTGAAGCTATCCTAGATCAGCTTCACTTAGGGAGTGATAGTGTCAGCACTGGCTGTTACAGCGGGTTAGTAATGGAATGAGCAGGTCTGATTGGAGTCAATGCTCATACACACAAACATTACTTTTATCTTCAATGTTCTGTCCAGGTTCAAACACACATCTGTTTTACAACTTTCTCTGTATTTAAAATGAACAGAACACTGAAGGCGTATGAGGACTCAAAAAAGATGTGAGCCTATTAGTGCTATAGATCCTTCTTTTTTATATACCCTGTCTACCAATAAGTATTTGGACACCTCTGGTAGAATAGAAAAACAACATTTCTTCATATTGAATAGTTGGTAGAACCCAGCAGATGCTTCCTTATGGATGGTATTGATCGACACAATACTCTCGGATGCCTGTTAAACTCCTGGTGTATGTGAGCCATCGGTTGGGTGCGGTTTCTCTGGCTAGCACTCGTCAGTCTCTATCTCCCAGTTTCGGGGGTCTGCCGACTCATGCACATTCCGACAATCACCGTGCACCTTCCACTTCGTAATTGCATAGGCCACTGTCGATTTTGGGTAATTCAGTTTGTTTACTATGTCTCTTAAGGATGGACCATTTCTGTGGTACCTCACAATTAACCCTTTAACTACTGAAATCTAAAAGTTGTTTCTTTCATTATACATTAATCAAATCTTATATAAGTAAGACTGAAAAGTCTCTGTAATTCTAAAGAATATATTAAGCATAAAATACATGTAAACAGTATCTTATGTTCCTAAATATAACTGTACATTTAATACAAGACTATTGAAATCTCATTTCTTTCCAGGTGAATGAAATACTGTCATTAACCTCTTTGGAAGCCAAGTATCAATCCATTTTGGAATTATGTGATTCTAACACTGCCAGATACATTCTTTTTATAGGCCTCATAATGAATTTTAGATCTCTGGCAATGCATATATGGATCTCACCCAACACATCGAAAATTCAACAGCAAGTCACTATCTCTGATGGCACTGGCAAAGTAATTTCTCAGGTAATGTATTATCTAGTTGGTGACCTTGTTTCGTGTAGTTCGTGTTTAGGTGGGTGAAAAATTGCTTCCAGATATAGGCTACATACTGAAAATGTATGGGGGCCATTTTTCTTGTGGCCGCGGGCATGCGCAGTCGGTTCTGCCCGAGGCCTAGAAGTTTGACCGCCAGCGCCGGAAGAGGACGCGTGAAGAGGACGTTCCTGAAGAAGATGGAGGTGTCACTGGAGAGTTCTCTTGCAGCATTGGGGATGCCCCCAGTGCTATTTGAGCAATGGGGTCCGCCCCCAGTGCTGCGAGAGAACTCATTTACATTCCAACGAAAACCAGGATTTATACTAAACGGCGGCGCGGAGAAAACATCTAAAGGTAGGAGAAGAATAGCCTTTCTTAAGGCTATTCCTACGTGTCAACGAGAAAAAAATTGATTTTAATGGTAGAATCCTTTTAAAAAACAGATTGAAAGCAATGTATTTTAGTAACAGGAAACCTCAAAGATTGGTTCAAGTATTGTGAGAAGATGATGTGATGCCTCCTGTTTGTCAACATGAAACTTATTGCCACTTGATGAAGAACAATGACAAACTGGAATGACAACAAGAGGTGCGTGGAGGCAAAACACCGCACAGAAGTATCACCCAATTGGAAGAATAACTTATAGGAATCCATTCTGTGTAAGGGTCCATTCACACTGAGTTTTTGGCGAGGAAAAAAATCCACTTCAGGAATTAGGAAATGGGGTTTTTTTTTAAGTGGGTTTTGGAGTGTTTTTTTGAGGCTTTTTTAAATGTAGTTTTTTTTCCTCCTGCACAGTGTATAGACCTTGAAAAAACCGCTAGTGGTTTTTCTGCGCGGTTTTTGCCAATTCCGCGACGTGGATTTTCCGCCTACCATTGACTTTGTTGATTTTTGCAGGCAGTATCCACCTGAAGGAAGCTTTTTTAACGCTAGTGGAAAAATTCCACAAGTGGAAAAATAAAGTGAGTGGAACCCAAAGAACTCTATGGGGAGGCATTTTTTCCAAGTGGATTCTGACACGGATTCAATGTCAAACTCAGCGCCCAAAAATTATGCAGCCACCTTGTGTTAATACTTTGTAGCGCCACCTTTTGCGGCGATTACAGCTGCAAGTCGCTTGGGGTTTGTCTCTATCAGTTTTGCACATCGAGAGACTGAAATTCTTGCCCATTCTTCCTTGCAAAACAGCTGGAGCTCAGTGAGGTTGGATGGAGAGCGTTTGTGAACAGCAGTTTTCAGCTCTTTCCACAGATTCTCGATTGGATTCAGGTCTGGACGTTGACTTGGCCATTCTAACACCTGGATACGTTTATTTGTGAACCATTACATTGTAGATGTTGCTTAATGTTTTGGATTGTTGGAAGATAAATCTACGTCCCAGTCTCAGGTCTTTTGCAGATTCCAACAGGTTTTCTTCCAGAATGGTCCTGTATTTTGGCTCCATCCATCTTCCCATCAATTTTAACCATCTTCCCTGTCCCTGCTGAAGAAAAGCAGGCCCAGACCATGATGCTGCCACCACCATGTTTGACTGTGGGGATGGTGTGTTCAGGGTGATGAGCTGTGTTGCTTTTACGTCAAACATATACAGTCCTATGAAAAAGTTTGGGCACCCCTATTAATCTTAATCATTTTTAGTTGTAAATATTTTGGTGTTTGCAACAGCCATTTCAGTTTGATATATCTAATAACTGATGGACACAGTAATATTTCAGGATTGAAATGAGGTTTATTGTACTAACAGAAAATGTGCAATATGCATTAAACCAAAATTTGACTGGTGCAAAAGTATTGGCACCTCAACAGAAAAGTGACATTAATATTTAGTAGATCCTCCTTTTGCAAAGATAACAGCCTCTAGTCGCCTTCTGTAGCTTTTAATCAGTTCCTGGATCCTGGATGAAGGTATTTTGGACCATTCCTCTTTACAAAACAATTCAAGTTCAGTTAAGTTTGATGGTGGCCGACCATGGACAGCCCGCTTCAGATCATCCCACAGATGTTCAATGATATTCAGGTCTGGGGACTGGGATGGCCATTCCAGAACATTGTAATTGTTCCTCTGCATGAATTCCTGAGTCGATTTGGAGCGGTGTTTTGGATCATTGTCTTGCTGAAATATCCATCCCCGGGGTAACTTCAACTTCGTTACTGATTCTTGAACATTATTCTGAAGAATCTGCTGATACTGAGTGGAATCCATGCGACCCTCAACTTTAACAAGATTCCCGGTGCCGGCATTGGCCACACAGCCCCAAAGCATGATGGAACCTCCACCAAATTTTACAGTGGGTAGCATGTGTTTTTCTTGTAATGCTGTTTTTTTTGGACGCCATGCATAATGCCTTTTTGTATGACCAAACAACTCAATCTTTGTTTCATCAGTCCACAGGAACTTCTTCCAAAATGAAGCTGGCTTGTCCAAATGTGCTTTTGCATACCTCAGGCGACTCTGTTTGTGGTGTGCTTGCAGAAACGGCTTCTTTCTCATCACTCTCCCATACAGCTTCTCCTTGTGCAAAGTGCGCTGTATTGTTGACCGATGCACAGTGACACCATCTGCAGCAAGATGATGCTGCAGCTCTTTGGAGGTGGTCTGTGGATTGTCCTTGACTGTTCTCACCATTCTTCTTCTCTGCCTTTCTGATATTTTTCTTGGCCTGCCACTTCTGGGCTTAACAAGAACTGTCCCTGTGGTCTACCATTTCCTTACTATGTTCCTCACAGTGGAAACTGACAGGTTAAATCTCTGAGACAACTTTTTGTATCCTTCCCCTGAACAACTATGTTGAACAATCTTTGTTTTCAGATCATTTGAGAGCGGTCTGTCCATGCTCGGCGACCATCAAACTTAACTGAACTTGGATTGTTTTGTAAAGAGGAATGGTCCAAAATACCTTCATCCAGGATCCAGGAACTGATTAAAAGCTACAGGAAGCGACTAGAGGCAAAAGAAGGATCTACTAAATATTAATGTCACTTTTCTGTTGAGATGCCCATACTTTTGCACCGGTCAAATTATGGTTTAATGCATATTGCACATTTTCTGTTAGTACAATAAACCTCATTTCAATCCTGAAATATTACTGTGTCCATCAGTTATTAGATATATCAAACTGAAATGGCTGTTGCAAACACCAAAATATTTACAACTAAAAATGATTAAGATTAATAGGGGTGCCCAAACTTTTTCATAGGACTGTATACAACAGCATTCTTATTCACATTTGAATGCCAATAGTTTTTATTAATGGTTTTTAATGGTGGGCCACAAGAACAAAGGAACAGAGTAGCCAGCATGGTCTAACTTCTGAAGCATATATGAGTCAAAGTACAGAATAAATAAGGTACTCAACATATTACACCATACTTTATACAGCACAATAATTGAAAAACCTGAGCATATCAGGGGTTTATTATATATTGGGGTCCTGATTGCCCCCTCCTCCCCAGTGACGTTTTTGGGGCTACCGCTGCTCTTATTCGGCAGCCAAGGTTTGACCAGTGATCCCTGGGCTGCCCCATCGCTGTCCCTCCGTTGATCCTGCCTTGAATGGAGACTATTAGTCTATGCATCTGCACGGATTGACAGCTTCATATACACTGCAATACACGTGTAGCGTATACCTATTGAAGCAGCGATCAGAACATCGCTGCTTCAATCCCCTATGGAGAATCACAGAAGGAGTAAGAAAACATAACTTTTCTGATATTGGTTAAAAGAGAATAACAATAAAATAGAAAGAAGCTGATAGGAGGTGATTTATACAGCTCAAAGTAAAACAGGAGGATAAGACAACTCCACCCACTCGTGTCTTATTCACGTACTCCTATATATCAATATATATTCCTGGGAAACTATTACTCAATGAATAATTTATGAGTAATTGATTAGGTATGGGATCCCTTATGTACTTTTACCAGCATTTATTGATATGATTTACGACATAACCATAAGCAGGAATAGTCTGGAGCCAACTCATTGAGGTCTATGGGAAAGTTTCTAGGCATGCAGGAAGATGTGAAATAATTTATTATTAGTACTGGATGTAATTATGGGTGTGATGTAATATTATTAGAGATGAGCGAACAGTGTTCTATCGAACACATGTTCGATCGGATATCAGGCTGTTCAATGTGTTCGATTCGAATCGAACATCACGTGGCAAGGTCGGACCTGAATGGAGAATGGTGTGGAGCAATCTTAGACTCTGCCTCCTCCAGCAGAGCCAGCGCTGATTGGTCGAATTCTGTACTCTGGCCAATCAGCGCTGGCCAATGCATTCCTATGGGAATGAAGAGACTTAGCAGTGTTGAGCCAGTTCCTCTCAACTACACCATGTGCCAGTCAGCCCATCAGATGTAGCAGAGCCGAGTGTGCATAAGGGTTCTAGTGCACCCTCGGCTCTGCTACATCTGATGGGCTGACCGGCACACGGTGTAGTTGAGCAGAA
The DNA here is from genome assembly GCF_031893055.1 of Leptodactylus fuscus. NCBI lineage: Eukaryota > Metazoa > Chordata > Amphibia > Anura > Leptodactylidae > Leptodactylus > Leptodactylus fuscus. Next base: position 101,308,713 of record NC_134267.1, read on the forward strand.
CTGGCTCAGCACTGCTAAGTCTCTGCATTCCCATAGGAATGCATTGGCCAGCCTTCGGCCAATCAGCGCTGGCTCTGTCGGAGGAGGCGGAGTCTAAGGTCGGACCTGAATGGAGACTGGTGTGGAGCGATCTTAGACTCCGCCTCCTCCAGCAGAGCCAGCGCTGATTGGTCGAATTCCGTACTCTGGCCAATCAGCGCTGTCCAATGCATTCCTATGGGAAAAAGTTAGCTTGCGAAAATCGCAAGCTGACAGGGATTTCCATGAAATAAAGTGACTTTTATGCCCCCAGACATGCTTCCCCTGCTGTCCCAGTGTCATTCCAGGGTGTTGGTATCATTTCCTGGGGTGTCATAGTGGACTTGGTGACCCTCCAGACACGGATTTGGGTTTCCCCCTTAACGAGTATATGTTCCCCATAGACTATAATGGGGTTCGAAACCCGTTCGAACACTCGAACAGTGAGCGGCTGTTCGAATCGAATTTCGAACCTCGAACATTTTAGTGTTCGTTCATCTCTAAATATTATCTGTAGAGGTATTAACTTCTTTTTTAATCCTGTCTGTCTTGTTTATATTACAAATGAGGTGACAGCTGCAAAGAACTGGCGAGTGTCAGCCTATTATTAGACTTAATGGCCAGCATGAAATTTCCAGGAGATAGTACTTTTATTAAAATATAGATAGGGCATAGAAAATGTAAAAAAACAAAAAAGTTTAAAATAAAAACTGCTTAAAAAGCAGGTAATTTTTAGCAACACTTTCCCAGGATATATTAAATTTATTTTTAAATTTCATAATCTACATGTAAAATAGTTCTCAAATCTTCCAGTTTGCACTCTGGGCACTTCCTGTTCTATATAGATCACTTCTCAGCAGTTATCTATTCATCATCATAGACAAGATTGCAGTGGAAGGCAATACCTGATTCTGAAGGCAGACACCACAGTACACACAATAGATGGATGCTCACTTTCTCCCCACCCCTGCACCGTCACCTGAGCACAAAACACTGCTGCAGAAATCTAAGTTACTTCATGTTGTGCGCCTTTGGGATCATGAGTAGTAAGTGGAGGGTCTTCACCTGTGCACTGCAGTTGGCTCCTGATACTGTGGAGCTGGTGATCAAAGCTGCCTGTGTGCTTCACAACTTTGTATTGGAGTGTGACAGCCCCCACATTGTTGTGGAACCACAGGCAGCTTTGGGACACCCACTCGTACCATCTAGGACCTCAGGTCGGGCAGCCAACGCAGCTGTACAGGTGAGAGATGCCTTCACAGACTACTTCACGAGTCCCGAAGGTGCCGTGCCTTGGCAGTTTTCTCGCCTCAGTGATGACCAGCCTGGCCAGGACTGAAGACCTTCCTCATCGTGGTGTCTTTTTTTTTTTTTTTGAATTTTGTTCTTTGCCATTTGTGTTGTACACATGTACAGTTTGCCACTTTGCCACATGTGTATTTGTGCACGTTCACACATGTATATATTTGAACTGTATATCCCACATCTGTCGTACTATTTTAAAGCATCTGATAACAAGGGATTATGAAAATAATCTTGTTTCCCTTAGTCCTAACAGCGGCACAAGACTTCCCACCCAGAGAGTCATATTTTATTGTATGTAGCTTGTTATGTTGTGATTACTCTATACATTACTTTTGTATAAACACGCAAGGGGGGAGGTTCTTGTGCCCTCTTATAGGGCAAGCCATGTATTTCATTGGCTAATTAAAACATTCCGTCTGTCCTACCAGCACACAGGGGCAGACAGTACCCCACATTGTGCTGCTGCTAGGACTAAGGGAAACAAGATTATTTTCATAATCCCTTGTTATCAGATGCTTTAAAATAGTACGACAGATGTGGGAAAAGAATCACATAACATTTATATGCAATATTTCCAAATGCATCTATACTGTTAGCAGTAAACTTATGGCAACCACAATATTTGCTGCCATTTTCTTGCTATGTTGTTTATTTCCTTTTCGTAATTTCTACACAAGTTATAAAGAGCAATCAAAAATTTTAATTCTGTGTGCTAGGTATATTTCTGAATTTTGAAAATACCATCAATCATACCCCTCTTCTCACCCCTGGGTTTCCCTTGCTAGCTACACTGTGGACTAGTCTGACAAACTTTTTGGGGGGGATAGTAGGGACCGGTCTAGCTAGATAAGGTAACCTAACCAAGGAGGGTGTGTGTGGGATCCTTGTATTTGCAAACTGCTGTATAGAAGCTACCCATGTATCTATTTTGCAAATGATGTCAGGACCTTAAAAACTCCTTGATTTATAATTTATTAATTAATAAAAACAGAGCTTCTCTCTCTGCCAACACTTGAAAGAGAACTAGGTAATTAATTGTCCCCAATAGCTCTTCACTAGAGGCACATAATGTGAAAGACGACAGTGTGCAGAATTGAGCGCACTCTTGCCTTTCCCGTTATGTGCCCCCAACAAAGAGCTATTGTTGGCATTCACATTGCTCTTTTCACTGTCATCAGAAGAGCGTTTATTGACAGTATGTGAGGGCAACACCCTCTTGACAGTACATTGCAAACAAAATAATATATTGTCATGAAGGGTCATCCTCACAGACTATCAAGAAATGCCCTTTGGCCAATGAAGAGGGCATGTTTATTAATAAATAAGTATTTTACATCAAAACCAACAGTGCACACAATACAGTGCACTGAAGGCTTTTGGGATTAGTTATTTTAATAAGTGGTACATTAAAAAACCCACATGTGACCAACCACATCAAAAGGTGATACCTTTTCTAATATCCCCTACATACAACAGTCGTCATTACTTCCCTGTCTTCTTCCCGGTCCAAAATTTGTTTGAGAAAAAAACACGTTCATCACTATTGTGATATTTCATTATCCTACTAATATTATAAATGTGTTTGTGTGTTTGGATGTTTGTTCCTCAATCATGCTAAAACGACTGGATAGATTTACGTAAAATTTTCCACAAACATAGTTTTCGCATGGGATTGAAACATAGGCTACTTTTGGTGCCGCTAAACAACATGATTTCTTGTCAGGAGAGTCACAAAAGCAGGACTACCAACCCCAGCTGTAGAATCACACACACTTCCTCGCATTTCCAGCAACAAACTACCTGCACACTCCTTATTGTCGCCTCAAGGATAGCCCTAACCCCACTCAATGACATTTACATGTATTTGCTGACCTTACACTCACGTTACGGTAATATACCACAGCAGCCTACCAAAGCCGACGCTCCGGGACCGCCATGTTTGCTGAACATCAGCGCGACACTGCTTGGGCAGTGAGATGAACTACACTGCACTGAGGAGGCCGCATGCACACTTCCTGCGTACACGTCACTACAGTGCACACACAGCCTGGGCCACACGCCAGCATTCCACAGTCATCCCCGACCCTTGAATTTACCTTAACTGGCTTGCTTTTTCCGCGATCCTCCTGCTTTCCACGATCTCCACGCTCAGCGGTAAGTTCGCAGCACACATTCTTCTACGGACAGCTGCTCCATATATAAGCTGCCCTGCTCTTTGTCCTGTGTCCTCCGCCCCAGCCATACAACACAGCCGGGCGGCCAGCCGGCATATTACATTAGCCGCTATCTGCCGAGGGTCTCGCAGTGCCCTGCTCCTCGGTTGCTCCTCCAGCCACTACCACATACAACCTCAATGCATGTTCTGGTGTATAACACGACTCCCCCCCCCCCCCAAAAAAAAAAAAAAAAAAAACTTTTCAGAAAACTTGGGGGTCGGCTTATACGCCGGGTATACTGTGGGACAAGGGGTAGAGGAGCACGATCATAACCTTCCTGCCACCGCGGGCTTCCTGCAGCGGCAGGAGTGGAGCGATGCTGCGGCCCGGCCCTCCACAACATCCTCCGGGAATGTAAAAGTACAGCCAACCGCTTTGTTGCGGAGCGGTCACCATAGCAATCGGCTCTCCTCTACACGCGGAGGCCCGATGCTAATGGCTGCAATCTCCCATAGATGGCAATACACTTGGATTGCCGTCTATGGGCACTTGCAATCAAATGATTGCAGGTTCCCACCAGCTATAAAAACACCCTCCAGGGCTGATACATATACATATTAGTTACCGTAGAAATATATTAACTTAAAATACCTCGCTCCCGAATACAGTATGTACATTTCAACTTTACCATATACCAGCTGAAATTTTAAAAAAAATTCTCTCAAAATAACAACAAATTGTCTGTATTACTACATACACAATCTAAAATATCACATTTGCTATACCAGCCAGATTTTGAAAGTACTCTCACAGTTTCATACATCTGTGTTCGCCCAATTCTCAAATAACCGCAGACGAAGTCGCGGGTAAAAGCTAGTGGACCATAAAGAAAGAAGGCAGAAAAGTAGTGATCTGTTTGTTTTAATTAAACTAAACTATTACCGTATATACTCGAGTATAAGCCAACCCAAATATAAGCCGACCCCCCCTAATTTTACCACAAAAAACTAGGAAAACTTATTGACTCGAGTATAAGCCTAGGAGGGAATGCAGCAGCTACTGGAAAATTTCAAAAATTAAAATGGTCGGAGTTTTTGGGTGCAGTAGTTGCTGAGTGCTGGGAAGGGGGAGGGGGTGTTTTGGTTGTCTGTCTGCCCCTTCCCTGAGCTTGAGGACTGGGTTTTTTTCCCCCACTTGGAATTCAGCCTGGCTGAATATAGGGTATCTGCAGTGCTCCTATTATCCCCTTCATGATGGAATAGGAGCACTGCAGATACCCTATATTTAGTCTGGCTATAGTCAGACTGAATTCCAAGTGGGAAGGGGGGGGGGAACCTAGTCTCAGGGAAGGGGCAGTTAGACAACTTTTTTTTACAGCTACAGCGTTTACCGTACAGGAAAAATATTTTTATAGATTGGTAGAGCGGGCGTTTTCGGACACAGGGCTACCTAATGTGTATGTGTTCCACAGTATTAGTTTTATATGTGTTCGCGGGAAAGGAAGGGGGGTGATTTGAATTTTCTATACTTTATTTTTTATTTTCTTTGCTTAATTTTTTTTTTTTTTCCATTTATTAGACCCCCTAGGGGTCTTGAACCCCAGGGGGTCTGATCACTAATGCAATGCATGACAATGCTAATGCACTGCAATACATTGCAAAAATCGTCATTTCTTTTGCAGGCTGCATAGAGCAGCCTGCAAAAGAAAAGCACTGCAGACAGGGAGCCTTTACAGAGGCGCTGAGGGGAATCCCCGGCTACCAGCAGGAGCGCGTACCTGGAGGAAGACCTTGGCTGTAAGATCTGAAGGGGAACTGCCGTTGGCAAAAGCGCTGAGGGGAATCCCCGGCAGACTCGGCTGCCTGGATATGCGGCCTGCAAAAGAAATGATGATTTTTGAAATGGAACTGAATTTGGTGTGAAATTTCAGCGCTGAAAAAAAAGCCTCCCATTGTCTTCGAAGGGTTCCTTTTTCTGCTAGCAAAAGGAAAAAATTCTAGGTAGTTTTTGGAGAGGATTTTGGCGATGAAAAAAATCAGCTTCAGGAATTAGGAAATGTTTTTTTCCCTCCAGCACAGTGTATGACCCTTGAAAAAAATGCTAGTGGTTTTTCTATGCGTGTTTGGCAATTCCACATGGATTTTCTGCCTCCCATGGACTACGTTGGTTTTAGTAGGCGGAATCCATCTGAAGGAAGCTTTTTATTCTGCCAAAATCCACTAGCGAAACAAAAATGCTAGCGGAACCCATAGAACTCTATGGAAGACGTTTTTTTCCACGTGGATTCTGACACGGATTCAGTGCCAAAATCCTCACCAAAAAACTCTGTGTGAATGGACCCTAAGGCTAAGGCTCAATGGGCCGGAAACCATGGCAGGAATGCATTGCGGTTCTTCCCGCAGCGCTTTGAACAGAAAGTTCACGGAGGTTTCCTCTGCTGACTTTCTGTTACCATTATATCCACGGGAAAGCTGCCGGCATTTCCATAGATATAATTAACATGCTGCAATTTCCAAAATCAGGCTGGTTTTGGAAATTGCAGCATGTTTGCACTGCAGATTTTAACGCAAAGTGGGCATGGGATTCGCATGAATCCCATCCACTTTGCCATTACTGTATAATGCAGCGATTTTTCCTGCAGTCTTACCGCCACGGGGGAGTCGCAGCGTTACCATCCTGTGGGGCCCCGTCCTAACAGTGGCCTCTTAGCTGCTTCTCTGACCAGTATTCTCCTTGCTCGATCTGTCAGTTTAGGTGGACAGCCATGTCTTGGTAGGTTTGCAGTTGTAGAATACTTTTTCCATTTTTGGATGATGGATTGAACAGTGTTCCTTGGGATACTCAAAGCTTGGGATATGTTTTTATAACCTAATCCTGCTTTAAACTTCTCCACAACGTTATCTCTGACCTGGCTGGTGAGTTCCTTGGTCTTCACGATGCTGTTTGTTCACTAGTGATCTCAAACAAGCCACTGAGACCTTCTCAGGTGTATTTACACTAAGACTAAATTACACACAGCTCTACTGTATTAAAAAATTAAGTGACTACTGAAGTCAATGGATTGCACTGGATTTTATTTAGGGTTATCCGAGTACAGAGGGCTGAATACTTTTCAACGTCACACCTTTCAGATTTTTATTTGATTAAAATTTTGAAAACCATGTATCCTTTTCATTCCACTTCACAATTATCTGCTATTTTGTGTTGGCCAGCCACTTAAAATCTCAATAAAATACATTTAAGTTTGTGGTTGTATGTTGCCAAAATGTGATAAAGTTCAAGGGGTGTGAATAGTTTTGCAAGCTACTGTATACATTCCTATAATAGGCTCTGCTGTGTGTATGACTTCCTAATACCATAAATCAAGGAAAGTATTAAGATTCAGAGCCACGGAAACACAAGTTTGGAAAGGCGATTTTTGCCACTTGAAACCTTCTACTGAGATTGGATTTGAGATATTCCATTTAGAAACTTGCAGAGTAGGTAACATGGAAATAAATATGAATGTATATTAAGGTGGAAATATCACAGCATTGTTTGGCTCTGTATGTCCCTTTCTACTTCCCTGCAGACTATTGGCATCTTCTATCTGATTGATTTACAAATAGAAAATGTAACTCTCAAAGACAAAAAGCAATAAATATTCCAGTACTTTATCAGAATTATGTGTATAACTAGAGATAGGGCTTGAATAGGTTTAATAGACAGATTATGATATAATAAATTGTAGACAATGTTATGTGCAAATTGCTAACATTTAAAATATTTAAACCTTTCCTGCAGAAAGTCATATGAAGGTTTATTTTTTGCAGGAAAAATTGTCCTTTATAATGATACAATTTAATATTTCAACAATGTACTGGGAAGCGATATAAAAAAAAACATCTGAAAATGGGGTAGAATTGGCGTAAAACACAATTGTCATTTTCTTATGAGTTTTATTTTTACGAAGGTCACCTTGCAATAAAAATTACAATTTACCTATATTCTGTTGGTTAGTACAATCATGGCAATAACACATTTATACAGTTTGTACCTGTTACTTAGTGAGGCACCTAACAGGTGGTGGCAATAACTAAATCACACTTGCAGCCAGTTGAAATGGATTAAAGTTGACTCAACCTGTGGCCTGTGTGTACCACATTGAGAATGGAGAAAAGAAAGAAGACCAAAGAACTGTCTGACGACTTGAAAAGCAAAATTGTGAGGAAGCATGAGCAATCTCAAGGCTACAAGTCCATCTCCAAAGACCTGAATGTTCCTGTGTCTACCGTGCGCAATGTGTCATCAAGAAGTTTAAAGCCCATGGCACTGTGGCTAACCTCCCTAGATGTGGACGGAAAAGAAAAATTAACAAGAGATTTCAACGCAAGATTGTGCGGATGGTGGATAAAGAACCTCAACTAACATCCAAACAAGTTCAAGCTGCCCTGCAGTCCGAGGGTACAACAGTGTCAACCCGTACTATTCATTGGCGTCTGAATGAAAAGGTACTGTATGGTGGGATACCCAGGAAGACCCCACTTCTTACCCAGAGACATAAAAAAGCCAGGCTGGAGTTTGCCAAAACTTACCTGAGAAAGCCAAAAATGTTTTGGAACAATGTTCTCTGGTCAGATGAGACAAAAGTAGAGCTTTTTGGGAAAAGGCATCAACATAGAGTTTACAGGAAAAAAAGAGGCCTTCAAAGAAAAGAACACGGTCCCTACAGTCAAACATGGCAGAGGTTCCCTGATGTTTTGGGGTTGCTTTGCTGCCTCTGGCACTGGACTGCTTGACCGTGTGCATGGCATTATGAAGTCTGAAGACTACCAACAAATTTTGCAGCATAATGTAGGGCCCAGTGTGAGAAAGCTGGGTCTCCCTCAGAGGTCATGGGTCTTCCAGCAGGACAATGACCCAAAACACACTTCAAAAAGCACTAGAAAATGGTTTGAGAGAAAGCACTGGAGACTTCTAAAGTGGCCAGCAATGAGTCCAGACCTGAATCCCATAGAACACCTGTGGAGAGATCTCAAAATGGCAGTTTGGAGAAGGCACCCTTCACATCTCAGGGACCTGGAGCAGTTTGCCAAAGAAGAATGGTCTAAAATTCCAGCAGAGCATTGTAAGAAACTCATTGATGGTCACCGGTTGTTTGCAGTTATTTAGTCTAAAGGTTGTTCTACCAAGTATTAGGCTGAGGGTGCCAATACTTTTGTCCAGCCCATTTTTGGAGTTTTGTGTAAAATAATCAATGATTTGACTTTTTTTTTCATTCTCTTTTGTGTTTTTTCATTGCAAGCAAAATAAATGAAGATATTAATACCAAAGAGTTTGTGCTTGCAATCATTTTCTGGAAGAAAATGAGTATTATTTGACAGAATTGCAGGGGTGCCAATACTTTTGGCCAACACTGTATGACTTCTAGTATACAGTCAGTCTGGTGAAGTCAATTCCGTACAAGAGTCCTAATAAGTCAGATCCTTTCTTTTTGGGACAGTCTCTAAACAAAAAGATGGTGATTAGCAAAACAACAAGACTCCTTCATTAGATCCTTCTTTTCTCCCAGAAGTGTCTTCATCTTTCCACAGAAGTCAGGAGATATATCTGCCTTACTGTTGTTCTAACCCCAAAACTCCTCAGGAACAGTCCTTCCATTGCTTGAATATTAGAAGAGTGGTTCTTGTGTTATCTTAATAGAGCTTCAGTTCTAAGGAAGGATCACAATTTTTGTTCTTTCTCGAGCAAGAACAGATGTAAAAAGACATAACAATCTACTTTGGCTAGATAGGTTAAGTTGGCTATTCAGTAGGCCTGTCTTAGAGTATATCTCCGCCATAACTTTTCTAACTATAAGAACTCATTCCTCCAGGGCTGCCCACTCAGCTGAGAGAAGTGAAGAATTTGTGGACAAAATGTGTAGAACTGCTACATGGTCAAATTTTCATACATTTTCCAGACAGATTTAAGCTCTGACAAGTTTTGGAAAAAAGGTCTTTCAAGCAGTTGTCTCCCTGGAAATACTAATCTGGATCTGCTCCTGTGGTGCTATCATGAGGGAACATCCTGGAAAGTAGGAATAAGACCTGCTTGTAATTGGTTTTCCAGAATTCCTTCATCACAACACCATTATTTCCCTCCCAAAATTATATTTTTTATATATGTTTATATATTTGTGTGACATAATATGAATATGTATTTAACATACGTGGCCAAAGTGGGTATCGGAAAAATACTGGAGAGGAGAGGGTTTTAACCTTATCTGGGGGATGCTGTCATGAAAGACTCCTGGAAAACCAATCACCAGTAGGTCTAATTCCTACTTTTTGTTACTATATTTTGATACTACGTTCTGTTTAGTCCATCATTTGTTCTACTATTCTCATTTATATTTAGCCTATTGTTACCGATAGTGATCACATTGTTGCTCACAGCTTCACTGATATGTATTACATTGTTTCTCGCAGATCTACTTGAGAAAGGTCATACTAGACCAGCACATCATTTATTTGATCTGTATTAACTGTTACCTCTATCCTACTGCACTGGATGCAATATACTATGAGTACACCACCGCTATATGCAGCACTCTCTATGATGTGACATATGAACTCAGCTGTTACATTCTGTGTCTTCTGGTATACTAGCAAGTCTCTTTGTAAAATATATTCTTCTTGATGAATCCTTGATGAATTAAGCATTTTCTATGTAGTGTAGGCCATAGCTTTCTATTAATGATAGACAGAATCATAAGGGAGGATCTGTTTTGATGCAGGTTGTCAGGGGGGGCTCCAGTCAGCCACATTTAACGTATTTATATACAGAGTAAGGGCAAGTTAATGAATCTTTGGTTTGGGTAAAAGAAAACCTAGCTACAGCTCTGCATAAGCCTTATGCCTGCAGTCTAGAATATGAAGACAACAGTACTAAAAGGTGGTGCAGTAAGACAGGGAGGCTAAGTCTCTAAGTGGGAAAAGCAGAGAGACAGCTCACAGCTTTAAACAAAGAGTCCTGACCCTAGCCATCTTGTTATTGGTTAGGATTAGGAGTTGTAGTACCAGGCCATAGTGAGCGATCTGGTACCTATTGAAGTAAAATTTGTCAAATTGAGGATTTAAAATGGCTGGATAGGAGGTTCACCATATGACTAACCAGAGTGGCCTACCTTGCTGGAGTGGCAGATGGTCAGTTCCTTGCAGGGATCAGGATTGGGGACCCGTGCCTCAACAAGAAGTGAGCTGTACCTCACAATTGGGAAGCAATGCTCCTAGAGTAAAGCAGCTCTCTTATTCTAGCACTGTGAGTACTCTATATGGGAGACAAAATAATATTTACTTTACTTTTTGGGTGTTGGCACCCTTGAAATTTTTGTTTTTTGTTTTGTTATACACATGTTTATTTCCTCTGTGTGTATAAGAACACCAAAAGAAAACAGAAGCAAAAAAGCCAAAAATTATATAATTTCATGCAAAACTCCAAAAAATGGGACAAAATTATTGCCACCTTCAACTTAATATTTGGTTGCACAACCTTTGAAAAAAATTGCTGAAATTGCTTCATACAGCAAGCTTCTTACACCTCTCAACTGGGATTTTGGACCACTCTTCTTTTGCAATCTGATCCGGGTCTCTCATATTTAAAGGGTGCCTTCAAGTGTGATTTTTATATTGCCCACACCTGTTACTTGTCACAGATGAGTTTGAACGAGCGTCACATGCTTGAAACAAAGTTATTTATCCACAATTTTGAAAAGGTGCCAACAATTTTGTCTGGACCATTTTTGGAGTTTTTTGTGTTGTTCCAATACACACAAAGGAAATAAACATGTCTATAAAAAATCAAGTGTAATTGCAATAATTTTCTGAGAGAAATACTTCATTTTTGCAAAAATTTCAGGGGTGAAATAGATTATAAGTTCTTGTGAGCAGGGCCCTCAGTCCCATTGTGGGAATTGACTATTTCTCTGTAATGTAGCTTTTTGTCTGTACTTGAACCCTACATTTTGTAAAGTGCTGTGAAATATTTTAGCGCTATATAAATAAAATGTATTATTATTATTATTATAATTGACGGTGCCAACACTCAAGGCCATGACTGCACAGTTGTTATACATCCTCTCCCTCCTCAGGTTTACATAGTATACTGCAATTCTCAGGCTATGATACTAATGTGCTAGAATTCTCTATAGAACAAGCTCTGTCTTGATGATCACTTATAATCAAGATGATCATATATAATATTTTTACTACTGCAGATACTAATATAACACTCCCTTAATAAAAAAGAAGGATCCTTACTTGACAGATGTATATTACAACATACTCATTCATCCATGTTCCAGAAATGTAATTTAAGACATCAATCTTCAAAGAACTACTTCACAGCAGTATTGAAAACCTTCAAAAGGTCATCTTTGTATAAAAAAATATATACAAAGTCTGCTCTGACACCACCAGTACCTTGGCTTAAAGGCCAATCACTGGGAAAAGTCATTTTTAGCTAAGCTCATGCTTGTATAGCCTTTAGAAAGGCTATTCCACACATATATTTGTATGTAAATTGCCTCAGTAGATTTTGAATAAGTCTGTTTTTATGCATATGCTAATTAGGCTCCAGCGTGCACAGGAAGTTGTCAGACAGGTCTCCTATCTCTGCTGTGTGCTGTGTATGAGAGCAGGTAGGAGGAGTCAGCAGCAGCCTGTGCTCTATATACAGAATAGAGTGCACAAAGAGACTTCTGGGGTGCATGGAAAAGCTAATTAGCATATGAATAAAAACAGACTTATTCTAAATCTACTGAGACAATTTACATACAAAAGGTAGGTGTGGAATAGCCTTTCTAAGGGCTATGCAAGGATGTACTTAGTTAAAAATGACTTTTTCCAATGATAAAGATATAAAATATTAAAGGAGTATCTCAATTTCTTTAAAATTTGAAACAATTTTTTTCCCTGGCTGGTCACTTCAGGGGCTTAGATTTTAAAAACTTAGTATGGAATTTATTGTATGGATGATTTATTGTATTGTGGTTTATTTTTAGTTTTGTTGTTAATTAAATGGTAAAACAAAACTTACATTCAGTCTATGGTCCCACTTAGCCACGGCCAAAAAATGCTGCAGAAAAGACCATGGCAGAATGCATCACATTTTTCTTTCTGCAGTGTTTTTCACAGAAATTCTACAGAGTTTACCTCTACAGACTTTCTGTCCCTATTATACCGGCATTGAAAACGCCAGAGTTTCCATAATTATAGTTGATATGCAATGCAAGCATTTTTAAAAACATAGCTGCAGATTTTTTTTCCATTTTTGCTCTATTGTCTCCGGCAACATCAGTTCGGTCTTGCGCCAGGACTTTTTGCTCCTTTTTTAAATCTGAACCAACATGGTGATTTTTGGAAAAAGCAATGACTTTGTTTTAATTATGCCAACAATGTCAAAGCGGAAGTGTAAGATAGAAAATCTGAAGAAAAAATTTAATTATGGTAAAGTAGCGGTGCATCTACTTGAAAAGTGAAACTGCCTAAAATTATTTTTTGGGGAACGGATATCACACCAACATGAAGTTGGAGTATCAATGTTTACAGATTTGAAGAAAAAATTGTGGCACACTATCAGCATGTCCACTAGTTGAAAAGGGAAGAATTTTTGTCTGAAAAAGCCTCCAAAAATGATCAGTTTATGGAAGCAGATGCATTGGTATTGGAAGAAGCAATGGCATGGAGTGGGATGAAGGGGGGGGGGAGGTTGGTTGGGGATTTTTTAATATAGTTTTGTTTTTTTTTTAAATTATGCCAACAGTAGCAACACATATATGGAATAACAGAATTTGATGGACCATGCCAAAGTAGATGTCTGTCTTGCAATTAATATACCTGTCAATATAAAAGCAATGAAGCCTGACATGGTTGATCTTAGCCAGGGTGGTGGTCATTGTCTCGAAACAAGAGTCAGTCTCATTCCCTGGTTGTTTGGTATCAACCCCCCTCTGCATATAAAGAAAAGTTTTCGTCCAATCCAGCAGTGAAAAGTCCTCAACCAATACAATCCAGATCCAGTTCTTCATCCTCCTCTAGTTCCTCTTGTACCATCCCAGAGTGGTGCTCTTCCATCCTTTCAAAAATATATAGGATAGTAAATAGGTATTACATGCCTAAAAATAGTTCCAAAAAGTTTTGTAGGAGAGTCACTCACTAATATTAGGACATATAAAATAATCTTTATTGAGTAAATGATTAAAAAAATGAAAGAAAAACAAAAATAGTGAAGGAACACCAAACATATGGCTCCACAGAGACGACATATCTAAGGAGAGGCCAACATTCTCCAACATATAGTGAAATAAGGCAGGAACAGCTTTCCTAGAGAAATAATGATGACTATATATCCTTCATTAAGGCTGACCACATGCCATCAGTTGGAAAAAAAACACACTAAAATCCAAGTGCTATGGCATTGACTGCACCACCAGAAGCTCTGTGATGTGTCTGTTAAGTTGCTGAGTCACTGGATGGCTGGGCACTTATTGCTGCTTCCTGTCAGACATTGGAATGGAGGAGGAGTTGGAGAAGCAGACAGTGACGATTATGACTACATTGTGATAGGTGTAGATGTGGACAGTGGGTGAAGTGGGACAAGAACCTAGGTGGGCCAGGGCAGAGAAAACTGGAGTGAGTTATACCACAAATGTAGGACAGTTCCTGATTCGCTTAGGGTCAGTTCACACGTGAAAACCGCCTAGCTTATTTGTGCGAGGTAAAAAACCTCGAGGAGTTTTTTTGACGCTGTTTTTTGCATTCCACACGGTTTTTGATGAGGTTTTTGACGCGGTTTTCGCTAGCGGTTTTGTGTGCAAAAAAACGTGCGGTTTTTTACCGCGCGGTTTTCGCCTCCCATTCACTTCTATGCAATTCTTCAGCCGTTTTCCGCCTGAAGAAAGGTCATGTCGCTTCTTCAGGCGGAAAACGCTAGGAGGAAAAAAAAAGCTAGTGGTCTACATAGACCACCATGTTAAAGGAGAGGTTTTTGAAGCGAATTCCGCTGTCAAAAACCTCCCCTTTGCCCACGTGTGAACTAGCCCTTAGATCTGTGACCAGGCGCTAGAATTACCAAGAGGATAGTCAATGAGCCCCTCAATCAGTAGTAATGGAAATGCTTATTCCAGTGGGAAAACTACCATTGCAGCAGTGCGCGTGACATAATCCCCGGCCTATTGGGTAACAGTTAATATATATTATTTACTGATCTCCACTCCTGTTCAGACCCGCTTCCATTTCGCCACCGAGGTCGCCTCACATGACATCCTAACATTGAACAACATCAGGACATTGAGTCATTTGTCTATATAGATGAAGTGTATTTTACACAGTGCACTATTTCCCTATAATCATCAATTGGTGTTGTCTATATAAACTCTGTACTGTGCAATATAGCTTTGCATGTAAAAGACCTTAGTTGTACATGCTTATGTTAATATTATACCCTGCATGAGTTTCTAACATTCTTCATTTGGGGGCTGGATCAGAGGAACCAGGGAATTATGGCCTGCTGCTAATATTTCATTTGAGGGGAAAACGCCTGGAACATCTACTAACGCGCCATAGTAAGGGATACAATGGAAAATGGAAATTATTTCATATTAGTAATTTGGTCTTAAGTGAATACATGCAGCAGTATAAGTGACAGACAGCATGGTTTTACTAAGGACAGAAGTTGTCGGACTAACATGATTTGCTTTTATGAAGAGGTGAGCAGAAGTATAGACAAAGGGGAGGCTGTAAATACAGTGTTCCTGGACTTTGCTAAGGTGTTAGACACTGTCCTTCATAGATGTTTAATGGGTGAAATCAGGTCCATTGGCTTGGAAAATATAGTTTGTAATTTGATAAAAAATCATATCCAGAGAGTTATGGTCAATGACCAAAGCTCAGACTAGTCCTCTGTTATACAGTGACTTGCAAAAAGTATTCATACCCCTTGAATTTTTTCATATTATGTCACTTTACAACCACAAACTTAAATTTATTTAATTAAGATGTTTAATAGACCAAGACAAAGTAGCACGTAATTGTGAAGTTGAACAAAATTATCCATACAGAGTAACAAAACTTGGAAGAAACACCATCCTTAATATAATCAATAATTGACAGACACACATGTGGGAGTTGCTGCTGGGGGTTATTACACTTGTTATGAAGAAGACACAGATGATCACCAGGCAGATGAATGCTTAGAGGCCGTGCTGGAGTCCTTGACATCTTTACAGAATTAGCAACAGATGAATCATTCAATTGCTCATTCTGTGTATTGTTCTTATATCTACCTACAAATATGACTTCAATAAATTTCCAGTTTTTTTTTTTTTTTTTTTTATAAGAAGCTGAGTCCTCCTGAATACCTTATGGGTCACCTATGGGTATGCATTACACCATCAACCCAACAATATTATTTTTTACAATCACAAGTTCCTCATTGCTAAATACTTCCAATGCAGCAAGACCTTTATATCAAGAGAAATAATTTGAGATTTAACCAGACTCTAGCACTCCATATATTAGAGTAAAAACAGTCTATAATAATTAAACCCTCGGATAAGGGGGCAACGTGGTTGTTTTGAACTGCGACCACTATATCTCCCTCTGTGATAAAATATTATTAGATGAAACTAGTTAAACTTACACAGATCTTAGACCAGGCAAAGGATGAAGGCCTAGTTTCCCTCAAAGACTATCAATTCATGTGTCCGAGTCACCCCCGGGTCCCTACATTCTGCTGTTTACCAAAAATGAACAAGGGGTATTCCCACTTGAAAGGCTGCCCCATAGTCTCAGGAATAGACGGGTTGAAGCAGGGGACAAGTACATATTTGGATAACATCTTATGCCCCTTTGTTTTTGCACTCCTGATCTATGTCCGAGACACAATGGATGTCCTCCGACATTTGGAGGCCATCCAGGTCTGGGGCGGTCCTAGCCACTTTGGAAGTGGAGGCACTCTACAGTTCCATACCCAAGTCAGTTATTCTGGAATTACTGTGTTTCATTTTGACTAACAATTCTTTCCTCTTCAATGGACAGGTATATCATCAATGGCGGAGCACTGCAATGGGGTGCCCCGCCGCACCCACCTATGCAAACCTATATTTAGGGTGGTTGGAGGAGGAATTCGTTTTTGGAGAAACCTATAAGGAGTGGGCTAAATACATCATCTTATGGCTACGCTATATAGATGACATTGTGATCATCTAGTCTGGATCTATTCAGGCGTTTCAGGAATTTACATCCATCCTGCCTGAATGAAAACCAACTTCATTTAAAGTTTACGTCTTTTGTCCATCCACAGTCTATTATGTTTCTTGCTATTCATATTACGATCTCTGAGACAGGCATGCTCACTACCACTTTGTTCAGAAAGCAAACGACCACTAGCTCGATACTCAGGCGGGATAGCCACCACCCCCAACCTTTAAAATGGGGTATCCCCAAGGGGCAGTTCCTCGGTGTCCAGCAGAGGAACTGCTCCAGTATCCAAGAGTTTGACACACAGACCGAGTTACTGCTGAATAGGTTCTTAAGTAGGGGGAGAAGTACCCCGAGGGAGAGGTTATTAATACTGAGACCTAAACAGCAGGATACCCATGTCATCAGAATGATTAGTACATATGATCAACATTCTCAAGAAGTACTGAATGTTTTGAGGACGTATTGGAGCATTCTCCAGCAAGACCCTGACATCAAGGGGGTGATCACTCCCAAACCCTCAGTAACATTCCAGAGGGGCCACAATCTTGGGGACAGAGTGACCCATAGTCATCTGGATCCATTACCTGCCTCTATCTCACTGGGGATGACACCACCCCCAGGCACACATAATTGGGGTTCCTGCCAGGCGTGTGGTTACATCAAGAGGGGAAGGGAAGTGATTGCACATGCCACTAATCAGTGCTATCAGATTCGCAACTTTAGTAACTGTCGCACTGAGGGAGTGATCTATGTAGCCTCCTGTACATGTCCGATGAATTATGTCAGTAAGAGGAGGAGACAATTCAGGAGGCAGATACTGGACCATGTTGGGGATATCCTGAGATGGACAGGCACATCTATGGCTAACCATATTCGAAATATACATAATGGCGATGTACACTATGTGATCAAATGTATCCAGACACCCCCCAAAACATACGTTTTTCATATTAGGTGCATTGTGCTGCCACCTACTGCCAGGTACTCCATATCATTGACCTCAGTAGACATTAGACATCGTGAGAGAGCAGAATGGGGTGCTCTGCGGAACTCACAGACTTCGACCATGACCGTGGTCAGGTGATTGGGTGCCACACATCACACAGGTCAATGCCAAACGACGCCTCGCTTGGTGTAAGGAGCGTAAACATTAGACTATTGAACAGTGGAAAAACGTTGTGTAAAGTGACGAATCACGGTACACAATCTGGTGATCTGATGGCAGGGTGTAGGTATGGCGAATGCCCGGTGAACGTCATCTGCCAGCGTGTGTAGAGCCAACAGTAAAATTGGGAAGCGGTGGTGTTATGGTGTGGTTGTGTTTTTCATGGAGGGGGCTTGCACCCCTTGTTGTTGTGTGGTTACATGACAATAACATCTCTGTAATGGACTGGCCTGCACAGGGACCTGACTTGAATCCTATAGAACACCTTTGGGATGTTTTGGAACGCCGACTTCGTGCCAGGCCTCACCAACCTACAGTCCTATGAAAAAGTTTGGGCACCCCTATTAATCTTAATCATTTTTAGTTCTAAATATTTTGGTGTTTGCAACAGCCATTTCAGTTTGATATATCTAATAACTGATGGACACAGTAATATTTCAGGATTGAAATGAGGTTTATTGTACTAACAGAAAATGTGCAATATGCATTAAACCAAAATTTGACTGGTGCAAAAGTATGGGCACCTCAACAGAAAAGTGACATTAATATTTAGTAGATCCTCCTTTTGCAAAGATAACAGCCTCTAGTCGCTTCCTGTAGCTTTTAATCAGTTCCTGGATCCTGGATGAAGGTATTTTGGACCATTCCTCTTTACAAAACAATTCAAGTTCAGTTAAGTTTGATGGTCGCCGAGCATGGACAGCCCGCTTCAAATCATCCCACAGATGTTCAATGATATTCAGGTCTGGGGACTGTGATGGCCATTCCAGAACTTTGTAATTGTTCCTCTGCATGAATGCCTGAGTCGATTTGGAGCGATGTTTTGGATCATTGTCTTGCTGAAATATCCATCCCTAGCGTAACTTCAACTTCGTCACTGATTCTTGAACATTATTCTCAAGAATCTGCTGATACTGAATGGAATCCATGCGACCCTCAACTTTAACAAGATTCCCGGTGCCGGCATTGGCCACACAGCCCCAAAGCATGATGGAACCTCCACCAAATTTTACAGTGGGTAGCAAGTGTTTTTCTTGGAATGCTGTTTTTTTGGACGCCATGCATAATGTCTTTTTGTATGACCAAACAACTCAATCTTTGTTTCATCAGTCCACAGGACCTTCTCCCAAAATGAAGCTGGCTTGTCCAAATGTGCTTTTGCATACCTCAGGCAACTCTGTTTGTGGCGTGCTTGCAGAAACGGCTTCTTTCTCATCACTCTCCCATACAGCTTCTCCTTGTGCAAGGTGCGCTGTATTGTTGACCGATGCACAGTGACACCATCTGCAGCAAGATGATGCTGCAGCTCTTTGGAGGTGGTCTGTGGATTGTCCTTGACTGTTCTCACCATTCTTCTTCTCTGCCTTTCTGATATTTTTCTTGGCCTGCCACTTCTGGGCTTAACAAGAACTGTCCCTGTGGTCTTCCATTTCCTTACTATGTTCCTCACAGTGGAAACTGATAGGTTAAATCTCTGAGACAACTTTTTGTATCCTTCCCCTGAACAACTATGTTGAACAATCTTTGTTTTCAGATCATTTGAGAGCGGGCTGTCCATGCTCGGCGACCATCAAACTTAACTGAACTTGAATTGTTTTGTAAAGAGGAATGGTCCAAAATACCTTCATCCAGGATCCAGGAACTGATTAAAAGCTACAGGAAGCAACTAGAGGCTGTTATCTTTGCAAAAGGAGGATCTACTAAATATTAATGTCACTTTTCTGTTGAGGTGCCCATACTTTTGCAATGGTCAAATTTTGGTTTAATTCATATTGCACATTTTCTGTGCAATAAACCTCATTTCAATCCTGAAATATTACTGTGTCCATCAGTTATTAGATATATCAAACTGAAATGGCTGTTGCAAACAGCAAAATATTTAGAGCTAAAAATGATTAAGATTAATAGGGGTGCCCAAACTTTTTCATAGGACTGTACATCGATACCTCTCCTCAGTGCAGCACTCCGTGAAGAATAGGCTGCCATTCCCCAAGAAACCTTTCAGCACCTGATTGAACGTATGCCTGCAAGGGTAGAAGCTGTCATCAAGGCTAAGGGTGGGCCAGCACCATAATGAATTCCAGCATTACCGATGGAGGGCGCCACGAACTTGTAAGTCATTTTCAGCCAGGTGTCCGGATACTTTTGATCGCATAGTGTATTTTCCTGAAATTTCAGGGGATTGAACGGATTCAGAGGTCCATAAGAAGAGGGGATTGGGACAATGTCATTTTGCACACGAAAACTCAATGGATTTTCCATTTCAAATGTGTGAGACCGTCAGGCCTGAATGAGGTTCTATTCTTTACCGCTTTTATCTGAAAGCCGATTATACATCTTCTGGGCCCTCTGAGATGTGAGTCATTATCTTAGTTATCATCCGAATTTTATTTTGAACAGAGTTGGGGGGCAGGTATATATGTCTGGGAACTAACATATGACATAATATCGATTTTTGACTTCACTTAATGGTAGTGGAGTGAGGCTGCTGTACACACAAGAGTAGGGACCACACAGCCTTCTAGTAGTGGACATGTGTGGCACTTGTTAATTCATTTTTGGACAATAAGAGGTAGAATGATGCCTAATAGCTGGGGAGCTGTTGGGTGGTATAACACCTTAGGAGCCATATTGTTGTAGGATGTGCGTCCAATGGACCGGAATGGTCTAAGGTCTTAGATCGGATATCTGAATAAACGCATGCTTCCCAGCAATTACTCATTTATTTATTTATTGAACAAGTTATGCATCATTGTTATACCTGTATGAGGGCATCCTGCTTGTACAGTACGTGATGTGTGTGTGATTTATGTGTCCCCGTTGTGATATATATATATATATATATATATATATACAGCATACAACAATGACATAGATAGTCTTACATTCAAGTGATTCTGTACATAGTGCATGGCTGACGTTCGTCGAGAACTGTTTGCAGTAATCTGATGATCCTGCAGACTCTGCGATACTTACTTAGTCGGGGGAGCCATATAGCCTCTATCTTCCATGCAAACGTCCGCTTCAGTGGAATCCTGCGCACAGACATGCCCCCAGGACTTGGCGTACAGCCTAGTAAACATCTGATTGGCCGCATCAATGGGGGTGTGCCTGGGGAGGCTGGATCAAGCCCGGAACTAGGGCTATATAAACCTGACAAACACAGCTCACAGCATCGGACCTACTAGTACTGGGACCTACCATCAAGGTCCAGAGAACTGTGGTCTTAACTGCATCTACATTGCTGGACATCTCTCTTGACATTTATCAAATTAGACTCTCCTGATGAGCTACTTGGATATAGTGAAACACGTAGAGAGTACTCTTATAGTTTGACACAGTGGTGTATCTTGATCCCTCCATGATCCAGCTGATAGCTGGCTCTGCCCTGAATTTGTAATCTTGGACCTTAGTGCCATCTATCTGAGGGAGGCATATAACCCTAACCATTGATGGGTGTCTGACCGGCTGCACTGTATGTGTATGCATATAGCACGCCTCAATCCTCCTTGGTGCTATAAGATCAATGGAGCTGGGCTTGCACTAGCATATTACATGTAAATAGAACTGTGCATCCGTAGGAGGTATCACCATTGTATGCATGTTATTATACTATCACACACTAAGAGAAACAGTGTGTGTGTGTGGGGGGGGGGTATCAAATTGTAACATTACATACAGAGAGGAATAGTTGGGGTGAGGAGGGTTATGCTGGGAGCCCTGTGACACTATAAATTGTAATATCATGTGAGGATCAGTGAACAGGTGCTTCTTCGTTCCTTCCCCTCACATGTGTTTGATTTGTGAGATATGTATCTCTAATTAGGTCAGACCCCCTTGTCTAGCCACTAGTTCACTGCTCCCATTGACTGATTCCTATTCCATTGTTGCCCCTCCACATCTCCCAGGTATACTAAGGCCCAAAGATACAATGATTTTGCTTGTCCCTGAATTGTTATGATCTACCTATCTGAGCTCGCCCCTTTTGCTCTGACATATTAGTCCTTATTCCAAAAACCAAACGGGTCTAGCACGGGCATAAGTATTGGACTATCAATGTCTGCAAGGGAGTAACACCTGACAATAAAGGAGTTGGTAGATACCAGGTGACCAGCTCTACAGTGTAGATCTTATACATTTACAATGATCTTAACACTTCTAGTGTTACGTATAGTTATTTTCCCTGGGCAACATTCAATTTTGGCAGGGAATAATTACATCTCATTGGTGAGGGGTGACGACTCTTTTGGCACCTAATGAACGAGTCGTATAAATAAATTTGATGTAACTTTGCCTAAGCTATTTTATGTTAGGGTTAGAAATATATATGTAAAATCTGTTTTCATTCTTCATAATACATTGTAATTGCTCTATAGTTTCTACTCTTCAAAGTGATGGTACGACCTGGAAGAAGAACCTGTTATTTGGATACACATGTAATTTTTATTATAACTACTCTCTCCAATATGCTATACAGGGGTTTCTTATGACAGAGTAAGTGATTTTCCCCATACTATCCTTCTGAAGAATTCTGGTCTAAGATAACATCTTGTTAGATTCTTCTTTTACGGACTCACAAGAACATTACCTAGCTCTGACTTAAATCACCTTTACTTTCTTCATCAAATCTCCAAGAATCTTACTTTTTTGTATAATATACAAAAGCCAGCCAGGCAAGGTTAGTGACTCCTCACGGATAGCAATTGAACATACAAAAGGGAAAAAAATCAACTTAAGAAATCTGAAAAGCGATGCATGCGAGTGATACATCATTTAAGCTCCTTTATTTTTCATATAAGAACAATTCAAAGAAGTGCTGAGGTAGCTCATAGCTCATCAGCTTCCTGCCCTCATCAGCTTTTGACTTTTCTCTCTCCTTCAACAATTCCAAGTCGGAATCTTACTTGGCATGCAATATCAATGCTTGGGCGAAATTCTGTTTCTGAATGTGAAGTGTTTTTATAAGACTTAAAAAGGAAAATCTATATCTGTGTTTTAATGTTCATATGATTCAGGTGCATTAGAATTCACACCTGCCATTTCACACAGGAAGCCACAGGCTACAAAAATAAGAAGGTCAGTGTGGGTAAATTGGTTTTACTATGATCTGAAGTCTAAAATTCGACTTGAGGATGGCAGTTCATTTAAAGTCTGAGTTTTTTCAGGATGACCACTATAACTTGGGTCTGAAATTATGTGAGAAAACAGTAATTGGTTGCAAAATGTCCAGGATAACCTAAAAAAAATGTGAAAAATGTACATTAAAGCTGGTCACTTAATTTCTGTTATCATCTATGAGAGCTGTATAAAGTAGTAACAGGTTCTGGTATCAACTATAAAGCTATTTTGTGTAAATAGTGTTTTAATAGCTGCAATATAATCCTATGCATTTTGTAAGTTTGAAATATTCATATGTATTTGTGAGCTGTAAATTCCTGGCAGGTAGATAGCTGTATAGTACATGGTACTATAGTAGTATTTTTCACATGAAAGTGAAGGCATACAGACTCCAGGCTGAGGAGTTTCTATATGCATCAGACAACAAGACCGGGCAAATTATATTGGATTTGTTAAACAAACAGACAAGGCTGTGAGAGGGGCATTCTCTGCCCCCCACAGAGCAGGCTTACTGCAGACCAATCTTAGTCCAGGTAGGGCCGCAGCTTAGAAAATGAGCACAGGCTCGTTATGACAGGGATTTCTTGTCATGCCAGGTAATTGGGGCTGCAGCATAGCAAGGGTTAACGTTTTGGCGGGTGGAAGTTTGTTTAGGCACACAGGCTATAGCATATATTCCCCCATCCCACACTAGTGCGGTGTACTCTCTTCAGGAGCTTCCCTCCTTCCCTTCTATTTGGTGGATAGCAGTCTTTCTCTCTGTTTTTTATTTTTTCTTTTCCAATTCAGCCATCAATTCTGTCACAACAGCTGGCGGTAGGAAGGTCTTGCAGGGCACGCTTTTAAGGCGGAGTTATGGAGAATACAGGGGACCCAGGGTGAAAGGTACCCCTGCGGCTTATGGGTTCATGTGGATAGTTAAAGGTGGTAATGGATCTGGTGGAATATATGGCAGTATCTTGGATATATTGTCTGCTCCCAAGTCGGTGCGGTGCAGCTGGGAGGTTATTTACGGTACTGCCTTTTCTAGGCCCTGCTTAGACCTTCCATGAGGAAGTTATTGCTATCTGTTAATGGTCATTTATTACAGTTAAAATATTTAATAAATTGACTGCTGTGGACATTCAAATTCTAACGTGTTCACGTGTCTGAATTTATTTTAATAGGATCAGTAATGTTAATTAATTGCATACACCGGTTGGGGTATTGGTTAATTCTGGTTAGGTCAGGGTGGGTAGGATATACTCATTTGGGAATGGCATGGGAATATCCCGGTCATGTGTTGAGCTGAAAGTCATATCCAACACAGAGGGATCATCTTTGCAACAAAAAAAAAAATCAGGAACAAGAATCTCATTGAAATGCAAATGTAATCAATTAATTAACTGCTTGTGGTTATGACTTGAATTAAATGACTTTAATGTAGGAGCTCGACATCCTTGCAATTATTGCACCCCTACCAAAAGAAGGTTGCCAGCCTCTATTCTAGAGAGATGCTAGCAAACAGCCAGTGTTTTTCAGTAGTATGGCACCCTCTGCTTGACTGCACCCATTGTGGCCAATCACAGGTATTCTATCAGAGTCTGCGGAATAGGCAAGTATTTTCTACTAGACGGTAGGTTTGAGTAACAAAAAACTTATTAGCCCCCCTACTTATATGAATGGACTGACTTTAAAAAAAAATAAAAATAAAAATAATGCAGATTTCCCAGCTAGATTACATATTTTGGTATGCTAGGCTCCTGTAAATGTGAAAAACGTTGGTGCTGCTTTTTCAATAAAGTAATCTCCCTACACATAATCTGAAAGGATATTTTCTGGTAGGTAATGGATTCTCTCAAAATATTTACATTAACATTAACATTTACAACTCTCATAAATACATACAATGCAATGTAGACTAAAACAGAGGCTGATATAAGAGGTGCGGAGAATATCCAAATTCTAATACAATTTCTTAGTTTACTTTCATTTCACATTTATTGCTTACAATAGGCGCGTCCACCTCCCCATTGTGAAATGTGAAGGGTTGTTACAAATAATTAAATAATTTACTGTTTTCATTATTCGAACCAAACATGACAGCACAGGCATGCACACCATTAACTAACATGACTCTTCTACCTAGTCTGACTTACAGATAGACTCTGACATAGAAAACACTAACAGAACAGCAGCAAAATTATTAATCCAATTAAGCATCAAGCCAAGGCGATAAGGCTGGTAGCCATTAGAAATGAGCGAGTAGTATTCAATCGAGTAGGTATTCGATCGAATACTATGGTATTCGAAATACTCGTACTCGATCGAGTACCACTCGCTATTCGAATGGAAAAGTTTGATGCAGAACCAGCATTGATTGGCCGAATGCTATACAGTCAGCCAATCAACGCTGGTTCTTCTCCTACCTTTAGAAGTCTCCGTGCAGCTTCCCCGCGGCTTCTTCCGGCTCTGAATTCACTCTGCCAGGCATCGGGCCTGGGCAGAGCCGACTGTGCATATCCGCTTGTAGTGCGGGCATGCGCAGTCGGCTCTGCCCAAGCCCGATGCCTGGCAGGGTGAACTCAGAGCTGGAAGACGCCGCGGGGAAGCTGCACGGAGAAGACTTCTCGGAGGATCCAGCCCGACTCTCACTCGTGGACTTGGTAAGTGTAATTTGATCGAATGTTGCCTACCCCTGAAACGAGCATTTTCCCCCCATAGAGTATAATAGGATTTGATATTCGATTCGAGTAGTCGAATATTGAGGGGCTACTTGAAATGAATATCGAATCTCGAACATTTTACTGTTCGCTCATCTCTAGTAGCCATCTAAGGATCCCAAATGTGAGGAAGTGCACACTGTAGGCGCCACAATCTGATTAAAAGCCTAGGGAAGAAGTGTCACCATTACATCATAGGTAGAACACAGATACGAAAACCTGATGCAACATGAGTAGACCTCAATAGGAGTGTATTCTATAACCCCCTAACAGCAGGAATAGATATCTCATTCTGGTAAAATGGAAAACCAGAACATGCTTTTTATTTTTAAACAAATCTTCTATGAAAATTTCACCACCTAGTGCCACATATGCCAGTGAACCCAAAATGTTTTTGTATAAGAACAGTATGACTTTGCTGACCACCTACAGTTAGTGATATATGTAAGGTTAGGCTCACACTTGCATAATGTAGTCTATGGTTAGATCTAACGGACGGAAAAAGTGATAAAATGGAAGCTAATGGAAAAATTAAAAAGTTATTATATGGAGAGGCAATTTTTTATTTTTTAGGCCTCATGTATCGAAACACAGTACAAACACACTGCAGAAAAAAAATACAATGTGTGGATGGTGTTGCCAGAATCCCACTTTGCAGGTACTGTAAATTGCAGAGTTTTTGTTGCAGCATTTCCACAGCAGCAAAATCGCTGTGTTTTTTAAAAGTTCTTTTTTTTCCCACATTAATACACAAAAACTATATACATTTGGTATCACTGTGATCATAGTTTGGACACATCTTCTTATTCAAATGACTATGACAATAGTAGATTCACACTGAAGGCATCAAAACTATGAATTAACACATATGGAATCATATACTTAACAAAAAAGTGTGAAACAACTGAAAATATGTCTTATATTCTAGGTTCTTCAAAGTAGCCATCTTTTGCTTTGATTACTGCTTTGCACACTCTTGGTGAGCTCTTGATGCGCTTCAAGAGGTAGTCACTGGAAATGGTTTTCACTTCACACATGTGCCCTATCAGTTTATTAAGTGGGATTTCTTGTCTTATAAATGGGGTTGGGACCATCAGTTGTGTTGTGCAGAAGTCAGGTAGATACACAGCTGATACCCCTACTGAATAGACTGTTAGAATTTGTATTATGGCAAAAAAAGCAGCTAAGTAAAGAAAAACAAGTGGCTATCATTACTTTTAGAAATGAAGGTCAGTCCGAAAAATTGGGAAAACTTTGAAAGTGTACCTAAGTGCAGTTGCAAAAACCATCAAGTGCTACGAAGAAACTGGCTCACATGAGGACTGCCCCAGGAAAGGAAGACCAAGAGTCACCTCTGCTGTGGAGGATAAGTTCAACCAAGTCACCAGCCTCAGAAATCACAGGTTAACAGCAGCTCAGATTAGAGACCAGGTCAATGAGAGTTCTAGCAGCAGACACATCTCTACAACAACTGTTAAGAGGAGACACTGTGCAGCAGGCCTTCATGGTAAAATAGCTGCTAGAAAACCACTGCTAAGGACAGGCAACAAGCAGAAGAGACTTGTTTGTGCTAAAGAACACAAGGAATGGACATTAGACCAGTGGAAATCTGTGCTTTGGTCTGATGAGTCCAAATTTGAGATCTTTGGTTCCAAGCACCGTGTCTTTGTGCAACGCAGAAAAGGTGAACGGATGGACTCTACATGCCTGGTTCCCACCGTGAAGCATGGAGGAGGAGGTGTGATGGTGTGGGGGTGCTTTGCTGGTGACACTGTTGGGGATTTATTCAAGATTGAAGGCATACTGAACCAGCATGGCTACTACAGCATCTTGCAGCAGCATGCTATTCCATCCGGTTTGCGTTTAGTTGGACCATCATTTATTTTTCAACAGGACAATGACCCCAAACACACCTCCAGGCTGTGTAAGGGCTATTTGACCAAGAATGAGAGTAATGGGGTGCTACGCTAGATGACCCGGCCTCCACAGTCACCAGACCTTAACCCAATCGAGATGGTTAGGGGTGAGCTGGACCGCAGAGTGAAGGCAAAAGGGCCAACAAGTGCTAAGCATTTCTGGGAACTCCTTCAAGACTGTTGGAAGACCATTTCAGGTGACTACCTCTTGAAGCTCGCCAAGAGTGTGCAAAGCAGTAATCAAAGTAAAAGGTGGCTACTCAGAAGAGCCTAGAATATAAGACATATTTTCAGTTGTTTCACACTTTTTTGTTAAGTATATAATTCCACGTGTTAATTCGTAGTTTTGATGCCTTCAATGTGAATCTACAATTTTGATAGTCATGAAAATACAGAAAACTCTTTGAATGAGAAGCTGAGTCCAAACTTTTGGTCAGTACTATACATATATATGTGTATATATATATAATATGTGTGTGTGTATGTAACATGTCAATTTTACTAGACAGTGAACACTGTAAAACGGTAACCTGTAAGAAAATGCTGCCATTGCATTTTTTCCGATTCCATTTTTTCCAATTCCTCCCAATTATGTTGATTCTAACTTTCCAGTACATTGTAGAGAATATGAAATGGTTCCATTTTGAAGTACAATGGATCCCACAAAAAAGAAGCCCTCCCACAGCTCTGTGAGCACAAAAATAAAAAAGCTACGGTTTTCAGAATGCGAGGAGGAAAAAGCAGAAACATAAAAATGAAAATCGTTTGCTGCTGTTTTTTCTCAAAATCCGTGGTATAAAAGACTGCAGTGGAACAGGAATAAGAACATCATGGTATACAGAGGATGTGAAAGGGTTAACCTATAATGATCTGTTAAAATTTAATACCATGCCAACATTTTAAAGTTTTATCTAACTTGCAATTCTATATAACTTGCTGGAGACAGCATTCTTTTGTCTGTATTTTTATACTAAATTTACCAGCGGGATTTACCTCCCTCTTTACATTGCTTGTTCACTGCTCAAAGACTCACAGTTAAATAATTCTCTTATGACTTCAATGTTTTTTACTACTCCCTATCCATGGTCTCAGCGAAGTACTTTCAAGGATCCAGGATCAATTACTGCTTGATGTTCCAAAAAGCATTATTTCAACAAGCTTATGCTGTAGTCATTCACCATCGTTATTCTGACATTGAAAGAAAACCTTTGTCCTCTTAGCAGAGTGAAAGCTGACTATACATGACACACTCTGATGTTTTATAATGTGCTCCCTAGTTATGAAGTACTGCTACACTATACAAAGCAAGCAGTTAGCGCTGGCCTATAAATGATACCATGGTCATTTAGTGAGCTTCACATTATGTCCAGTGCTTGGAGAAGCAGTCATTTAGAACGGATGAAGCCATTCACAAGTACTTTGTAGCTGACACTGTATTGGTAATATACCCTATTATCCAGATACATCATCATCATGTTAGAAAACCTTGAATAAAATAACAATGGAAATGGATTTGATTCATTTTTTTTCTCCTAGTTAGAACATACTTTGTCATTAATTGACACTGACGCAGTAAAAAAGATTAGTCAAGTTACTAACATAGACACAAACATATTTAACCAATGAACTCTTAGGCTAAGGCCCCACGGGACATTATGCAGCTCTAAAGTGCTGCGGGAAAAAATGCGGTGGAAATGCATTGCGGTTCTTAACGCAGCGCTTTGAACAGAAAGTTCACGGAGTTTTCCTCCACAGACTTTCTGTTCCCATTATATCTATGGGAAAACCGCCGGCATTTCTGTAGATATAATTGACATGCTGCGATTTCCAAAACTGCGCCGGTTTTGGAAATCGCAGCATGTCTGCACTGCGGTTTAAAACGCAAAGTGGGCATGGGATTCGCATGAATCCCATCCCACTTTACAGATACTGTAAAATGCCCCGATTTATCCCGCAGCGGGAAACCCAAATGGAGTTATCAACCTAGCCTAAGATATGCACACTCAAACCAGGAAGATCCCAATATTTTAGAGATGATGTCAGAAGATGTTGGAAAAAACATTTAGAAATGTAATATCAAAAAACTTTATTCCATATTTTCAAAAGAAGACCTGATCATACAGCAAAAAATCAGTACATTAGTAGACAGTCACTATCAGTGCCCAAATGTTTCAGTCTCCCATGGACCTTTGTCTGCAGGACATTGGAAAAATCAGGTGCCAGGTAAATATAGAATATAATATACATATAATAAGGCAAGTCTATTAAAGAACAAATACAAAAATAACTTAACATAACGATATCACAGGATCATATAGAAGGACCAGATTAATATAAGCACAATTCTCAATATCATTCTACACATACATACATACATCAGCCATACAACCTATAGGCGTCCATATACATAGCATGAAAATATGAGTCATATAAAAGTTAAAAGAAAGGTAGGGCCACAGCTTATAAATGAGCGCAGGCCCATCATGACAGGGATTTCTTGTCATGCAGTCTAAGTGGGCTACATCAGAGTAGGAGTTAATGTTTTGGCAGTTAAGTATTTGTTTAGGGTCATCTTAGGTACTAGGTACCAGCTTTGTTGCATTTGCGCCAGAAATTACCTGGCAGCACGGCCTGACTCCCCACCCGGGGCTGGCTGGGAGCGCTCTAGGCCTTCCAGACCTCCACAGCGTTAGAGCCCCTCCTCCTCTCCAAAATGGAGGTGCTGCGTCCGGAGTCCCTCCGGCTGCTGCCTCCGATGCTACTAATCGCCCCGTGGAGGCAGTGCAGAGCCAGAGGAATCCATCGGCAAGGCAGATGTCAAGACGAAGGGTGGATCCAGAGACAGGCAGGGTCCCGCTGGCCCCGCCCCCTCCACATGGCCTACAGGCAGCTGCATCCGGAAAAACTTCAATGAGGGCGGAGCTTACCCCTCCTTATCCCCCGGCAGAAGCGGTCCCAAGTCGGCGTGGTGCAGCTGGGAGGTTACTCATGGTGCTGCTTTTGATGGACCCTGCTAGACCTTCCATAAGGAAGTTATTGTTATCTGTTAATGGTCATTTATTACAGTTAAAATATCTAATAAATTGGCTGTTGTGGCCACTCAAATTCCATTGTACTCATGTGTCTGTCTGAGTTTATTTTAGTTAAGATCATTAAAGGGGGCCATGACCACTTCTTTCAGCTGTGACTTGACTCTGTAAAGTTTGAAACATAGACATCTTTGACTCCTCAATTCTCCACGCACCCAACCCCTATATATGTATATATACATATGTATATATATATATATATATATATATATATATATATATACAAACAAATAAATATATATATATATATATATATATATATATATATATATATATATATATATCCCACAGCGGCCCCTGCAGCCTATATTATGCCCCACAGTGGCACAATAGAGGTTGCAGGGGGGCTGCTGTGGGGCATAATAGAGGTTACAGGGGCCACAGTGGAACCTTCAAGCTCTATTATGCCCCACAGTTGCACACCCATGAACTATTATTATACTCAGGGGTCTTTTCAGACCCCCGAGTATAATAATCGGAGCCCCAGGGGAGATGAGGGAACATAATAAACACTGTTACTCACCTCTCTGGGGCCCGATGTTAACCCCTTCCTGACATGCGCCGTAATAGTACGGCGCATGTCGGGTCTGTAACTATGGCGACCGCCCGGGAGCCGGGCGGCCGCCATAGCCGCCGGGTGCCTACTGCTTTAAGCAGTAGACAACCGGCTCTAATGCCTCCGATCGGTCCCCGGACTTTTAGATAAAAAAATTTTTAACACAGTTTTGGAATTTTTTTTAGGGGTCAAAATGTAAATAAAACCATATAAATTTGGTATCCCTGGAACCGTACCGAAACACAGAATACAGGGGACATGTCATTTTGGCTGCACAGTGAACGCCGTAAAACCAAAGCCCGTAAGAAAGTCGCAGAAATGCATTTTTTCTTCAAATCCACCCCATTCTGAATTTTTTTCCTGCTTCCCAGTACATTATATAGAATAATTAATGGTAGCATCATGAAGAAAAATTTGTCCCGCAAAAATTAAGACCTCATATGGCTCTGGGAGCGGAGAAATAAAAAAGTTATGGGGTTTAGAAGGAGGGGATTCAAAAACGAAAAATGAAAATCAAAAAATGCCATAGGCAGCGCCTATAGTGCTGTGCTGTGTGAGCCCCCTCCCTCTGCTCACAGTACTCATCCATAGAAGAGCACTATCAGGAGGGGAGGGGGCGTTCTTCCCCGCTCACATAGTACAGCGATATAGGCGCTGCTGGGAAGAAGGACATTCCTGACAGACTGTCAGGAACGCCCTTCTGACTGTGAAGTGCTACGGTACCGACACCAAGAGCTCTTCACCCGGGGCACAGATCGGGAAAGCCAACAGTGCACTGAATTCAGCGCACTGTCAGCTTTTCAGCAGTATATAGAACTGCCTGTGCCCAAACCCATGAAAGGTCCTCTTTAATGCTAGCAGGCTTCGGGCCTATATGGTAATGCCCAGACATCACGTGGTCTGGGATATTACCATATAGGCCCGAAGCCTGCCCTAGCAGTACCACACAGGCCAAAGCTTGTGTTAGCAGTAACAGGCTATTACTACTAGCACAGGCTTCGGGCCTATATGGTACTGCTAGGGCAGGCTTTGGGCCTATATGGTAATATTCCAGACCACGTGACGTCTGGGCATTATCATATAGGCCCGAAGCCTGCTAGGAGTAACATCGGATCCCGGAGAGGTAAGTAACATTGTTTATTATGTTCCCTCACCTCCCCTGGGGCTCCAATTATTATACTCGGAGGTCTGAAAAGACCCCCAAGTAAAATAATGGCGGTAGTGGGATCACGGCCTGCCCGGGCCTACTCACTGCCGGCCTCCGCGGCCTATAGTACAAGGGGAAGCGGGGGCGGCAGTGAGCAGGTCTGGGGAGGTAGGTAAATAGGCCGCTACCTGCTGGAGATACTCCAGCAGGTAGCGGCCTATTATAAAACAAAAAAAGAAGTTTTATACTTACCGATCTTGTTGTTGCTCCTCCGCGATCCTCTTCTCCTGCAGGCTGACGTCTGCGTAGGCGGCGTCACTAGGCCGCCTACGCACGCTGATACGTACTCAGACGTCTAGGTATCAGCGAGCGTCATCACGTGTGACGCCGCCCACGCTGATACCTAGACGTCTGAGTACGTATCAGCGTGCGTAGGCGGCCTAGTGACGCCGCCTACGCAGACGTCTGAACCAGCGCAGAGAGAAGCAGCTCTCCTGCGCTGGTTCAAAGTAAAAAAAAAAAAATTAATAAAAGGAAAAAAAAAAAAAATTCACCCGTGCGCCGCCCCCCTCCCGTGCGCCGCCCCCCTCCCGTGCGCCGCCCGAAGCGGCCGCCTCACATCGCCTCATTAGAGGTGCAGCGCTGTCCACACCTACCTTTAGTATGTAAATTGCCTCAGTGGTTTTTGAATAAGTCTGCTAGGTATTCATTTTTCATCTTCATGAAGGAGCTTACTTACCTTTAATCCTTGTTTCCTGCGTACTGGTTACCTTTATTATGCTTTGTATTTATTGTTATTCATTGGGTGTATTTGGGATATAAGATACCTAATTATTAGAGATGAGCGAACACTAAAATGTTCGAGGTTCGAAATTCGATTCGAACAGCCGCTCACTGTTCGAGTGTTCGAATGGGTTTCGAACCCCATTATAGTCTATGGGGAACATAAACTCGTTAAGGGGGAAACCCAAATTCGTGTCTGGAGGGTCACCAAGTCCACTATGACACCCCAGGAAATGATACCAACACCCTGGAATGACACTGGGACAGCAGGGGAAGCATGTCTGGGGGCATAAAAGTCACTTTATTTCATGGAAATCCCTGTCAGTTTGCGATTTTCGCAAGCTAACTTTTCCCCATAGAAATGCATTGGCCAGTGCTGATTGGCCAGAGTACGGAACTCGACCAATCAGCGCTGGCTCTGCTGGAGGAGGCGGAGTCTAAGATAGCTCCACACCAGTCTCCATTCAGGTCCGACCTTAGACTCCGCCTCCTCCGGCAGAGCCAGCGCTGATTGGCCGAAGGCTGGCCAATGCATTCCTATGCGAATGCAGACTTAGCAGTGCTGAGTCAGTTTTGCTCAACTACACATCTGATGCACACTTGGCACTGCTACATCAGATGTAGCAATCTGATGTAGCAGAGCCGAGGGTGCACTAGAACCCCTGTGCAAACTCAGTTCACGCTAATAGAATGCATTGGCCAGCGCTGATTGGCCAATGCATTCTATTAGCCCGATGAAGTAGAGCTGAATGTGTGTGCTAAGCACACACATTCAGCACTGCTTCATCAAGCCAATACAATGCATTAGCCAGTGCTGATTGGCCAGAGTACGGAATTCGGCCAATCAGCGCTGGCTCTGCTGGAGGAGGCGGAGTCTAAGGTCGGACCTGAATGGAGACTGGTGTGGAGCGATCTTAGACTCCGCCTCCTCCAGCAGAGCCAGCGCTGATTGGCCGAATTCCGTACTCTGGCCAATCAGCGCTGGCTAATGCATTGTATTGGCGTGATGAAGCAGTGCTGAATGTGTGTGCTTAGCACACACATTCAGCTCTACTTCATCGGGCTAATAGAATGCATTGGCCAGCGCTGATTGGCCGAATTCCGTACTCTGGCCAATCAGTGCTGGCCAATGCATTCTATTAGCTTGATGAAGCAGAGTGTGCACAAGGGTTCAAGCGCACCCTCGGCTCTGATGTAGCAGAGCCGAGGCTGCACAAGGGTTCAAGCGCACCCTCGGCTCTGATGTAGGAGAGCCGAGGGTGCACTTGAACCCTTGTGCAGCCTCGGCTCTGCTACATCAGAGCCGAGGGTGCGCTTGAACCCTTGTGCACACTCTGCTTCATCAAGCTAATAGAATGCATTGGCCAGCGCTGATTGGCCAATGTATTCTATTAGCCTGATGAAGTAGAGCTGAATGTGTGTGCTAAGCACACACATTCAGCTCTACTTCATCGGGCTAATAGAATGCATTGGCCAGCGCTGATTGGCCAGAGTACGGAACTCGACCAATCAGCGCTGGCTCTGCTGGAGGAGGCGGAGTCTAAGATCGCTCCACACCAGTCTCCATTCAGGTCCGACCTTAGACTCCGCCTCCTCCAGCAGAGCCAGCGCTGATTGGCCGAATTCCGTACTCTGGCCAATCAGCACTGGCTAATGCATTGTATTGGCGTGATGAAGCAGTGCTGAATGTGTGTGCTTAGCACACACATTCAGCTCTACTTCATCGGGCTAATAGAATGCATTGGCCAATCAGCGGTGGCCAATGCATTCTATTAGCGTGAACTGAGTTTGCACAGGGGTTCTAGTGCACCCTCGGCTCTGCTACATCAGATTGCTACATCTGATGTAGCAGTGCCGAGTGTGCATCAGATGTGTAGTTGAGCAAAACTGACTCAGCACTGCTAAGTCTCTGCATTCGCATAGGAATGCATTGGCCAGCCTTCGGCCAATCAGCGCTGGCTCTGCCGGAGGAGGCGGAGTCTAAGGTCGGACCTGAATGGAGACTGGTGTGGAGCGATCTTAGACTCCGCCTCCTCCAGCAGAGCCAGCGCTGATTGGTCGAGTTCCGTACTCTGGCCAATCAGCGCTGGCCAATGCATTCTATTAGCCCGATGAAGTAGAGCTGAATGTGTGTGCTTAGCACACACATTCAGCTCTACTTCATCAGGCTAATAGAATACATTGGCCAATCAGCGCTGGCCAATGCATTCTATTAGCTTGATGAAGCAGAGTGTGCACAAGGGTTCAAGCGCACCCTCGGCTCTGATGTAGCAGAGCTGAGGGTGCACAAGGGTTCAAGTGCACCCTCGGCTCTCCTACATCAGAGCCGAGGGTGCGCTTGAACCCTTGTGCAGCCTCGGCTCTGCTACATCAGAGCCGAGGGTGCGCTTGAACCCTTGTGCACACTCTGCTTCATCAAGCTAATAGAATGCATTGGCCAGCACTGATTGGCCAGAGTACGGAATTCGGCCAATCAGCGCTGGCCAATGCATCCCTATGGGAAAAAGTTTATCTCACAAAAATCACAATTACACACCCGATAGAGCCCCAAAAAGTTATTTTTAATAACATTCCCCCCTAAATAAAGGTTATCCCTAGCTATCCCTGCCTGTACAGCTATCCCTGTCTCATAGTCACAAAGTTCACATTCTCATATGACCCGGATTTGAAATCCACTATTCGTCTAAAATGGAGGTCACCTGATTTCGGCAGCCAATGACTTTTTCCAATTTTTTTCAATGCCCCCAGTGTCGTAGTTCCTGTCCCACCTCCCCTGCGCTGTTATTGGTGCAAAAAAGGCGCCAGGGAAGGTGGGAGGGGAATCGAATTTTGGCGCACTTTACCACGTGGTGTTCGATTCGATTCGAACATGGCGAACACCCTGATATCCGATCGAACATGTGTTCGATAGAACACTGTTCGCTCATCTCTACTAATTATAGGATTGTGACTTCATGATATTGTTACGTGATTTAGGGCGGGCATTTGATTGTGCATGCAATTGCTATCTAACCCTATATACCCCTTTATTGGCTTTCATGTGATTATCTACTTGAATAGCCCAGGAGTACTTTGTTGTCTTGTAGTCTTATATGTCTTGTATAGCTATTTCCATCTGCCCTGCTGTGATAGTGTTTTTATTATATTTTACATTATTATACTATATTTATATTTTAATATTACATATCACTTTGTGGTTAAATTTAGACAGAGAGTCAGCTTTTTGTCTCTTACCAGTACACCCTGACTGTTTTCATTTGCTTGGTTGTTAGTTTATGGGGATGTTTTACTATGACATGTGTCTACCTATGGGGTGTTCCATGTCCTGCTGTTAATTTGAAGTTTTCAGTACTTTTCTGGAGGGGGGCAGGAATCGGGGTCCTCATCGGTGATACATTATTTGGATGATTTTTTACTTGTTGGTCTTGCTAATTCACTTCACTGTTGCTTAACATGTTAGCAAGTGATAGGACTGAGGGTCCGGTGTTATGCCTCTCCTTCCTTTGAGTTTTGATTGATTCAGACTACATGATTTTTCGGCTCCCGGAGGACAAGTTGTCCTGTTTAAAATTGGACATTGATGTGTGTTTGACAAAGTTCCGTTGTCCCAGTTGCTTCTGGGGCAATTGACCTTTGCTTTTAGAATTTTTCCTGTAGGCAGAGTTTTCTCCAGATGTTTCACTATGGCTACATCTGGAGTAAAGCTACCTCATCATTATGTCCAGATAACTAGAGTTCTGCAGGATGACTTGAACGTATGGAAATCCTTTTTACTGGATTATTAGGGTATATCATGTATTCCAGAGGAGGAGATGTGCAAGTCGGATCTTCGGCTTTTCACAGATTGGCTGCAGAGCTGAACTACATCTGGTGCCACCAAAAACTTGACTTTATTGGAATTGTCTCCCATAGTTGTTGCCGTAGAGTTGGGGAGAGGGGGGCTACTATGGTTAACAAGTGTATACTGTTTTGGTGTGACAACGAGAGCGCAGTCGCTCCTATTAACCATTTGTCCTCCACCTCTTTGTTACTTAGATTTGTTGAGACACCTAGTTCTTCTTTGTGGGCAGTTTAAAATTGTATTGAAAGTGCGACATGTTTCTGGGGTACACAATGTGATTGCTGATGCTGTCTCTCATTTCCAGTGGGAGCACTTCAAGGATTTACATCCGAGGACGGATTCGGTGGGCTGCCCTTGCTATCCCCCCCGGCACTCCAGCATTGACCCCGTTGCTGAGAGAGTCTATCATGGCTTCAACATGAACTGGCCATGGTAAGGAGTGGAGTGAGTGGCTGGCCTTTGGAAGCTAACTGTTGTGGGAATTTTATTTATTCCTACCTGTCCCGCTTGAAATCGTCAGGTCTCTCTGCATGCACGGCTGGGAGGTATTTAGAGAGGATGGCTTTTGGTTTAAAGTTACTGGGGTTGCCTGATGTGACCAAGGACTTCCCCTTCCAGTTAATACTTAAGGGTTGGAAAAAGCCCGGATGGACATTAGATTGTCATAGGCCTGTTTCTTTCCTTCTTCTCCAACACCTGGTAGTTCTGGGGTAAGCTGTTTGTTCTTCGGCGCATGAGTCACTCCTTTTAGGTTGTTCTTTTGTTTTGCCATTCTTTGGAGCATGCAGGGTTGGTGAATTGGCGCAATTGCACTATGCGCCGTCAAGCTTGGCAACAGAGGATGTAGTCACCCTGCCTAATACGCTTAGGTATGTTGCTTTAAAACCAGCGTTTACAGATAGGGTACATGGTTGTCTATTGCAAAGTTGGATGGCCCATTGTGCTCAGTGGAGATGGTCCGGAGTTATGCGTCCAGCCACTCGTCACCCAGCCACTTCCTAGTTCATAGTGAAGGCCCCTTTTTTTTACAAGGTTTCATTTTGAGATTTTGTTTAAACGTTGTCTCACAGTGCTTGGGGTTTCCATGGCAAAATTTGGGACCCATTCATTCTGCATAGGGGCTACTACTGCGGCGGACGCAGCGGGGTTGACGAAGGAGGTTAAGCGTATTGGCCGATGGCATTCCAACTGTTTTCAGTTTTATGTTGGGCTGGGTGTGCTTACTAATTGACCAAAAAAAAAGTTTTTATGCAGTCTGTTTATTCCAGGTAAGCATCCGTTGGTTTGGAATATTAGCTATTCAAAATGTTTACTGGATGGCGAGACGTGCAGTGGTTCAACCGGCTGGCCTCCAGTTGGGCTTCCTTGATGTCAAATTATGTTGGCATGGCATGCATGGCATGAGGTGGTTGCAGGCATTGCCTGACATCGTGTCTGCCAGTAGAGCCGCCCAGGCCCCTGTGGTGCTGGTGGCCCATGCAGTTGGCAATGACATCGGGCAAGGGCAGTTGTCTGAGACAATATCGCTGATTCAGTTGGACTTTGACAGATTCCCTGAGTATTTTCCAAATATAAGGGCAGTGTGAGGAATGGCCCAGAATTATGGGTTTTTT
Source organism: Leptodactylus fuscus (assembly GCF_031893055.1). Lineage (NCBI taxonomy): Eukaryota > Metazoa > Chordata > Amphibia > Anura > Leptodactylidae > Leptodactylus > Leptodactylus fuscus. Next base: position 101,347,345 of record NC_134267.1, read on the forward strand.
TCACTGCCTTCTCAGATATATTTCCCTTTTGCCCTGTTCATTTACTCGACCTGATTAGCAAGATGCCAGAGATAGTGTTCAATTGTCCAAGCCTAATTCCTCCCTGGAGGTAACTTGGCTCATCCCTTTGTCTCAACCTGGGCACAGCCTTGTCATGATTGTGCTAACTTCATTATTCTTAGCAGGGGATGTCTGGGATCAGTGGACTGAGAGCCTTGCTATCACCTTTTAGCAGACAACCTGACTCCACAGGACATCTGAAAAGAGTTATGACCGTATATAGTCATACTGGTACAAGGTGAGGGGGAGAGTTACCCACCTTGCTGACCTTATCATGGGAGGGGGCTGAGTGGAGATATATTGTCACACATGACAAGACCCCAGGCTCTGTTGTTCTTCCTGAACTGCTGGGATGTGTCACGAAGTGCTGTGATGCTGTGGAAGCTAATCCCTTGGACTAAGGTCTCTCTTGCCTATGGAGATAGCCAAATCCTTACCACCTAAGGATTACTTATGCACTCTAAAGGACTGTGCCCTGGAATTCATGAGGTGAACTCGAGACCCAACTGGGTATTATATTTCTGCTTCTAATCTTTTATTCTTTTTATCTTACTGCACTGTAACATACCTTTCTGTAACCATATAAGCTTGTATCTGCTAGCATATATCTCTATGTATGTTGGTTGTCTAGTATCGACCCTCTTGGGTTAATAAATATAAAACTTTAGAAAGCTCGTCTCATATTATCCTATAAGACCCAGTCCCTCTCTCCAGGTGAGAGTGGATGGTAAAGGTAATGGCAGTTTTGCCCATGGCAAGGCCAGGTAGCCAGAAACTGGGTCAAAGTGGCTTTGGCGAGGCGAGATCCTTCACATGCGGTGTGATCAAAGATTGCTCAAAAGGGCCCATTGGTGCAACGCACGAAACCCGTCAGCCTCTGAGAGATCCAGGAGGATGTTGAACATGTGTATGTCTTGGCATGTGTGGTCCTGGGGCGGGGTGGTTGTTCGACACCCGCAATTGGAAGGTGGGCATGCTTTGCAGGGATGGGGTCCATTTCAATGAGATGGCCTGGATATTTTCCTGTATAGTATTCAGGATACAGTGGAAAGGGCCCTGTTACTGCTGTGACGTGGGGTTCGTACCTTGGTGTAGGTTTACATCAAGCTCCGGTGTCAAATGGCAGCATCTTGTCCCCTTTCATCTGTTATAGGAGTATGGACGTGTCACCCGGTGGAACTTCTAACATATGCCCACCGCAGATTAGGTAGCTGGCATTTGATGACATGTCATAGAGGTTCTGCTTATATGTGATATGTGATTATATGTGAGTTATTTAATAAAGCCATAGCCGACCCCCACAATTTACCCACAAGCCGGTGTCTGTCATTATTGGTCTGTCCTTATTTGTAAGGAGTGTGTATTGTAGGGTTGGAAGGAGGGGGTGTTTAAATAGTCCAGTGCAGCTTGAGTTGCTTTTTTTGTTGCATATTTTTCATTGTTTTTCAGCCAAAGCAGGAGTATATTGAGAGGAAAGTAGACATACCAACACTTCCTATACAGTATATTTCCCAGTCCTTTAGTAGTTATTCCCAATTATAGTATAGAACAATATATTGATGGGAGGCAGAGACTCTTACCAGCAAAGATAACTAAGTTCTTGCTGAAACTTGGTTGTGTGACTGCTCCCTGAGATTGAATCAATATATTCCAGTTAGTACGAATTAAGAAATGGCCCTGTTGTTTTTATATAGGACATATGTTACTCACATATTGCAATCAAAGTTGCTGCTGATATTTATTGCAATGTTTGGAGTTGCCATCAGATATTATGGATGTGTTTCATGACCAGTCATGAACTGGGTAATGACCATTTAATATTCTGTAGATTGGGCTATTTTCAATATTTTATCTAAAGGGGATAACGGCTGTCTCTCCAAATCTGAAAAGATTATGGTTAGATGGGCCAATGCGACTAGGAAAAGTATCATCCAGCACCAGGCAAACCCAATCCTCGTACCCTATGCTCTGGTTGCCTCAAAAGTGGAACATATGTTCTGCATGGAATTGGCTCAATAATGTTAATCAATTTTTTTGTTGTTGTTTAAATCCTTTTTTTGGACACAGGACATCAAAGTATGACACTATGTTTTTGTGTCCAAAAAAGGACAGAAATGGATGGCCATCCATCTGTATACTTTAAACAGTTAGGGTAACACCCCACATTGCAGAAAAGCAAGGTTTTTTTTAATTATTTCTGGTTGCCTCAAAAGTGAAACATCTGTTCTGCATGGGATTAGGTAAATAGTGTGGTACTCACTAGGACTATTACATGGATGACAACCTATTTCTCTATCCTAATTGGTTCATGTTTAAACTTCAGGTAGCAACTGGTATTCCATTTTTCTTGATATATATTGAATTCTGGATTTCTCTCTGCACTTGTTAGAGCGTGTAATACACATGTTTTCTAGTGATTATATTTGTCCTGGGTTTTTTTTTTGTTTTTTTTTTAAATATAATAGAGTATTAAAATTTCCCTCGTACCAGTCGGCTGTAGCTGCTTCCAATGCTGTCACTGCAGCTCAAGGCTGACAAAGTCACTTTGCAGGGGATGATGCTTTCTACTTCCAGCCCTGTATATTGCATTGCAAAAAAAAATGCTGGTCTTGATAAATCAGCCCTACAGAGTCCATAAAGTTGTGTATTACAGAGCCACAAGCACCATGTGTGATGCCGTCTCCTAGAAATATTGTTATATAATACTGCATGCAATGGAAATTCTTTTTTTCATGGATTCCACGTGAGGACGCCTTGTTTTGGCTAAAAAAAAAAGTAGCAATACTAACAATACCATAAGAACTGTGCCTTATACAAAACCGCACTCTCATGCACATCTCTAAAAAGTATCTCTACTTTAAACATTTTCCTGGTAACAAATGCATTTTTCTGCATAATATCAACCTTGCATGGTAACTGAAAGAAGCATACTTCTTTTGCTGCATTGGTTATTCCATGGCCCAGGAGCTGAATTCTACACTAGCTAGGAATTAGCATAGTTTTTTGTAGATTGTGAGTCCCACAATGTACATTCCCCCCCCCCCCCCCCCCCCCCCAAATCAGTATGTCTTTTTGGAATACGGGATGGAAATCCATGCAAACATGGGGAGAACATACAAACTCCTTGCAGATTTTTTTTTGCCCTTGGTGGGATTTGAACACCAGGACTCCAGCGCTGCAAGGCTGCAGTGCTAACCACTGAGACACTGTGTGGCCCCTGAGCTAGCATAGTTTTGTCCAGCATTCACAAAAGTTCTCTGGTGCAAATAAAGTTAAATTTGTAAGACCATGAAGTCTTGACCTTCCCCATCCACACTGATAAACGTGGTGAAGGAAAGGTGAGACAGACATTACCAGAAGAAACAATTTTTTGTGCACATGTGGGCTTGCACAAAAAAATGGCAAATGTTCTGCTGCAGAAAACTAGCACATTTATAAATTCCCCAATGTTTATATGAATATATGACTAACCTTGGGTTAATATTTTGATATCCATTTCTAAAAGGCTAGAACTACACCCTAGATAACAATTCAAGATATAATTTCTATACAGTAAACTCAAAGATCTACAAATGTGCTAAGCATTAACAGTGTAGTTGGTAAACTACTCTTTAATTTAAAGCTGGTGGCACACAACCATGTGCTAACCGGCTGCTGTTAATAAATGGCACGGGTGGGGCACAAGGGAAACAAGGATATCATCCATTTGTCACCCATGCATCAGACGTTTATTCAAATAGGCCTGCAAAATTGGACTGAATTAGTAGTGTATAATTCACAGTCATGTACACCGGCCCATAGAAATGAATGGGTCACAGAGCTCTCCAGGAAAAACTCAGAGACCATACTGACCATTCATAACGTCGTGTGCAAGGGGGCTTAGTATTGTGAAATATGCTATTGTGCAAATTGAATGAATAAAAAGTGTAATAGAACACTGTAGATACTATATTACAGCCTACCTTGGCATGATACTCAAATAGAGTTGTCCAGAGACTGTACTGCCGTTGCTTGATTTCTTACACACATATTAAAAAGTAGTAAAAGACTGATGTAAGTATAACATTTACAGGTTTGCTGAAGTTTAAAAAGCTTTACTGCATATACCTTACACGTATTAAAGAATGCAATCATAGTTAGATAACACTAGGTTCACACCTGCGCTCAGGTTTCCATTCTTTCTTCAGAAAAATGGAAACCCAATCTGCTTAAAAAGCAGTTACCTATGGAAACCAGCAGATCTCATAGACTATAATGGGTTTCCGTCCGGTCTCCGTCCGAAAAATGTGGAGAAAAAAGTCCTGCTTGCTTCTCTCCTCATTTTTGAAGTAGAATGGGGGATGACATCACCGAACAGTAAATGAGCGCCAATGAACCCAATCTTAGCAGAGGTGAAGTAAAAATTGTTCATTATTTAGGGCAGATCCGGCCCTCTAACTATCTGCCATTACTCAAGAATCAGAGAAAAGGTGGGCTGCTCAGAGACAGAGTTTAGATGTTTAGTCTAAAGGTTGGTTCATATTTGCGTTGGTATTCCATTCGGGGGAGTCCGCATGGGGACCCCCCAAACAGACTACGGAACACATTTGCAAGCGCTGTGCAGTAAAAGCACACGGATCCCCATAGACTATAATGGGATCTGTGTGCTTGCTGCAAGATCTCTGCAGCGAACATGCGGAGAGGAAAGTACTTCACAATCTACTTTCCTCTCTGCATGAACTGTGTGGAGATCTTGCGGCAAGCACACAGATCCCATTATAGTCTATGGGGATCCGTGTGCTTTTACTGTACAGAACTTGCAAATGCGTTCAGTAGTCCCTTCGGGGGGTTTCCATGTGGACTCCCAGAATGGATTGCCAAACGCAGATGTGAACAAGGGGTAAGATTGTTAGCCAAGGTTAGCTGTTAGCCCTTAAATATGTTGGCTAACGTTAAAAAAGATTGATGGAGAATGCAGAGTTTTTTTTAACAAGGAATGGACTTCTAAATATTTATTTACTGAAGACAAAGGTAAAACTGTGGGAGTTGTGGAGAGCAGATTACTATGTTTAAGGATTACAATCTGAATTTCCATTACCAGACTAAACACGCAGAAAAATACAAAAACTTGACAGAGGCAGAGCAGGCACAGGCATTGGAATATTTGCTAGCAAAACAGCAAAGGCAGCAAGGATGCTTTTTTTTTACAAAGCTCCACTCATCCAGGGATGCAGCCATCAGGACCAGCTTTGTAATAACCCACAAGATTGCAAGAAACAGTAAGCCATTCTTTGATGGAGAGTTTGGGGGACTCTGCAGCACTAATTTGTCCTGAAAAAAAAAAAAAAAAGAAAAAAAAAAAAAGTTTGCACATGTTCCCCTCTCCAGGAAAATCGTAACGAGACAGAAAAAAGACATCACTGGGAATTTGAAGCTTCAGCTGCAAAATAAAGCAGATAATTGTAACTTTTTTTCCTTCGCTCTGGACAAGAGCTGTGATATCCGTGATACAGCTCAGTTACTTATCTTTGTACGTGGGATAACAAAAAACTTTGAGATGATGGAAGAGCTGGCAGCTATGCGGTCAATGAAAGGTACTATGATGGGGAGTGATTTGTTCACAGAGGTACAAGCATCCATGGACAAACTGGGACTAAAATGGAACAAAATGGAAAGTGTTACAACCGATGGCTGTCCAATCTGATAGGGAAAAATGTCAGACTTTTGAAGCAGATGCCAGATAAAGTGACTGAAATGAACCCAGAACAGAAATTAGTATTTCTGCATTGCATTAGTCATCAGGAGGTGCTAAAAATCAGCCATGTTGTTGATGATGTAACTAAGAAAGTTAATTTCATCAGGGCAAGAGCACTGAATCACAAATTGTTGCACTGTTGGAGGAGCATGAAAGTGAACACAGTGACATAGACTACAAGACAGCTGAGATGGCTCAGCCTTGGCAAGGTGCTTAAAGGAGTATGGGACCTGAGAGCCCAGATTCAGGAGTTTAGTGAGAAGAAAGACAAAGACATCCCAGAGTCCTCAGATATGCACTGGATGGCAGATCTGGCCTTTGCTGTTTAGGTGACTAAACTAATGAATTAACTAAATACCATGCTACAAGGCAAAGGCCTCTTTGCACATGAAATGTTCAGCTTGGTGACAGCTTTCATGACAAAGTTGAAGTCTCCAGCAAGCCAATTAACCACTTCCAGACCGCCCATAGACTATATACGTCCGGGAAGTGGTTGCCTAGTTCTGCCAGGACGTACCTGTACGTCCACCAGAACACAGCAGCTGCACAGAGATCGTGTAGCTGCTTTCACTAGGAGTCGGCTGTAACTTCAGCCAGAGCTCCTAGAGAGAAGACAGGGCAGATTTATTACCTCCCCTGCCTTCTTGATCGCTGTGTATACAGCGCTCAATGAGCGCTGTATACACGGCTATGGACGCAGCCATAAATCAGCTGCCCTCTGACCCGGCAGACACGTGATCCGCTGGGAGCAGTGTCCTGCCAGAGCTGCTGGGTCCTACAGGACTCAGATCAGCTCTGCATACTGTGTATACAGTGTGCAGGAGTCTGTATTCCTCCTGTAACTGAGGTTAAATGTACCAGCCCCAGTTATAGGAGAAATCAGCCTCAAGTACAAAAAAAAAAAGTGATCAGATGTCCCCAAAGGTCTCTTATCACCTTATGGGGACACAATCTGGAAAAAAATAAAATAAAAATATAATAAAAAAGTTTTAAAAAAATGTAAATAAAATAATAATAATAATAAAAAAATAATACGCTAATAAAACGCTGTTATTAAAGGTTATAGCCCCGCCCCCGACGACACCATACAAAATAAAAATTACCGTAACGGAGAGGAAAAACTATTTTATAAAGTTTTTCAGTGACACTTTGTGTTATTAAATTTAAAAAAAAATTATAAATTGAAAACCAGACACAATTTCCCTCCTATTTTGTTTATATTTTCCTGGATATAAAAAAAATTAAAACACATTTGAAAATAAAAATAACATAAAAATAAAGCCCTATGTGTCCCCGAAAAAAGACGCAAAAATTAGTTGACTAAGATATACGAGAAAAATTTTACAGACCTCAAAACCGCACATACATAATAAACCTAAAATATGTCTGGTCCTGGACCACAAATTGGCCCGGTACTGAAGTGGTTAAAGGGCAAAATTCCCACTCACTTGTCAACACTGAAAAAATTCACACCATCAGCTGATCACCTCCATATGTATTCATCCATGTTACGGACACTACATGATGCGTTTTCCAGAAAATTTGAAGACCTCAAAGCAGTTGAGAGAAAAATGCACATGAGTTCTTCTCCCTTTAATTGCCGTGTGGATAATGTACCCAGTGATGTCCAGCTTGAAGTCAATGAACTGCAGTCTGATCTATTGGCAGAGCATTTTAAGTCAGTATCACTGCTGGAGTTTTATTCTTCTCTCAATGAGGAAAAATTTCCATGGCCAGCGGATGTTAGTCCTCTTTGGATCTACCTACGTATGTGAGCAAACATTCTCAGTGATGAAGTTCGACAAATCCAGATATAGATCCTCTCTCAGTGATGATCACTTGTGAACTGTCCTTCGCAAACACCATACTTTGTTCCAGGACTTCTTTAAAAGCTGTATCCCCCTCCTCCCTGAGGCAACTGGCCTATTGCCACACCAACAGGGGTAAAAGGAGGAGACTAATTGCAAGATAGGTCACTGGAAATTAGCCAAACAAAGCACTCTTAACAGCACTGCACTAAATAAACTCCACAGTACAGCCTAATGGGCCGGGACAAAGTATTGTGTTGGCCTTAAAGCCCTGCTTCTCACTCATATTCTTGGTTGAGGGAGTTAGCTATAGTATTTGGGTAGGGAGAGACTAGCTGAACTACTCCCTGCTTTCTATATTTTCCCTCCCAAGTGTGTATGCGTTTCATAGTTGATGACAATCAATATCCTTTGTGGCTACATTGACTGCTGAGGTGTGGGGTTGTCTTTACTGGATTATTATCAATATCCACAAATAGTTTCATATTTTTAAACATTTGTTAAATAAAAGTGAAGTTTTAGACTTTATTCAGTATTTGAGTCTCCCAATAGGAGATATTTCTCTCCTCATTGAGGACCTAGTATCAGGTTTCTTTCAGTGAATTATATTTTGTACCGCCATCTTCTACCTCAGTAAAGAGGACTTCAGCAAAGAGAGAAGTGACTGTGTCCTTTATAGCCAGTGGGCAGCTTAAAGTGACCTGGAAGAATTTGTGTCTGAATTTCAGCTCAGGCGAAGGCAGACTGGGTGCAGCAGAGCATTGTCAGGAAAAGAGTGCAGTGCTGGCTGTAGCAGAACCGCCATATTGCCACCATGTCTGTACTGGTGACTAGTTGCCAGTTCCTGATTACGCTGGACAACATCAAGACTTTAGTAGCTCTACTTCATTGACTGCTGCAGTCTCTGAGACATTCAACTACTGTAGTCGCACTACAAAAATTCTCCATGTAGGTCAAGCATTATTTATTTCCAAAAGGAAGAGTACATGGATGTTACTAGTCCTCAGACTCTTGCACAGCATTTATTGATTGGAGCTTGAAAGAGTTACCTTGAGTCGGCTCTAGAGAACACCATGCAACCCATCCCCCTTCATTCTGTTAACTATAATTGTAATGCCACGTGGCCACTTCTGTCAATACTTTACATTGCTATAAATAATAGGCCATTTGAGAGTTTATGGGACCATCAGGATCACCCATATTTTAATCTACCATTGTGAATCCATATGCCTATGGATCCCATAGTGCCAGGTGTACGCAGCTCCTTGACTGTATGGCGGTATAATAAAGGATATGGAATTCTATGGTAATTTATTCAAATTTGTTGTACTGATATTATTATTATTGGTCTCAATCCTATCTATTCTTCTAAGGAAGCACAGATGAATTTGTTGTTTTTTTCCTTAAGTAACCTCAGTCGATAAAGCTGGATTCACATCTGTGTTGGAGTCTCCATTGACACTTGTTCGCAGATTCTAAATAAAAGTACCAAATAGGGGTGCCCCTACAAAATAAAAATTAAAACTTAACTTTTATTGAACAGGCTTCAAGCACTAATGATTAAAATATGTCTAACCCCATTCAAAATGTGCATACAAGAAAAAAAAAGGGGGGGGGAGAAATTGGTTGTAGAGCTTGACAAGTAGGCAAAGTGTGTTTGACTCTTGGTTATCACTCTGCAACCAACTACTAAATCAGTTAATCCTTGAGACAAGAACCCCCTCCCTAAAGATAGGTGTTAGATGTATCCTTTATGTTGACCAAAGAGTCAAGGTAATCAGTATGGAGACTGTACTGGTTAAGAGTGGTGTGGTCTGAGTTCTCCAGTACAGACAATTAAAGTCTCAAGAGTTTAAATGTTCATAAATTGATATACTATTGATATACTAAATTGATAGGCTCTTGATTAAAAGTGCAAGATGAAACAATGTAACCACAAGTAGGTAATTATGAGTAAATCCAATTATGTCGTCACTGACTCAGTGGTCGGATAGGCTAAACACTCCAGCACCTGATAAATGACTCTGGGCATAGAGACAAAGTCCAGAGGGATCCCTCTCCACCTATATATACAGCAAACAGCAATGTTGGGGAGAGGTAGTGGACCCTGCGTTATGTCAAAGGGAGTTGCTATAGCATTATTGTAAACTCCCTAACTAGTATCAGTTCCTGTACGTGTTTCCCTAATATTGACTTAGTTCATCAGGAGGATATCGCTGGACCTAACGTGGTGTGGTAATAACCACAGTTCCCGGGACCATGATGGTGGGTCCCAGTACTTGTATGGAGTTGACACCTGCGTCTCGTAAGTCTCAATCTTACATAGAGCCAAAGGGGGAATAAGCTCCGCCCCCCGGAAGCGCCCCTCCAATGGCATCAGTCACAGTAAGACTGCACGCCCCATCGCGTCAGGAGGTAGGTGTGGTACGGAGCCGGAGCATTGTACGCTGTAATTGGCTGGCTGGCCAGACAGCAGTTCAAAGCAAGCGTGACAGGATCATAAAGGAGGGTAAGTATGGAATAGGATGCACTGCGAAATGAAACTAACGATTAGAGATGAGTGAGTACTGTTCGGATCAGCCGATCCGAACAGAACGCACCCATTGAAATGAATGGACGTAGCCGTCATGCGGGGGGTTAAGCGGCCAGCCACCGTCAAAGCGGAAGTACCAGGTGCTTCCATTCATTTCAATGCGTGCGTGCTGTTCGGATCGGCTGATCCGAACAGTACTTGCTCATCTCTAGTAACGATCATCTGATTTGAGACATGTATGTAGACGCATCAGCAGCAGTTGTACGCCTTAACATTATACTCTGAGATATTTGTCCCCAAAAGGTCAACAGCAGAGTGCGATATGATAACCGCAATCCTTTGCCCATTTACACATATGAAAAAGGGATAATGACAACACAGTAGCGGAACTCTTTGTGTTCGTATACAACAGAGCAGATGTACCCGCACATTGGCTTTGATTTACACATTGATGTAATCTTCTGGATATTCTTATCCCAGTGTGAAACATGGCGAAGTAGCCTATTGTTTCTACAATCACTCGCTCGCTCGCCTATAAGGGTTAAGAAGATGACAGACACATCATCAAGGATGCTGATGCAGACCCTCACTTCATCCCATAATACATGAATTTACTAAATAATTATGTTGCAGGCATGTCCAAGGCATATTCTAGAAAAAAGATGGAGTAATGAACATTAAACCAAAATCGGGCACAATCTGAAAACAAACACTGTTGTCAAAAATAAACTTACTGACAAAACTGGAATAGTTGAAGTCCCTGAGAATAATAATAGTCACTACAGCTGAGTTGTTCTATCTGTCAAGACCGGCAACATGTAGCAACATTTCCTTTGTTATAAAAAGTTTTAGAGGAAGGGCAAAAAGGAAATGTTGTTGCTTAACCCTTCAGGTTTTACACAGGGAAACCTGAATATCCATTTTGCCTCCTGCCGGAGTATGGCATTATCCCAGTCACCTCCTCTGCATGATTTTGGAACCCGTTCTATAGTTTGGAATTTTAAAGAGAAGGGGTCACCCCCATGCTTTTCCCAGATATGTTTGGCAATTGGGGTATCGGCTCTCTGGTCTACATCACCCACATGTTCCAAAATCCGCCTCCTAAACGGTCTGCGTGTTTTATCCACGTAGTTTAGGGGACAGGGACATGTGATTACATAGATGATACCTTCTGATTTACAGTTAACAAAATCACGGATTTGGAACCTTTTCCCATTGGAGCATGAGAGAATTGCCGATCCTTTCAGGATATAGCCACACGCCCTGCACAACCCACATTTGTGGGTGCCAGGGATGGAAGTTTTTCCCAGACAATTGGTTTCCACCTTGGTTGGTCTCAGGTGGCTATGTGTTACCCTGTCCCCCAGATTACTCCCTCTTCTGAATGTCAAGGTGTTATAATTTTGGAAACATCTGTGTCCTGTCTTAAAATACTCCAGTGGGTTTTGATAAGCTCCAATACTTCAGTAGAGTATTGGTCATATGTACCTATGAGCATGATGGGTTGGGCTGGTTGAGTTTTCTGTTTAGGAACAAGGAACGAGGTTCTGGGAGTAGATTTTGCTGATGTTCAAGCCCGGGTCAAGAGTAATCTAGGATAACCCCTTTGCAAAAAGAGTTGCATGAGATGTTCACTCTGATGATCATGCTCCAAGTCTGAGGAACAATTCCTCTGTAACCGGAGGAATTGGCCTTCAGGAATGCCACTTTTAAGTGGCAGAGGGTGGTGGTAGTCCCACCAGAGAAGCAAGTTGGTCGTGGTTGATTTTTGATAAAAGGTGGTCATAAAGTTGCCAGTTTCAGTGAGAGTGGTCTGAATGTCCAAGCAAGGTACAGTTGTTGAATGGATAAAAGACATAAAATGTAGATTTAAATCATTGTGATTGAGGGCCATAACAAATTCATGAAAACAATCCTGGGACCTTGACCAAATTATGATGACATCATCTATATATCTGAGCCACAGTACTATGTACTGGTTCCAGGCTTCATATTGCTCCCCGAATACACACAACTCCTCCCACCACCCTAGATATATATTAGCATAGGTGGATGCGGCGGGGCAACCCATTGCCGTGCCCAGCCGCTGATGGTACACCCTTCCATCGAACAGAAAGGAGTTGTGTGTCAAGATGAACTTGAGCAGTTCCAATATGAAGTGATTATGTGGTCCAAATTGTGTCCCCTGGGTTATGGGGGATGGAGCTGTAGAGCGCCTCCACATCCAGGGTAACAAGGACCACCCCAGTTAGTACCTGGACACCCTCCAGTTGCCTGAGGACATCCATTGTGTCCCGGAAATAGGATGGGAGAGAGAATACAAAGGGGCGCAGAATTTGATCTACATAGTTGCTTGCTTCCTCTGCAACCACACCTATGCTTGAGACAATGGAGCAGCCCTTGAGTGGTATAAGACCCTTGTAGATTTTTGGGAGGCTATAAAAGATGGGGACCCGGGGATGAATAGGACACATATATTGGTACTCGCGAATGGAGATGACTCCATCATTTCGTGCTTGGTCCAGGATTGTAGTTGTCCTTATCCTCCAAAATTTTATTACACATGGAAATACACTGCATTCTATTTAGGACAGCAACGTTTCTGCCTTTGTCTGAAGCCTTGATGATAATAGAGTCATCCGACTAAAGGCTTTGTAAGGCAGACAATTGGGCGGTGGTCAACCTTTTCAAATATATCGATACATTTAGAATCACAGGGAGGTGGATTATTCCTGTTTCTGGGTCTTAACCCCTTAAGGACCAGGCCATTTTTTGGTTTCGCATTTTCGTTTTTCCCTCCTCACATTTCAAGAGCCATAACTTTTTCATTTTTCAGTTCACAGAGTCACATGATGGCTTATTGTTTGCGGAACAAATTGTACTTTGTAATGGCACCATTCAATATGCTGTGCAATGTACTGGGAAGCTGGAAAAAAATTCAGAATGAGGTGCAATTGGAGAAAAAATGCATTTGCGCCATTTTCTTATGGGTTTAATTTTTACAGTGTTCACTGTTTGGTACAAATGACATGTTACCTGTGTTCTACGTGTCAGTACGAACGCGGTGATACCAAATTTATATAGTATTTGAAATGTTTTGATACTTTTAAAAAAAATGATAAACTTTGCAAAATAGAAAAAAAAATTTGTGTCATCATGTTCTAACACCTGTAACTTTTTCATATTTCCATGTATGGAGCTGGTTGTGGTGTCTTTTTATGCGGGACAAGATGATGTTTCTATTGATACCATTTGGGGAAAGATCTGATGGTTTGATCACTTTTTATTCAATTTTTTATAGGAGGCAAAGTGTTGAAAAAAACGCTTTTTGGCTGTTTTTATTTTTTTTGCCGCTACGCCGTTCGCAGTACGGGATAAATGTTTTAATATTCTAATAGTTCGGGCATTTTGGAGCACGGGGATACCTAATATGTTTATGTTTAATGTTCTTTAATTACTTTTATAGCTAATCTAGGGAAAGGGGGGTGATTTGAACTTTTATATTTTTTTGATTTTTTTAATACTTTTAAAAACTTTTTTTTTTCTTCTGTTACATTTATGATCAGACCCCTTAGGTACCTTGAAACCTAGGGGGTCTGATCGCTCATACTATTCACTGCAATACTACAGTATTGCAGTGAATAGCAAAATCGCAGCACTTCTATTAGACGATGCCTCTGGCATCGTCTAATAGATCTAGTGCAGAGACAAGCCTGGAAGCCTTCAATAGGCTTCCGGCTGTCATAGCAACCGATCACCGCCCTCATGTGACGTTCAGGAGGGCGGCGATCGGGGAAACATGGCGGCGCCCGTGCCGCCGGCGCCGTTTACACACTGCGGTCACGTTTGACCGCAGTGTGTAAAGGGTTAACAGCAGCGATCGGCTCGGGCACCGACCGCTGCTGTTAGTGGCAGGTCCTGGCTGTATTATACAGCCGGCATCTGCCGTGTATGGAGCGAGCTCAGCGTGTGAGCTCGCTCCATACATCCCCATGCGACCCATGACGTACAGTTACGTCAAGGGTCGCTAAGGGGTTAAATTGGTCAATTGTAGTGTCTGTCAGTTCCTGTCCCTCCAAGTAGAGGCTTTCTAGGGTACGGAGCCTATCCAGGTCCTCCACATCTACCCCCAATTCTCTGGCTCTCCTGCTCTCAGTAACAGACAAGAATTTGGACCACCTCAATTTCCATGCAAAAAGTGAAATGTCTTTCACCCATTCAAAAAGATTAAATCTATTGGTCGGTACAAAGGAAAGTCCCTTTTCCAAGCCAGAGCGTTCAAGTTCAGACAAAGATCTAGAAGAAAGATTGATAACTTGGAGTGTGTCAGACCCTCTGGTGTTAGTTAACCCGGAGGCTGTTCCTGCCTGCCTCTCAAGTGGTACTGGGTAATTGGTGGGGCCTGTGTTTAAAAAAAAACCAAAAAAAAACACTCGATGGTCCGCTAGTGTCTTTTTCTTTATAGCGGTTTCTAGTTTCTCCCCTTCTAGAGGGTGTATAATTCTACCCTCTCATACAGGTTTGTCCCCTGGTACATGTATTTTTATCGTTGTCAGAATACTCGTATTCAGAGGAAGAGATATCACTCACATTATTCGGTTTCTCCAATTTCCAGTATGCCTTATTATCTTTAAATTCTTTAAGATCCCTCAAGAACTGCTGCTGTTTCCTCTGTTTGCTGTAGTTAGTAAATTTTTGTATGTTCACTTGTAATTCTCTCTCTTTTTCGCATAGTCTGGGTCATTTGAAAACGAGTTGGTTTTCTGAATGAGATCCTGTAAATTTCTTTCCAGGTTGGTCAAATTAACCTTCTCTTCTTCTAAAATGAGTGAGATGAATCTCAGTGAAGACTGTGTCACTTCTTTAACCCACTGTGTGATCAACTGTGGTGTTCTGACTCTGCGGGCAGGCTGGATAGGGTTCCTAAGACCCTTAGGGACTATCTTATGCTCTAAATAATTCGTCAGAGCCTGTACCTCCCACCAACGTGTAAATTCCCTGTACACCTTAGTGAGTGCTTTAAAAATATCTTTGATGCTGCCAAATTGTTCAGATATAATAACTTTGCTGTAGTGACTATTATGCTCAGGGACTTCAACTACCGTATTTTACGGACTATAAGGCGCACTGGACTATAAGGCGCATTGCCCATGAGCGCCTTATAGTCCGTCTCGGTTCATATATAAGGCGCACCGGACTATAAGCCGCAGTCCGGTGCGCATTATATGTTATTGAAAGCGGCGGCAGGAAGACTTTGCCAGCGGCCGCTTAACCCCCCGCGTGCCAGCCGCTTCTATTGGAAGCGCTCGGCAGGCGAGGAGGGGCTCTATCAGCAAAATCATGCTGATAGAGCCCAACCGTAAAAGTTAGATTAAACTACCCCCCCCCCCCCCCCGTTTTAAAATAAAAGCCTGAAACAGAATGTGAAACTTACCGAGCGGTGCAGGGCGGGCGGGCATTCAGGCCTCCTCTTCCTCCGATGTTCCGTCCTCCTCCTCCGCCGCTCGCTAACTGATAATGGCCTGGGCGCATGCGCAGTAGCCATAGTAGAAGCATTATGATATTGCGCATGCGCCCAGGCCATTATCAGCGAGCGCCGGAGGAGAAGGACGGAACATCGGAGGAAGAGGAGGCCTGAATGCCCGCCCGCTCGCCCTGCACCGCTCGGTAAGTTTCACGTTCTGTTTCAGGCCGGCGTGACAGCAGGGCTGCCGGACACTTCCCATTCATTTCTATGGGAGCCAGCATGCGAGCGCTCCCCATAGAAATGAATGGACTGCTTTTTTCCATTCATTTCTATAGGGAGCGCTCGCATGCCGGCTCCCATAGAAATGAATGGGAAGTGTCTGTCCATTCATTTCTATGGGGAGCGCTCGCATGCCGGCTCCCATAGAAATGAATAGGAAGTGTCCGGCAGCCCTGCTGTAACGCCGGCGTGTACGGCTGTGATACACGCCGGCGTTCCGTAGTGTGAATGCACCCTTACGGTGCCTTTTATGTATGTATGGAAGCGGCACGCAGACTTTGCCGCCGCTTCCATCCATATATAAGGCGCACCGGACTATAAGCCACACTTACGATTTCGGAGGAAATCGTAGGTTTTTATGTGCGCCTTATAGTCCGGAAAATACGGTATTCCAGTTTGGTCAGTGAGTTTATTTTTGACAACAGTGTTTGTTTTCAGACGGTGCCCGATTTTGGTTTAATGTTCATTACTCCATCTTTTTTCTAGAATATGGCTTGGACATGCCTGTGACATAATTATTTAGTAAATTCATGTATTATGGGATGAAGTGAGGGTCTGCAGAGGGCACTTTGATAAAAAAAAAAAAAAAAAAAAAAAGATTTTTTTTCTATAACTCCGCCAGGGTCATACTAAGAAAGATTAATGAGTGTTCTGACATCCTCTTCACTACCGCTTTGCTGGCCTGAAAATATGCAGTTTTCTTCTCTGACACAGCCACTGTATGAGTGGCTAGCTCATATTCATTTAAATCTGTTGTTTAACCCCGTGCACCCTCCCTCTTCCTTTTGTGAACATGATTTATGCACAAGCCATTATTCTAATAACATACTTACATAAACCTCTCAATATGTCAAAGACCTCTTTAATGGCACCGGACATCAGTGCCATCAGTTGTCATGGCAGAATTATACAATGAATCAGGAGCTTACCAACTGCGATACTTCATGGTCCACAATCTTAGATAAAGAATGACTTGGCAAAGAGAAGGAGAGGGGGGGGAGTCTGTAATACTGTAATCCTAATCTAAATTACAAGCAGATTAAGTCAGGCTGAAAAGATTTCTTTTTACATTATGCAATGACCATTTAGTCAGGACATAAAATACAAATCATCAAGGTAAATTGACTTCCATGCAGTACATGTGCTGAAATATATTAACTGGAATGAAGCTATTTTTGACATCCAGGCAAGGAGAAAATTCTTGACTATGGTCAGTTTCACAAGGTCAGTATTTGCTAACTATAACCAATGGAACCTACGGAGAGAAAAAAGGTAAGAGAAAAAAATTTGTTTCTTCCGTGGCCTGGATTAATTCCTGGTTTTGGCCTGCAAATACTGGTGCAAAATACTGAACAAAATACTAACTGTGTGAAAGTTGCCTATGGACCAAATCACACGTCTGTTTTCAGATCTGTGTATCATATGCATTTTCTAGCCTAACCATGGCTTATCTAACCTCACAGGGTAAGGTGGTGCAGACACAAACCTTATTAAACTGGCTATTCTCCCTTTGGTTCACTCTAGCAGTTGTTTCTCAGATTGTGCAGTGGCTTGCAAAAGTATTCATACCCCGTAATTTTTTTTTCACATTTTGTCAAATTAATGTATTAAGTTGACAAAACTTAAAGTCAACTTAAGTCAACTTCAAAGTATTTTGAGATTTTAAGTAGAGATGAGCGAACAGTGTTCTATCGAACTCATGTTCGATCGGATATTAGGCTGTTCGGCATGTTCGAATCGAATCGAACACCGCGTGGTAAAGTGCGCCATTACTCGATTCCCCTCCCACCTTCCCTGGCGCCTTTTTTGCTCCAATAACAGCGCAGGGTAGGTGGGACAGGAACTACGACACCGGTGACGTTGAAAAAAGTAGGCAAAACCCATTGGCTGCCGAAAACATGTGACCTCTAATTTAAAAGAACAGCGACACCCAGCTTCGCGTCATTCTGAGCTTGCAATTCACCGAAGACGGAGGTTTCCGTCCAGCTAGCTAGGGCTTAGATTCTGGGTAGGCAGGGACAGGCTAGGATAGGAAGGAGAAGACAACCAACAGCTCTTATAAGAGCTAAATTCCAGGGAGAAGCTTGTCAGTGTAACGTGGCACTGACGGGCTCAATCGCCGCAACCCAGCTTTCCCAGGATCCTGAATGGAATACACTGTCAGTGTATTCCCGTATTCCCGATATATACCCCGATACCCGTTCCAACGGTGTGCCCCCCCACCTTCACCCCAGAAATACCCTGCAAGTCCCCTAGCAATAGAATTGGGGCTATATACACCCACAATTTTTACTACTGGTATACAGTGCCATTGTCTGACTGGGAATTCAAAGAATATATTGGGAATACAAATACCCTCATTTCTTGCTACTGCCATATAGTGCCAGTGTCTGACTGGGAATTCAAAGAATATATTGGGGTTACGTGCACCCACAATTTTTACTACTGGTATACAGTGCCATTGTCTGACTGGGAATTCAAAGAATATATTGGGAATACAAATACCCTCATTTCTTGCTACTGCCATATAGTGCCAGTTTCTGACTGGTAATTCAAAGAATATATTGGGGTTACGTGCACCCACAATTTTTACTACTGGTATACAGTGCCATTGTCTGACTGGGAATTCAAAGAATATATTGGGGTTATAAATACCCTCATTTCTTGCTACTGCCATATAGTGCCATTGTCTGACTGGGAATTCAAAGAATATATTGGGGTTACGTGCACCCACAATTTTTACTACTGGTATACAGTGCCATTGTCTGACTGGGAATTCAAAGAGTATATTGGGAATACAAATACCCTCATTTCTTGCTACTGCCATATAGTGCCAGTGTCTGACTGGTAATTCAAAGAATATATTGGGGTTACGTGCACCCACAATTTTTACTACTGGTATACAGTGCCATTGTCTGACTGGGAATTCAAAGAGTATATTGGGAATACAAATACCCTCATTTCTTGCTACTGCCATATAGTGCCAGTTTCTGACTGGTAATTCAAAGAATATATTGGGGTTACGTGCACCCACAATTTTTACTACTGGTATACAGTGCCATTGTCTGACTGGGAATTCAAAGAATATATTGGGGTTATAAATACCCTCATTTCTTGCTACTGCCATATAGTGCCAGTTTCTGACTGGTAATTCAAAGAATATATTGGGGTTACGTGCACCCACAATTTTTACTACTGGTATACAGTGCCATTGTCTGACTGGGAATTCAAAGAGTATATTGGGAATACAAATACCCTCATTTCTTGCTACTGCCATATAGTGCCAGTTTCTGACTGGGAATTCAAAGAATATATTGGGGTTACGTGCACCCACAATTTTTACTACTGGTATACAGTGCCATTGTCTGACTGGGAATTCAAAAAATATATTGGGGTTATAAATACCCTCATTTCTTGCTACTGCCATATAGTGCCAGTTTCTGACTGGTAATTCAAAGAATATATTGGGGTTACGTGCACCCACAATTTTTACTACTGGTATACAGTGCCATTGTCTGACTGGGAATTCAAAGAGTATATTGGGAATACAAATACCCTCATTTCTTGCTACTGCCATATAGTGCCAGTTTCTGACTGGGAATTCAAAGAATATATTGGGGTTACGTGCACCCACAATTTTTACTACTGGTATACAGTGCCAATGTCTGACTGGGAATTCAAAGAGTATATTGGGAATACAAATACCCTCATTTCTTGCTACTGCCATATAGTGCCAGTTTCTGACTGGGAATTCAAAGAATATATTGGGGTTACGTGCACCCACAATTTTTACTACTGGTATACAGTGCCATTGTCTGACTGGGAATTCAAAGAATATATTGGGGTTACGTGCACCCACAATTTTTACTACTGGTATACAGTGCCATTGTCTGACTGGGAATTCAAAGAGTATATTGGGAATACAAATACCCTCATTTCTTGCTACTGCCATATAGTGCCAGTGTCTGACTGGTAATTCAAAGAATATATTGGGGTTACGTGCACCCACAATTTTTACTACTGGTATACAGTGCCATTGTCTGACTGGGAATTCAAAGAATATATTGGGGTTATAAATACCCTCATTTCTTGCTACTGCCATATAGTGCCAGTTTCTGACTGGTAATTCAAAGAATATATTGGGGTTACGTGCACCCACAATTTTTACTACTGGTATACAGTGCCATTGTCTGACTGGGAATTCAAAGAATATATTGGGGTTATAAATACCCTCATTTCTTGCTACTGCCATATAGTGCCAGTTTCTGACTGGTAATTCAAAGAATATATTGGGGTTACGTGCACCCACAATTTTTACTACTGGTATACAGTGCCATTGTCTGACTGGGAATTCAAAGAATATATTGGGAATACAAATACCCTCATTTCTTGCTACTGCCATATAGTGCCAGTGTCTGACTGGGAATTCAAAGAATATATTGGGGTTACGTGCACCCACAATTTTTACTACTGGTATACAGTGCCATTGTCTGACTGGGAATTCAAAGAATATATTGGGAATACAAATACCCTCATTTCTTGCTACTGCCATATAGTGCCAGTTTCTGACTGGTAATTCAAAGAATATATTGGGGTTACGTGCACCCACAATTTTTACTACTGGTATACAGTGCCATTGTCTGACTGGGAATTCAAAGAATATATTGGGGTTATAAATACCCTCATTTCTTGCTACTGCCATATAGTGCCATTGTCTGACTGGGAATTCAAAGAATATATTGGGGTTACGTGCACCCACAATTTTTACTACTGGTATACAGTGCCATTGTCTGACTGGGAATTCAAAGAGTATATTGGGAATACAAATACCCTCATTTCTTGCTACTGCCATATAGTGCCAGTGTCTGACTGGTAATTCAAAGAATATATTGGGGTTACGTGCACCCACAATTTTTACTACTGGTATACAGTGCCATTGTCTGACTGGGAATTCAAAGAGTATATTGGGAATACAAATACCCTCATTTCTTGCTACTGCCATATAGTGCCAGTTTCTGACTGGTAATTCAAAGAATATATTGGGGTTACGTGCACCCACAATTTTTACTACTGGTATACAGTGCCATTGTCTGACTGGGAATTCAAAGAATATATTGGGGTTATAAATACCCTCATTTCTTGCTACTGCCATATAGTGCCAGTTTCTGACTGGTAATTCAAAGAATATATTGGGGTTACGTGCACCCACAATTTTTACTACTGGTATACAGTGCCATTGTCTGACTGGGAATTCAAAGAGTATATTGGGAATACAAATACCCTCATTTCTTGCTACTGCCATATAGTGCCAGTTTCTGACTGGGAATTCAAAGAATATATTGGGGTTACGTGCACCCACAATTTTTACTACTGGTATACAGTGCCATTGTCTGACTGGGAATTCAAAAAATATATTGGGGTTATAAATACCCTCATTTCTTGCTACTGCCATATAGTGCCAGTTTCTGACTGGTAATTCAAAGAATATATTGGGGTTACGTGCACCCACAATTTTTACTACTGGTATACAGTGCCATTGTCTGACTGGGAATTCAAAGAGTATATTGGGAATACAAATACCCTCATTTCTTGCTACTGCCATATAGTGCCAGTTTCTGACTGGGAATTCAAAGAATATATTGGGGTTACGTGCACCCACAATTTTTACTACTGGTATACAGTGCCATTGTCTGACTGGGAATTCAAAGAATATATTGGGGTTACGTGCACCCACAATTTTTACTACTGGTATACAGTGCCATTGTCTGACTGGGAATTCAAAGAGTATATTGGGAATACAAATACCCTCATTTCTTGCTACTGCCATATAGTGCCAGTGTCTGACTGGTAATTCAAAGAATATATTGGGGTTACGTGCACCCACAATTTTTACTACTGGTATACAGTGCCATTGTCTGACTGGGAATTCAAAGAATATATTGGGGTTATAAATACCCTCATTTCTTGCTACTGCCATATAGTGCCAGTTTCTGACTGGTAATTCAAAGAATATATTGGGGTTACGTGCACCCACAATTTTTACTACTGGTATACAGTGCCATTGTCTGACTGGGAATTCAAAGAATATATTGGGGTTATAAATACCCTCATTTCTTGCTACTGCCATATAGTGCCAGTTTCTGACTGGTAATTCAAAGAATATATTGGGGTTACGTGCACCCACAATTTTTACTACTGGTATACAGTGCCATTGTCTGACTGGGAATTCAAAGAGTATATTGGGGTTATAAATACCCTCATTTCTTGCTACTGCCATATAGTGCCAGTTTCTGACTGGGAATTCAAAGAATATATTGGGGTTACGTGCACCCACAATTTTTACTACTGGTATACAGTGCCATTGTCTGACTGGGAATTCAAAGAGTATATTGGGAATACAAATACCCTCATTTCTTGCTACTGCCATATAGTGCCAGTTTCTGACTGGGAATTCAAAGAATATATTGGGGTTACGTGCACCCACAATTTTTACTACTGGTATACAGTGCCATTGTCTGACTGGGAATTCAAAGAGTATATTGGGAATACAAATACCCTCATTTCTTGCTACTGCCATATAGTGCCAGTTTCTGACTGGGAATTCAAAGAATATATTGGGGTTACGTGCACCCACAATTTTTACTACTGGTATACAGTGCCATTGTCTGACTGGGAATTCAAAGAGTATATTGGGAATACAAATACCCTCATTTCTTGCTACTGCCATATAGTGCCAGTTTCTGACTGGGAATTCAAAGAATATATTGGGGTTACGTGCACCCACAATTTTTACTACTGGTATACAGTGCCATTGTCTGACTGGGAATTCAAAGAATATATTGGGGTTATAAATACCCTTATTTCTTGCTACTGCCATATAGTGCCAGTTTCTGACTGGTAATTCAAAGAATATATTGGGGTTACGTGCACCCACAATTTTTACTACTGGTATACAGTGCCATTGTCTGACTGGGAATTCAAAGAGTATATTGGGAATACAAATACCCTCATTTCTTGCTACTGCCATATAGTGCCAGTTTCTGACTGGGAATTCAAAGAATATATTGGGGTTACGTGCACCCACAATTTTTACTACTGGTATACAGTGCCATTGTCTGACTGGGAATTCAAAGAGTATATTGGGAATACAAATACCCTCATTTCTTGCTACTGCCATATAGTGCCAGTTTCTGACTGGTAATTCAAAGAATATATTGGGGTTACGTGCACCCACAATTTTTACTACTGGTATACAGTGCCATTGTCTGACTGGGAATTCAAAGAGTATATTGGGAATACAAATACCCTCATTTCTTGCTACTGCCATATAGTGCCAGTTTCTGACTGGGAATTCAAAGAATATATTGGGGTTACGTGCACCCACAATTTTTACTACTGGTATACAGTGCCATTGTCTGACTGGGAATTCAAAGAGTATATTGGGAATACAAATACCCTCATTTCTTGCTACTGCCATATAGTGCCAGTTTCTGACTGGTAATTCAAAGAATATATTGGGGTTACGTGCACCCACAATTTTTACTACTGGTATACAGTGCCATTGTCTGACTGGGAATTCAAAGAGTATATTGGGAATACAAATACCCTCATTTCTTGCTACTGCCATATAGTGCCAGTTTCTGACTGGGAATTCAAAGAATATATTGGGGTTACGTGCACCCACAATTTTTACTACTGGTATACAGTGCCATTGTCTGACTGGGAATTCAAAGAGTATATTGGGAATACAAATACCCTCATTTCTTGCTACTGCCATATAGTGCCAGTTTCTGACTGGGAATTCAAAGAATATATTGGGGTTACGTGCACCCACAATTTTTACTACTGGTATACAGTGCCATTGTCTGACTGGGAATTCAAAGAGTATATTGGGAATACAAATACCCTCATTTCTTGCTACTGCCATATAGTGCCAGTTTCTGACTGGGAATTCAAAGAATATATTGGGGTTACGTGCACCCACAATTTTTACTACTGGTATACAGTGCCATTGTCTGACTGGGAATTCAAAGAGTATATTGGGAATACAAATACCCTCATTTCTTGCTACTGCCATATAGTGCCAGTTTCTGACTGGGAATTCAAAGAATATATTGGGGTTACGTGCACCCACAATTTTTACTACTGGTATACAGTGCCATTGTCTGACTGGGAATTCAAAGAGTATATTGGGGTTATAAATACCCTCATTTCTTGCTACTGCCATATAGTGCCAGTTTCTGACTGGGAATTCAAAGAATATATTGGGGTTACGTGCACCCACAATTTTTACTACTGGTATACAGTGCCATTGTCTGACTGGGAATTCAAAGAGTATATTGGGAATACAAATACCCTCATTTCTTGCTACTGCCATATAGTGCCAGTTTCTGACTGGGAATTCAAAGAATATATTGGGGTTACGTGCACCCACAATTTTTACTACTGGTATACAGTGCCATTGTCTGACTGGGAATTCAAAGAATATATTGGGGTTACGTGCACCCACAATTTTTACTACTGGTATACAGTGCCATTGTCTGACTGGGAATTCAAAGAGTATATTGGGAATACAAATACCCTCATTTCTTGCTACTGCCATATAGTGCCAGTTTCTGACTGGGAATTCAAAGAATATATTGGGGTTACGTGCACCCACAATTTTTACTACTGGTATACAGTGCCATTGTCTGACTGGGAATTCAAAGAGTATATTGGGAATACAAATACCCTCATTTCTTGCTACTGCCATATAGTGCCAGTTTCTGACTGGGAATTCAAAGAATATATTGGGGTTACGTGCACCCACAATTTTTACTACTGGTATACAGTGCCATTGTCTGACTGGGAATTCAAAGAGTATATTGGGAATACAAATACCCTCATTTCTTGCTACTGCCATATAGTGCCAGTTTCTGACTGGGAATTCAAAGAATATATTGGGGTTACGTGCACCCACAATTTTTACTACTGGTATACAGTGCCATTGTCTGACTGGGAATTCAAAGAGTATATTGGGAATACAAATACCCTCATTTCTTGCTACTGCCATATAGTGCCAGTTTCTGACTGGGAATTCAAAGAATATATTGGGGTTACGTGCACCCACAATTTTTACTACTGGTATACAGTGCCATTGTCTGACTGGGAATTCAAAGAGTATATTGGGGTTATAAATACCCTCATTTCTTGCTACTGCCATATAGTGCCAGTTTCTGACTGGGAATTCAAAGAATATATTGGGGTTACGTGCACCCACAATTTTTACTACTGGTATACAGTGCCATTGTCTGACTGGGAATTCAAAGAGTATATTGGGAATACAAATACCCTCATTTCTTGCTACTGCCATATAGTGCCAGTTTCTGACTGGGAATTCAAAGAATATATTGGGGTTACGTGCACCCACAATTTTTACTACTGGTATACAGTGCCATTGTCTGACTGGGAATTCAAAGAATATATTGGGGTTACGTGCACCCACAATTTTTACTACTGGTATACAGTGCCATTGTCTGACTGGGAATTCAAAGAGTATATTGGGAATACAAATACCCTCATTTCTTGCTACTGCCATATAGTGCCAGTTTCTGACTGGGAATTCAAAGAATATATTGGGGTTACGTGCACCCACAATTTTTACTACTGGTATACAGTGCCATTGTCTGACTGGGAATTCAAAGAGTATATTGGGAATACAAATACCCTCATTTCTTGCTACTGCCATATAGTGCCAGTTTCTGACTGGGAATTCAAAGAATATATTGGGGTTACGTGCACCCACAATTTTTACTACTGGTATACAGTGCCATTGTCTGACTGGGAATTCAAAGAGTATATTGGGAATACAAATACCCTCATTTCTTGCTACTGCCATATAGTGCCAGTGTCTGACTGGGAATTCAAAGAATATATTGGGGTTACGTGCACCCACAATTTTTACTACTGGTATACAGTGCCAATTTCTAACTAGGAATTCAAAATGCGCAAGGCTCCCGGAAAGGGACGTGGACGAGGCCGTGGGCGAGGTCGGGGGAATGGTTCTGGGGAGCAAGGTAGCAGTGAAGCCACAGGGCGTCCCGTGCCTACTCCTGTGGGGCAGCAAGCATTGCGCCACTCCACAGTGCCAGGGTTGCTTGCCACATTAACTAAACTGCAGGGTACAAACCTTAGTAGGCCCGAGAACCAGGAACAGGTCTTGCAATGGCTGTCAGAGAACGCTTACAGCACATTGTCCAGCAGCCAGTCAGACTCTGCCTCCTCTCCTCCTATTACCCAACAGTCTTGTCTTCCTTCCTCCCAAAATTCCGAAGCTTTACAGAACAATAACCCAAACTGTCCCTGCTCCCCAGAGCTGTTCTCCGCTCCTTTCATTGTCCCTCAACCTGCCTCTCCACGTCACGATTCCACGAACCTAACAGAGGAGCATCTGTGTCCAGATGCTCAAACACTAGAGTCTCCTCCATCTCCGTTCGATTTGGTGGTGGATGACCAGCAACCCACCCTCATCGACGATGATGTGACGCAGTTGCCGTCAGGGCATCCAGTTGACCGGCGCATTGTGCGGGAGGAGGAGATGAGACAGGAGTTGGAAGAGGAAGTGGTGGATGATGAGGACACTGACCCGACCTGGACAGGGGGGATGTCAAGCGGGGAAAGTAGTGTGGATGTTGAGGCAGGTGCAGCACCAAAAAGGGTAGCTAGAGGCAGAGGCAGAGGTCAGCAGCTTAGGCGAAGCCAGGCCACACCCGGAATCTCCCAAGATGTTCCAGTTCGTACCCAGCCCCGAAAAACTTTCACCTCGAGGGCACGTTTCTCGAAGGTGTGGAGTTTTTTCAAGGAATGCGCCGAGGACAGATATAGTGTTGTCTGCACAATTTGCCTCTCGAAATTGATTAGGGGCTCTGAGAAGAGCAACCTGTCCACCACTTCAATGCGCCGTCATTTGGAATCCAAGCACTGGAATCAGTGGCAGGCAGCAACGGCAGGACAAAGGCCGCCTGCCGTTCACGCCACTGCCACTGCCTCTGCCACTGCCTCTGCCACTGCCACTGCTGACTGTGCTGGCGATGCACTCCAGAGGACGAGCCAGGACACCACTTCATCTGCCTCCGCCACTTTGTTGACTTCTACCTCATCCTCCCCTGGTCCTGTCTTATCTCCTTCTCCTGCACCATCAAAGGCACCATCAGGCGTTTCTTTACAACAACCCACCATCTCTCAGACATTGGAGCGGCGGCAGAAATACACTGCTAACCACCCACACGCGCAAGCCTTGAACGCCAACATCGCTAAACTGCTGGCCCAGGAGATGTTGGCGTTCCGGCTTGTTGAAACTCCCGCCTTCCTGGACCTGATGGCAACTGCGGCACCTCGCTATGCCGTCCCTAGCCGTCACTACTTCTCCCGGTGTGCCGTCCCCGCCTTGCACCAGCACGTGTCACTCAACATCAGGCGGGCCCTTAGTTCCGCGCTTTGCACAAAGGTCCACTTGACCACCGACGCGTGGACAAGTGCATGCGGACAGGGACGCTACATTTCACTGACGGCACACTGGGTGAATGTAGTTGAGGCTGGGACTGCTTCCCAAACTGGCCCGGTGTACCTCGTCTCCCCGCCTAACATTCCTGGCAGGGACACGAGAAGAACACCCCCCTCCTCCTCCTCCTCTACCGCCTCCTCCTCCGCCACCGCCTCCTCCTCCGCCACCGCCTCCTCCTCCGCTGTTAGATTGACCCCAGCTACGAGTTGGAAACGTTGCAGCACTGGCGTTGGTAGACGTCAGCAGGCTGTGCTGAAGCTGATCAGCTTGGGGGACAGACAGCACACTGCCTCCGAGGTGAGGGATGCCCTCCTCGATGAGACGGCAATATGGTTTGAGCCGCTGCACCTGGGCCCAGGCATGGTCGTTTGTGATAACGGCCGGAACCTGGTAGCAGCTCTGGAGCTTGCCGGACTCCAACATGTTCCATGCCTGGCCCACGTCTTCAACCTAGTGGTGCAACGTTTCCTAAAGAGCTACCCCAATGTTCCAGAGCTACTGGTGAAAGTGCGGCGCATGTGCGCCCACTTTCGCAAGTCGACAGTAGCCGCTGCTAGCTTAAAATCTCTCCAGCAACGCCTGCATGTGCCACAACACCGGCTTTTGTGCGACGTCCCCACACGCTGGAACTCAACGTTTCAGATGTTGAATAGAGTGGTTGAGCAGCAGAGACCTTTGATGGAATACCAGCTACAAAACCCTAGGGTGCCACAAAGTCAGCTGCCTCAGTTTCACATCCATGAGTGGCCATGGATGAGAGACCTTTGTGACATCCTACGGGTCTTTGAGGAGTCCACAAGGAGGGTGAGCTCTGAGGATGCGATGGTGAGCCTTACAATCCCGCTCTTGTGTGTTCTGAGAGAATCCCTGATTGACATCAGGGATAACTCAGATCACACAGAGGAGTTAGGGATAGCATCCGATCCGTCACAGCTGGAGAGTAGGTCCACACATCTGTCCGCTTCACTGCGTTTAATGGAGGAGGAGGAGGAGGAGGAAGAAGAGTTGTCCGATGATGTGATGGTGATACAGGAGGCTTCCGGGCAACTTCGAATCGTCCCATTGTTGCAGCGCGGATGGGTAGACATGGAGGATGAGGAGGAAATGGAGATTGAACTTTCCGGTGGGGCCAGAGGAGTCATGCCAACTAACACTGTGGCAGACATGGCTGAGTTCATGTTGGGGTGCTTTACAACCGACAAGCGTATTGTCAAAATCATGGAGGACAACCAGTACTGGATCTTTGCTATCCTTGACCCCCGGTATAAAAACAACATCTCGTCTTTTATTCCGGTAGAGGGGAGGGCCAATCGCATCAATGCTTGCCACAGGCAATTGGTGCAGAATATGATGGAGATGTTTCCAGCATGTGACGTTGGCGGCAGGGAGGGCAGTTCCTCCAGTAGGCAACCAAGTTCTCACCGGTCCACACAAACGAGGGGCACACTGTCTAAGGTCTGGGACACCTTGATGGCACCCCCTCGCCAAAGTGCCGCCACGGAGGGTCCTAGTGTCACCAGGCGTGAGAAGTATAGGCGCATGTTGCGGGAATACCTTTCCGACCACAGCCCTGTCCTCTCCGACCCCTCTGCGCCCTACACGTATTGGGTGTCGAAGTTGGACCTGTGGCTTGAACTTGCCCTATATGCCTTGGAGGTGCTGTCCTGTCCTGCCGCCAGCGTCCTATCTGAGAGGGTGTTCAGTGCAGCCGGTGGCATCATCACTGACAAGCGCACCCGTCTGTCAGCTGAGAGTGCCGACCGGCTCACTTTGATAAAAATGAACCACCACTGGGTAGAGCCGTCATTTTTGTGCCCACCTGTGTAAAGCACCCCAACATGAAACTCCATGTCTGTACTCAACCTCTCCAATTCCTCCGCATCCTCATACTCATCCACCATAAGCGTTGCACAATTCTGCTAATACTAGGCTCCCTCCACCCTGATTTCCCCCAACTCTGCTGGTTAGAGGCTCCCTCCACCCTGATTTCCACCAACTCTGCTGGTTAGAGGCTCCCTCCACCATGAATTTGCCCAAACTGGGCTGTTTAGAGGCTCCCTCCACCATGAATTTGCCCAAACTGGGCTGTTTAGAGGCTCCCTCCACCATGAATTGGTCCAAACTGGGTTTTTTAGAGGCTCCCTCCACCATGAATTGGTCCAAACTGGGCTGGTTAGAGGCTCCCTCCACCATGAATTTGCCCAAACTGGGCTGTTTAGAGGCTCCCTCCACCATGAATTGGTCCAAACTGGGCTGGTTAGAGGCTCCCTCCACCATTAATTGGTCCAAACTGGGCTGGTTAGAGGCTCCCTCCACCATTAATTGGTCCAAACTGGGCTGGTTAGAGGCTCCCTCCACCATGAATTGGTCCAAACTGGGTTTTTTAGAGGCTCCCTCCACCATGAATTGGTCCAAACTTGGCTGTTTAGAGGCTCCCTCCACCATGAATTGGTCCAAACTGGGCTGGTTAGAGGCTCCCTCCACCATTAATTGGTCCAAACTGGGCTGGTTAGAGGCTCCCTCCACCATGAATTTGCCCAAACTGGGCTGTTTAGAGGCTCCCTCCACCATGAATTTGCCCAAACTGGGCTGTTTAGAGGCTCCCTCCACCATGAATTGGTCCAAACTGGGTTTTTTAGAGGCTCCCTCCACCATGAATTGGTCCAAACTGGGCTGGTTAGAGGCTCCCTCCACCATTAATTGGTCCAAACTGGGCTGGTTAGAGGCTCCCTCCACCATTAATTGGTCCAAACTGGGCTGGTTAGAGGCTCCCTCCACCATTAATTGGTCCAAACTGGGCTGGTTAGAGGCTCCCTCCACCATTAATTGGTCCAAACTGGGCTGTTTAGAGGCTCCCTCCACCATTAATTGGTCCAAACTGGGCTGGTTAGAGGCTCCCTCCACCATGAATTTGCCCAAACTGGGCTGTTTAGAGGCTCCCTCCACCATGAATTGGTCCAAACTGGGTTTTTTAGAGGCTCCCTCCACCATGAATTTGCCCAAACTGGGCTGGTTAGAGGCTCCCTCCACCATGAATTGGTCCAAGCTGGGTTTTTTAGAGGCTCCCTCCACCATGAATTTGCCCAAACTGGGCTGGTTAGAGGCTCCCTCCACCATGAATTGGTCCAAGCTGGGTTTTTTAGAGGCTCCCTCCACCATGAATTTGCCCAAACTGGGCTGGTTAGAGGCTCCCTCCACCATGAATTGGTCCAAACTGGGCTGGTTAGAGGCTCCCTCCACCATGAATTTGCCCAAACTGGGCTGTTTAGAGGCTCCCTCCACCATTAATTGGTCCAAACTGGGCTGGTTAGAGGCTTCCTCCACCATGAATTTGCCCAAACTGGGCTGTTTAGAGGCTCCCTCCACCATGAATTGGTCCAAACTGGGTTTTTTAGAGGCTCCCTCCACCATGAATTTGCCCAAACTGGGCTGTTTAGAGGCTCCCTCCACCATGAATTGGTCCAAACTGGGCTGGTTAGAGGCTCCCTCCACCATGAATTGGTCCAAACTGGGCTGGTTAGAGGCTCCCTCCACCATTAATTGGTCCAAACTGGGCTGGTTAGAGGCTCCCTCCACCATGAATTGGTCCAAACTGGGTTTTTTAGAGGCTCCCTCCACCATGAATTTGCCCAAACTGGGCTGTTTAGAGGCTCCCTCCACCATGAATTGGTCCAAACTGGGCTGGTTAGAGGCTCCCTCCACCATTAATTGGTCCAAACTGGGCTGGTTAGAGGCTCCCTCCACCATGAATTGGTCCAAACTGGGCTGGTTAGAGGCTCCCTCCACCATGAATTTGCCCAAACTGGGCTGTTTAGAGGCTCCCTCCACCATTAATTGGTCCAAACTGGGCTGGTTAGAGGCTCCCTCCACCATGAATTTGCCCAAACTGGGCTGTTTAGAGGCTCCCTCCACCATGAATTGGTCCAAACTGGGTTTTTTAGAGGCTCCCTCCACCATTAATTGGTCCAAACTGGGCTGGTTAGAGGCTCCCTCCACCATGAATTGGTCCAAACTGGGCTGGTTAGAGGCTCCCTCCACCATGAATTTGCCCAAACTGGGCTGTTTAGAGGCTCCCTCCACCATTAATTGGTCCAAACTGGGCTGGTTAGAGGCTCCCTCCACCATGAATTTGCCCAAACTGGGCTGGTTAGAGGCTCCCTCCACCATGAATTTGCCCAAACTGGGCTGTTTAGAGGCTCCCTCCACCATTAATTGGTCCAAACTGGGCTGGTTAGAGGCTCCCTCCACCATGAATTTGCCCAAACTGGGCTGTTTAGAGGCTCCCTCCACCATGAATTGGTCCAAACTGGGTTTTTTAGAGGCTCCCTCCACCATTAATTGGTCCAAACTGGGCTGGTTAGAGGCTCCCTCCACCATGAATTGGTCCAAACTGGGCTGGTTAGAGGCTCCCTCCACCATGAATTTGCCCAAACTGGGCTGTTTAGAGGCTCCCTCCACCATTAATTGGTCCAAACTGGGCTGGTTAGAGGCTCCCTCCACCATGAATTTGCCCAAACTGGGCTGGTTAGAGGCTCCCTCCACCATGAATTTGCCCAAACTGGGCTGTTTAGAGGCTCCCTCCACCATTAATTGGTCCAAACTGGGCTGGTTAGAGGCTCCCTCCACCATGAATTTGCCCAAACTGGGCTGTTTAGAGGCTCCCTCCACCATGAATTGGTCCAAACTGGGTTTTTTAGAGGCTCCCTCCACCATTAATTGGTCCAAACTGGGCTGGTTAGAGGCTCCCTCCACCATGAATTGGTCCAAACTGGGCTGGTTAGAGGCTCCCTCCACCATGAATTTGCCCAAACTGGGCTGTTTAGAGGCTCCCTCCACCATTAATTGGTCCAAACTGGGCTGGTTAGAGGCTCCCTCCACCATGAATTTGCCCAAACTGGGCTGTTTAGAGGCTCCCTCCACCATGAATTGGTCCAAACTGGGTTTTTTAGAGGCTCCCTCCACCATGAATTGGTCCAAACTGGGCTGGTTAGAGGCTCCCTCCACCATGAATTTCCCAAAACTTGGCTGTTTAGAGGCTCCCTCCACCATGAATTGGTCCAAACTGGGCTGGTTAGAGGCTCCCTCCACCATGAATTTCCCAAAACTTGGCTGTTTAGAGGCTCCCTCCACCATGAATTGGTCCAAACTGGGCTGGTTAGAGGCTCCCTCCACCATTAATTGGTCCAAACTGGGCTGGTTAGAGGCTCCCTCCACCATGAATTGGTCCAAACTGGGTTTTTTAGAGGCTCCCTCCACCATGAATTTGCCCAAACTGGGCTGTTTAGAGGCTCCCTCCACCATGAATTGGTCCAAACTGGGCTGGTTAGAGGCTCCCTCCACCATTAATTGGTCCAAACTGGGCTGGTTAGAGGCTCCCTCCACCATTAATTGGTCCAAACTGGGCTGGTTAGAGGCTCCCTCCACCATGAATTTGCCCAAACTGGGCTGGTTAGAGGCTCCCTCCACCATGAATTGGTCCAAACTGGGTTTTTTAGAGGCTCCCTCCACCATGAATTTGCCCAAACTGGGCTGGTTAGAGGCTCCCTCCACCATGAATTGGTCCAAACTGGGGTTTTTAGAGGCTCCCTCCACCATGAATTTGCCCAAACTGGGGTGTTTAGAGGCTCCCTCCACCATGAATTTGCCCAAACTCTGCTGGTTAGAGGCTCAATCCACCCTGATTTTCAAAACAAATGTTGGTGCCAACCTCAACTTACTACAAGGGCCAAATTCACTGCTGGTGACAAGCTCTCCTCACTGCAAGTGCCAAATACACATGTTTCAAGGTGTTTTCCTACTGTCAGAGAGGTGGTATTGAGTGTGTAAAGTGTGTAGTTGTTAGGCTGTGATGTTGGGGTAATAGAGGGTCTTTGGTGTGTTAGATGCCCCCAGACATGCTTCCCCTGCTGTCCCAGTGTCATTCCAGAGGTGTTGGCATCATTTCCTGGGGTGTCATAGTGGACTTGGTGACCCTCCAGACACGGATTTGGGTTTCCCCCTTAACGAGTATCTGTTCCCCATAGACTATAATGGGGTTCGAAACCCGTTCGAACACACGAACATTGAGCGGCTGTTCGAATCGAATTTCGAACCTCGAACATTTTAGTGTTCGCTCATCTCTAATTTTAAGTTTTAGACCAACACAAAGTAGCTTATAATTGGAACAAAAATTATACATAGTTTCAAAAATTTTAATCAAATAAAAATGTGAAAAGTGTGACATGCAAAAGTATTCAGCCCCCTGTACTCTGATACCCCTAAATAAAATCCAGTGCAATCAATTGCTTTCAGAAATCACTTAATTAGTTAATAGTCCAGCTCCGTCTAATTTAGTCTGAGTATAAATACACCTGTTCTGTGAAGGCCTCAGTGGTTTGTTAGAGAACACTAGTGAACAAACAGCATCATGAAGACCTAGGAACTCACCAGACAGGTCAGAGATAAAGTTGTGGAAAGGTTTAAGGCTGAAGCCCCACAATGCGGAAACACAGCTTTTTTAGTTGCAGATTTTGTTGCGTTTTTTTGAGCCAAAGCCAAGAGTGGATTGAGCAGAAGGCATAAATATAAGAACTCCCTTATATCTCCCATTCCTTTTAAGCCACTCATGACTTTGGCTCAAAAAAACCGCAACAAAATCTGTAACAAAAAAAGCTGAGTTTCCGCAATGTGGGGCTTCAGCCTAAGGCTAAGGCCATACATTGTGGAACCGCATTTTTTTATTGCAGATTTTGCTGCGGTTTTTTGAGCCAAAGCCAGGTGCAGATTAAGTCCTGGCTCAAAAAACTGCAGAAATATCTGCAACAAAAAAAACTGTATTTCTGCAATGTGGGCCCTCAGCCTAAAGCAGGGTTAGGTTATGAAAACATATCCCGAGCTTTGAGTATCCCAAGCAGTCCAATCCATAATCGAAAAATAGAAAAAGTATTCCACAACTGCAAACCTACCAAGATATGGCAGTCCACCTAAACTAATAGAATGAGCAAGGAAAGCACTGGTCAGAGCAATCAAGAGGCCCATGGTCACAGTATAGGTGGGGGAATCTGTCCACAGGACAAAATCGTGTACTCCACAAATCTGGCCTCTATAGAAGATTGGAAAGAAGAAAACCTTTGTTGAAAGAAAAACATAAGAAGTGCCGTTTGCAGTTTGGCACACACCATATAGGGGAACCAGCAAACATTTGGAATAGGTGCTCTGGTCAGATGAGACCAAAAGTTGAACTTTTTGGCCTAAATGCAAAGCACTATGTGTGGCAGAAAAGTAACACTGCTCATCCCCCTGAACACACCACCCTCACTGTGAAACATGGCGGTGGCAGCATCATAGGGGAGGCTGGTCAGAGTTGATGGGAAGATGGATAGAGAAATCTTCTAGGGCAATCCTGGAAGAAAACCTGTTGAAGGCTGCAAAAGATTTGAGACTGGGAAGGAAATTCACCTTCCAGCTAGACAAAGACCCTAAACATACAGCCAGAGCTACAGTGGAATGGTTTAGATCAAAGGATATTCAAGTGTTAGAATGGTCCAGTCACAGTCCAGACCTAAATCCCATTGAGCATCTGTGGCAAGACATGAAAATTGCTGTTCACAGCAATCCATATAATATGGCTGAGTTATTCTGCAAAGAAGAATGGGCAAAAATCTCAGTCTCTAGAAGTAGAAACATACCCCAAAAGACTTGCAGCTGTAATTGTAGCAAAAGGTGGCTTCACAAATAATGATATAGGGAGGCTGAATACTTTTGCACATCACACTTTTCAGGTTTTTATTTGATTAAAATTCTGAAAACAAGAGGTGCGTGGCTTGACATCCAATAAAATGGCTGCGGTTTCAGTGAGCTCCATGGCTACACTTGTATATAGCGGCTCGCAGCAGCACTCGTTTACCAAGTTTTGTCCCATATGTTGTTGGAGAGGCTGCTTCAAAACCGGATCATTATTCCATATCTTTTGCCACTGCCCAATAATTCAACAATTCTGGGAGTCTGTTTTCGCATTGCTTAATAGATTATGTAATGCTGAGTAAGTTCCACACCGGCAATGGGGTGTTGCTCCTTCTTGACATTCAATCAATACCACACAAATTCATAACCGTAATTTGTCAGATATTACGGGCTAATGCAGAAACTTTATATGGTCTAGGACTCGTCAGGAACCCAGCTATGATTATTTTTATTGTAGCTGGGTTATCACGTATGGACACTACATGTGTGAGAAGATAACCCAGCGACAATAATGAAATCATAGCAGATTTTAGAAAGTTCCTGCATTCATGGTCATATCCACTGGCAACTGATCAAGACAACAAGACTGTGACCACAAGATATTTAGAGAAAATATTTAAACTTCTGCAAAATTTTTAATTACTTATATATGCAAAAATGTTTAACTTAATTTTCTACGAATTAAAAAAAATTATGTACATGGGAATACCCCTTTAAGTAGACTAATTTCTACATAAAATAATAATCTGGTAAAAACAGCAGAGGAGTCTGCAGTAGTAATACTGTGTTACTGTGTAGAAAATACATCTACTATAAATATTTGTTCTATGAAATACATATTTGATATTTATCCAGTTATTGATTTTCTACTCGTCAAAAAAATGACTAATTTCTTTCTTCATTGATTCTTTTTTCAGTTTATTCATGAATTTATTAGTCCATTAATAAATTATTCAATCCACTCATGAAAGAAAAAAGCCAATTACATCTTTTAACGCTATTCACATTAGTACTCTGCAAAAAGCCATGTCTTCTTCCATGATTTTCCTGTGATTCCTGTCTTACTAAACAGATCTAAGAAAATATAACTACTGTACATGTATATTACTAGCATTATTTCTAAGGAGTCACTTCCTTATGCAGCATGCGAGACATCAAATTGTATTAATCTTCTTTCACACACAGTATTTTTGTGGCAGTTTTTTGAGGACTGTAAATGCACCTTGATATCCATTTGAGCAATTTTCAACAGTATTTGAATGTGGTTTCACAATATCTCTAAATTAATACAGTGGTGAATGAGCAAATATGCCCTGTAACCATGGGGCTTAAAAAAGCCCACATACACTACCGTTGGGGTCTCTCCTTTCATCTGGCCTGTACCCTCAGCGATAAAGACTATCTACTTCAGTCCTAAAAGAAGGCCTCCAGGTCTTACAGCAAGAAGGAGCTACAGAAGGGGCTACAGGCAGAAGAACCAGACCCAAACGCTCCGCTTCCTCTAAGACCCTCCCGCCCCTGGCTGTAGAAGCATAGAAGACCATCACATTCAGTTCCACCTGTAGATGAACCTACTGTGTCATCATGATAAGTATTTAACTATTTGTTACAGCTTACCTACCATGGACGTTGATGCACGCTGAGTTTCTTATACTCTCTACTTTCAGGGTTTAGGCCCGGAGCTTTTTATACCACCTCTACTTGCCAAATGTCCTCGGACAATTGTGGACTTGTTACTGAGTACTTTTAGCTTAGTACGCAGGTAGTACTGCTATTATTGTACATTTTACTAATATAAGCCAAGGCAGCCCCAGGACTTATCCTAGTTTTCCTTCCCTTAGCATTCTCCAAATGTCTAAGGGCATACGGATGAGCAGAAGTAATCCTGAGACTGCGTGGGGTCAGGTTAGTGTGTCTGTCCTACCTTCCTTCCCCTCCTCCCAGCATCCTTGCCTGTGTGCTTATTTTTCCGGACCCTTTCTTCCCTCCCTCTGTGCTGCCAGCTATTGGTATGTTCCTCTGGCTTACATTCCCAGTGACAACGCCCCCTGGTCTCTTTCTCCGGCAGCGCAGAAGGATCGGCTAGTGAAGCTCTTCAGCATACTACGCCATGTCTGCCCGAGGTATGCCCGACGAAAGATCCCTCCTGGAAGCCCTCCGGAAGGGCTTTAGAGCTGAAGAGGAGTCTTTCATTGCCCCGCTTCTTGCCAGTGCAAGGGAAGATTCGGCCCCTATGTTGGCGCCTGTTGGCACTACTTCCCAGCGCCGGAGAGCCAGGCGCTCCAGGCCTCCGGAGCGCCTGAGCCCTAGCACCTCCCTTTATAATAGGAGGCTCTGTGGGGAGATTTTGGGTGGTCGGGCTGCTTCATCGGGGGCAGGCCGCGCCCCCTTTCCTCTCACCGATAGTTGGCCCCGCCTCCTCCAGATCGTCAGCGCCGGCAGCCATTTTGGATTTCACACTACTCCCTCGCACGCTGTCCCCGGCTATCATGGGTTCAAATGAATTTTTCCCTGCTGCCCTTGCCCCCCCACCCTTGACTCCTCCAGGAGCCTGCTGCATCAGCTTTGCCGGAGTTTAGGCCCAAGAGTGCTGTGATGTTACCCACTGGTGCACCCACTTTGCAGCCCGGTTCCTCTTTCACCCCACCTCCCCCCCAGTTGCTCCAGGCCTACAGTATGCCTCAGCCTCTGGAGCAATTGTCTGCGTTTGGCCTCCGGCCCGCTGGTGGGATAGGTCCCATTCTTCAGTCTCTTCCTCTTCTGATCAACCTCGGCGTCGACGCCGAAAGTATGAGGCGAAGAAGAAAGCTAGAGGCCGTAAACGTTCCAGACCTTCGAGGCGCAGCGGTCATTTGAAGTGGCGTTCCCCCTCACTGTCCAGTGATCTGTCATCCAGCCCGCATCCCTCATCTCGTGCAGATCGCCGTTGTAGAAAGAGGCAGGAGCCTGAGCAGCTTCAAGAGTGGCTTACTCGTGGGGCCAGTCAGGCCAGCACGGCGCCACCTCTGGTGGAGGTTGTCCCATCTGCTTCAACCCATAGTGGTGAGTCTGTTTTTGCTGATGCATGGGGGTGAAAAGGGTAATTTGTTGCCTGCTTTAAAAGCTTTACTATCTCAATGTGAACAAAAACGTGTTGAACCCAAGCTTCCACCTCCTAGTGCCAGTTTGTATAAGGATTCTTTTTACTGTGGTGTTAGCCCGATAGGGACGCATGTAGCTGATGAGACACGGGTTAAGATTCAGAATAATCAATATATTGATACAGTATATGGTCGCTTCTCTCGGTTGACCAGCATACAGTTGATTGGGAGAGGCGCGTGGTTATGGAGCGTTTTGTTGACAGACGTCCCCGTGTGGCTAAGACGATCAGTAATTGGATTCAAGCTTTTGCTGTATTAGGATGCGTGATAGGACAGCACCACCCTGAGCGCTGTTCTGAATTGTTCATTTACATGGATAACATTTATTGCACATATAAATCTCGTGGCGCTATGATGAGTATTTTAGGCGGCGTCTGTCTTTGCAGCCTAGCCTAGGTTGGGCTGTACAAGCCACGGACGTAGGGATCAGGCTGATGATGGCACAGAAGCCTTCTTTGCCCTTTCAGCCTGCGGCCACCATGCAAGAGGCTACCCCTCCTGGCACAGTTGCCGTGCGCAGACCAGGAACGTGTAGGCTCTTTAACGAGGACCATTGCTGTTTCTTCGGTATGTGCAAATTCCGGCATGAGTGCTCCTCTTCCTTGGAGCCCATGCGACCACCAGAAGCACCCACCCCCTAAGACCCAGCAAAAGGGAGCGGGTGATGGCAAGGACCACAGTGAGCGTGGAAAAGATGGGCCCATGGCAAAACAGGTACCCTGACGTGCATACCGCTTCTCAGCTTTGTTTTGGTTTTTCGTTTGGTTTCTTTATTCATTTTGATTTCTCCAGGTGCCCTGTTTTTGCCAATAATTTAAAATCCGCTAGGGATAGTCCCGTTGCCCTTAGAGAAAAGGTTTTTAAAGAGGTTGCTTTGGGTAGGATAAAGGAGCCTTTCGATTCCCCCCCATTTAAAAATTTAAGGGTTTCTCCGCTTGTCCTTGTTCCCAAGAAGGACCTGGGTAAATTCAGGCTCATTCAACACCTTTCTTTCCCCAGGGGGGCTTCGGTGAATGATGGCATTCCCCAGGAGGAGGCTTCAGTGTCCTACGTATCTTTTGATCGGGCAGTGGACTTGGTCCGCCGCATCGGTCAGGGTCCTTTCCTTGCTAAGTCGGACATTGAATCTGCTTTCCGTCTCCTTCCGATTCACCCGGACTGCTATCATTTGCTGGGCTGCGGTGTAGATGGTCGGTATTTCTATGATACCTGTTTGCCTATGGGCTGTTCAATTTCGTGCCATTATTTCAAAATGTTCAGCACTTTTTTGGAGTGGGCGTTCCGTGCCAAGTCTGGTTCTTGGTCAGTCACCCATTACCTGGACGATTTTCTTTTCGTGGCTCCTCCGGGTAATGGGCTCTGCGAGCGGCACGTTTCGCTCACTCATGGAGCATTTTGGGGTTCCTCTGTCGGCGGAGAAAACTGAAGGCCCTTGCACTAAATTGTCCTTTTTAGGCATTGAGTTAGATACCATAGTGATGGTTTTCCGTTTAAAAGTGGATAAGTTGCACAGGCTGCGTGAGTTGATTTGGGGGTTTTTAGCTGTTGAGAAGGTGACCCTCCGGCAGATGCAATCGTTGCTTGATTTACTGTTTTTTGCTTGCAGGGTAATGCCCATGGGCCGAGTATTTGCTAGGAGACTTTCTATGGCTACTAAGAGCGTAAAATCCCCTTTGCATAGGATCCACATCACTAAGCCCCTAAAGGCGGATTTATCGGTTTGGTTGTCTTTTTTATGCAGTTACAATGGCCATACTTGTTGGAAAGTTGAGGAGGTTTCCAACGCCAAAGTTTCTTTGTTCACAGATGCGTCAGGGAGCCATGGTTTTGGGGCTGCTTTGGGTAATGAAGGATGTGCGGGGACCTGGCCCGAGCGTTGTCGGGAATTAGAGTGGTGCAGGAACCTTGCCCTCTTGGAGCTCTTTCCTATTGTGGTGTCTATCGATGTTAGGGG
This sequence comes from Leptodactylus fuscus, assembly GCF_031893055.1. Classification (NCBI taxonomy): domain Eukaryota; kingdom Metazoa; phylum Chordata; class Amphibia; order Anura; family Leptodactylidae; genus Leptodactylus; species Leptodactylus fuscus. The sequence goes on from NC_134267.1 coordinate 101,387,584, forward strand.
GAATCTGCTCCGGGATCACAGGGTCCGTTTTTCGAGGGATAATTTAAGTGTTGTGCACTGTGTAAATAGTCTAACCTCTTCCTCCCTCCCTGTTCTGTTCTTGCTTCAATACCTGGTCTTGAAGTGCTTGGAATTCAATATTTGGTTCCGGGCACGACATGTGACGGGTGTCGATAACAGAGTTGCTGACGCTTTGTCCCGCTTTTATTGGCAGGAGTTTCGGGACTGGTTGCCGGGAACTGAACAGGTGGGTGCTCCTTGCCCGCCCCACTTGTGGGATTTGTTGGAAAACGCCTGATTCCTCTCATTCAAGCGTCAGTCGCTCGGCCTACCTGGAGTAGTCACGGTAAGGCCTGGGCTTAGTGGTGCGCTATAGCAAAAGGGGTTTTCCGTTGGGGGATAGCAATTTCCTGTTAAGTGTTACCATTGACTACTTGTTGAGTCTTCGGGATCCTAGTGTAGGAGAAACAAAAGGGGAGAAAACCGAGCCGACCCTAGTGTAGTATTAACAGCTTCCTTTGGCAGAAAGGTGAGCAGAAGTTAAGACTCTCACCTGGTGGGGTTGTGTGGGACACAACCACCTTTTAGGGCAAATCACAAACACCGCTAGAGCAGCTGCTGGAGGATAATGTCCTGATGACGTGGAGGCAGAAGAAAGGCAGACCAGCCTGCTGGAAAAGCCGAGCCAAAAGGATCACCAGCGCTCGCTCAATGTGGTGTAATAAGCTTTATTGCACAATAAAGCAATAAAGCTTATTACACCACATTGAGCGAGCGCTGGTGATCCTTTTGGCCCGGCTTTTCCAGCGGGCTGGTCTGCCTTTCTTCGGGATCCTAGTGTGTCTGCTGTTGTTGCTCAGCGTCGTTTAGGGGGAGTGGGATTTTTTCTAAAATTGGCCGGGCTAGAGAATGTCCCTGGTCATTTTTGTATTCGCCAGGCCCTTAAGGGTTGGCGAAAAGGAGTGGTTTGAAAAGATATCAGGCGTCCTATCACTGATGATGCCCTTACTAAATTGGTGGCTGCCGCCTCCCTGTTCTGCGGGGTCCCATATGAAGCTGTTTTGTTTTTCACTGCTTGTTGTCTTGCTTTTTTCAGGGCCTTGCGGGTGACAGTATGATAGTAGATGACAGTAGCTACTATCAAACGCTTGTGTCCACCTTCAGGGCAGTTTTAACTGCAAATCATCCTCCGATATCAGTCTATCATTTGAAGCTATCACCCTACTGATGAACTTAGGGGGGAAACGCGTTGAAAGGTCTTTGTGACGAGCACTTGATGAGTTTCCCTAACTAGGGAGCTGTCTATGGCTCAGATCACTTTATACTAACAGGCATTATCTAGTCTGATGGCATTTGCCCTTTTGCTATGTCCACCAGGTAGGGTCTATGTCTTACTCCCCACCTGCGCTAACAATTTATATGTGAGCTCCCATTTTATTTGGTCATTGCAGTGGGATAAATGAACATAGTGGCATACCAATATTGATCAGATTTGGCCATCAATATTAGGTGGATTAAGATTTCTCTTTCCTTACTGTTATATAATTAATATCCTGGGCATTTATATCAACAACAGGAGTCTTATACCTTTATATCAGGACTGTTGCCCACGTATGCTCATCCCTTGTGCAATAAACACACCTTTCATTACATGATAACTGATCAATGGTAGTGTGTTCTATCAGGTTTCCTCATCTCCATCGCCCCCTACCTTTGGGCTATTGGAATTTTCATCGCTCTAGGGCTCAGTTTTGGATGGTTTAGGGGCTTGAGAGCTTTCTGGGTTCACCTAGTTGAGGGGTTAAGGTACCACCATTATTTAAGATCACAAAACACACTGATACCACATCACATTACATTTTAATAATATGTGAATTGTTGGTATGACCTGAATTTTGTACTGAACCTTATTCAAAGTTATATTTAATTTTTATTTTTTCGTGCTCTACCTCTCTTTTGTCAAATCATGAGCACTCGATATACCCTATTTTTGTGAGTTAATACACTTTCTATAACAAATGGTAGTAGAACACCTACTGTATAGCTAGCCGGAGTCCTAGAAGTAAATGAAGATAAAATTAGCTGGCTATTTGACAGTAAGTCACTTATAATTGAATACCTTTACTGAATCAAGTGTGTAGTCTCCTTTGTTACTGTTATCTCACATCTTGCCTTTTACTGTTATCAAATCTGTATTTGAACTAGTGACAGATATACTGTAAAACAGTTGCAATCCATTTATTAGAAAGTTCTCTACTGCCATCAAGTGTTTAGATTGTATTATGCAGCTTTACTCCATGAAAACATGACGCTACTTGATATGAAATAAAAAGTGAGGAAAGCGGAAGATAATTTTTTTATACCGCAAAGTCGACTATATAATTGTGGACACGCTATCAGAGATGAACAATTTCCCACTATTGATAGGTGATGGTAGTAGTAGATATCTGCCGTTCTTTTTATTCATAACAGTAATAAGGACACAATATATTGAAAATAGAGACAGTACTAGTCAATTTCATTTAATCATGTTTCTTTGTGTAGAGCTGGGGACAACAGAAAGTTTACTGTAGATGCATTTATTCCTTACAGTAGGCAGGACTTAATCTGCATTATAAAGCAACACTACAGTTTGTTTTGTAATACGAGGTGGTCATAGAAGTAGATTTAGATATGCTATTGCTGATGCTCTCTCTCATATCTAGCAAGGTTACCAATGTCTATTTCCTCTTTCTGCAAAATTAGACAGATCTAATGGCTAGTTGACATAGTGGAAAAGTTTTCCGCTGTGTGATTTCTTGGCACGCCTAGCCGCGACAGGATGCCGATGGGGTGCATCAGCATTCTGTCGCGGCATCCCACTCCTGATTAGGCCCAAATAAATGGGCCTAAACAGGAGCACGTCTTGAGCTGCGGAATCCGCGGCAAGATAGGTCATGTCGCTTCCTTTTTCCGCTACTAGCTACCAGTAAAACAAAAGTGAGCGGCTCTCATCGAAGTCAATGGGAGCCTTTTTTGCAGGCGGATTCCATGTCAAAATCCGTCTGCATTAAACTCTGTGTGTACATACCCTTACACTACAATGGACCTTTCAGGACCTTAGACTGTGAGAAATATGTCAACCTAGGTCCTGAATGCTGCTGATAACACTGGGAAAAGTAAAGGGGCATGATGATCTGACTGTGAGGGGGTGTCATGACCACCGTTACAGGGGGTCATGTATGGTGTGGCTGTGGCAGGGTGATCAGTATAAAACCAACTGATCTAGCTAAATAATTAATATTCCCCCAGTTATACCACACATTCACTGTCAACAATGTAGAACTGACTCTACTAAGCTCATACTCTTGCAGGAAGCCTTCCTGGACCAGTGTATAAGCAATGCTACTGCCGATGCCGCCCCGTTACCTCGTGTCACCTTTTACCTTAACGATTGTAAGCTCTTGCGAGCAGGGCCCTCAGTCCCACAATGCGAAGTGACTATTTCTCTGTAAAGTATCTTTTTGTTTGTACATTTTGTAAAGTAGAGCAGAATATGTTGGCGCTATATAAATAAAATATATTATTAGTTACTTCTTATCGGCACATAAACCCCAAATTACGTTATATACTAATGCTTGTTTTCCAAGCTATTATCTGAACAGGTAGTGTTAAAGTGAAGGAAATAACTAATTGATCCCTTGCTGATTTTGTAAATTTGCCCACTGACAAAGACATAAACAGTCTATAATTTTAAGGGTAGGTTCATTTTAACAGTGAGAGACAGAATATCAAAAATAAAATCCAGAAAATCACATGCATTTTGCATTGAGAAATAAGTATTTGATCCCTCTGACAAATAAGACTTAATACTTGGTGGCAAAACCCTTGTTGGTGCACACCGCATATGTTTTATGTAGTTAATGATGAGGTTTGCGCATATGTTAGGAGGAATTTTGACAATATTACTAATGTCACATAAGCGCATAAGGATTAGTATTAATGGCATAGGGATAACGGGAACAGGTAACCATAGTAGGAAAAAGAGAAACAATTGTATTATCCTGGCCAATAACTAAGTGGAATTCATAACAGAGTATTAGACTAGATTAAGAAAAATGAGCACAGTAGGGTGCAAATGCAAATATGCAGTATCGTATCTAGGATAAAGCCATGTTATATTGCGTACATCCCATAGAAATATTCAAACTATCAGGTAGTTGAAAAAGACTGCAAAACTTAGCAGGCTAAAAGAGTATTAGGGGGAGAGAAAAAACAGAGTTAAACATGCTGGTCCCGGACTAAATACAAGACTAAAAAGACAAATTCCAACGTGACCTAGAGAATTACAACTCCAACAGGGTGTATAAATGGCAAAAAGGATACTATGCCACAAAAACTCATTCCTACAATTGACCTATGTCACCCAACTTTTCAAGCTCTAGTAATGCAAGTACCAGGTCTGCTCCTTGTTTAGCTCTCACACAAGACAGATCCATAGTCCTCAAACCTGTAAACAGTGTATAGACACATCTACAGTCATGGCCAAAAGTTTTGAGAATGATACAAATATTAATTTTTACAAAGTCTACTGCTTCAGTTTTTCTAATGGCAATTTGCATATACTCCAGAATGTTGTAAAGAGTGATCAGCTTAACAGCAATTACTTGCAACGTCAATATTTGCCTAGAAAATTAACTTTATCCCCCAAAACACATTTCAACATCATTGCAGCCCTGTCTTAAACGGACCAGCTAACATCGTTTCAGTGATTTCTCCATTAACACAGGTGTAGGTGTTAATGAGGACAGGGCTGGAGATCAATCTGTCATGATTAAGTAAGAATGCCACCACTGGACACTTTAAAAGGAGGCTGGTGCTTGGCATAATTGTTTCTCTTCTGTTAACCATGGTTATCTCTAAAGAAATACGTGCAGTCATCATTGCACTGCACAAAAATGGCCTAACAGGGAAGAGTATCGCAGCTAGAAAGATTGCACCTCAGTCAACAATCTATCACATCATCAAGAACTTCAAGGAGAGAGGTTCCATTGTTGGCAAAAAGGCTCCAGGGCGCCCAAGAAAGACCAGCAAGCGCCAGGACCGTCTCTTAAAAGTGTTTCAGCTGCGGCATCGGGCTACCAGCAGTGCAGAGCTTGCTCAAGAATGGCAGCAGGCAGGTGTGAGTGCATCTGCACGCACTGTGAGGCAGAGACTCTTGGAGCAAGGCCTGGTCTCAAGGAGGGCAGCAAAGAAGCCACTTCTCTCCAGAAAAACATCAGGGACAGACTGATATTCTGCAAAAGGTACAGGGAGTGGACTGCTGAGGACTGGGGTAAAGTCATTTTCTCTGATGAATCCCCTTTTCGATTGTTTGGGACATCTGGAAAACAGCTTATTTGGAGAAGACGACGTGAGCGCTACCACCAGTCTTGTCTCATGCCAACTGTAAAGCATCCTGAAACCATTCATGTGTGGGGTTGCTTCTCAGCCAAGGGAATCGGCTCTCTCACAGTCTTGCCTAAAAACACAGCCATGAATAAAGAATGGTACCAGAATGTCCTCCAAGATCAACTTCTCCCAACCGTCCAAGAGCAGTTTGGAGATCAACAATGCCTTTTCCAGCATGATGGAGCACCTTGCCATAAAGCAAAGGTGATAACTAAATGGCTCAGGGAACAAAACATAGAGATTTTGGGTCCATGGCCTGGAAACTCCCCAGATCTTAATCCCATTGAGAACTTGTGGTCAATCATCAAGAGACGGGTGGACAAACAAAAACCTACAAATTCTGACAAAATGCAAGCATTGATTGTGCAAGAATGGACTGCTCTCAGTCAGGATTTGGTCCAGAAGTTGATTGAGAGCATGACAGGGAGCATTGCAGAGGTCCTGAAGAAGAAGGGTCAATACTGCAAATATTGACTTGCTGCATTAACTCATTCTAACTGTCAATATAAGCTTTTGTTACTCATAATATGATTGCAATTATATTTCTGTATGTGATAAAAACATCTGACAAACACACATAAAAACCAGAGGGCAGCAGATCATGTGAAAATATAATATTTGTGTCATTCTCAAAACTTTTGGCCATGACTGTATATATGAGATGGATGCATACATATGCATACATGGAAAACCCACTATAAATACACAAGATGAAAAAGGAGGGGAGTGGAGAGAGAAAAGGAGGGGGGAAGATAAATGAGAGATGAAAGTCTAGATTATAGAAAATATGAGGATACAACCATAATGATAATTGGTGAATACATTATGCCGTGTCAGTAAAGGACATCACACGTGCAGTAGAGTGTAGTCAAAACAATGGATAAGTAAATTTTAACAAATCTGTAAAAAGATAGGTACACGTAATAAAACATATACAATGCATATCTAGTCATATGAATGCTGCAATCTCGTACTCCCAATTTCATCAGAGAGCTTCCATTGTTTCCAACCTATGAATCCAATAGGCATGCGTCGTTTCAGGGTTTGTAGTTGTCACCCGCCTGCGTGGGACCGGTACATGTTTGAGTACCTGAAATCTTAACTGTGCAATGGAGTGTTGGAGATTTATGAAATAATGTGGGATAGGAAGTAGTAAATTACGGCACCTTATATTTGACTTATGGTGTTTGATGCAATCTTGAACACACTGGGTAGTCTCCCTAACGTATGCAAGACTGCATGGACAATTGATGAGATATACGACATAAATGGAGTTACATGTAAAATACCCCTGTATCTTCACGGGTTGTCCAGACTGTAGATGGTATATATATTGGCCCTTGACCACATTGGAACACTGCATACACAAGAAATGTCCCATTTCTGGGGTTTCCCAGGAACCGTTGAGATATGGCCCTCTGGGAAGATCCTATGTCGGCCCTTCAACTCTTCAATACTGGGAAAGGCATCTTGTAAGATCCCCCAATGTTTCCGAATGGCACGGTGAATTCTATAGGCAAAGGGGTGGAATATATGTATGAAAGGCAATTGATTCAGTTTTGCTGTGAGTTGTGTAGTAGAAGGTTAGGTAGTTTTTGTAAGTGTAGAGTTCAGTACCCTATCAGGATAGCCCCTTTCCTTAAATTTAGTGCACATCTCAGTGTACCTGAGATTGCGTGAGCAGGGTTCATCTCCATCCACAATCTGTGCAACCCACATAAAATGAAATTTTGGTAATGACCGTTTTGTGGCAGGGGGGTGAAAACTGCTGTAGTGTAGAAGAAGACTGTTTTTGTCAGTGTCCTTTGTGTAGAGATCAGTGCTAATGTTTGACCTCACTACTTTTTATCACAAGAGTATCCAAGAAATTGATACTCCTGTGATCATGGTGGAGAGTGTACTGTAACTTAGTCCAGACCACATTAAGTTGTGTCCGCTGTCCAGATACAGAATGCCATCAATGTATCTTTTCCATACTATGGCATGTTGTTGGAATTCTGTAGTGTTATACGCAAACTGCTCCTCAAATTCCACCATATAACAATTGATGTAGGGGTATGCTACATTCAAACCCATCGCGGTCCCCTGCTTCTGTATATAGTATTCTCAAAGTGGAAGTAGTTCTCCAAGACGATCTTTAAGAGATCAGTACATAGTGTAATAATATTTGATTCAGTGCCAGATATGGTAGGTATATTTCTGACAGCTGTTATCCCTTTCTCGTGGTGTATGGACGTGTACAAGCTAACAATGTCCAGTGTAACTAGTAAGCTATCCTCAGGGATAGAGTCTAGTTGGTGTGGTAATGTAAAGAACAGAGTTCTCCAAAAGAAATGATTTTGTATTTTTAACTAGAGGTGTGAGTAATTTTTCTAAGAAAATGGATAGAGGAGATGATACGGAATCTGTGGATGCAACTATTGGGTGGTCCAGTGGTTTGTTTAGTCTCTTATGGATCTTAGGTAATGTGTAAAACACAGGTGTTATAGGGTATTGTCTTGTGAGAAAGTTCGTGTCAGTAACAATGGTACCCTCTTGTAAGTGGTGTAAGAGTCTGTTCAATGCATCTAGAAATCATGTAGATGGGATTTTGTGGAAGTACCCCGTATATTTCAGTGTCTCATAATTGGCATAGTATCTCAGCAGTGTAGTCACTTTTGTCCATAACCAATAGGGTCCCACCCTGGGTCTGTGGGTTTGTAAGTACTATGGATCTGTCTAGGTTAGAAAGATTTCCATTATAAGAGCCATTCTCAACCTGATGGCAGAATGTCCCAACATCTCTTTGTATTAATGAAATAGCAGTTTCAATGGGTGGGGAGCTTCTTGGTGGTGTAAAATAACTCTTGGTTTTTAGACCAAGACTCTTGGCCATTATACAGCAAGGTGAATCAGTAGATTCCATGCTAGTTCCTTCAGAAGGCTTATCCGCGAAGTAGGCATTAAGCCTCAAACCTCTGTAGAACCTATGGATGTCCAGGTGTTACGGTTCTGTGTATATAAATAAAATAATTTTTAAACAACAGAACCTCTGGGCTGCAAGGCACTGCAGCGAGGTCCACAGGCCCTATGATGGGCGGCCGTCTGCCTGAACCCAACAATATGACAGTACAGCACAGTGTGCACAAGGAGCAACACATATACGCCAGTTAAGTTCACTGGGGTGGATGGGACGGTGCAGCTCCCAATGCGAACAGGGTGCAACTAAAACCTGCCAGTTAAACTCACTGGCCAGGTGCACCTGTACTGTAGAAGTAACAAGGCCGCCAAGGGTTAACGCCACCCCTGGTCAGCAACACAAATGTTCCTGCAACAGCTAGGAGTTTAAGACTGAAGTTTGACAGTGCAGTAAGGCTATCTCCTGAGACCAACCTGCTGCAACTCTACAGGCTGGAACAGTCTCTACTGCTCCTAGCCTTGGTGTAGAGCTGACAGAATTCAGGATTTACCGGTCCTAACTACCCAGCACCCAGATAACAGCAGAGGAACCCCACACCGAGGCCTAGTCTGGAACCCTGCCTGGACACTGGAGCCTTTCCCTGCAACTACTGTCATTAGGGTTTTCAGTATTTCTGATACAAAGTGTGAGCGCCGGGTGGGCGTCGGCTCACACTTTTTAAAGGGGAGTCCCCGCCCAACAGGGCGGTGGCTATGACCTCACTGCTCATGCTCAGTAGGCAAGAAGTGGCACTTAGCCTGTGAGCGACTCCAATAGGCCTGAGCATGCTCAGTGGGCCGAAATCTGGACTTACACTCCAGACACCTCACTACATGAGGCCGAGGGTTAGATTGACCCGCAGGTGGCGCTGTGCGCTGAGAGTGGACCCTGCGGGACCTAATCCTAACACCAGGTTGAGTTGAAAAAGATCGAATTTATAAGAGGAACAGAAAGTAAATCCCCTTTGTAATAAGTTCATATGGGCAGGGCTTAAGATTTTAGAATATATGTTGACTTCCAAGGATGTACTCAGTGTCGACATACCAGTGAATGAGTTGACATCGTTGTTCCTGTATGTTGTTCTCCTTGTCGACCTCTTCTCGGGCCTCTGCCACGCCGTGGTCCTAAAAAGAAGCAGTGTCTCTCCCCTTATTCTCTTTTAGCCTGCTAAATTTTACAGTCTTTCTCAACTACCTGATAGTTTGAATATTTCTATGGGATTTTCTCTACTTGGTAAGTACTCAATATAACATAGCTTAATTATGTGTTGCACTCTTTATCCTGAATACTATACTGCATATTTGCATTTGCGAACTCCTATGATCCTTCTTCCTTAACCTAGTCTTATACTCTATTATGGATTCCCCTTAGGATCCAGTACCCTACTACACTACCGTCCAGGATAATACAATTGTTTCTTCTTGTCCTACTATCAACTTCATTTTTGCTTTATACTGTAGTGCCTATGCCCCTTTGAATTGGTAATCTGTTCCCATTATCCTTATACACTTATGTAACATTAATTGTATTGTAAATATGTATAGTTTCGGTTTGGATTTAAGCATCTATACCTAACATAGATGTGTGTGTTAATGCATTTGTGTGAAATTTTGTACTCTATTTATATTATAATATTTTGTACCATATAATCTGATGAAGGCCATATAATATGACCGAAACGTTACTCTCCACCTTGTTATGTGTGTAAATAAAACGCTGTTATTGCACAACATATACACTCTGAAATGTGAAGTTTTTTCATAGGTTTACCATTAGATGACAATACAATCCACATGATGTTGAATCACTATACATCAACATCAATCACAAGGATGGTGTGAGAGCTGTCCAGTTTTTTCTGAAGACGAGTAATGTGTTAGGCAAGTTGAGTCAACTCTTTTGGAATATGAACTCACACATGATCTTTTCTGTTTTTGGGTGTTTTTTTGGTCCTTCTACCTGTAGCTCCAGGGCAGGGCTATTGGGGTAGGCTGTGACCCTTCATATGCTAATTTGTTCCTGGTGCTGTGGGTGAGGACCTCTCCCTAGATGATTGTGATGTCACAATAGGCCGTGTCCAAACTTGGATGTGGTACATTAATGACATCTTGTTCACCTGAGGAAGAACGGAGCAACAACTACTAGCTTTCATTGGCATTAACTGTAACGACATGAACATCCATTTGACTGTAAATATTATAAATCAAAAATTGATTTCTTGGATGTTTTTCTTTATAGACACAATCATGATACATTACAAATGAAGGTATTTAGGAAGGAGACAGCGGTTAATTCTCTTTTACTTGCATCTTCATCCCATCCAATGTAGATCATCAATGCGGTACCGATTGGTCAATTTTTACACATCAGATGTACAGTATATGCTCATCAGAAGATGATCATGATATGACCATGATCTTAAACAAAGCTTTGTGGAGGTTACAGTCATAGACAAATTAAACGTGTTTATTGGAGAGTGAAAAATACATCTTGATACCTTGGTACACGCTACCAGATCTAAAAAGCAAAAACAGAATAGAGTACGTTTCATCACACAATATCATTCACATTGGCATGAGATGCATAGGTCCCTGGATAAATTGTGGCCTACTCTACACGAAGAACCGATCTTGGAACAATATATCGCACCTTTTCCCAGTATGGTTGTCCGTAGAGCTACGAATTTGCAAGATCTTCTCATAAGAAGCCATTATGAGGTGAGTCTCAGCATCATTTTTGGCATTGGTGGTCCCAGATGGGGATGTGTACTTTGTGGGTAAAATCTGATGTTTATTTTTCTACAAAATTTAGTAATAATTACAGTTAAATAGTTCAAATAATCAGAAAAAAACTTCCAATACTTAACCAAAACCCAATTTTGGCAACCATCTTATCAAAAGGATGCAATTTTATCTCTAGATGTGGTAAAACACTGGGCAATTTTTGTCACCTAGCTTGCATATGGATCATTCTTCGGTATCTAATACATAGCTTCATCTTAAGGGTTTTTTCAAGTGTGGATATAATCGCTGTAATGTGTGCAGATACGCTGAGAAAAGTTGCAAATTTAATAATTCCACGAACACCTGTCGTTATTCTATCAGGAATTTTTTAAATTGCTCTTCGACTTACGTTGTATACTTGATTACATGTAATTCGTGTAATATGAGTTATGTTGGTTCCACCATGAGACCCTTAAAGGTCAGAATTGCTGAGCATCTCTACAGCATCAACAACAAAAATTCTGTTAAATCTACAGGGGCATCCCAACATTTTGTTCAAAAACATGGGGGCGACACTTCCTATTCTTTTAAAGCGATCGATTTTGTTCACAAGCCCATCAGAGGGGGTGATCACATACATAAATTGAGAATCAAAGAGGCTGAGTGGATCCTCAAATTAGATACGAGACACCCTAAAGGGTTAAATAAGAAACGACCTAGCTTATATTTATTAGAAGCATTGTTGTAAGGCAACTTCAATTTATTACTCACCTTTGGTCTATTGGGTGTTTGAATCTGTCTGGTCTTCTCCTCTATTCATCTTGTCAAAGCTGTTGCATTATGCTTCTTATGCCTTTTTTCACTTGAAGATGCATGCATGCACATTATACACCTTAGAGTTACAGTTACCATCCCTTACATGAGTATGTCACATTTATTAACTTCACATGCGCATTGAGTCTTTGCAAGTTAGAATCGCCATCTTTGTTATGGGCATTTTATGATCGCAAGGCACATACGGTTGGTATACAGCTTTAGTCCTATGGCATATGTTTATACACACAGGTATGTGTTACTTTTAAAGACACGCTTCCATCCATTTATCCATATGCCTGTCACTTTGATATAGTAGGTATAAGATGATGTTACGTTATTTGAGTATGCTGGTCTGGACACATGTACATAAAGGAGTTATATCTGTGTAATCCAAGAACAATCCATGAACAATTACTGGATATGTTTTCCATTGATATGTGACAATTCTTGACTTGCAATGGTTTACAATTTTTATGTATTGTTTTTTCTTTTTCTTTTCTTCTTTTCTAAAAGCTGTTCTCATTCTCTTCTTTTTCTTGTTTAATGTGGTAGTGCATGTCATAAGTATTTGTGGTATATGGTCTGGCATATGTTTGCTGTGATAAGACTATTATTATACTTACTTTTCTGACCTTATCCACATCAAGCGATTCATTCATTCCCATAGAGCATTGTTCTTATGTTTTAATCTACGTCTGGTCTACACTGGGTTAATGTTGGCAGTTCACTTCAGGTGTTGGGGTAAAGGGTTTAATCAGTGTCTTTAAAAGTACGATTTTACAATCTAGTACTAGGCTACGACTAAGGAACTGAGTTCCGAAACGTGTCAGTCAGGACGCACTTTTTATGGGTATAAAACAGAGAGGGGACACCGAGCACACTAAGTGCAGTATTAAGAGTAGTAAATGAATTTAAAGACAAGCAAATATTGACATAGACCAGGTGGCCAGTTTCAAACCGTCACCGGAGGACCGAGGAAACAGTGGACAGAAGAAAAGGACCAGAGGTCTGTTATGGAAGAATCACACTCTCTGGTTTACAGAAGGGGATGATAGACCAAGATCTGAACTCAAATATTTATTGAATAACGTACAGCATGGCGCGTTTCAGGACTTACAGTGGAAATTTCTCAAGTGCAAAAAAGAAAGCTTCAAAAACAGTACAATAAAAGGGTGAAGAGGTAAACTGTTTTGTGTTATGTTTACATGTGATGGAAATTTCTCAAGTGCAAAAAAGAAAGCTTCAAAAACAGTACAATAAAAGGGTGAAGAGGTAAACTGTTTTGTGTTATGTTTACATGTGATTTCTTCTTTGTAACCTTAGTGGTGGTGCAGGAGTCCCCAGGTCTGGTAATATCTCTGTGTGTGTTGGTGAAGTTCACATGATGAATAGTTGGTGAGACTACAGCAGCCTGAGGTACAAGGTGTTTGTTGTACACACTATGGAGATTTTCTGAAGAATTATTATTTTTTTGTTAAAACTGGACTTCCTGAAAAACTCCTTTTGGATTCTTTTCATCAATTAAGGTTCAATTGTTTTTTTTGAAAAATCCCATGCTTCACATATGGTGCCAGAAGTGGGATGATTTTCGGAGTATTGCTGCAAGTACTCAAGCATAAAGAAACAATGGAGTTATGTACAAGACATGTTCCTGGCGTATTAATGCAAAGCAGCCAACTAAGTCTGCAAAGCGATCTGTTGCAATGAAGCTGGTGAATATGGAAAGTCAAGGTTTCAGACAGAGAGCACTGATAGAGGAGGATGCAGAAGTGAAAGGAGCCACAGCTGCTCCATTAACTCCAAGTGTTGCTGAGCCTTCTGAAAAGACTTTACCAGAGAGCAGTGCTGACCTTATGAAATGGTTAACTGTGCAGCAGATCAATGCAGAAAAAAAGAAAATGGAGGAAGCCAAGAGAAATTGTGAGGAATTGCGACGTCAGGATGAACGCTGGACAAAACTTTCTCCAGAAGATGATATTGAAGCATATTTAACCACATTTGAAAGAATTGCACATACCTGTCAGTGGCCGAAGGAACGGTGGGTGGTAAAACTGGCGCCATATCTTACTGGACAAGCCCAACTGGCATATAGCCACATGAACATGAATGATGCAAATAACTATGACTTGGTTAAAGAGACTATTCTAAGGCGATATGAAATCAGTGAGGAAACATTCAGACAGAGATTCAGAGAACTCAAATACAGCTACACTGATGGTCCAAGAGAAGTCTTTACTCGCCTGCACAACATATATGAAATGGATGAAACCAGACAACAAAACAACTGAGCAGATCAGTGAAGCGATCATACTTGAACAATTTCTACAAATTCTTCCAGCTGATGTTCTTGCTTGGGTTAATAAACATCGACCCAAAAAGCTGACAAAGCTATTTCTTTGGCAGAGGACTTTATCCTAGCAAAGAGAGACCTAAGCAGGTCTGCAACTGGCCCATCCAAACCATTCAGAACTTTCTCTGGAGGAAGAGGTCAAGAAGCCAGAAGTCCATTAAAAACTGTCACCAGTGAAAAAATGTGCTATATTTGCCAAGAAAAAGGGACACATAGCTAAATTTTGCCCCAGGAAAAGCACTAAAGGCACAAAGTCTGGATCGTTTTTTTTGCTAGCAGTGACTTCATTCTGCCAATCCAAATTAATGGACAGAACGTGGATGCTTTGCTTGATTCTGGCAGTAAACTAAGCTTGGTAAAGGAGGACCTAATAACTCAGAAGATGGACTTTCCCAAAGTGCCAATTACTTGCGTTCATGGAATACAAAAAAAAATACTCCACATCGAATATTGACCTGCAGTTGGATGAGAAATGTTTTACCATGCCAGCAGTAGTTGTTGTTCCAGAACTATGCTTAGCACACACATTCAGCTCTACTTCATCGGGCTAATAGAATGCATTGGCCAATCAGCGCTGGCCAATGCATTCTATTAGCGTGAGCTGAGTTTGCACAGGGGTTCTAGTGCACCCTCGGCTCTGCTACATCAGATGTACATCATCTGATGTAGCAGAGCCGAGTGTGCATCAGATGTAGCAGAGCCGAGTGTGCATCAGATGTGTAGTTGAGCAGAACTGGCTCAGCACTGCTAAGTCTCTGCATTCGCATAGGAATGCATTGGCCAGCCTTCGGCCAATCAGCGCTGGCTCTGCCGGAGGAGGCGGAGTCTAAGGTCGGACCTGAATGGAGACTGGTGTGGAGCGATCTTAGACTCCGCCTCCTCCAGCAGAGCCAGCGCTGATTGGTCGAATTCCGTACTCTGGCCAATCAGCACTGGCCAATGCATTTCTATGGGGAAAAGTTAGCTTGCGAAAATCGCAAGCTGACAGGGATTTCCATGAAATAAAGTGACTTTTATGCCCCCAGACATGCTTCCCCTGCTGTCCCAGTGTCATTCCAGGGTGTTGGTATCATTTCCTGGGGTGTCATAGTGGACTTGGTGACCCTCCAGACACGGATTTGGGTTTCCCCCTTAACGAGTATATGTTCCCCATAGACTATAATGGGGTTCGAAACCCGTTCGAACACTCGAACAGTGAGCGGCTGTTCGAATCGAATTTCGAACCTCGAACATTTTAGTGTTCGCTCATCTCTAGTCATCACCTGTAGTGATGGTTGGGAAAAAAGATGGGACAATAAGATTTTGCATAGATTTTCATAAAATTAACGCTATATCTAGTTTTGACAATTACCCAATGCCGCGTATTGATGAGCTCATAGATAGATTGGGGTGTGCAGAATATATTTCTACCCTAGATTTATGTAAGGGGTACTGGCAAATTCCACTTGATGAGAAATCAAAAGAAAAAACTGCCTTTGTGATGCCTAATGGTCTGTATCAGTTCAGAAACATGCCATTTGGTCTTCATGGTGCTCCAGCCACATTTCAAAGAGCCATGGACTTACTCTTAAAGAATCATACGGAGTACAGTACTGCTTATTTAGATGACGTGGTAATCTTTAGCAAATCATGGGAAGAGCACTTTTATCACTTGGAAAAGGTTATAACTGAAATTGGGAAAGCAGGATTTACAATTAATCCACGTAAATGTGCTTTGGGATTCCAAGAAACAAAGTACCTTGGGTTTATTGTGGGTAGTGGTAAAGTGAGGCCAGAGATATCAAAAGTACAAGCCATTCAATCTGCGACTATTCCAGCCACAAAGAAAGAGGTGAGATCCTTTTTAGGTCTTGTTGGCTATTATAGACGTTTTATTCCAAACTTTGCTACTATCGTTGCTCCCTTAACCGAGCCAAACTAAACAGTAGCGAGGACGTGATA
Source organism: Leptodactylus fuscus (assembly GCF_031893055.1). NCBI lineage: Eukaryota > Metazoa > Chordata > Amphibia > Anura > Leptodactylidae > Leptodactylus > Leptodactylus fuscus. The sequence continues at coordinate 101,403,782 of NC_134267.1, forward strand.
TGGACAAGAGAATGTGATTTAGCTTTTGAACAAATAAAATAAATTGTGTAAAGAACCAGTCTTACAAAGCCCAAACATTGACAAACCATTTATTGTACAGACTGATGCATCTGAGATGGGACTTGGGGCAGTCCTAAGTCAGGAGGATGATGGTAAGGAACACCCTATTCTTTATTTAAGTAGGAAACTTTTTCCCCATGAACAAAAGTATTCTACAATTGAGAAGGAAGGGCTGGCGATTAAGTGGGCATTGGAGGCATTACACTATTATTTATTAGGAAGAGAGTTTACTTTAGTGACGGATCATCATCCCCTCACTTGGATTCATACCATGAAGGACAAAAATGCCAGAATAACTAGATGATATTTAGCATTACAGCCTTTTAAATTTGAGATACAACATCGGTCAGGGTCCAAGCACCAAAATGCTGATCATTTCTCTAGGTATGGTGCTGAAGTGAAAGCTGTCTGAAGAAGGACAAGCTTCTTCTTAAGGGGGGAGGAATGTGAAGAGGTAAACTGTTTTGTGTTATGTTTACATGTGATTTCCTCTATGTAACCTTGGTGGTGGTACAGGAGTCCCCAGGTCTGGTAATATCTGTGTGTGTTGGTGAAGTTCACATGATGAATAGTTTGTGAGACTACAGCAGCCTGACGTACAAGGTGTTTGTTGTACACACTATGGAGATTTTCTGAATTTCTTTTTTTTTGTTAAAACTGGACTTCCTGAAATAAACTCCTTTTGGATTCTTTTCATCAATCAAGGTCTGATAGTTTTTTTTTAAAAAATCCCATGCTTCACAAAAAGTAGTAAAGAAGAAGAAACTATCAACGGACCGTTAAAATATATACATAAACAAAAAGCATCTAATTTCGACGAAGTGGATTTCGAAATTGATCTCTTTAAAAATGTTAGGAAGCTTAACCTCTTTAAACATTATGATAATCAGCAAAGGATAGAAATAGAACCATTAAGTGGTGAAATGCCTTGCAATATAGGATCTCTTGGTTTCTTTGTGAACGATCCTTTAACTGAACAAGAGGAAAAAGCCTATTTAGATTTACTAGACGAGCCCCATAATACCACTACCTTAGATGAAAAGGAATACGAACCCTTTAAAAGAGGTATTAAATCTACATTTAATCCCCCTGTACAATCAGGTAGCGCCCCTGACCTATTTTATCACCAAGTGCTAAAAGATGTCAAAGCTCTAATTTATAGAGAAGAAAGGTCAAACTTAACCTATAAAGAGAGGAATGCCCTGAATTGGCTAAGAAAGCAACGACACTTGGTGATAAAGAGAGCCGATAAGGGCGGGAACATCGTGATTATGAATCGCACTTATTATATAAGTGAGGCTGAAAGGCAATTGTCCGATTGTAAAACATATAAACCACTGGAAAAAAGCCCTATAACTTCTATAAACAACAAGATCAGAAGTTTTCTTAGACAAAATGTAGAAGATAAAGTTATCTCGAAAAAAACGGCAGAAAAATTATTTATTAATACGCCAATAAAACCCGGTTGGTACTTTCTTCCTAAAGTGCATAAAAACTTGAGAAATCCCCCGGGAAGACCAATAGTGTCGGGTAATGGTTCCGCAACCGAACCTTTGTCTCAATACCTAGACTGGCTCTTACAACCAATGTTAACCATGATACCTGCGTATCTGAAAGATATGAATGATTTTCTAAATCATTTAACCAATGTCACATTTGAAAAAGGAATGAGGTTAGCATCTATTGATGTAGAAAGTCTATACACCAGAATTCCACAGGATAAAGGGGTTAAAGCGATAGAAAATATATTGAGACATGCTAGAAAAGAAGAGTGCCTCATTAATTTCATTACAAAAGGAGTAGAGTTCGTGTTATGGTCAGCAGGGTTTATTAAAAAAAAACTTAAATGAAAACCCTACAGAGCCCTCTGGGCTATGGCTGCTAAAAACCTGGTGTGAACACCGGCTAACAGTTCCTGTCACTGCCAGCTAAATTAAAAGGACCAGGTTTGCTCTGTTAACATTCACAGAGGCCTGTGCAGTCAGAGCAGCCGCACAAATAAACAAACTGACTAGCCTGAACTCCAGGACTAGCCAGAGACCAAGTAACCCTGTGTGCAGTTCCACCCAACCACCCAGGCAACAACTGCCAAGCCCACTCCCAGTCACCCTGTCTGAGAAGGAATGCTAGCTGACCCTACAGAGTTACACCACACACATACAAGGCAGCATGCTGCCTGACTAACAGTGTCATTGCTATCTCAGGGGTCATTTACTAGCTAGGGCAGTTCAGTTTTACAGGCTGGAACCCATACATGCACACACACATCATTTCAGGTTTCAAATGTGATCATAGAGCGCCGGGCGTCCAGACCAGCCCCCTTATATAGGCAAGGGGCGGTCACCAGCAAATAGCCCAGCTGCCCAATCCGAGCGTCTATTGGTCGACTCCTATGTCGATCACCCAGTCGACCACGCCTGGCTGCTGCAAGGCAGATTAACCCCTGCAACCCTGGATTGTGCAGAGGAACAGGCGGCGACGCCCATGTCATGGCCGCAGTTACTGCACAATCCTAAAATTGAAGAGGACAATATCGAATTCTTAGATGTATTGGTAAAAATATCTGAATCTCGCTTAGTTACAGAGGTTTTCCGTAAACCAACTGCAACAAATGCTTTTTTGCATTTCGACAGTTTTCATCCACAAAAGATAAAAAATTTAATTCCTTATAGTCAGTTTATCAGGCTAAGAAGCATTAACAGCGAAGATGCCACATTTGAAAAACAGGCAAATCAACTAAAACAGCGTCTTCTATTAAGGGGATATCCTATTGATAACCTCAATAAGGCACTAGAGAGGGCAAGATCAATAGATAGAACTAGATTATTATCCAACAACAAGAACAGGCAAAAAAGTAATAGTGAAAGATTTAACTTTACTTTTAAATATAGCCCAATGGCTGACCAAATTAAAACGGCAATTCTCCATAACTGGAGTATAATTGAATGTGATCCAACACTTTTTAAAAAAGCTAAAAATAAACCCCTTATTAGCTTTAGACGCAGTCGAACTTTAAAAGATTCTTTGGTTTGAAGCAGATTTTCTAGTGAGCGGGATGATTGGCTGGAGTCGCGGTCTACGAAAGGAAATTTTTGCTGCGGTAGTTGTAACTTTTGCCGCTATAATAAGACAAATGTCTTACAATTGGGAAAAATAAAGCATAGAATAACGCAATTCCTGAACTGTAAAACACAATTTGTAGTTTACGCACTTTTCTGCCCGTGCGGCTATTTCTATATTGGTAAAACGATACGCCCAATGTATGTTCGCTTTTGTGAACATTACAGATCTATTACAACCAAAAAAGGATCACCTCGCCTTATTAATCATGTACACGAAAAACACAATGGTAAGGCAGATTGTTTAAGATTTGCCGGTGTTGAACATGTTAAAGTACCCATACGTGGCGGGGATAGAGGAAGGTTATTGCTTCAACAAGAGGCTAAATGGATCCTAAAAACCGAAGTAATGGGACCATTAGGTCTAAACGACAGGACAGACATGAGCGTTTTTCTATGAGCTTCTCATATGCGTTATTTATAATTATATTCTCTTTCGGTTATCGCGGTTCCTGGCCTCCATCTCTCGTACTGAATTATATAGAATTGTTTGTATTTCTATATGTATATTCACTTCCTTGTCTACCTTTCCATATGTGGCTTTTTCATGTAGGTCGATCATTATAGTATTATCCAATCTTATGTATTTACATTATAAAATAGCTACGTATTTCGGCATATTGCCGATTTGTTTTCATTTGGCCTCCAATAATTAATAATCTAGAGATCTACCCCTTAGAGAAAAGGAGCTTAAATAATGCCATACATTCTATTAGTTTACAGACTTCTTTATGATTGGTCAACTGCTCTAAGCCTTTAACATAGGCATTTGTCGGCTAGAAATACTAGCCCTCGTCGGCGCTTATCCGATTGGATGCGCATCTCCATAGGAAATACTTACTATTGTCGGCGTTGCCGTGATAAGTCAGACTTGGTCACGTGACGTGACAAAGTATTCGTCGGTGCTTATTTGATTGGATGCGCCTTTCCATAAGAAATACCTGACATCATCGGCGCTGCTACTATAGGCTAGATCTAGGCACGTGGCATAACAGAATAAAGAAATGGAACTCGTCGGCAGATTGCTGATAGGTTAATTTTAATCACGTGATGCAATAGCCCAAACGATTTTCCCTCTAGCCTCTATGAGGTTTGAAGAATCAAGAGGAGGCATATTTAAGGAGGAGTTAGAATATAAAGGTCCTCTAGCCATAGGTGCGCCAGAATGATGGGCGGTTCTTTAAGGGTTAAGGACCTCCTATGGATGAATATCGCAGGAATTTTCCTTCTGGTCCGCCATCAGGACAGGGGTGGAGTCTCTAGTATTGTATCCTATTGGTAGTGAATGGATTGGCCAAATGACGTATCTATGAGACATCTCAATGATTGGTATACTTTCTGATCGAGCACACGTTAAGCCTAATTAAAGCTAATTAGTGTTTTGTATTTAAGACCTGTTCAGTAGATCGAAGGTATTGCATTCTAGGCTTGAAAAAGCGTCAGATTAGACGCGAAACGGCTGTTGCCATTTTTTCTGCCAATATGCTGTCACTCCCTCTCTGAATTTTATTTATGTACCCAATAAAGAATTTATTTTACAGAAGATCGTTCGTCTACTGATTGGTGAGTGCCCATCCCCATTTTTCTTCTTTTTTACAATATCTCTGTGTGTGTTGGTGAGGTTCACATGATGAATAGTTTGTGAAACTACAGCAGCCTGAAGTACAAGGTGTTTGTTGTACACACTATGGAGATTTTCTGAATTTTTTTTTTTTGTTGTTAAAACTGGACTTCCTGAAATAAACTCCTTTTGGATTCTTTTCATCAATCAAGGTTTGATTGTTTTTTTTTAAAAAAATCCCATGCTTCACAAAAAGTAGTAAAGAAGGAGAAACTATCAACGGACCGTTAAAATATATACATAAACAAAAAGCATCTAATTTTTAGGTATGTTCTCATCGTCAATATCCCCTTGGATACTGACATCCGATTATCATTCAATCCCACTATTTTTATATCCTATTTTTATATTTATCATTTAATATCTACTATTTATTATATATTATTTCATTATGGATTTTTGTTGTTGTTGTTCTTCTTTTCTTTAAGTCTCACTAGTTATAGTTATTTTGATCCAAATTCACGTAATCAGTCACCCATTGTATTGATTTATTTTTATAAGGAATATAACAATCAAGATACCTTTCAAATCCATTTATAGGTAAAGTGCCCCTGTAACAATCCAACCATTTTCCCCCCATGACGTCTTAACTTTATACTACTTTTTTTCTGCTGTATGGTTTGCTTTTTGAGTTCCCTAGGACGCCGCCGCTCGCTTGCTCGCTCTCCACGTGCAAGAGCAGCGAGCATTCGTGCGCGGGAAACATTTTTCCCGCAACCCACGTCTACCAATGGTTTAAATACTCAGGTTGCCATCGGGTGGACAAGTATCCGACCCGGCGGGACCTGGTAAGACACGCTTGACTTTGTTTTTATCTGTGGACATTTTAATAGGCATTTTATTTGCTTAGACGTGCAGTTCAATTGTTTTGTTTCCCTCCTCCCCTCCCTCAAGGTGACTGTGAATAATGAATATATGGATATTTCTATATGTATATGCCCATTTTAAGGTTTGCAATATTTATCTATGTATCCATGGATTCAAGAGCAGATCAGTCCCCTCCTTTTGTTTATAATCTACATAGGCAGCTTATCTACTGCTACTGTGTACCGACATCTGCAAACATCTGACCATGGCTGATCTACTGCTATTGTGTACCGAACTCTGCAAATGACTAACCACGGTTTCTTCTACTCCTGAGATACTATTCCTATATCTCCTACTGTTAAAATATTGTACTGGTTGCCTCACCAACTGGACTCCAGATCTCACATATAGCATTGTTACACTGAGACTTAACAATAAGGAGCAGTCTGACCCCTTCCCTATCCATTATAACTACTACTGGTTTATTCACATGTAATTCTGCCAGAACTGTACAATAGCAAACAAATAACAGAGAAAAGCCCAAATGAACATATTATAGAGGATCCAAGAAAACTAAACTGCAAGTATAGGGCAAACACATACATAGGCATGATACACCTAAAAAGATTCCTGATACAGGGAAAGCGCAATCTATGTGCACCGTCAGGAAAGCAGTTTACTGTTTATGAATAGTCAGAAGTAAATCCAAGTACATAGAAGCCTTTTCTTACATTGTAAGCAGTCCGATGACGTGCAGAATGTTCAGTCCAATGAACAAGAATCAGCATTTTGCAGATGTGCTGTGAGGAATCTATGGACGGGACTTCCCTAGTCAAAGGAAGTGAATTGCAAATTAATTAGAAGGGACGCAACTAGTGGCAAGAACTTTAGAGAGTTTTGTCAGGCACAAAGCAACTATGTTCAGGGTTAACAACATTTTTAATTAAAGTACACTTTTGTCCAGAATTGAATGTTCTGCCAAATGAGACTAAATTGTCTGAAAGCTTAGTGACCATTTAAGCACTCGTTTAGCAAAGAGAACAAGTGTAAAATATTTATATATGTGGGACATAAAGGTGACTTAGAAATACAAGATGTAAATGTTATCTGTCTCCTATTCTGCCCTAAAGTAGCTTGGAAGGAACATTTAACTAATACAAGAAAGCTGTACTACTATTTTAGTAGTAGGGACATAAATGTGCCTGTCGACATAATTCATATCAGCTTAGTATCTCTTTAGAATGAAAGTAATCTTTATGACATCTCTTCCGGAAAAAGCAGAGGCCTTGGGCAAACTCCAAAAACTGGAGGGAGTGATGCCTCAAGAGGGTGAAAGACGACGAGATTTTTCAAATCGGCATTAGAAGCACTTAGTTGATGATATTACCTAGTCAATGAAATAATGATGTATCAATAACAGTAAGGGATGTCAACTGAGACAAGAATACACTGTATGAAATCCAAAAATATCTGTCTATAGATAGGGTATATAAGTTTTAGATTTTTGTTAAGGGATTAAAATGTAAATTAAACTAAGTAAATTTGGTATCCCCGGATCATACCAAAACATAGAATACAGGTGACATATAATTTTGGCTGCAAAATGTTCGCCATAAAAATGGAGCCCACAAGAAAGTCGAACAAATGGACTTTCTCCAATCCCCTCCCCTTTCTAATTTTTTTTTTTTTCTTTTTATAGCTTTGCAGTGCATTGTACAGAATTATAAATGGTACCCAATTTGTGTATGCAAACATTAAGCCCTCACTTGTCTATATGAAAAAAACAAATACGGGTTTAGGAGGTTAGAAATCAAAAACGAAAATCAAAAAATGTCACCAATGGAAGTGGTTAAAATTATGTAAATTCTTCATATATATATATATATATATATATATATATATATATATATATAGTTATAGTGGTTTAGTAGAAATGATAGTTGACCAGCTGATCTATCTTGTCAGTTTATGGTTAATAGTTTGATGATATCAGTATCAGCAATCACCTTACACATCAACACCACTAAAGGCGAGATGGATGTCCTGAAACAACTAAAGCAGGACAAGTCAATAATAATAAAAAGATCCAACAAAGATTGTAACATTGTGATCTTAGGACCCGACTAATACTTGAAGATTTATAATCACATTTTGAATGACCGGTCTTGTTATGCAATCTTATCAACTGATCCAACTGTTCCATTTAAAACAAGATTGGTAGAACTGCTCATTCAGGTAATGGAGCAATATCTGATTAATAATAAGAAGCTTGTCTTTATGGTCCAATACAGTCCAAAAAGGTCCTCAAACAGTAACGTTTTACTCACCGTCAAAAATTCACAAAGGTTTACACCCCCTAAAAGGGCATCCCGTCATGTTGGGGATTAACAGCATTACTCAACATGCCAGCCAGTACCTCCATCAGATTCTGAGTCCATATGTCTCAGAACTTCCCTCATTTGTGAGGGACACAATGGATTGTTTCAAAAAGTGGTCCTGGCTGGTGACTTTAGATGTTGAAGCTTTATATAGATCTATGCCTCGCAATCAGGGATGTAAAACAACTGAATACTTCTTATCCAAGAGAGGAGTACATTATGGACAACATAATGAATTCATAATTAAGTTCTATGTTCTCGAGCACAACTACTTTATCTTCAACTGTAAGTACTTCCACCAACTCAAGGGTCTAGTCATGGGTAGTCCCTGTGCGACTATCTTTGCATACTTATACCTGGACTGGTTGGAGAAAAACAGTTTTTGGAGATGTAATGCAACTGTGGGCACCCCTGATAGTTTTATGGTTAAGGTTTATCGATGCGTTTTTGATCTGAACTGACACCAAGCAAAGATTTTGTTTGTGGCAGTCTTGGCCTTTTCTTTAGATCAGATATCGGGGAGAAAAGTATCTCCTTCCTACATTTGACAACAATGGTATTATAAGAATAGGGCTCTGTCTAGCAATATGTACTGAAAACCTGCAGCTACAAATACTTTGTTGCGATGAGAAAGCTTTCATCTGAAACCACTTTGCCAAGGTATTTCTAAAGGGCAATATTTAATAGCCTGGAACAATTGCTCAAGTAAATCTGACTGTCAAATTACAGTCAATGAATTAAGAAATAATTTTAATAGATAGGGGTACCTAGACTTTGTGCTTAATAGAGCATACCAACACTCTTTGAGGACAAACAGAAATGATTTACCCAACCCCTGACAAAGTACAGTGGATGATTAAGTCATCAGGATCATAGACATGCATCATTCGGCCCATTCAGAGGTTCAGTAAATTCTCTTCCAACATTGGAGCATTCTACAGACAGACTTCACTGAAATATATGATACTAAGTCTCCAATTCAAACAAAACAGAGTAAAAAGTTGTGCTGAAAAGCTGTAAATTAGAGATGAGCGAACACTAAAATGTTCGAGGTTCGAAATTCGATTCGAACAGCCGCTCACTGTTCGAGTGTTCGAATGGGTTTCGAACCCCATTATAGTCTATGGGGAACATAAACTCGTTAAGGGGGAAACCCAAATTCGTGTCTGGAGGGTCACCAAGTCCACTATGACACCCCAGGAAATGATACCAACACCCTGGAATGACACTGGGACAGCAGGGGAAGCATGTCTGGGGGCATAAAAGTCACTTTATTTCATGGAAATCCCTGTCAGTTTGCGATTTTCGCAAGCTAACTTTTCCCCATAGAAATGCATTGGCCAGTGCTGATTGGCTAGATTACGGAACTCGACCAATCAGCGCTGGCTCTGCTGGAGGAGGCGGAGTCTAAGATAGCTCCACACCAGTCTCCATTCAGGTCCGACCTTAGACTCCGCCTCCTCCGGCAGAGCCAGCGCTGATTGGCCGAAGGCTGGCCAATGCATTCCTATGCGAATGCAGACTTAGCAGTGCTGAGTCAGTTTTGCTCAACTACACATCTGATGCACACTCGGCACTGCTACATCAGATGTAGCAATCTGATGTAGCAGAGCCGAGGGTGCACTAGAACCCCTGTGCAAACTCAGTTCACGCTAATAGAATGCATTGGCCAGCGCTGATTGGCCAATGCATTCTATTAGCCCGATGAAGTAGAGCTGAATGTGTGTGCTAAGCACACACATTCAGCACTGCTTCATCAAGCCAATACAATGCATTAGCCAGTGCTGATTGGCCAGAGTACGGAATTCGGCCAATCAGCGCTGGCCAATGCATTCTATTAGCCCGATGAAGTAGAGCTGAATGTGTGTGCTAAGCACACACATTCAGCACTGCTTCATCAAGCCAATACAATGCATTAGCCAGTGCTGATTGGCCAGAGTACGGAATTCGGCCAATCAGCGCTGGCTCTGCTGGAGGAGGCGGAGTCTAAGGTCGCTCCACACCAGTCTCCATTCAGGTCCGACCTTAGACTCCGCCTCCTCCGGCAGAGCCAGCGCTGATTGGCCGAAGGCTGGCCAATGCATTCCTATGCGAATGCAGACTTAGCAGTGCTGAGTCAGTTTTGCTCAACTACACATCTGATGCACACTCGGCACTGCTACATCAGATGTAGCAATCTGATGTAGCAGAGCCGAGGGTGCACTAGAACCCCTGTGCAAACTCAGTTCACGCTAATAGAATGCATTGGCCAGCGCTGATTGGCCAATGCATTCTATTAGCCCGATGAAGTAGAGCTGAATGTGTGTGCTAAGCACACACATTCAGCACTGCTTCATCAAGCCAATACAATGCATTAGCCAGTGCTGATTGGCCAGAGTACGGAATTCGGCCAATCAGCGCTGGCTCTGCTGGAGGAGGCGGAGTCTAAGGTCGCTCCACACCAGTCTCCATTCAGGTCCGACCTTAGACTCCGCCTCCTCCGGCAGAGCCAGCGCTGATTGGCCGAAGGCTGGCCAATGCATTCCTATGCGAATGCAGACTTAGCAGTGCTGAGTCAGTTTTGCTCAACTACACATCTGATGCACACTCGGCACTGCTACATCAGATGTAGCAATCTGATGTAGCAGAGCCGAGGGTGCACTAGAACCCCTGTGCAAACTCAGTTCACGCTAATAGAATGCATTGGCCAGCGCTGATTGGCCAATGCATTCTATTAGCCCGATGAAGTAGAGCTGAATGTGTGTGCTAAGCACACACATTCAGCACTGCTTCATCAAGCCAATACAATGCATTAGCCAGTGCTGATTGGCCAGAGTACGGAATTCGGCCAATCAGCGCTGGCTCTGCTGGAGGAGGCGGAGTCTAAGGTCGGACCTGAATGGAGACTGGTGTGGAGCGATCTTAGACTCCGCCTCCTCCAGCAGAGCCAGCGCTGATTGGCCGAATTCCGTACTCTGGCCAATCAGCACTGGCTAATGCATTGTATTGGCGTGATGAAGCAGTGCTGAATGTGTGTGCTTAGCACACACATTCAGCTCTACTTCATCGGGCTAATAGAATGCATTGGCCAGCGCTGATTGGCCGAATTCCGTACTCTGGCCAATCAGTGCTGGCCAATGCATTCTATTAGCTTGATGAAGCAGAGTGTGCACAAGGGTTCAAGCGCACCCTCGGCTCTGATGTAGCAGAGCCGAGGCTGCACAAGGGTTCAAGCGCACCCTCGGCTCTGATGTAGGAGAGCCGAGGGTGCACTTGAACCCTTGTGCAGCCTCGGCTCTGCTACATCAGAGCCGAGGGTGCGCTTGAACCCTTGTGCACACTCTGCTTCATCAAGCTAATAGAATGCATTGGCCAGCGCTGATTGGCCAATGTATTCTATTAGCCTGATGAAGTAGAGCTGAATGTGTGTGCTAAGCACACACATTCAGCTCTACTTCATCGGGCTAATAGAATGCATTGGCCAGCGCTGATTGGCCAGAGTACGGAACTCGACCAATCAGCGCTGGCTCTGCTGGAGGAGGCGGAGTCTAAGATCGCTCCACACCAGTCTCCATTCAGGTCCGACCTTAGACTCCGCCTCCTCCAGCAGAGCCAGCGCTGATTGGCCGAATTCCGTACTCTGGCCAATCAGCACTGGCTAATGCATTGTATTGGCGTGATGAAGCAGTGCTGAATGTGTGTGCTTAGCACACACATTCAGCTCTACTTCATCGGGCTAATAGAATGCATTGGCCAATCAGCGCTGGCCAATGCATTCTATTAGCGTGAACTGAGTTTGCACAGGGGTTCTAGTGCACCCTCGGCTCTGCTACATCAGATTGCTACATCTGATGTAGCAGTGCCGAGTGTGCATCAGATGTGTAGTTGAGCAAAACTGACTCAGCACTGCTAAGTCTCTGCATTCGCATAGGAATGCATTGGCCAGCCTTCGGCCAATCAGCGCTGGCTCTGCCGGAGGAGGCGGAGTCTAAGGTCGGACCTGAATGGAGACTGGTGTGGAGCGATCTTAGACTCCGCCTCCTCCAGCAGAGCCAGCGCTGATTGGTCGAGTTCCGTACTCTGGCCAATCAGCGCTGGCCAATGCATTCTATTAGCCCGATGAAGTAGAGCTGAATGTGTGTGCTTAGCACACACATTCAGCTCTACTTCATCAGGCTAATAGAATACATTGGCCAATCAGCGCTGGCCAATGCATTCTATTAGCTTGATGAAGCAGAGTGTGCACAAGGGTTCAAGCGCACCCTCGGCTCTGATGTAGCAGAGCCGAGGCTGCACAAGGGTTCAAGTGCACCCTCGGCTCTCCTACATCAGAGCCGAGGGTGCGCTTGAACCCTTGTGCAGCCTCGGCTCTGCTACATCAGAGCCGAGGGTGCGCTTGAACCCTTGTGCACACTCTGCTTCATCAAGCTAATAGAATGCATTGGCCAGCACTGATTGGCCAGAGTACGGAATTCGGCCAATCAGCGCTGGCCAATGCATCCCTATGGGAAAAAGTTTATCTCACAAAAATCACAATTACACACCCGATAGAGCCCCAAAAAGTTATTTTTAATAACATTCCCCCCTAAATAAAGGTTATCCCTAGCTATCCCTGCCTGTACAGCTATCCCTGTCTCATAGTCACAAAGTTCACATTCTCATATGACCCGGATTTGAAATCCACTATTCGTCTAAAATGGAGGTCACCTGATTTCGGCAGCCAATGACTTTTTCCAATTTTTTTCAATGCCCCCGGTGTCGTAGTTCCTGTCCCACCTCCCCTGCGCTGTTATTGGTGCAAAAAAGGCGCCAGGGAAGGTGGGAGGGGAATCGAATTTTGGCGCACTTTACCACGTGGTGTTCGATTCGATTCGAACATGGCGAACACCCTGATATCCGATCGAACATGTGTTCGATAGAACACTGTTCGCTCATCTCTACTGTAAATATCTTAACCAGAAGACCTTCAACTGCAGCTGATGTGTCCCTCCCCTCCCTGAGGCTACTGACCTAGCGCAACTTCTCACTCTGTTTCATTAAGGGAGTCAGGTATTTACGCTGTGTAGGGAGAGACCAGCTGAACTACTCCGCTTTATATCTGCCCCTTTGTAGGTGTTTTTGTGATTACATACATTCATTAACCTGTGTGGAATGAATTACCGCTTGGATGTGACGTTGTCTATAGTGATGAGCGAACAGTATAATGTTAGAAGTTCGATATTCGATTCAAAACTCGACTGTTCGAACGAATATCGAACCCCATTATAGTCTATGGGGAAAAAATACTCGTTTAGGGGGAACCAATATTCGACTCAGGAGGGTCATCAAGTCCACTATGACACCTCAGGAAATTATGACAACACCTCCAAAATGCAACTGGGACAGCAGGGGAAGAATGTTTGGGGGCATCTAACATGCCAAAGTCCCTGTATTACCCCACTATCACAGCCTATCAACAAGACACTTTCCAAACTCAGTAGAACCCCTATGGAAGTGGAAAAATACTTGGAAACCTTCTTTCCTCCACAATAGTATGGACAGAAACACAAATTTAATGCTAAATAAACATTAGCATGCACTCCTTTAAATCACATTGCTCATGACAACCACAGATGGCATAGGCAATGGGAAATCCAAAAGCCCCCACCCTTAACTGTCATTGTTTATGTGTGTGTGTGATGTGGTGAGACCTCCAAAAATTACTTTTCTGGCCCTTCACGTGAGCCCTTCCAAATTAAGTTAGAGGACCTTAAGCTGAGCTACCAGCAGAGATTGAGGCCCTTGAGGTGACTTCATCTTTTTACCAGCAGAGTTTTAGGCCCTTTAACTTACTTCAGCCTTGCACCAGCAGAGTTTTCTGCCCTTGGGGTGAGTTGAGCCTTTAACCAGCATAGCTTTTGGCTCTTTGGGTGAACTGAGCCTCTAACCAGCATAGTTTTTGGTCCTTGGGGTACGTAGAGCCTTGCACCAGCAGAGTTTAGGGAAATCAGGGTGGATTCAGCCTCTAACCAGCAGAGTTTGGGGAAATCAGGGTGGATTGAGCCTAGAAGGATGAGAATTGTGCAACGCAGATGGTGGAGGAGTTTGAGGAGGAATTGTAGAGGTTGAGCGCAGACATGACAATTCATGTTGGGGTGCTTGACACTGGTGGGCACAAAAATGAAGGGTATATCCAGTGGCTGTTCATTTTGATGAAAGTCAGCCGGTCGGCACTCTCAGCTGACAGCCGGCTGCGCTTATCCGTGATGATGCCACCAGCTGCGCTGAAGACCCTTTCAGATAGCACGCTGGCGGCAGGACAGGACAGCACCTCCAAGGCGTATAGGGCAAGTTCAAGCCACAGGTCCAACTTTGACACCCAATACATGTACGGCGCAGAGGGATCAGAGAGGACAGGAATGTGGTCGGACAGGTATTCCAGCAACATGCACCTATACTTTTCCCGCCTGGTGACACTAGGCCCCTCAGTGGCAGGAGTTTGGCGAGAGGGTGCCATTAACGTGTCCCAGAGCTTAGACAGTGTGCCCCTTGTGGGTGTGGACCGGACAGCACTTGTTCACCTTATAGAGGAGCTGTCCTCTCTGCCACCAATGACACTTGATGGAAACATCTCCAACATGTTCTGCAACAATTGCTTGTGGCAATCATTAATGCGATTGGCCTTCCCCTCTACCAGAATAAAAGACGAGATGTTATTTTTATACCGGGGTGTGACGTATCGCCCCGTTCCGCCCCGGCCTCCGGCCCCACAAGGCGCGAGGACACGGCCCGCACCTCAGCCACCCGGCCGCAGCCGCTGGCCCACCCGACCTTTGCCACGGGCGGAACCTGCGATCATCTTTTTAACTATACCGTCCGCTCCCACAAACCCAGAGAGAGGACCGGGCCTTATAGGATAATACGAGAAGAGCCTTCTAAAGTTTTAAAGTTTTATTAACCCAAGATGGTCGATACTAGGTCAACCGGAAATACATATAAAGATATACCCTGGCGGTCACAAGCTTATACGGTTACAGAGAAGGTATGTTACAGTGCAGTGAGATAAAACAGATTAATAGATTAAAAGATTAGAAACAGAAACAGTCCTTAGGCACCCAGCGATTCCGCAGCCAACGCATGGTACCCACAAGGCAGGAGATACAGTCCATTAAAAACTCTGGTGGGGGCACCGCAGCACCCCCCACATAGCATATAGCAATAAAGAGAGTTTTTCCATACCGATGTAAAAAGTCCATAGTCCATAAATCCATGATCAGATAGGCGTTACATCATAGTCCTCATAATTCCATAAGTCCATTAGCGTTAAAGTAGTACATGGCTCTCTTTCAAATTCCCTCAGCCGCATGGCTTTCTTTGTCTCTCAGCACATGGCCGCTTCTGCCCCGCCCTTCCCCCCAGCAAGGGGGGAGGGGGCCACACACAGAGCCAACTTGCTCACATGTGTCCAGATGAGAAGAACAAGAACAACTAGCTCCGCCCCAGGTCACTCTTATATTGACCCTGGGCTCCACCCTGAAAAGACATCATCAGGGCTTTCGGACCACCCTCTAGCTTGGCAATCAAATAACTATAAATGGTCATAATTCCTCATCACATGAATATACGGTCAAACAAGTGGCATGTCTTTGCTCACCGCAAGTTTCCCAGCATATTGACACCAAACATGATAACTCAATACCCTTTGAGTAACGAGAACTGGGCCTGGGCTCTTCCCAGGCCCGTAGGCTTAAAATTTTTGGGTTAAAAACGTGCGTCTCACTACTACGCACCGGAAGATCTAATTGTCATAATGGTAGCATCTTTCCCTGGCGCAATATCATCATAAAACCATAACTGTTTGAAGTTCTCTACCACCTCAACCCGACTCCGCAGAGTCTGGTCACGTGTTAGAACTTTCAGAGCCAGGATGGCCCCCTGCTAAGAATCAAGGAAGTTAGCACAGATATGTTAATGCCATGCCTAGGGTGAGACAATGGGTTTTGATCTTGGCAACTGGCCACAGATAATCAGATTCACCCATTTGGGTCACTAGCCTTCACATCCTACTGAGATAACAAGATTCCTTAGCAGGATGGTGACTTAAAAATGGCAAATACAGACCAGATAAGTCATTCTCCAAGATATACAGCTGAGGTTCAGTCAACACAATACAATACATAGGTAGTTATAAATATAGCTGAGAATCATGATTGGGGTCCGATTCATCACACGAGGGTCAAGGATTGCAAATATTCAGTATTGGTTGCTCTCCATTATTTTGACTACGCGCTTGTCACTTGAAAAGCACCCCAACATGAAGTCAGCCATGTGTGCCAGAGTGTTACTTGGCATGACTTCGCTGCCCCCACCGAAAAGGTCACTCTCCAATTCCTTCTCTTCCTCCTCCCTTTCGCCCCATCTGCGCTGCAAGAATGGGATGCATTGAATTTCCCCGATAGCCTCCTGTGTCACAGTCATATCATCTGCCACTTCTTCATCCTCCTCCTCTTCCATCATTAAACGCTGTGAAGCAGACAGGTGTGTGGAACTACTCTCCTGCTGTGACTGTTCTGCTGCTATCCCTGACTCCTCAGTGTGATCTGCGTTATCCCTGATGGCAATGAGGGATTCTCGCATCACACATTGTTACGCTCACTAGTGCGTCGTCACAGCTGACCCTCTTGGTGGACTCCTCAAACATCCGTAGGATTTCACATAGGTCTCCCATCCATAGCCACTCATGGTTGAGAAACTGAGGGAGCTGAATTTGTGGCACCCTAAGGTTTTGGAGATGGTACTCCATTCAAAGGTCTCTGCTGCTCAATCACTCTGCTCAACATATGATATGTTGAGATCCAGCGTGTGGGGACGTCGCACAATAGCCGGTGTTTGGGCAGATGTAGGCATGGCTGGACTGTTTTGAGGCTAGCAGCGGCTACTGTAGACTTGCGAAAGTGAGCGCACAAGCACCGCACTTCCACCAGTAGCTCATGCACATTTGGGTATGTCTTTAAAAAAAGGTTGCACCACTGGGTTAAAGACGTGGGCCAGGCATGGGACATGTTGGAGGCTGGCAAGCTCCAGAGCTGCTACCATTATCAGACACAACTATGCCTGGGCCCAGGTGCAGCGGCTCAAACCATATTGCCGTCTCATCGAGGAGGGCATCCCTCACCTCGGAGGCAGTGTGCTGTCTGTTCCCCAAGCTGATGAGCTTCAACACGGCCTGCTGACGTCTACCCACGCCAGTGCAGCAACGTTTCCAACTCGTAGCTGGGGTCAATTTAACGGCGGCGGAGGAGGAGGAGGGTGTTGTTTCAGAGTCCCTGCCAGGAATGATAGGCTGGGAGACAAGGTACACCAGCCTAGTTTGTGACCCAGTCCCAGCCTCAACTACATTCACCCAGTGTGCAGTCAGTGAAATGTAGCGTCCCTGTCCACATGCACTTGTCCACGCATCAGTGGTCAATTGGACCTTTGTGCAAAGCGCGGAACTTAGGGCCCGCCTGATGTTGCGTGACACGTGCTGGTGCAAGGCGGGGACGGCACACCGGGAGAAGTAGTGACGGCTAGGGACGAAATAGCGAGGTGCCGCACTTGCCAACTGGTCACAGAAGGCCTGAGTCTCCACAAGCCGGAAGGGCAACATTTCCTGGGCCAGGAGTTTGGAGATGTGCGTATTTTAAGGCTTGTGCATGTGGGTGGGTGGCGCTGTACTTTTGCCTGCGCTAAAAAGGATGAGGGAGAAGTCCCCAAAGTGGCGAAGCCAGATGTTGCGGTGTCCTGGCTGGTGCTCTGGACTGCAGCGCCAACACTGGGAGAGGCAGTGGCGGCAACGACGGACGACGATTGTCCTGCGTTTGCTCTCTCCCACTGAATCCAGTGCTTGCATTCCAAATGACGGCGCATGGAAGTGGGCGAAAGGTTGCTCTTTTCAGAGCCCCTACTCAGTTTCAAGTGGCAAATTGTGCAAACCGCACTATATTTGTCCTCCGCCCATTCCTTGAAAAATCTCCACACCATCAAGGAATGTGCCTTCGATGGGGGAGTTTTTCTGGGCTGGCTATGATAGGGAACATCTTGGGCCATTCTGGGTGTGGCCTGGCTTCGGCAAAGCAGCTGACCTCTGCCTCTGGACATTCCTCTGCCTCTAGCTATCCTCTTTGGTGCTGCACCTCCCTCCACATCGACACTGCTTTCCCCGCTTGACATCCCCCTGTCCAGATCAGGTCAGTGTCCTCGTTGTCCACCACCTCCTCTTCCAATTCCTCCTCCTCCTGCACACAGCACATGACAACAGGCTGGCAACTGTGTCTCATCATCGTCACTGAGGGTGGGTTGCTGTTCAACCGCCACAAAATCAACAGGAGATGGAGGAGGCTCCAGTGTTTCGGCATCTGGACACAAACTCGTCTGGTAGCTCCGTGGAATCGGGAAATGTAGGGACAGGGAGAGGGCCAGTTAAAGGACCGAATAACAGCTCCTGGGAGGTGGGATTACTCTGCTGGGAAGATTGGGCATTTTATGAGGAAGGCGGACCAGAATGTTGTGTAGGAGGAGGAGTTGAGGTAGAGGCTGACTGGCTGGTGGAGAATGTGCTGGAAACATTATCTGCCAGCCATTGTAACACATGTTCCTGGTGCTTGGGCCTAGTTAGGTTTGTGCCCTGCACCCTACTTAATGTGGTCATCAAGCTGGGAACTGTGGAGAAGCACAATGCTTGCTGCCCCTGAGGAGTAGGCACGGGATGCGCTGTGGCTTCCCTGCGACCTTGCTCCCCAGCTGCATTCCCACGCCCCCAGCCTCGTCCACGTCCCTTACCGGTATCCTTGAGAATTTTTAGATAGTTTTGATGGTTTGGTGGGGACACACCATTACAACCTGGATAAAGTGTATTTAGCCTGCAAATTAGAATGTATATCCCACTTAGTTTTTGGTGGGGTACACACTGCTGAAACCTGGATTAAGCGTATATAGGGTATATAGGCTGGCAATTTCAGTGTATGCCACTTAGTTTATTCCACACCGTGGAAAACTGGGTTGAGCAGATATAGTCTGGCTTAAATGCTGTGTATCTGTTACGGTTCTTTCTTTATATATGAAAATAATACATTTTAAACATGACAGGACCGCTAAACTGCAGGACACTGCAGTTAGGTCCACAAGCCAGGAAGGGCAGCCGTCTGCTTGAATACGAACCACC
Organism: Leptodactylus fuscus; assembly: GCF_031893055.1. Lineage (NCBI taxonomy): Eukaryota > Metazoa > Chordata > Amphibia > Anura > Leptodactylidae > Leptodactylus > Leptodactylus fuscus. The sequence continues at coordinate 101,422,928 of NC_134267.1, forward strand.
AGTTAAACTGCACTGGCAGTGATGTGCGTGGCACCAATGTGAACAGGCTGCAACAGACTCTCGCCAGTTAAATTCACTGGGAAAGCGTGCCTGTGTATAGCTGTTGAGTGAAGCCAAATGAAGCCTTGCAAGAAGCACCTGCTAATTACAGCAGAGGAACCAGGCCCTAGCACATGCTTTACTCTGCTACACAATCAAGACTGCCAGGGGTTAACTTCACTCCTGGTCAGTAACAGAAAAGAACTCCTTAACCTGCTAGGAGCTACAATGAAATTAGACAGTCAATAGACTTTACTGATTCCCACTGGCAGAGCCAAGGAATCCTAACTAGGTCCCTAATCAGCTCCTGCCTTACACTGGAACCTAGCCCTAACCTCCTGTCTCAAGGTATTTTCAGTAAAAGTGTAAGCACTGGGCGGGCGTCGGCTCACACTATATAAAGGCTAGTCCCCGCCCAACAGGGGCGGTGGCCATGACGTCACCGATCATGCTTAGTTTGGGCAAAATGGGACTTAGCCTCTGAGCGGCTCCAAAATGTCTGAGCATGCTCAGTAGGGAAAGAATGGCACTTAGCCCCTGAGCGGCTCCAAAATGTCTGAGCATGCTCAGAGGGCCGAAAGCTGGACTTAGACTCCAGACACCTCACTGCACAACGCCGAGGGTTGGATTGGCCCATAGGTGACGCTATGCACTGGACGGGAAGCCTGCGGTACCCCATCCTAACAGTATCCCACTTTGGCGTTTGTGGGTACACAAAGCTGGATTGAGCGTCTCCCTGCAGTGTAGCTCTTAAAAGAGCTGTTGTTCTTCTTCTTCTTCTTTTGATTTCCTGCCTAGCAGAATCTAAAACCTATCTAGCCCTCAGCAGATGTCTGTCTAACTAATGCTGTGTTCACACATCAGTATGCCATCCGTCCGTTTGAATTCAGTTTGACACTTCAAAACGGACTGATGCACATACTGATTGTATACTGACACCTCTTTATGCTGATAGCAAACGCTGTCCTTCCCCTAGAGGACAGATAAGGGGATTAAAAGTAGCAATTGTAAACAAAGTAAAGATAAGGAGATATAATAAATGTCCTTATCTCATATAATAAATGTCCTTATCTCTACTCTGTTTATAATTGCTACTTTTAATCCCCTTATCTGTCCTCTAGGGGACGCACAGTGTTTGCTATCAGCATAAAAAGGTGTCAGTATACAATCAGTATGTGCCTCAGTCCGTTTTGAAGTGTCAAACTGAATTCAAACGGACAGATGGCATACTGATGTGTGAACATACCCTAAGTATGCAAATGAATCGGAGATGACGTCGCCTGTTCTTTTGAATCAGAGGTCACATGTCCTCGGCAGCCAATGGCTTTTTCCTAATATTTTTCATGGCCTCCGTTGTCAAGGTTCCTGTCCCACCTCCCCTGCGCTGTTATTGGTGCAGAAAAAGCACCAGGGAAGGTGGGAGGGGAATCAAATTTTAAGTGCATTTGCCATGCGGTGTTCGTATCGAATCGAACATGGCGAACAGCGTGATGTCCGATTGGACATCTACTCGATAGAACGCTGTTCGCTCATCTGTAGTTGTCTATTGTATTTATGAGACCAGCAATAACGTTTTTTAGACATTATTAAATAGTGAAGTTTTATCTTATTTATTTTTTTGACCAGGGTCTCTTAGCAGAGAATACTGTTTTCTCGTACATGCTTGTTTGATCATTGGAGACTTAGTATCATATATTTCAGTGAAGTCTATTGTAGATACCTTAAAGAGGTATTCCCATGTACATAATCATATCTATATTTGTAGATAATTGAAAGTTAAACATATTTGCAAATATAAGTAATTAAAAATTCTGCAGAGTTTTAAAGATTTTCTCTAACTTTCTTAGTGGTGACAGTCTTTTATCTTGATCGGTTGCCATGGATACGACCATTAATGCAGAAACTTTCTATGGTCTGGGACTTGTCAGGAACCCAGCTATAATTTTCTTATTGTAGCTGGGTTATCAGGCAGGGACACTACATGTATCAGAAGATATCCCGGCCACAATAAAGAAATCATGGCTGATTTTCTGACCTTAGAAAGTTTCTGCATTAGTGGTCGTATCCATGGCATCCGATCAAGACAACAGACTGTGACCACTAAGAAAGTTAGAGAAAATCTTTAAAACTCTGCAGAATTTTTAATTACTTATATATGCAAAAATGTTTAACTTTTATTTTTTCTACATATTTAAAAATAATTATGTAGATGGGAATACCCCTTTAACTAAGGTTGTTTATCTCAGTATTGGAAATGGCAGGATTTGTTTTTAGTGCAGTCAAAACAGACAATTGGCTTGGTGAAGCGCAGAGTGTTTTTTCTGAGAGGGATTTACCGGTATCCTATTTAGGAGCCACTTCCCTCAAAGAGACCTTTAGGAATTTAACCAAGCTCTACAAAGATTATTCTAGGTGTTGGTGGGAGATCCAGTTGTTGGATAATTATATCAAGCATGGTATTGTCCCTAGGAGGACTTTGTATTGCGCTCACACCAGCACTTAGATTAAGATCAAAGACCCTGCAGGAAAGGTGGGAGAAAGAGATCACAGGTAGCTCACTTTGACTCATGCAAATACTCTTGGAGGAAGAAAAAGGGTTTTTTGTTGCTCTTGGGGCAGAGCTTAATGCTGAAAGGAAGAAAGCAAATTCTTTAGCTGAATTAGCAGGATTTGAGAGCAAGGATAAACATCTTCAGCAAATGATAGAAAAATTCAACTCGCAAATTAAGAAGAGGAAACAATATCAATATCAAAGAGACTTGCAAGAACTTAGAGAAAGCATATGAGGGATTGTCGACGCAGGGCAGAGCGAGAAATTTGGACCCATAATCCTCAGAGGATGAGACAATCAATTCGTAGCAACCATCTAGTAGTAGGGGGAGGGATCCAGTGGTAAATCCTAGATTCGGAAATAGGAGCCAGTCCCGGAATAGAAGAGGTAGAGGTAGAGCTGTTGGAAGTGAGAGTATTTTAGATCAGAATCCTCCTATATCAAGGTATTTACTAAGAGGAAGGAGAAAGAATTGAATATGTGTAGAACCGTACATCATAAACATTCAAATTTTGGGGAGGGGTTTCCTGGGAGGAGCTTCCTCTGCGGTTGAGCATAATGAGATGCGAGTTTATAATTTGTCCTCCCATGAGTTTTCCCTTGTGGAATTATCCCTTTTGAATAAAGGATTGTCCTATGTCCCAATGGTGAGGTTTATTGCCTTTAACTGGACAAAGGACATCAATTTATTTGCGAGAAAATTAAGATGGTGGAAGTTCCATAAGAGATCTATATGGGAGAAATGTGAGGAAATAGGCTTGGAATATTTGGATTATGAGGGCTTAAAGGTCCTAGAGCACCTTTTGAAGGAGTCCGAAAAGGATCCTAGCCAGGGACCATTTACTGAGTTGATGCCAACATTGCTGGAGTGCGCCATTAAGCCTCATCATGTTCCCTATATTAAGGTGCCATCTGCCCAGGTATGTTACACCTCCCGAGGAAGCCCTATGTGGCAAAACACATAGGGGTGTCTCTATCTGCATGTCCTATCCATTGCTTTGGGCCTGTCAATTGTTCAAGCATGGTTGCAGGTAACCTCTGTTCAATTGAATATTTATAATTTCGGCTGTTTGACTTTATCTGATATAAATATATCTCATACCTCTTAATATGCATATACTCTGTGCAGGATACTTATGTTGAATGAGAGACACATTTAAAGGGGTTGGCCACCCTTAAGCTGAAAAAACCAAAGTGCCCCAGGCAACTCAGAAAGATGGTTATAGGACAAATGTGCTGTAAAAATTAAATTTATTTTACCTGTTCCCCATTAAAATGAGATATTGCAGTGTGAACTCAGCCGGCCTGTGTGGGCGGGACATCAATAAACTGAAAGTAAAACTCCTGGCCTGCATTCCAGGCTGAGGCGCATCACAGCGCTGCCCACACATAGGATGTGATCACACAGCTTCATTCACCTCAGCACCTCTGGCTAGCAGAATGCGCTGACAATAGCTGTCACTGTCACAACACTGGGCTGAATCCTAGGGGTCCTGCACAACTAATAGCCGCTGAGGGCCGCTATGATTTATCCAATTTGAATGGAGCCCCAAAACACCTTCTTTAGTGCTAAATTCAATAAAATGCCACTGAACACCATCGATTACAATAGGGTTGTGACTAAATACTATTCTCAGTAAGGACCTGGTCCTTATCACTTATAGTATTAGCCGCCTCAGTGTGATCTATTTCCCATTACTGGTCAGGACCTTTTTCCCCTCTAGTGGTCAGAATCTGAACTGAAGTAGTATTTAGCCAGCTCACAGTAAAATGGCCAAATCCCCTACTCCAGAAGGACCAAGTCCTCACCAGTGACTCATACATATATATATACACACACATACATACATACATATATATATATATATATATATATATATATATATATATGTACACAGCCAGGTCCTCACCCGTCCAAATTCCAGAGAAGAGTCCAAATTTTTATGACCCCCCCCTTGCAAGATATAGTAAATGAAATTCCCGGCACTCTAAGTATGCTTCCAAAGTGAAATTTTATTCCGACAAATAAACGTTTCGGTCTACAAGACCTTCCTCAGTGTGTCGGTAGGAAGAAGGAGGTATAGGAAGCCAAACAAAATGGATAGGGAGTCCTGGTGGATGAGTGCCCAGGACTCCCTATCCATTTTGTTTGGCTTCCTATACCTCCTTCTTCCTACCGACACACTGAGGAAGGTCTTGTAGACCGAAACATTTATTTGTCGGAATAAAATTTCGCTTTGGAAGCATACTTAGAGTGCCGGGAATTTCATTTACTATATCATGATGGCCGTGAGACGCCATTTCCGAGCACCAGCCTAATCACCGAGTGACGGTTCATTATTCATAAGATATACGCCCCCTTGCAAAATACCCACAGGGGAGGTAAGTCTACCCCTGTAAGTCTACCCCCGCACTACTAGCAGTTATTTCACCAATAGCCATATATTTCCTGTGCACCCCCAGACAAGCATTCTATATCTTTCTAGTGCACCCCCATAGTGTTAATAAGCACTCCACAGCTCAGAACACTCCAAACAAGTTTCACACAGCTCCCCATGTGTCTTTTATGGCCAAAGCCCAATGTGGTGGTAAAATGGCGGCAAAAACTGCAGCATATTCCAGAGTTTCTTTGTGCCTCTCATGCAAACCTAAGGCTTAGTTCAAACGTAAATAACGTGCGGCTTATTCTGGCACCGGAAAAAAAACACTTCCTAATTAGGAAGTGTTTTTTGGGACCTTGGCCCACTTTTTGTGGAGTTTTTTTTTTTAAAAAAAAACCGCTTCCAACAAGGCCAGGCGGTTTTCCCATCCCTTAAAAAAGAACGGGCTGCAAGAAATGCATCGCGTTTTTACCGCACTTTTTTTGTAAAAAAAAACGCGCGTTTTGTGCTTCCCATTCACTTCTATTGCTTTCTTCAGGCGGAAAACGCCTGAAGAAAGGTCATGTCGCTTTTTTTTTCATCTAGCGTAAAAAAAAAAAAAACCAAGCCCTCTACATAGACTATCATTGTATGGAGGCGGATTATAACGTGGATTCTGCAGTCAAAATCCGCCTCCATGTTCCCGTGTGAACTAGCCCTAACACAGATATGAAAGATTCCTCCATTCTTCATGAGCCTCTTGTGCATCGCCAACCCCCCCCCCCTTCCTGAATGTAACTTCAGTGCAAGGAGCACACACAACCACCCCCCAGCTCTCCACGTGCCTCTCTCCTATGCACCCCACATCTCTCCCCCCACAGTACACACTACACCCCACATTATACAATGCACCCCACATCTCTCCACCTCCACACTACAACACGCACCTGACAACTCCCATAGTACACCATGCACCCAAGATATCCCCCCCACAGTACTCCATGCACCCTACATCTCTCACCCCCACTACACAATGCACCCCAAATCTGCCCCCCACAGTACACTGTGCACCCCATATCTCTCCCCATTATACAATACACCCCACATCTCTCCACCTCCACACTACAACATGCATCCTACAACTCTTACCCCATAGTACACCATGCACCTACATCTCTCAGCTCCACTACACAATGCAGCCCACATCTATCCCCCAGATTTGTCCTCCCCTCCAGACCATGCACCCTACATCTCACCCACACTACACAGTGCAGCCCACATCTTTCACATCCCCACAATACACCAGGCACCTCACATCTCTGCATGTTCCTCCACTGCAATGGCATACAACTTTATTACATGTGCAAGGACCTTCCTGCAATCACAGACACGCCTACCCAGTAACAAGAATAGAGAGTCATGTGACTGTGATGTCATAAGGTCCTTGCTGAGTAGTGAAAGACCAGGCAGAAGAGCAGAGCAGGCACAGACACGTGACATGGTCAAGCTGGGTCACATGCCCCTCCATGTCACGAGCTCAGTGGTCAGAGGAGGAGTGTCAGAGAGCCCAGGGGGCGTGGCCTCAAAAATAAAGGGACAGGTGCAGAATTAAAAATGAATGTCTATGAGAAAGTTTATTATTTATCTTTGGGCTACACATTACAGACTGTTAGTTAGAAAGTGGCCAACCCCTTTAATAGTGTGTCAGATATTTAATGTGCACATATTGTGTCATATTACCTAGCCTGCTCTTGATATTATTGATTACCGCTGTGCATAGATATCATATGTGTGCCCGTGAGATTCTGTCTTTATTCCGAGTGTCTTGTCTTTTGACTTTTTTTCATCTAAAGTGCTGTTGTACTATTACTGTATATACTCGAGTATAAACTGAGTTTTTCAGCACAGTTTTTGTGTGTTTTTTGTCCCCCTCGGCTTATACTCGAGTCAAGCGCAGGGGGGATATTGTTATATACACTCCAGACACTGTATTGTTTGCACGGTGTAGGTTGCACTCCAGCCAGAAGGTCCACGGGGAGTGCTGCGGGATGCCCTCACTGTCCAGCTCCTGCAGCAGCTCCAGGCTGGAGATGGTTCAAGTGAAGCTGCTCCTCGCTCTCCACCTTCAGCTGCCACTGGTCCGGACCCGCGGGGAGCGCCAGCATCGTCATTAACTGTGCAGAGAGTCAGCAGTTTCAGCTTCGAGTCCACAGGAAGATGGTGCTCCCCGCGGGTCCGGACCGGCGGCAGCTGAAGGCAGAGAGCGAGGAGTAGCTGCAACTGAACGATCACCAGCCTGGACATGCCGCAGGAGCCAGACAGTCAGCGCATCCTGCTGCACTCCCTGTGGATATTGCCGCCAAAACTGCTGACTCTGCACAGTTAAGTGACAATGCTGGCGGGGTCCACAGGAAGATGGTGCTTCGCACAGGTCCGGACCGTGCCACCAAAACTGCTGACACTTTGTGCAGTTAAGGGACGATGTTACCGGGGTCCACAGGAAGATGGCGCTCCCCGCAGGTCCAGGCCGGCAGGAACTGAAGGCAAAGAGTGAAGAGCAACTGCACTTGAACCATCACCTGGAGCTGTTGCAGAAGCCGGACAGTGAGGGCATCCTGCTACACTCCCCGTGGACCTTCTGGCTGGACAACCTTCTCTCCCTGGAACAACTGCAGCAGAATGTGAGTACACCGTGCAAACAATACAGTGTCTGGAGTGTATATAACAATATCCCCTTCCACCCCCCACCCCCCTCCCCCCATTGAAATGAATAATTAAGAGTGATCTTTCAACTATTTATCCCCTATCCATCAACTCCAGGTCGGGTTCTTCCTCCCTATTTATTCTTGGCTCACATTCACATTGGTGCTTGCTATTTATATTTGTGTGTGCTGGCTTTTGTCTCGCTATTAATATTCGCTATTAATATTTGTATTCTGGTTCTTGATCTCTGGCTTTCCCTATTGACTACTCTCTTGGATATTGTATTTGGCACTGCATTGCTCGACTGTTACTGGACCCTTGGCTAGATGACCTCCCTTTGTTGTCGTTTGTCTTGTCTGCGTTTTGTGTGTCACGTATTTAGCAAGGGTTATGTCGGCCAGTTGTCGCCTATTACCTAGGAAAGGACTAGCAAGCAGGAAGGGACAGTGGGGGGTTTCAGACCAGGGCTCACTGTCTATTGTGCCCCTTCCTCCAGGGCTCATCTACAGCACTGGGGAATTGCTGTCTGGCACTGCCCTTACACAATCATTACATTTTGTGAAATGGTGCGGGTTTTTTGGCCGCCACTGTAGATGCCGTCGCTTTTGCAGATATGTGTCCGGGCCAAATTGAAGAGCTGCAACTTATGAAGCAGGTCCTATGTGTCTGCATTTGCAGCCCTATCAATTCATTTTTTATTTAAAGATAAGTGATCAGTTAATGTAATTTTATTGGCATCTATTTTAAATTTTGAAATTTTCCAGTAGCTGCTGCATTTCCCCCTCCCCCAGGCTTATACTTAAGTCAATTTTCCCAGTTTTTTTGTGGTAAATTTAGGGGCCTTGGCTCATATTCAGGTCGGCTTATACTCGAGTATATACAGTAATCTAGTATTAAGAAACATCTACATTCCAAATGGTTGGATTTATAGAATCTGTATAACCCAACCTGACAAAAATTCTAGTTATTTATTGAAACATTGCTATTGACTAAAATATAATGATAAAACAAACAGTAGTAAAGCAATGTAGTTCAGTAGTTCAGTACAATAGTGCTTTCTGTTGTGCCATTCCTAATAAATAAAAAAAACCTGTGCTTGATGCTCATTCTGGCATGCCGATGTAGCCTGGTTTGATATAAGCTTCACTTGGTGTTCCTTCACACCGCAGGGAATTCAGGGAAAAAAATCTATATTTAGATGTGTAGAGGAAAAGCAACTAAGCGTAAGGCAGCTTCAGTACAGAGATGACTGTCATACAGTGCTACCCACAAAGAAATACTGTGCACAGAAGTGGGACGGAGAACAACATTAGCAGGAGACAGTAGGTCAGAGTATAAAACATGGTGACTTACTGGAAGCAATTCAAGGCCAAGGTTGTGAAATGTAGTGTAGCCTATAGGATATTCAGAATTTATGCAACAAAGTACCAAAGGTCAGATAAAGCTCTCCTGGGATCTTTCAATGCTTTATAATTACATGGTGCTTTGCATTATTGATTAGTATATAACCTATACTAAGGTCATCAATATAATGACCTATATAACACTTTTGTGGATTGATTTATAATGTTATACAGTGAGGCTTGAACCTTCATTGCAATAGAATATGACAATTTGTTGATACTATTTTGTCAATCTAGCCCCCATAGGAGTATTATTTTTGTTGTACTATCCATTCCATGTGTTTGTATAATGTATGCATTATTGTCCCTTATTTATATGTTTTGCCTGTTTTTTGAGTTAAACAATAAAATATTTTGTATTTTTACATAAAATAATAATTTTGATAGTAGTTGGCCTTTTTCTTTGGCACGGTTTTTGAGGTTTTCAATTCACTATCAATGTTTTTGCCCAAATTGTGTTTTCTACAGTGGGGAAAAAAAGTAGTCAGCCACCAACTGTGCAAGTTCTCCCACTTATAAAGATGAGGTCGGCCTGTAATTGATATCATAGGTAGACCTCAACTAAGAGACAAAATAAGAAAACAAATCTAGAAAATCACATTGTCTGATTTGAAAAAGAATTAGCAAATTATGGTGGAAAGTAAGTATTTGGTCATCTACAAACAAGCAAGATTTCTAGCTCTCACAGACCTGTAACTTCTTCTGTAAGAGGCTCCTCTGTCCTCCACTCATTACCTGTAGTAATGGCACCTGTTTGAACTTGTTATCTGTATAAAAGACACCTGTCCACAACCTCAGTCACACTATAAACTCCACTATGGTGAAGATCAAAAAGCTGTCGAAGGACACCAGAAACAAAATTGTAGCCCTACACCAGGCTGGGAAGACAATCTGCAAAAGGCAAGCAGCTTGGTTTGAAGAAATCAACTGTGGGAGCAATAATTAGAAAATGGAAGACATACAAGACCACTGATAATCTCCCTTGACCTGAGTTTCCACGCAAAATCTCACAACGTGGGGTCAAAATGATGACAAGAACGGTGAGCAAAAATCCCAGAACCACACGGGGGACCTAGTGAATTACCTGCAGAGAGCTGGGACCAGCGTAACAAAGGCTACCATCAGTAACACACTAAGCCTCAGATCCTGCAGTGCCAGACGTGTCCTCCTGCTTAAGCCACTACATGTCTTGGCCCATCTGAAGTTTGCTACAGAGCACTTGGATGATCCAGAAGAGTTTTGGGAGAATGCCATGTGGTCAGATGAAACCAAAGTAGAACAGTTTGGTAGAAACACAACTCGTCATGTATGGAGGAGAAAGAATGCTGAGTTGCATCCAAAGAACACCATACCTACTGTGAAGCCTGGGGGTGGAAACATCATGCTTTGGGGCTGTTTATCTGCAAAGGGTCCAGGACGACTGATCAATGTACATGAAAGAATGAATGGGGCCATATATCGTGAGATTTTGAGTGCAAACCTCCTTCCATCAGCAAGGGCATTGAAGATGAAACGTTGCTGGGTCTTTCAGCATAACAATGATCCCACGTACACCGCCAGGGCAACAAAGGAGTGGCTTCATAAGAAGCATTTCAAGGTCCTGGAGTGGCCTAGCCAGTCTTCAGATCTCAACCCTATAGAAAACCTTTGGAGGGAGTTGAAAGAACATGTTGACCAGCGACAGCCCCAAAACAACCACTGCATGGATGAATAAGACAACATAGCAGCAACAGTGCATGCCAACCTTGTGAAGACTTACAGAAAAAATTTGACTTCTATGATTGCCAGCAAAGGATATATAGCAAAGTACTGAGATGAACTTTTGTTATTGACCAAATACTTATTTTCCACCATAATTTACAAATAAATTCTTTCCAAATCAGACAATGTGATTTTCTGGAATTCTTTTCTCATTTTTTTTCTCTCATAGTTGAGGCTACCTATGATGTCAATTACAGGCCGACCTCATATTTTTAAGTGGGAGAACTTGCACAATTGGTGGCTTACTAAATACTTTTTTTCCCCACTGTATTTTCCTGTTTTAGAGGCATTGAATAGCGTAACCACAGTGACTTCCTACTTGACCTTCTGGAATTCTCACTTGCTAAATACTTTCAGATAGGTGACACTCCAACTGGTTAAACCAACAGAAAAGAGAGTGTGCAACCCAAGTAGAGACAATATTTGCTTTAAGCAAGGTTGTAGAGGTACAATGGTCGTCTACTCTGGCCACCTATACATCCACTTTTGGTGGTTCTTCCAACCCTTTAATAGATTCAGAGTAAAAAAAAATAATCTTTACTCTTTAAAGTAATAGAAAGCTGCTTTTCTGGATTCTCCCTTTCATTTTCTATTAATTTCTTGATGTTAACATGCATGAGAAAGACAAGCCATTTATTAACACCCAGTCCAATAAACATCTTATCCTGTATTGTTTTTAATTCAAGTACCTCTTTTGTACCCATAATCCTACATACTGCTTGGATTAATCCATCCATGAAATGAGAGGAAAAGTAATTTTTTTCTTACTGATGTCTTGTGATGATATTTTGCCTTCCTCTAAAAGTTCACCTATCCCTGATGTCAGATCAAATTCAGAATCAGAAGAGTTGATATCCAAAATGTTCAACTTTCTCTTCTTACTTTCAGAAGCGAAGAAGGCGTGGGGTTAAGACTAGACACCAAGGATAGTGTGGTCTGAATTTCCTTATGGATTAAGGATTAAATATTTTCCATTAAGGATGATTGTTCCTCCTTTAACCCCTTAGCGACCCTTGACGTAACTGTACGTCATGGGTCGCATGGGGATGTATGGAGCGAGCTCACACGCTGAGCTCGCTCCATACACGGCAGATGCCGGCTGTATAATACAGCCAGGACCTGCCACTAACAGCAGCGGTCGGTGCCCGAGCCGATCGCTGCTGTTAACCCTTTACACACTGCGGTCAAACGCGACCGCAGCGTGTAAACAGCGCAGGCGGCATGGGCGCCGCCATGTTTCGCCGATCGCCGCCCTCCTGAACGTCACATGAGGGCGGTGATCGGTTGCTATGACAGCCGGAAGCCTATTGAAGGCTTCCAGGCTTGTCTCTGCACTAGATCTATTAGACGATGCCAGAGGCATCGTCTAATAGAAGTGCTGCGATTCTGCTATTCACTGCAATACTGTAGTATTGCAGTGAATAGTATGAGCGATCAGACTCCCTAGGTTTCAAGGTACCTAAGGGGTCTGATCATAAATGTAACAGAAGAAAAAAAAAAGTTTTTAAAAGTATTAAAAAAATAAAAAAAATATAAAAGTTCAAATCACCCCCCTTTCCCTAGATCAGCTATAAAAGTAATTAAAGAACATTAAACATAAACATATTAGGTATCCCTGCGCTCCAAAATGCCTGAACTATTAGAATATTAAAACATTTATCCCGTACTGCGAACGGCGTAGCGGCAAAAAAAATAAAAACAGCCAAAAAGCGTTTTTTTCAACACTTTGCCTCCTATAAAAAATTGAATAAAAAGTGATCAAACCATCGGATCTTTCCCCAAATGGTATCAATAGAAACGTCATCTTGTCCCGCATAAAAAGACACCACAACCAGCTCCATACATGGAAATATGAAAAAGTTACAGGTGTTAGAACATGATGACACAAATTTTTTTTTCTATTTTGCAAAGTTTATCATTTTTTTTAAAAGTATCAAAAAATTTCAAATACTATATAAATTTGGTATCACCGCGTTTGTACTGACACGTAGAACACAGGTAACATGTCATTTGTACCAAACAGTGAATGCTGTAAAAATTAAACCCATAAGAAAATGGCGCAAATGCATTTTTTCTCCAATTGCGCCTCATTCTGAATTTTTTTCCAGCTTCCCAGTACATTGCACAGCATATTGAATGGTGCCATTACAAAGTACAATTTGTCCCGCAAACAATAAGCTATCATGTGACTCTGTGAACTGAAAAATGAAAAAGTTATGGCTCTTGAAATGTGAGGAGGGAAAAACGAAAATGCGAAACCAAAAAATGGCCTGGTCCTTAAGGGGTTAACACCCTCTCAATAAACATGTGACATAAGTGTTTATTTACTTGGATATAAATTTTACACTGTACCTTTCCCATTTCCTACCAGATTATTTACAGGGCCGGAGTCAGAACGAGATATATTGCCTTGGAATAATAGCAAATTCTGTCCTACCTTAGGTCAGGAACCATTCTCAACTGTGATACTGAGACTGCAAAATGTCCTTGGAGGGATTCCCCAAGGCAAGACACATCTATGCACTGGTACTGGAGCAGACATGAGACAACATGCATTTCCAGATGCTAAGGCTGAAATCGGAAGTTGTATCACAGCACAAAACAAAGTGATGATGTCAGTACTGTAAGTGTATCTAAAAAAAAGAACACAGGGATTAATTTCCTGCTGTAAAATGGCTGTTGGTGCGGGGGTTTAGCAAGCTCTGTTTCACACTACAGACAGGGGGGATGGGTTGCTAAATAGAAAGTAGTAGTTAAATGTAGTTTGGCACCAGAACCCAACATATGATCCCAGCCCAGCAGATGGATAGGATAGGGTCACCTGATTTAATTGCTAGGGCTAGGTCCATATGATGGGTTCTAATGACAAACTCCCCTTAATGGGGGTATAACTGAATTTTTTGGGTGGATTTTTTAGTGTTCTAATCATTTTAACAATTTACTTATTCCTACTAATTACTTCATACAAAAATATTCTGCAGCTGCACAGAGATCAGTGGCGTAACTACCACCATAGCAGCAGAGGCAGCTGCCACAGGGTCCGGGACATTAGGGGCCCGGTGACAGCTACCCCTGCTACCCCCACTCTTATCACAAACTGTTGTAACTGCGATAAGATCGGGGGAAAGCTTGTAGGACCTGTAGATGAAGGACCTTGTGTGATGTCAGCCGTCACATGACTAGGTGGGCGTGTCTTTATAGCCCGTGCAGTCCTGCAAGAGATGAAGAGAAGGAGAGGTGTGGTGCTAGGTACTGAATGGGAGGGGGGTTGTGAGATGCAGGATGGAGAGTGTGTGTCTGTGTGTGAATGTGTATGTATGTGTGGTCTGGAGGAGGGGAGAGGACAGTGTGCTGATATCTGTGTATGAGTAGGAGGGGGAGGTCAGTGTCAGTAGATGGATCAGTAATCTACACATTGTTTGTATTCAGACTTGCCTGAAATTGCTGTTACTAATGACTGTCTAATAGTAGTCAGGCGGCGCTCTGTGTATTGTATTGTATTGTACTGAAGGGGAGGGGGATGTGAAATGCAGAATGGAGAGTGTGAGTGTGTATGTATGTGTGGTGTGGAGCAATTGAGGAGCAACAGTAACCTAGGAGCAGAGATGGAGGGGAGGACATGAAAATGGGGGTAGAGATGAGGGGTGCATGAAACCGGGGGCAGATGGAGGGAGGGCATGAAATGTCATGTGATATCCGTGCGTTATTAAAGATGGCCAACACCAGCAAAGACTGCAGCGGAGCCGGAGACAGGTAAGTAACTTTTTTTTTATGTCTGTATCTCCCCTCGGTCTCCAATTATTATACTCTGGGGTCTGAAAATACCCCAGAGTATATTAATTGTTCATGGGTGTTCATTATGGGGCATAATCCCATGTGCAGGGGCCACAATGGGGTGTAATACTGTGTGCAGGGGCCACTGAGGGACATAATAGAGCGCACAGGAATGTGTGTATGTGTGTGTGGGGGGGGGGGGGGGTCGGTCGGTCAAGGTCTTCAGTGTCGGTCAGGAAGGGGGGGCCCCATGTCAAAAGTTCGCCACGGGGCCCCGCCATTCCTAGTTACTCCACTGACAGAGATGATCAGCACTTACACTTCAGACCTTGTGATCTGATCGGCATCTTGTTTTTCATTAAAAAGTCTTTATGCTGTTTTATAATTTCAAAATTCCTAAACAGGAAATAGGGAGAAATAACATAAAAGAAAAAAATGTATCTGTCCACATCTCTTTTTCTAGAAATTACACAGGTCTGCAAAAAAAAAACATTTTTCAAGAGCTGTTTTGGATATTCCACATAATCTTTATGATTTTTGGTGTGCTGAATCCGAAAATGACCTCCATTTTGTTATAGGACATCACGTTTCCTGACAATTTAGGTAACTGTGTTAAATAAGGTAATACTTCAAAATAAGTGGAAATAGGCTTATTGAATTAATGTTCTATTAAATATTTTTCCTGAAAATCCTTTTTTGAACTGAAATGTGCTCACTAACACACACTGAACTCGACTCTTCTTCCCTTTGAGGCTCCTCTTGGTGCATTTACTCTTGAGAGTTGCATCTGGAAGGTCCCTCTGAAGCATTTTCTATTAGCTCACTATGGAAGTTCTTTTCTTTGAGAGTTAAGGTTTTTTGGCATTTTATATCTTAAATGCACTTATGTGAATGAATTAATAGTAATTTGGACTTTAAATTTGTTTAAAAACCCATAATTATGGCTGTAATTATTAGAAAGTGGAAATGTTAGGAACGAGTAGGAATGGGGGTTTAAGCAATACGTGCCAAGGGATTCTTTCATCGATTAAATTTTGGTTAAAATATACAGCCTTGAAGGTTCATCTGTAGAGTATACGTCACTGTCATGATGTGATAGATAACACTATAGGCTTATCAATATTTGCATATGAAATTCACTCAACCCGGAGACAACAAAAGAGTAGAGCCTTTGTATTGCCAGTGCTAGCTGCTTTTTCACACTGATACCAGCAGATGGTGCCACAATACTGCTTATTGCAAAACACAATACAGGAATTCGGTTCTTTTCAAACTAACATGAATTCCATGACAGACAGAGCTCATTTTGCAATAGATTTCGTCACAAAATGGATCAGTCTATTTCTGTTCAAATATGCTTCATAGCTTTCCTTGAACATTGTCAGATTTCACAGGAAAAGTAGTGATGTTGGCAATAGTTCCTTATTCACCACAACAAGAACCAGACAGAACCTTAAGCCAGGGGTGGGCAATTAATTTTCCCATAGGGCCATATGAGAAAGAGTAACGGTTCTAGAGGGCCATGTGCACCATGGCAAATTTAGCTCCACCCACTTCTCTGCTGACTCCGCCCATTCTCAATCATTTTTCCATGTGCCCCACAAAGTAAAACACTCCTACAGTCACCCTAACATTATACACCCCCACATTATAACGTTTCCCTCCAAATGTCCCACAGTATTAAGTCCCTCTCCTGGTGCCCCAGTATAAACTCACAGAAACTAGAGGGGACATTAAACTGGTGGCAACTAGAGGCAGACATGTCCCCCTCCAGCTACCCCCCATGGTTTAATATCCTCCTCCAGCTGTCCCAATTTAATGTCTCCCCTCCATGTGCATTCAGTTTAACTGCCCCCCTACATCTGCCCCTAGTTCCCCCCTCTTGTTCATACATGCTGTCTCTTCTCTCTTTATCATCCAGCAGCCCCCATTGCCGACAGCTTGCATCAAGCACACAGTCCCATGTGGCTCCGCCCACTAACGAGTCATAGCCTATCCTGGCGATAGGCTGTGATTACATCATCACAGGTCCTTGAACATCTGCCCCCTAGTAGTTTAATGTCCCCTTGTTGTGGTCAGCAGGGTTTATTAAAAAAAACTTAAATGAAAACCCCACAGAGCCCTCTGGGCCACTGACTACTAACCAACCTGGTGTGAACACAGGCTAACAGTTACTGTCACTGCAGCTAAAGTAAATTACCAGGTGTGCTCTGTTGCAATTCACAGAGCCCTGTGCAGTCAGAGCAGCCGCACAAATAAACAAACTGGCTAGCCTGAACTCCAGGACTAGCCAGAGACCAAGTAAACCTTGTGTGTAGTAGTTCCACCCAGGCAACTACTGCCAAGCCCACTCCCAGTCACCCTGTCTGGGAAGTTTTGCTAGCTGACCCTACAGACTTTTACCACACATACAAGGCAGCATGCTGCCTGACTAACTGTGGAATTGCTAGCTCAGGGGTCTTTTGCTAACTAGGGCAATTCTAAGAATATTTCAGGCAGGAACCCAAGCACACACACAACACACATCAATTCAGGTTTTGAATGAGATCATAGAGCGCCGGGCGTCCAGATCAGCCCCCTTATATAGGCAAGGGGCGGTCACCAGCAGATAGCCCAGCTGCCCAATCCGAGCGTCTATTGGTTGACACACATGTCGCTCAACCAGTAAGACCACGCCCGGCTGTTGCAAGGCAGGTTAACCCTTGCAACCCTGGATTTTGCAGAGGAACAGGCGGCGACGCCCATGTCATGGCCGCAGTTCCTGCACAATCCTAACACCCCTCTCCATGTGCATTCAGTTAACTGCCCCCCTACAACTGCCCCTAGTTCCCCCCTCTTGTTCATACATGCTGTCTCTTCTCTCTTTATCATCCAGCAGCCTCTATTGCCGGCAGCTTGTAGAAAGCACACTGTCCCGTGTGGTCCCGCCCACTAATGAGTCATAGCCTATCCTTGTGATAGGCTGTGATTACATCATCACAGGTCCTTGAAAAATCTTTCACTAGCTATGCGAGCCGCATTGAAGCAGTCAGAGGGCCGGATGTGGCCCCCGGGCCGCACATTGCCCAGGTCTGCCTTAAGCTATAGCATGACAGATCATTTTCACTGCTGTTTTACATGAATGATAGAGTTGACTGACCATTGTTAACGTCCGTTTCTTATTCTTTTTAAATGGACCATTAAAAAAATGGATGATTTGTTCACAATGGCCATCACTCGGATGCAAATCCTTTTTAACGACCATTAAAAACCGACCTACTGGCTTCTATTGGAACTGTGTGCCCATCAAAAACAGCCAAATATAGAACTTATTCTATTTTTTGATGATGTTAGTGGATTCTTTAGTAGCAGAATAAAATCTACCTGGATGAAAACACTAGTGCAAACTGAACTAAGCCAAATAAGATAAGATAAGATAATCCTTTAATAATCCTTTAATAGTCCCACAATGGGGAAATATTACAGGAATTAGGTTAGTACCGTATTTTTTGGACTGTATGACGCACTGGACTATAAGACACACCTAGGTTTTAGAGGAGGAAAATAGGGGAAAAAATTTTGAAGCAAAAAATGGTTAAATATTTAATATATGGGAGTTGTAGTTTTGCAACAGCTGCAAGGCCACATTGACAGGTGACCCTGCAGCTGTATGGGGACGCATAGAGTGTTTTTTTTGTGGGGTCAGATGTACTTTTTAGTTACACCATTTTGGGGAATGTCTATTGCTTAGATCACCTTTTATCAGAGGCAAAACGGTGGAAAAAAAACCCAGCGGTTTGGCACTTTTGATTTTGACGTTCACTGTACAGGAAAACCATTAGTAGACAGGGCATTTTCGGACATAGGGATCCTAATGTGTATGTGTTTGACATATGATTTTCTACTTTTATATGTATTCTAGGGAAAGGAGGTGATTTAGAACTTTTATTTTATTTTTTTTATTATATATTTTTAAAGCTTTTTTTAAACTATGTTCTGAGTCCCCCCTATTGCCGGGGGACACTAGTAGAGCCGACTGCGCATGCCGGCCGGCGGCCATTTTTGGGAGGCCGCTCTTGCTCTTGTAGTTCAATACAGGAGCAGCCTCCCAAAAATGGCCACCAGCATTCACACTCAGCTCTGCTGGTGTCTCACTGGCAGAGCCAACTGCGCAGGCGTTGGAGGTGACGTAGGAGGAAGACGACAGAGAAGGGGAGGATCCAGCTGAAGATAAAGGCGTCGCAGGATCGTCTTCTCGAGCTGCAGTGTGGATGCCCCCATCGCATTTTCAGTGCTGGGGCCCGCCCTCATCGCTGTGAGAGAACTAATTTGCATACCGGTAAAAACTGGTATTTCTAAGGAATGGCGCGGTGGAGATCACATCTAAAGGTAAGAGACAAATAGCCTTTCTACCGTAAAGGCTATTCCCATGTCTTACCCACACAAAAAGATGTTTTAATGGTAGAATCCCTTTAAGCTATTTTAATCAAAAAATTTGGAACAAATTTATTTGGACCAAAACGAATCTTGGGACTGAACCAAACTAAAAATGAAACAAAACCGGAGAGGTAACGAATTATGAAACTTGTGTTGGAAAGTACTTGCACAGATGGCCATGGCAACATTGCACACACAGACTAATATAATATCTGCTCTTGTGTAGTGTACAATTTAGTGGGTAGAACCCCATGCACACAATGGATTCACAAAACTCATCACTTTCCTGTTTTGCAGCTCTCATACACATTCAACTGATAAAAAAAAATGCAGATGGCTACCACCTATGGTTTCATGCACACGACCATGAAAATAACACGGATGACACATGGATTGGTATCTGTGTATCATGCATTGTTTTCACTGACCCAAGCATTCAAATAATTTGACATAGTCGCCATTACAAACAGGAATAGGACCTACTCCATAATCTGCGACTCTACTACAACTGTGTACGGGAACACTGAATTATATGTCTGTACTCTTATGTGCAATTGCGGATAAGCACGTCCGTGTCCATGAGGTCTATGTGTGCTCTCCATATGTAGCCCTCACTGCTACAGAGGATTTGTGCCGTCTCCTATGCCTACAGTACATTTATTGTAAAGCGGTGTGGTGGGATATCAGGTTGACCACAGAGGAATAGGGTCCCAATCCGTATAATCTATACAAAGAAGATCCCACTGAGATTGAAAAGTCTGCTTCAAGGTAAGTTTAATCAAAAGTGAAATACACCCTGTTTGGTGCAGATTATATAAACGTTTTCGGCCTTACTTGGCCTTCATCAGACTCTACAAAATATTAACAAAAGTTGTAGAAACAAAAGAAAAAAGGTGAGTAATGCACCACAGCACGTGTATATGTACAGTAATAAAATGCCAAACCATATATACATTTATGTACAAAATACATCACATAGTCGATTGTTTACGATAGATTACATCTTTTTCTGGTCAGTCATCACTGGCTCGAAATCAGCTATTCAATAGAACATCTTATTCAATATCTTATCAAATATCATATTCAATATATCATCGTGGTGATCCTTGGTCCCGATCCATGTTTATGAAGAAAATTGAAATTCTATGAAAAAACGCCAATACGCCAAAATCTATTATATGGTAAGTGTGAGTCCACGCTGTGACATACTATCAGTATCTGTACACCCATCTATAGTGATATTGAGGAAAATTAGTCCGAACTGCTAAAAAAGTAGTAAAATGAAAATCAGTTAGACATACCAGTTCAAGATGGTCACAAAGCATAAGACTGCAAAAATCGGCCAGAAGGTGGCTTAAAGGGGTTGTCCCATCACAAGGATCCTATCTATACTGCTTGTTAATGTGAATGTAAGACTTTTCCTAAATACATTGCTTCAGCATAACTGCTTTGTTTGTCCACTATATCACTTTATTCATTTTTTTTTTTTACACATCCCTTGACTTATCTGGTCATAAGTCAAGTGATGTATCTGCTTCTCTCAGGGGGGAGGGAGGAGGGGCTAAGTGCACGGGAGCGAGCCTGGAGGGAGGTAGTTTACACTTTGGGGGGGGGGGGAAGGGGCCACCAATACAGACCCGGCATCCGCTGTAATAGAGAGGCGGATGCCGGGGAGTGTAGACAATCAATGGTAGGTAGATGAACGTACTGATATTGACAGTAGAAAAATTGAATAGCCTCTGTGGATAAGGGTTGAGAGATAAATATATTGATCACTATAGTTTATAGACAAGTCTAGGGTTAATAGAAGCACCCTAGTTACCTTGGTGAGGAGTGTAATCACATTCCATCCAATATTAGGTGTCAGTTAACTCATCTACCAGTGCCAGCGCACCTTATAGACAAGAACCACACTATTGCTCAACTCCGTTACCAAGTGCTTGAAGAGGTGGAAGCACCTAGGAGAGGTTGTGACAGGGCGCGCCTCCTGAAGAGAAGGGAGGCGAACTGGATTTTTACTCTACAAACCATGGAACCGTAGGGTCTCAATAGAGAGTATGTCATATCTGCCTTTGTGTAATAGAGAACATAATGACTGACATATCTTTTAACTTATTACAGAACCGTCGTTAACCGTTATCATCTGACTATGAATTCTGATCATCGTGAACATTGGTATCCTTGGTCCAGGACTGTACGTGTATTGTATATTACAGACAATATATGACATTTTTATGCTACTGCACGCTTTCTATCATTTTTGCATATAACGCTTATTCCTTTCTCATTCCTGATCTTGCATTATCTCTTACTATACTCTTTCAGAATACAGTACAGTTATGTTTGACAGATACTTTATATCTGTAACTCCTTATACTGGCCATTCTACTACACACTTTTCCCATATATTTCTTCTTCCTCCCTTTTTTCTTATTATCCAACCTGGATATTATATAATATACACTTTACCCTCCTTTTTCCTATACTACTACAGATCCATTTTTGCATATGTAATCCATCACACACTTTAGTCATTTTACAGCCTCATTCCATTCGTGGTTCCTAAGTTCCACTCTCTAATATAGCTCCCGTTGTTTAGCCTATCAGTTAATACACTAGTTTCACTATCCCAGCAGCTCCTACGAATTCATTACATTCCTCTTAGCATCCCTAGACAACCAAGCGGTCACGTGGAGACACTGCCCCACGTGATGCAGACGCTCCTCTAGCTCACTGTGTCTCTCTCAAGGCGGGGACACAGGTGGAGCTTGAGTAATAGCTACATCAGTGACGTCACCACGTAGCCGCACGGCGCGGCATTTAATCCCAGGCACTCCTCACAACACTGCACTACCACACCACCTATGTGAGCAGTCTCCAGCCCAGGACACTCAGGGGTTAATGTAAACTCCAGCACATCTATTAATGTAGCTGCTTTGCACCTTTGTGAAACAGACACTTATGCCCTGCCTCTCCCTACAGGACTCCACTGTGGCATCCAATTAAATGGAATGTGCTTACACTCCTCACCAAGGGAACTAGGGTGCTTCTATTAACCCTAGACTTGTCTATAAACAATAGTGAGCAATATATTTATCTCTCAACCCTTATCCACAGAGGCTATTAAATTTTTCTACTGACAATATCAGTAC
Organism: Leptodactylus fuscus; assembly: GCF_031893055.1. Classification (NCBI taxonomy): domain Eukaryota; kingdom Metazoa; phylum Chordata; class Amphibia; order Anura; family Leptodactylidae; genus Leptodactylus; species Leptodactylus fuscus. Next base: position 101,445,087 of record NC_134267.1, read on the forward strand.
ATCCATCTACCTACCATTGACTGACACACAGGAGCAACATAATATAGACGCTGAGCCTATATCATGATTACATGGGAACATATATCACTCTGCTCTGGTCTCTGTATATACTGACTTCAGTCTTTATTTCAATTCCATCTACCCTAGCCCTGTCTGTCCTTTAAAGAGGACCTTTCATCAGATCGGGCACATGCAATTTTATATACTGCTGGAAAGCTGACAGTGCGCTGAATTCAGCGCACTGTCGGCTTTCCCGATCTGTGCCCGGTGTAAAGCGCTATCGGTCCCTGTACCATAGCGCTTTAGTGTCAGAAGGGCGTTTCTGACAGTTAGCCAGGGACGCCCTTCTGCCCAGCAGCGCCTATCGCGCTCACTGGAATGTGCAAGTCTGTCCTAACTACATCAGGGAAGACAAGCTTGCACATTCCAGTGAGCGCCCTCTATTGGTTTGCAACACTGAGGCAGCAGCTGACTTCCTGATTACATCATGGAAGACAGATTTGCATATTCTTCCCATGGTCCTTTGCGAAGTGGAGTGCTAAAGGCTTAATAAGTCTCCACACACCTATATGGTGGTCTCTCCCTAAGGAGTGACAATATCCCCTTATAGATGGGTGTACAGATACTGATAGTATGTCACAGCGTGGACTCTCACTCTTACCATATAATAGATTTTGGCATATTGGCGTTTTTTCATAGAATTTAAATTTTCTTCATGAACATGGATTGGGACCAAGGATCACCACGATGATATATTGAATATGATATTTGATAAGATATTGAATAAGATGTTGTATTGAATTGCTTATTTCGAGCCAGTGATGACTGACCAGAGAAAGATCACCTTTGTGTTGTATTATTGATGTAATCTATCATAAACATACTATCAACTATATAGTTACATAGTTACATAGTAGATGAGGTTGGATAAAGACATGAGTCCATCAAGTCCAACCTATAACCCTACAATCCCCTACAGTGTTGATATATTGATATGATGTATTTTGTACATAAACGTATATATGGTTTGGCATGTTATTACTGTACATATACAATACATATACACGTGCTGTGGTGCATTACTCACTTTTTTTCTTTTGTTTCTCCAACTTTTGTTAATATTTTGTAGAGTCTGATGAAGGCCAAGTAAGGCCGAAAACGTTTATAAAATCTGCACCAAACGGTGTATTTCACTTTTGATTAAACTTACCTTGAAACAGACTGTTCAATCTCAGTGGGATCTTCTTTAATACAGTACATTTATGGCTTTGGATTTATGGCTTTTTATCTATAATTGTCCATTTTTGATACTTGGGAAGTAATGAGGTCAGTGACAGACTGACAGTCTCTTACTACACAATAGAATCACAGGCCTTTTGCTGCACATTTGCCGGAAAAGAAGTGTGTAACTTAATAGCTGCCCCACACACGTCCCCCTGTAAAGGCTTCCTGCCTTCTCCTCCTAGCTGCTCCGTGTGTTCCGCCCTGCCCCTCCTGTCAGGGGGAGGGAAGATTTCACTGCTATGCCAAACAACGTTGCTATGGCAGCGAGGACGCTCTTCTCACCTCGTAGCTCGCCTGACCCTGCTCGGCTGCATTGCACCTGTTCAGCCGCCGCCCAGGGCACTGCTACAAGAGGTAGGGCAGAGACCCCACACAGAGGGTACTGATACAAGAGACAGGGCAGAGACCCCACACAGAGGGTACTGATACAAGAGACAGGGCAGAGACCCCACACAGAGGGTACTGATACAAGAGACAGGGCAGAGACCCCACACGGGGGGCACTGATACAAGAGACAGGGCAGAGACCCCACACAGAGGGTACTGATACAAGAGACAGGGCAGAGACCCCACACGGGGGGCACTGAAAAGCACAATAAGGTACCTGGGTTAAGAGAGCTTGGGGGTTTGTTCTTTCCATCACACAGTTGTATTCCTCAACTTGCAAGGTCTAGCACTAATGGCGCTTTAACTAGATCATTACATATCATTTTTTATAGCCCAGTATTATAAATGTATTGTCAGTGTACATCTAGATTAGATGTTATATATTAGTGTATTAGAGTGCACATTGTAGGGTGTAAATTGCTTTGTAACTATTTTATAGGATATATTGTATAGTTATCCTTATTATATTCTATATTGGGATATATTGTACAATAGTTATCACTATTACTATTATATCCTATATTAGTAGGTATTGTACAATAGTTTTTATATATATATATATATATATATATATATATATATATATATATATATATATATTATAAATATCATATATATATATATATATATATATATATATATATATATATATATATAGTTAGCATTATTACTATTATATCCTATATTAGAAATTATTGTATAATAATTGTACAATAATTATATTTCACATACTAGGATGTATTATACGTACGATTGTATGGTAGCTAGCATTATTATCATTATATTATATGCTATATTAGAAAGTATTGTAAAATAATTATTATATATTATATCATGTGGTATTATTATTATTATTATTATTATTATTATTATTATTATTATTATATTCTATATTAAGATGTATTGTATAGTAGAATAGTTATCATTATTACCATTACATTATATCCTATATTGGAAGGAATCACCAGACCAGTTATCACCAGTTATCATCATTACTATTATATGATATCCTATATTAGCATATATTATACTATGTATATATTACAAGGGATGAACTGGTCATAAATCATATCCTGGCACTCAGCACTGTAACTGACCTTCCTTTCTATGGTCAGTTTACTATGGTCTTATTCTAGTTCATGGAGATTTTCTTGTATTATTCTAATGTATCTTGTCATATCATAGATCATTGCTGCAGAAGGATCACATCACATTGTTCTGTAACTTGTTTTTACTTGTTATTTATCTTGTTGATGTGTTCCATAATGTATACAGCAATAAAGTATTATATTTTTATGTATATCTATGTCAATGCACACGCTTCTTTGTATATACTGTATGCAGATATATTTCTATATATATTTCAGTGTAATCGTCAGTACCCCTTTTGTTTTCACCCCCCCCCCCCAAGTGCACCTCTGCACCTAGTCTACTATTTGCTTAGATTATAAATGTATGTACAATGCTAAACTGTGTGAGAGTACAGATAGAGCAACATCTCTGTTCATGTACGTCCCCCTTATTTTACTACCCATTCATTGGATGTTCATCCTGACTGAGCCTGTGTTATCCTCACACACAGAGGTGGGAGGGGGAGTAAGCAGTGCTTGCCTCAGTCACTGTGCACAGTCATAACCCTCAGGCTGCACATCAGCACATTGCTCTTTCCTAATTCATATACCATTGTGGCTTTGTTGTCTCTGGAGTATTATCATTTTCTTACCCTCCCTAACGGTTTTATAGGGGGGAGGTAAAGGGATTTGAAGACGTGAAGATGGCGACAGGGATGAGCTGGCATCAGCAACAACATTACTACGGTGGAGGGGCTTCTACCAGTACCGCCAAGTTTGTGCCCTCATCTCCTGGTGTGATGGCACATCAAGCTGGACTGAGTATGGAGTATACTGCAGAACTGCACCTTAAGATGAGCAAGAAGATAGCACAACTAACCAAGGTAACAAGCAGTTATACAAATAGTTAATGATGTTGGAATGCATAGTAGGTTCGGCCTTAAAGCACTGGCATTTAATACCATTCATGAATTGTGTGCTGCTATGATACTGAGCTTTTACTGATGAAGTTATACAAATAGATAGATATATGATAGATAGATAGATAGATAGATAGATAGATATGCATTATATATATATATATATATATATATATATATATATATATATTTGTAGATATATATTTTGAGTTTGATGCAAATCTAATAGTTGTATGATGTACATGTTTACTTTGGAGAACTAAAATTGGTCAAGTCCTAACTTGCGTTAATACCTTGTCCTGCGAGAATATCTGTAAGTATGAGCTCATCATAATCGCTGTCCTAATTTTGACAAATAATTGATTACATTAATTTCATAGCAACGTAATATAGAGTAACATTTCAGGGCTGGCATAAATGTCACCTTCCTTACAGATAGCATTCAGTATCACTCACAAAAGATTTAACAATCAATAAATCTCTTTATGGATATTTTTTTCATACTATATTGTGTCCTTCTATTTGACTGTCCATTTCATGAAAATAACTTCTTTCTGGGGTTATATTTGTCTTGCACCTTGAAAGTCCAGCATCAGCATTGACAGTGACTGATGCTTGCTCAATGAGGAGACAATCTACCCATTGCTTCAAGTTGGCCCATCCACAATATAACAAAAGTTATATTAAACATGTGATTAAAGTTAAACAGCCAAAAGTATGGCAACCGGCAGCAATAAATGTAGATTTTTACCAATCTACTTGTAGTATGAATTGAGCCTAAATGGAATAGCTGGAGAGAATTGTTTAAAGGGAGCAGAAAATATGTGAGAATTTACATTTCCCTGTGAAATCCCCTCCTGCGCCTTTTCAGATTACAGGCACTTACAAATGACCATAATATGACCTCTGTTCACAGATTGTAGATTGTCATATCTGGTTTGATGACAGATTAGTAGAGAAACCATGAAATTTGTCATGTGTCATGCCCTATTTTATTGTTGCTCTGGAGCAATACTAGAAATAACATTAAGGCTGAAGCCCCATATCGTGAAAACACAGCTTTTTACAGTACCCGCAAAGTGAATTGGATTCTGGCTAATCGCATCCAAAAATTGCCGAAAATAATCTGCAGTGGAAAACCTGCGTTTTTGAAATCACTTGCTTTTTTGAAAATTGCAGAACGTCAATTATGCCTGCGGAAATGCTGGCATTATTCATGTAGGTATAATAAGGGCAGAAAGTCTTCAGAAAAAAAACACGATTTTTTTCCTCCATTTTTTTCTGCATTTTTATTGTTTTGTTACGTTTCGCAACGTGGGACCTTAGCCTAAATAAACAATGTTCATGAAAGCAAGTCTAGCATCACCAACGTCTAAACCACTGTCATGCTGTTGTAGGGATGGTTAGTGGCATAGTGAAGATAGTGGTTTTTTTTCTTTGAGAAAATTCATTTCTAAGCTGTTTCAGATGAGCTATTTAGTGAGTACATCCACTGGAGCACCTTTTTTCACCTCTGGAGCCACACATCTGAACTAATCTTTATTTTAGGGTTCAACCTTGGGTGGTAACCACAGACCAAAATGGGTGCTCTTGCAGGTGCATGCATGCCCCAAGTGCACCAAAGAGCTAATCTGTTTATGGATTAAGGCTAAGCCCCACATTGCAGAAACACAGCTTCTTTTCTTGCAGATTTTGTTCCTTTTTTTTGAGCCAAAGCCAGGATTGGATTGAGCAGAAGGGAGAAGTATAAAAACTTCCTGTATATATTTCAATTCCCTCTGTAGTCATTCTTGGTTTCGGGTCAAAAAACCGCAGCAAAATCTACAACAAAAAAAGCTGCGTTTCCGCAACATGAGGCCTCAGCCTTAAAGTATTTTTTTTCCGTGTAACAAAACAAAAGCACTTTTAGTAATGGTAGACTCCTTGTAATATATTGTTTGTATATCTCATCGGGTGAGGCCAAACTAATAAGAAGATGGCTTTCCCTGGTTATATTTTAAATATGAATTCTGAATGTGCGTGGCCCATTTTTCTAATCGGGCATATGGATGTCATAGAAAGGGTCTCTTGGTTGGCGCCACTCTCAGTGAGACAGAATGTAGAGCACTTTGTACAGTTAACTCCAGTTCTCACAATCTTAAGTTATGATTATATTAAATGGATGACTATTTGTCTCAATGGCTACCACTGCAGTGGAAATGCCTGGATGGTCGCATCTTTCTCCAGGAAAATCAGCTGTTTGCCAGGGGCCACAATTTGAAAGGAATTGTCTCCACTGTAAATATCTATCTATACATGGTATTTCCCTCTTATTTACAGAGACCCCAAGGCATTGTACTGTATATAGGACAGATTTCATAAAGACAGTTACGTATGCACGCATACATTGACTTCTAAATACACCTGTTAAAGGACATGCAGATAATGTCTATTTTGGAGATCTCATCTCCTGGGTTAGGCTGTTACAGGCTTTTGAAAATCAATACATACTATGTTCATTGAATATATTTTCTTGACAATGAAAAGTAATGCTAAAATAATCCAAATCAGAGAATATATGATGTTTTCTATATCAGTTGAAAGCCATAGGTTTCTCCAGTTAAACCTGACTTGTGTGGATTCTATCTTTTACACCTGGCTTCCTGTCTGGAATGCTAAATACTCAGGAGACCAGTTACTGCCTGTCTTTTATCGGCAAAATGGAGACACTTAGATGGCCCCTTTGTGTGCTGATAAATAAGAACATAAAGATTTATTCTCAAATCTCTTTTCATGTGGTTATGCAGTATAGTTTCAGCAAGTCGGACTTATGCAAAACAGAACTAGATACCAAATATATACAGGAAACTTGGGGAGACAAGCAGCTGGAAGCCTGCAATAAGGGTGCATGTATGTATAAATGTACATTAGCCAGAAGGGAAATCTTAGCTGTCTTGCCATCCAGGCTCAGTGGTACGTCAAGCTCAGCTCAAGGGTTTCTAACTCAAATGCACACATTATGCTGGCAGAGGAAAAGAAACACGGATTCTATAAATGTTAATATATGATAAAATAAAAGGCTGAGTTCATTTGTATTGCTTTAATATGTTTGGATGCCATTTGATTAATATTATATTGTTAAATAAAGAACTGTCTGGTTCAGTCTTACAGTATTTTGGAAGGCTACACTGTTTCTGTGTGTTTAACATTCTGACATCATCCTGTCAGACACTATGACCTAGATCTATCAAGGGTACTAAGCATTAACACTTATTAACTCCTAGTTCTGTGAATGAGCAGGAGTGGTGGCAGACGAACATATATTTAGGCCTATATACCACTAGTAGAGTTCTGTAGACTGGATCTGTGGCAGTAAATGACCAAGTACCCTGATGGTATCTCCTATAACTTCTATCACTTTAGAGATCCTAAAGCATCCTATTCACCGAAGCATCTGTAGTCTGCAGTCCATTACAGCTTAGAGGGTTTGTCCAGGATTTTTTTTTTTTTTTGGGCCTATCCCTACTGGTTGCATTTGCACAGATAAGCTTTTTGGGGCTTTTGACACCTGTAGTATAGACTGTGTGGAAACGGAAACAGATGTCTCCATGCCTTGTATAGTAACTGCAGCTCAGTCACTATATAAAGCATGGTGGTATCTCCTTCCAGCTCCATGCAGTGTATAGTACGGACATTGGAAATGACTGAATAGCTGATCTGCTTGGGGTCTACCCGATATATGTGGCTTATCCTAAGGATAGGTTGTAAATAAAAACTTCCTGCCCAACGCCTTTAATCACTGAACTCTCCCCCTGATTGGCTGAGGGAGAACAATTCCCTAAGTGCTCCAAATGAATGGAGCAATGGTCACATATGTGCCATCAGTTCTATGGGGCTACCTGAGATTGCTTTCCCAGCAAACCTATAGAAGTGAACAGAGCAATAGCCACACAAGCAGCGATTGCAAATACCTGTTTCTTTGATCAATGCGGTCTCAGCGGTCAGAGACATAGAGATCAGACTCTTATCCCCATCCTGTATATGGAGGATAAGTGTTTATAGTAGGATAAACCATTCAACATTTAGAGAGTTAATTAATGTAGAGCTAAAGTACTGTTATTCATAGGAAACCCTTCCAGAAGCTAAAATCAGCACCAAATTCCTCCCTGCTTCTGCATCTAATTGTATTCCTTGGAGGCAGACATCAAAGCAGGATGCTGAAAAAATTAAGTGTCCGTAATCTCAATCTTGCTGCGTATTCCATGACTGATTCAGTTGCAGAGTCTGCGGCATGAGCCACTTAATAGGCTCATTCATCTGAACCCAATCAGTGGGCGAAAAACATGGGAGGCCAACGGAAGTCTACCTCAAATTTCTCTTCCATTTTCCTAAGGTTCTATTTACATGAAATTTATGGCATCTGTTTGATGTATATAGTCAGGCAAATAAATTAAGCAAATGCCTGTGTTGGATGCCGTACAAGGCCCAAACGTAAGGCTTGTCACATTCACGTTGTAATTTCCATTGTTCTGCTGAGTCATAGGAGAATACCAGCAGCACCCAATGGTTCATACTGACTATAATGGGGTCTATTACGTTTCTATTTTGGTGTCTGTCACTTACCGGATAAAATAAAACAGAATGTTGTGCTTTTTTTTTTTGTCCAGTCCAGATGTGAATAGTTTTTCCTGTGATATATATACAATGCACATTTCTCTGGACCTCAAAATGTTACATAAAAAAACAACCTGCCCTGCCAATGTTCCAAATACAATATACAGTAACTCTAGCTTGAACAAAAGAATATGGATCATCTATATATAAATACTAAGATTTGTAAGTTTCTTCATTGTCCTCCCTTTACTTGTTTAGGTGTGCAGTACATATAATATAATCATTTTTTATGTGCATTTCCATTTGAGACTGAATTTCCAGTACGTCTGTGACAAATCCTAGCAGTCATATGGTTAATTGAATGTAGATTGTTGCACTGAGCACTGAGGCAGATCACAGGGAGCAGATGATCTGATTGAGTTTGACACTGTTTGCTCTTCTATAATTACAAGGATATTGTTTCCTTGCTGTTGATAAGCATATGATTGGCCAATGTTTCAATTAAGTGCCTGATTCAGACCAACATGGTGTAGCTGAGAAGATAATGATTTAGTAATTCTGTGTGTGTGATCCCATTATATGTATCTTCATATAGCAGCACTCAGTAAATGTATAGCAAATCAGGATTATCACTTTCTTTAAAGGGTACCTTTCATCAAAAGCTGAAATATCTGCAGGGTCTTGAGTGCAATCTGTTCTCTGGCTGTATAAGGCTTCATATACAGTATGGTGTCCTATCAATTGTTCTTCTGCGACTAGCCCAATCAGTGGCAGAACTACCTCAATGACCTTAGTGGGCCTGGCTGGCCCCTGATAATTTTTATTTATTTATTTTAAATAGGAGTTATTCCAGCAGCTAATAACCCCTTTTTATTTACCAAACCCCCCTCCTGCCCATGGCTACCTCCACTTCCCCTTCAGTCCTCCAGGGGGCCAAGTGCATCCCATATCATGGTGCTGACAACAATATGAAATGGGAAGCACAGGACCCCATGGAGGGCTGAAGGTTGAGTGGCAATCTATAAGTAGGTACATGGCAAGAGTATTTGTTGGGCAAACCTCACAACATTTTCATTCATACTGAACTCATCATGATGCATAATGACGCTGGAGTAACCCACCTAACCACTGAGGCCCAATTACAAGCCTCAATAGTCTGTGACTTCATGAAGAAGCCTGGAGCCCAGGAGAGGTGCATAACACTGCTTTTTATGTTTAATTATCTGCACTGGGCCTCTGCTCATATCTATCTCTATCTATCTATCTATCTATCTATCTATCTATCTATCTATCTATCTATCTATCATCTATCTATATCAAGAAATAGGGATTGGGATATGAAGAGGCCCCAGAGTATAATAATATTTCATGGATGGTGAATCCCATAAACTTTGAGTTCTACCAAAACCAAAATTTATTGCAGTATTTGCAATGAACACTGTAGGGGGCCACTATAGAATATTATACTGTATGAAGAGGTCACTATGGGACATATCGTAAATATATACTACAAAGTCAGCAAAGAACAATTTTTTTTCCTTGTTTTCAGTTGCAGCTCATACCTACACAAGTACTGGGGTCTACCACTGAGGCCCCAGGAAGTGCGGTTTTCACCGCAATACATCGTTTCTCTAGCAATAATCATCCTCCTGATGAGCCATAGCGGCGAAACGCGTAGAGGAAGTCAACTATCATGTTAAGTTATCGCTGCAGTAATAGGCAGGGCACCAGAGTATAGAAATTACTATACAGCTGAGTACATAGTGTGGTTACTTGGGGGAGTCATAAGATTAGCTATAGGTTGACCTGACTTATTATCTAACCCTAGTTCCCACTACTCACTATACACAATTGTATATACATATATACCTGCCTATTTACAATAAGAATCATTATTTAGTTGCTAGATAAGAGTTTTGCTGGGAAGCCATCTGTTGTTATGCCGTTCATTAAAACTCCCCTAACAAACAATATATTGGAAGGGAGTGACACAGAAAGATACGGACGATACCACCTAGCAATACATGGTGATTGTACCAACCATAAAATTGTATCAGTCATTTGTTTTTAGTCACTTTATTCACTTTATTTATTTTGGAATGATCACTGGGTGTAGATTTTTAACTATAGCCAATAAAAGTTAGGTTTTATTATTTTTGTGTCTAAAATGGAGTACCCTTGTGTGATTAGCAGCTGTAGATCCCACATTTTTCTGCTCGCCTCTTGATTAATGTATTTTTCCATATTTTGATTGCAGAGAACATATATTTATTAAATAATCAAAATTGCTGCAAACAAAATTGTGCCCATTTTAAAATCCTTTAATAGACTGATTTATTTTCAAATCAAATCAAGTTTTTTCTGAATAACACTGGACATCATGCCAGGGGAAGTTTCAAGAACTGGCAGCCTTCACATTTTGGCACTATTCAACCTTTTCAGACATATTCAGAATAAATATGATGAAAGCTGTGCATAAAAACATTGGAGAGAATTTACTATATTCCCTTTACATCAGAAAACTGAGGTAGATAGGAACATTAGTGACATGTTTTGGAACACTTGTAACTCTATGTGCCAAAGATGCACCAGTTCCTGTGTGCCTGATTTATTTAGAGGCTGGAGAATTGATTAAAGGAGTTGTCCAGTTTCAGAGCAACATTTAGAGGCAAATTTCATTGTTTGTGTAATGAAAAGTTGTACAGTTTTCCAATATACTCACGTTTTTTTAAGATCTCTGATTACATCCATTTTGAGACAGTGCCTGGAAATGTGTCCTCAAACACAACACTGTCTGCAGCAATGATCCACCTCCACCAGTATTTGGTATTTACAGGCATTTTCTTTGAGGCTTTAATTTGAAAAATGATCCCGAGAGACAACCCCTTTAGTTCTAAAGGCACAGGCTTTCTTTGTCAGTGGCACGACAGAAGCTCCCAATTCACCAAGGTACAACCTGTATGTACTTGTATTTCTGTTACCATTATGACAGTAATGCTAATGTAGGCTCATAGAAAATACAAATTACGCTAGGCTCACACTAGCATTCAGCCTAATATGCCCAAGAGTCCATTTGAGGCTAAGGCCCCATGTTACGGAAGCACAATTTTTTTTTGCAAATTTGTTGAAGTCTTTTGAGCTAAAGCCAAGAATGGCTACAAAAGGATGGGAACTCTATAAAAAGTTCTTATACTTCTCTCTTCTGCTTAATCCACTCCTGACTTTGGCTAAAAAAAATGCAACCAAATGTGCAAGAGAAAAAAAACAACTGCGTTTCCGCAATGTGAGGCCTCAGCTTAAATCAGTGGAAAGAAAAGTCCTGCAAGCCCTGAAACCAGGTAGAAACCCAGCGGATCCATTCTAGTCACAGGTTTCCACAGATAACCACTTTTTTAAGCGGCCAGGGTTTCCATCCTTCGAGTCCCCATACGGACTCAAAGGACAGAAACAGAGCGTTGAAACTAGTGTTAGTTATATTAAGCATATGGTTTGGTCAACTCTATATAAAAGTTTGATGCAAATGAAAGCAATGAACATGTAAGAAAAGGTTTTGTGTTGTTTTGGATTTCGGTTATCTCCATTGCACAAGTATGGGTATAACAGCCAAAGAAATATGTAAGAAACTCTTTATAAACTTCTACATCCTTCACTGACAGATAACAGATTGTTTTGTCTTTAGGGTTCTTTGCTGAATAAATGATCAGCTGGAACTAAACTTGTCCATAAATTTGTAGCGATACCCTAATATCTTTCAACAGCCTATGCCATTTATCTTGTTAATCAATTATTGAAATTTTTGTTCCAGAAACAGAGCTATAGGAAATTATTTATTGAAAAAACTAACAGAATGTAATTGGAATCTTTCCATAGAAGCTTAATTTCTTTCATAAAAATATGTTTTCATACTCTAGTATGATAGCATCTAAAAACATTTTCCTTTTAGCAGCCAATGATCCTGGCAGATTTTGTTAGCATAATTTATTTGTACTTTGGATTGTATTAAACAACTACTACAGGAAAAATATTTTTAATCCATTAGTACTCACCCTCCAATGCACTTACGTTTTTTACACAAATAGCTTTATTCCTGATACATCAGCTTTCTGTCCCTCTGAATCATACAGGGTTTTCGGTATGGTTTGAAAGTCACTGGCTGAGATTCCTAGCACGGAAGCTTTCTGGCATACAATGCATAAACAGTCATGACTTTAAAATCTGCTTTGCTTTTACCACTTTCCCAAAAAGGGGATGTAGCGTATGTGTATAGGGGGGGGGGGGCATTGTTGCTGCCAGATTTACCATCATTTACAACCTTTACATGCAGCAACCCAGCAGAGGAGAACAGAGAGTGTGGAATAAGACAACATGGGCTGTGCCACCTACTAGGCCTGGAACGCACTCCGATTCCTCCTCCAGGCTGTACAGACAAGGGGGTCCTGCAGAACTACCTGTTGGATGCTGTAGAGTCCTTGTTTTCCCCCAGGGCACTCCTTGTTGGAGAGGGGACCTCTCAATACTGAGCCGGTGTGGATCTTGTTCAGGAGATGCTCTGATGGTGTTGCAGGCAACGACTTGGGAGTCCAGGGTTGCAGAGTAAACCAAATAACTTTTATTGAACAATGCCAACAGGTGCACCAGCAGCTTTGCAAGATGTTTTCAGCATACAGTTCAATATGCCAAGGCAATATACACACTGTAGTACTTGATGTACTTTTCTCCTCTCCTCCTCTCGTACCACTCCCTAAGTTAGTTAGGGGAAGAAGCGGGGCTAAGACTCCTGATAGGGAAACCGGGTTCCTGGAAGGCAGGCCTGTATTCAATAATCCTGTTGGAGTACCTTTGTAACTCCTATTGACACGGACACAGATGTCTCTTGGGAACCTAATGCTTTAGAAATATACTGTCAGCTTATAATAAATTAAAAGAAACCTAAACATTAGTACTGACTTTCTCAGGCACATATGATAGCATATGGGCTTCCTGCTGATCTCTTGACTGTTTCCCCCTCACCCAATAATTTAAATGGAGCAGTAGGACATATGTTCGATCGTCTTGCTGTTCAAATGGTCTTTCACCGTGGACCTCTGTTGTAGTGGTTATACGGATCCCAGCAGTGGACCCTCTCACAATTATACATGTATCTCCCTTTTTGATGGATAGGTGTCAAATTTCATTAGTGGGTGAACCCCTTTAAGACTAAGGCCCCATATGGCGAAACAAAGCTAAGAAATGCTATGAACAATTTTCAGCTGAAATAATGGAGAACAGATAACTGTTCTTCCTAGATCACTAAATCAAAAAAACTAGAAGCGTGGATCTGTGTCATACAAAAATAAATAAAACTTAACATTTAATCAATTTTAAAATGTTATCTTAGTCCTAGAAAACATAAAAGTGATAACATAAACAATATGAGACTGAACATAGCTTCCCCCACACATGAGGTTGGAGCCTTCTTAGAATTGGAACTATCAGGTTCATTTCCTAAATATCCCCTGAGGAGCACCTTCAATAGGGTTGTGAAACGCGTCGGTGGAGGACATATTTAGGGCTGTCTAGAGTCAGCAATGGGACTGCCCTTTGTCAATTCATATTGGGGTGTTAGGGCTGATTTAGGGTATACCCTCCTGCAACCAACTATTTGGATTCTTTTTCCCTTTCTTCTGTGAAGTTTATGTATGGCCCCATATTCTGTGTTTTCAACGCTCCACCGAAATTGGTGAGACTGTTCCAATTTCTTTTATGTTATCACTTTTATGTTTTCTAGGACCAAGATTACATTTTAAATAATTGAGTAGATGTTAAACCTATAAAGTTTCAACATCATACCCTGAAGGAACTTCAGAGTCACATAGTGGCATACTGAATTTTAGTGACTGCCACATTCATCTGAACTAGGCTTACATAAATTTATATGCATGCTTCAGAACCAACCACAATCAAAGTATAGAGCAGATTTTAAGGTCAAGAAATTTCTACAACTAATCTTCCTTATAAATATACTCCAAAAGGAACATTTCTTTGACTTTTTTGAATTTTATGTACCAGTTATTATTTTTAGTGTAACATGCCTGCATTCAAATATATCAGTGCTACTACTATGGGCTGCCAATAGATGTGTACTGTCAAGTGGGTGATCCTCCACTGCCCATCCGTAGTAGCAAATTCAACACAATGTTGCCAATCTATTGGTATGTACAACTCAAAAAAAAAAAATACTTGGCAGCTCCTAGATTGGTCTATATAGAAGAAAAAAATATTGACCTAATACTCCATAAAGCAAAGGAGGCGCCACAACAATGGCAATAGTTTGTGTAGATGTGCGGCTATTACCTGTGGTAGACAGATGTAATGCCATGGGTAGATCTGAAACAATTTGCACTTACAAAGATTATACATTAGGGAATCTGTAGAACCACCTAGTGTTAATAGGAAATTTTCTTGTTAGAAACACCCAATATTAGTATCTTTCACTACAATTTCCCTTTATAATCACCAGCTAAAGAAATCTATTAAATATTTCAATTTTTTTAAGGGTTTATGCCACAAAAAGTATTTATCCTCTAATCATAGGATAGATAATAAATACCTGATTAGTGGGGGACTGACCACTGAGACCCCCACCAATCCCGAGAACAGAGGGGGAGTTCTTTCCCATTTAAACCCTTCCTTGACTCGTATTGTATATTTTTCCAATAACTTGCACACTCAGTGACTGCTATGCTATTACATAGTTTGCTTCCCCTAAGATAATATATGCTGTAATTTAGTGTAGTGGTTATATAAGTGCCCTTGATTTTAGTGTTTGGCTAAGAGCTCACATAAGTACTGCATGCTTGTGTGTGCCAGGAAAGTCTTAATTCAAAGCTACTTGGATATTTCAATAACATGCTGAATTTTCATGTGGGATTTACAATGACATACTGTAGAAAAGGATTTCCTTCCCACACAGAACTAGGTTTTTATAAAGTATTTAACTCTTTTTCAGCTAAATATTAAATATTTATCACAGAATTGGAAGAGGAAAGCAAAGTCAAACACAGAAGCTTAGTAAAATATAATGACAGACAGACTAAGAAATTTAATTGAAAGGATTTATGAGCCACCTGGGAAAATGATAATTCTGGGCAGAACAAAACGCTCCATGACATATATATTAGGCGATGGTTTGACCTAGACATGCACCTTGGATACATTGGCCAAATTCCCAGTTTTCTTTTGATTATGTTATATTCTACGCTGTATTTGTATTTGTAATAAATTTATATGGAATATAAATTGTTGTATAAGCAGAACTCTTAAATCAATTAATGTATTTGTACTTGTAGTCATTCTATCTTATTCCGGAAATTTTATTCTGTGCTATGTAGGACTCTAAGCGGTGGTAGTCATCTACAGACAAAAGCAACTTACGTATGCAGCGTAATACACTTGAAAAATGTAAAAGTTAACATAAGTACAAAACTCAAGTACTGGGTGCAGAATCCACAGGAGTCATTTTGTAATTTCTCTGACCAGTTTTTGGAACCTTCTTCCAGGTCAGGAATTATGACTGCAGCCTGCACATCTGAATATTATGTCAACACTCACCCTTCTCTATAAATAGGTATAAAAAAGTGTCTAAGAGCGGGTTCACACCAGCACCTGGTCTCGGCTTTGCGGGTTTCTGCTCAAGAAACTGGACAGGAGACGGAAACCCGGCAGTCAGTTTTCAAACCCGTTCACTTGAATGGGTTTGCAAAGTGTCCGCCCGTGAGTGTCTTCTGCCTCTCCGGGGCGAATTCGTTTTTTTTTTTAACCAGACATAAAGTCTGACATGCAGGACTTTGTGTCTGTTTCTACTCTACTCTTGTGTCTGTTTCTCTCTACTTTTGTCGTGGAGAGGCACAAGATGCCTGGATTTTATGGGTGTTGTAATTCAGCACCATACAACTTGGGCTAGGTTCACATTAGCGCTTGAAATCAAAGGGTAAAAAAGCCTCCCATTGATTTAAATGTGTACCGCGCGGAAGACGGAACCCATTGAAGCCAATGGGAGTCTTTTTATCAGAGCTGATTCTGCTGCACGTTATCGTGGCAGAATCAGCGCCACTTTACTCCGTGTGCATGGACCCTTATAGTGGGTAACTAATTTTAAAGAAGGTTAGGTTTCCATTCTTTGGGTCTCCAAGAGGACCTGAAGAACAGAATGCAAAGCACTAGGGTGAATCAAGCGTAAGTACAGATTCTGAGGCTCCAAAATAGAGACATAGTTGCAAATACAGTCCTATGAAAAAGTTTGGGCACCCCTAGTAATCTTAATCATTTTTAGTTCTAAATATTTTGGTGTTTGCAACAGCCATTTCAGTTTGATATATCTAATAACTGATGGACACAGTAATATTTCAGGATTGAAATGAGGTTTTTTGTGAGTGGAAACTGACAGGTTAAATCTCTGAGACAACTTTTTGTATCCTTCCCCTGAACAACTATGTTCAACAATCTTTGTTTTCAGATCGTTTGAGAGCGGGCTGTCCATGCTCGGCGACCATCAAACTTAACTGAACTTGAATTGTTTTGTAAAGAGGAATGGTCCAAAATACCTTCATCCTGGGTCCAGGAACTGATTAAAAGCTACAGGAAGCGACTAGAGGCTGTTATCTTTGCAAAAGGAGGATCTACTAAATATTAATGTCACTTTTCTGTTGAGGTGCCTATACTTTTGCACCGGTCAAATTTTGGTTTAATGCATATTGCACATTTTCTGTTAGTACAATAAACCTCATTTCAATCCTGAAATATTACTGTGTCCATCAGTTATTAGATATATCAAACTGAAATGGCTGCTGCAAACACCAAAATATTTAGAACTAAAAATGATTAAGATTAATAGGGGTGCCCAAACGTTTTCATAGGACTGTATCATTCATATGTATGTGTTCATGTATTTCCTGATGTCATTTTCAAAATGGTTTCTCTAGACAAAAGGATCAAAATGAGGTGTATTTTAAATGAATAACCTTTAAGAAGTCTGTTCTTTTGGTTAAGCAGGTTAGATTTGATCTAGCATCTGTCAGCATCAGATAAATAGAATGTTATAAACCTGAAATACATTTTATTAGTGCTAAAGCTATGAAAGTGCCATGGATGACAGGAAGCTTGACCTCATAGGGCAGTGTGTTTCAGCTCATATTAATCTTATGAACAAGCTTCTCCCCTCTCTCCAGAGTGCTCACTGCTGATCTAGATGTTCATCTGCAAGATTCAATTTCGTGTCTACCTTCATTTAGATTTCTACTCTTGTCCCTTTAATATGACAGATAACCTACTTTTCTGCCCTATTATCTGTCTCTGTTTCTCTACATTTGCTTCTCAGTCCGATACTCATATACATTCATGTTTGTGAAATGTCAGCAATTTGACAACAGCATTATAGAATTAGCATAAAGTCATTTCTCGCTAGTCTTTTGAGATATTTAAGTATGCATTTTCATTTTCAACTTAGTCGACAAATACATTGTCCCAACACATAGGTAACATACCGTAATTATGTTATATTAAATATTGCAGAGTGTAGTCCTTACAGTAATATACTATCATGTAATACTTATATACGGTGATATCTACCTTTCAACTACTCTTTTTTTCACCAGTATATGAAAAATTGCTTGCAGGCTCAGGTCACACATTGTGGGAAGCTGCTTTTTCTCGCAGATTTTGTTAGTCTTTGAGCCAAAGTCAAGCATGGCCTAAAAACGAACCAGTTATACTTCTCCCTTCTGCTATACATGTTCTGCTAAAAAAAAAAATGGAGGAAAATCTCCAACAAAAATAGCTTTTTGACAAAGGTCACATTTTGTTGAAAAGCAGTATTTTTGGCTGCTGCAGAAACACATTGGGAAAAAAGCTGAGTTTTATATTACCAGCAAAGTGAAAGGTGTTTCAATTATTCTCATCTACACATTGCAGGAAAAAAAATGCAGAAAAGCTGCATGTTCAGAAACACATGTATTACTGAAAAACATGAATGTTAATTTTAGCTGCAGAGTTGCAAGCGTTTTTTCCTATATACTGAATAAGGAAAAAAACACTTTAACATTTTAACAAACTTTTGCTGTGTTTTTTAACTGCGTTGTGCTGTGGGGCCTCATGCTTAGCCTGCATTTAGACATACCTATAGTCATATATGTTTTTTTTTTTTTTTTTTTTTCTTTTTTATGTAGATTGTGAGCCCCACATGGAGCTCAAAATGTACTTTTTTTTCCCTACCAGTATGTCTTTTTGGAATATGGGATGGAAATCCATGAAAATACGGGGAGAACATACAAACTCCTTGCAGATGGTTTTTTGCTCTTGGAGGGATTTGAACACCAGGACTCCAGCAATGCAAGGCTGCAGTGCTAACCATTGAGCCACCGTGTGGCCCCTCAGTCATATATGTTTTGTAACTGAGAGGCACCCATTTTCACGGATCCCTTATACTATCCATTGCGGTTTTTAACTGCATTTTGTTATTTTTTTGTTCGACGTCTATATCATGTACTGACTCTCCTGATGATCCCAGTAGTGTAACCCTTGGTTCACATCTGCATATGGTAATCTGTTCGGGGAGTCCGCATGGTGGGGACCCCCCCCTCCCCGAACAGACTACCAAACGCAGTTGCAAGCGGTGTGCAATTAAACCACCCGGACCGCATAGACTATAATGAGGTATGTGTGCTTGCCGCGAGATCTCCACATGAGTCATGCGGTCAGAAAAGTAGATAGTGAAGTACTTTCCTGTCCGCAGGTTCCCTGTGGAGATCTCGCGGCAAGCACACGGACCCCATTATAGTCTATTGGGATCCGTGTGCTTTCACTGCACACCGCTTGCAAATGTGTTCAGTAGTCTGTTCGGGGGGGGGGGTCCCCATGCGGACTCCCCCAAACGGATTACCGACACAGATGGGTGAGAGACTAGCTATTCTATTGCCAGGTTGCTAACAAATGCTAGGGGTATGCCATTAGCGTCTCTAACAGCACACCAGATGGGTTCCTGTTATATCCACTAGGGATCGCTATAGCATTTACGTATGTTAGGCTAAGGCCCCACGGGATGACCCGCAGCTATAAAGCACTGCGAGAAAAACCGTGGCAGAAACGCATCGCGGTTCTTCCTGCAGCGCTTTAAACAGAAAGTTCACAGAGGTTTCCTCTGCAGACTTTTTGTTACAATTATATCTACGGGAAATCTGCAAGCGCTATGCTGCGGTTTTTACCGCAAAGTGGGCATGCGATTCGCAAGAAACCCATCCACTTTGCAGTTACTATATAATGCTGTGATTTTTCGCACAGCATTTCCGCTGCGGGCAAATCACGCCGTTTCCGGACTGTGGTGCCCCGGCCTTAAACTGGATATCTGATTTAAGGGATCATATATGTATATCCATCTCATTTATTGTCAATACACTGGAGGATTACACAGTATGTAGATCCTCTGCATATAGATTTGACTATTATCCACATTAAGTTAATAGTTACATTAGATGAAACTAAGGTTTAGACTAAATATCTGAATTTCTGAGAAAGTTGAGTGACTGAATGTGTGATTGTCTCTAATTGACTAGCCCACGCAGACAAGTTAAATTCACTGCCCCAGGATCTATCATTAATATTGTGATTATATAATGATCCATCTACTCACCAGAGAGACCTTTTATTGTTTGATTTATAATAAAAGTTATATTTTAGCCACTCCTTACGGTGACTCTACCCTGCTACAGTGTCTATTCCGCATTGATCGTTATACAATCCAGTGACAAAGTTAGGATTTGACATGTTTTTTAATGGACTTTTTAAAAAATGTTCATGCGAAAGCCTCTATTCACATACAGTGAATTTAATACAGCCTGAGATGACTGTTAAAAACAATGGCATTAACACTGACGATTTTCACGTCGTGATTGTAGGCTTAGACTGTCCCCATCCGAGGTTTCCTCCATATAGAAAACTCAAATGTATACATTTAACTATACATTATTTACTTCTATATAGATTAACAAAGTTTGATCATTCCAACCATGAAATAGATGACAAATTGCATTTCTAAATAAGGGGACAATGCAGTCCCCTGATCTGAGTAGGAATTTTACTGTCAAATACTTCACCACAACACCCCTCTTTATACAACATTACAATGTAACACATTTAAACTAAAAAATATAGCTGTGTTTGAAGTTATCTATCGTATCTTTGTTCTAGGAATAGGTCATTAAAAATTACCAGTGCTAAAGAGTCCATTCCCTTATACTCAGCTAGGGTGATGAATATAGTTTCTTCATCTGCCCTGGGTTGTCATGTCTTTTGCTAGATATTCGAGCCATCTGCAAATACTTTGAAATCTGAAGTGCTCTATTCTGTTTATTACTGATATTTGATGTCTTTTTACTAAGCATTGGGATTGTGCTGTAGATGGTCAATAAGTAAATAAAGTAAGTAAATTGCAACATATTTTATTAAATAAAGGTCTGTGCATGTAGAATGTCATCAAAGCGACTTATCAGAAAAGAGAAATGTCATATGTCCATAGCTATTAGATAAAAGCATCCATTTTATCCCTAGCTACACCTGCCATGAGTCACTGCTATTCATATCTTTTATCCGGTTGATACAGAACACTTTTTATGTTACATGGAGGTAACTGAGAACCACTGAAAATAAATTTCATGAATAGACTAGTAAAAACAGATGTCATCCAGATATCTTTACAATTCAGTAGTATTGTAACATTACGAAGTCAAATCATGTTGTTGTAAACTAACTATGCATCTAAAATCTGCCACCATTTGTAAAACATTATGTTACTGTACATAGGTCCCGCAAGTTGCAATATTATTTTGATACGTCACAACCATTATAAGATGGATCATTTTTAACTTAAGACCATAATGCTAGTAATTGGCTCCAAATTGTCACCAAAAAATACAAAAAAATAAAGATTAAAAGAAAACCACCAGATGATTAATATAGATATAACAAATTAAGTCATACAGAGTTGCTGGAAGCTGTAAATCACTTTCTGTAATGGTGATTGGAGCTTTTTAATTGTTCTGTAAAGTAAAGTGAACCCCAAAACAACATGTAGACGCTCTTATCTGGTGTCCAAAGCAGAAGCACATTCTGGTGCTGGTGAAGAGAATTACAGAACATGTAGTACATATAGTACAGCACTATACAAAAGCATATTACAACATTTAGAGCTGGTGTCATATATAGCTATTTATAGATATGAAATAGAACATAAACACCACCAATTAAACAGGGATGCTGTAAAAGTGGGTCAGCCTCCAAATATTCAACACACCATGCAACAAATCAAAGTTTGTTCACATCCAAATACTCAAATGCATTTGGAAAATTGCATATATTTTGTTCAATGTGCAAAAATAGAATGAACAAGTATATAAATACATAGGTGAAACAAAGAAGCCAAGTGAGGATGGGTTCACTGGACAGGCTCGGCATAAGTGTAAAGCTAGCCTCATACAGGGGTTCAACAACAGTAATGTGGATCCATCCACAGAGGCCACACTGTTAGACCCAAGGAAATAAAACACACTCCCACCTGAACAATATACAGTATTTAGTAATAGTTTTTCTTGGGGGTGGGAATAAAGCCCATCCAAATGTGTAAGTGTTGCGAAATGATGCCACTCTTTAGATGTCTTGGTCACATTTGACCACGGCATTTGAAGAGTTAATCATTCTGTGATTGCAGGCATTACCGCTGGGTCTCCACTGTGTAAAACACCAGAGACCCAGACTGCACTGAAGTACAGTCTAGTTCAGAAGTGTTACACAAATATTCAGATATTTCCACATAATACAGGGAAAGGAAAATCTATCATCGAAAGTCAATGGAACAGATTTATTAAAACTGTCTAAAAGCAACACTGTTATAGCAACCAATCACTGCACAGCTTTCATTTTTCAGGAGCAGAATACAAAATGAAAGCTGTGCTGTGAATTGTTGCAATAGACAACTAAGACAGGATTGGATTGGATTCGCTAGAGGGGATCACTTTGCAGTGACTGTAAAACGCAGCGATTTTTTTTTTTTTTTTTTCCCGGCCCAGTCCTTTGGGTTCATTCACACATCCCTTTTTAAAGAAATCAACATCTGAATGTAAAATTAAATTGATCCATGGGCTGTCTATTAAAAACAGTTGTATGAATAAGCCCTTAGGCTACCTGCATAAGGCATAGCTCTTCTGCTAAACCATATTCTCTCTTTATGCCTCCTCCTTCCTATCCTTTTAAAGGCTCCACATGGCGTAAACAATGCAGAAAAAATGTGGTGTTTTACAGTCAAAACAAAGTGGATGGGATTCTAGCAAAATTCTAGGGCTGTGTAAAAGACCGCGGCAGAAAAAAACGCAATGTGTTTCCGCCGCGGTCCTTTACACAGCCCTTTTTGACTGTGGCTCGCTATGTGGGGCCTTAAGCCTAACTGAGGCTTAACTGAAGAAGCAGGGGCGAAACAGTCCATCGGGGCTCAGAGTGGAGGTCGCAGCTGGTGAGCAGTGGTTTATGTATATGCTTCACATTTTGTCCTATGTAGGTTGGCTTATGTAATACTGGCATGTGTGTGTAACTTTACATTGGTTCTGTTACCTTATATGCTCTTACTATATAGTGGTGATATGGGTATGATCTTTGCAATGCTACAGATATTTTTTCAATTAAGTGCCCTGATCTTGTGATGTTGTGGGCAATAGGAGCCTATTTACATTTATATATACAAAATACTGGGCCTCTCTATATACACATTAATTGTGGCTGTTCTCATCCCCTACACCACTAGCAGATTATACACCTGCTGGAGCTGCTCAGTCCAGTGCGACCTCCACTCTTGTTGTGTGTTTTTAAATGTTTTTATGTGTTTGTGTTTTCCTGATACCAATATTTTTTACAATTAAAAACATTTTTGTAACAATAAATTTAGATTTAAAATCAAAAGAATTT
Organism: Leptodactylus fuscus; assembly: GCF_031893055.1. Lineage (NCBI taxonomy): Eukaryota > Metazoa > Chordata > Amphibia > Anura > Leptodactylidae > Leptodactylus > Leptodactylus fuscus. Next base: position 101,468,322 of record NC_134267.1, read on the forward strand.
TTTGTGTTATTTATACATTGATACTTAGTTGGTGCCTTAAGCCTAACTGGTTAACATGTCTGTGTTTTCCTAATATCTAATATTAATTTTCTATGCATGTCAATATCATATATGTCATAAAGGGTTTGTAAATCAGATTCTTTACTAATATTTAAAAATATAATTTCCTAGAAATTACTAAATCATTGCCTTAATAATAAAAATCATGTTTTGGTCAACCATTGTTATAGCTAACCTAAGAAAACACCAAGTTGCTTTAAAAAAAAAGATGCAAATTTAGCAATCCATATAATAAAAGAGATGAAAACAGTAAAATAGTTCAGTTTAGCATTGCTGCAAGGCTGAGTGGATGCGAATGAATTCCTGTTGATAGCGCTGCCTTGTTAATCTTTCACACACAACACAGAAATGTAATCTATGGCTTGCAGCTGTTTCATTCTGTGTCCTCAATAATCATACACAGATCACTGTTTATGATGAAAATATTTAGGAGGTTATAAATGTAATTTCCAATTGTGGATGACAAAGATTTTATTGACTCTAGACTACAGTGTGTGTATATAAGGTCCAAAAGACCAAAGGGGTCTTCAGCAGGAGCATTGGCATCCCATTAGGTAATTGGCTTTGCTAATTAAAGGAAGCAGTCCTAATACACTATGCATCCAGGGACTGTGGAAACATTTGGGAGGTCCGGAGTAGATAGCACACTAACCCATTTAATTCAATGCACCTCATGCACACTAAAGTGTTTTCTTTGGGTCCATGTGTGGGCTGTGAGATTGTGCCACAAAACTCAGAACATGTCCTATTCTGCTCAGTGTTTGCGGCACGGACTAGCCCATAAAAGCCTATGTGATATAGAGTACAACAAACGTCACACAGATGTGTGTGACACCCGTATTTGCGCCAAAGTTACCTACTTACCCACGAGTTTCTTTTTGCAAATATGGACACACTGATGCAATGCTGACCGTTTTTGCAGACATTATAGCACTGATGCTAAAGACACACTGATGGCACATGCACCACATAAACTGAATACATTATGTGCATGATTCCTAAGCCTGGGCTCACAGCTACGCCATAGTCTGTGTTGCAAAAGCTGCTGAGTATTGATGGAGAGAAACAGTCCTGTATGGAGGACTTTCTCTCTGCTGCTTGTAGTTTGGAAATGATGACCACCCACCAGACCCTATTACAGTCAAAGGGCAAAAGCACCTGAACGATGGAGACTGCAGCGCTAATGTGAACCTAGTGTAAATCCAGTTCTACATTAGGTTTAAATAATTGCATCAAATTGACCAAGACAGTAAAAGCTCTCTTAGTTCTTTTTTTACTCCTGGGCAGTCGATTTTACAGCACAGACAAAGGTATAATAGCACCAGTCTGACTTTCAGCAACGCATTTCATGCTCCTCTACATTGCATCATTGCCATTTTACCTTTTTTGTTCTGAAGACATTGGGAGAATAGCCTAATGGAATAACATTAAGATTCACGAGTCCCTGCTCTCAAAGGGAACCTTTCACCATGAAACTGCAGTCTTATCTACAGGCAGTATGTTATAGAGTAGGAGGAGCTGAGCAAATTGAGGCATAGCTTTGTGGGAAATGATGCAACATAACTTGTCATGTATCTGTTTCTCTGTTCATTCTATGCTTTAACTGAGTAATTGAGTTCAATGGGTGGTCCTATGAGTGATAGACAGCTTCTCCTGCATACAGAGATAACGGTTACTGTTAATGTCCCCCCTCTAGTTGCCCTCAGTTTAATGTCCTCCTCCAGTTGTCCTCATCTTAATGTCCTCCTCCAATTGCCCCTAGTTTAATGCCTCCTCCATCTCATACCAACATCCCATATAACAATGCCTGCCTTGCATTACACCATTAGTACTTTCCTATCCCAGCTTCTGCATGGTATGCCCCTTCTATTCTACCTAGTTTCCCCGAAAATAAGGCATCTCCCGAAAGTAAGACATAGCAGAGGTTTTGTTGAATTGCCTAATATAAGACATCCCCTGAAAGTAAGACATCCCCCAATAATAATAATTTTTATGCACAAAGATTGTATGAAGAAAAACACTGCAGCCGGGTGAACACTGTGTGCGATGTTCCGTGCGCACAGGTATGTCGGCTGCTGACGCTGATGCGATACGTTGTATCTACTGTTCCTGCTGCTGTAGGATGAGCTGGGAGATGCCCGCTGTGCATACACTAAGCATCGTATGCGGCGGGGAGTCCCCTCTCCCACCTCATCCCACAGCAGCAGGAACAGTGGATACAACGTACGGTATCATAGCAGCGGCAGCAGACGGCTTTCCTGTGCACACAGAGCACCACACACCACAGTGTTCAGCCGGCTGCAATGTTTTTCTTCATACAGTCTTTGCGCAGCAAGCGCATCTCAGCGTAGCGCAGTGGTGGCAGCAGCACACAAAAATAAAATAAGACATCCCCCCTGAAAATAAGAGCTAATAATAATAATAATAATAATAATAATAATAATAGCATATCTTTAGGACCAAAATTTAATATAAGACACTGTCTTATTTTCGGGGAAACACGGTATATGACATGGACGATTCATGTTAGTAGCCACTAAAGGGTGCTCATATGTGTCTTCACAAAGTCTTATACTGCTATCTATTATCAGTGCAGGGAAGAGAGGATGCTAGAGATTTATGCTAATATTCAGTCTCTCAATGCATTCCTATAGGATCCTTGTTCTGACTTCTATTGGAAAAATAAAACGGGGAATGTTTCTTTAAGTATTAGGACAAAGATAATCATGTCTGTGTATTGATGGCTGGGGTCTATACAAACTGGTTATGTGTCTCTGATTTGGAGTAACAGAAATGGTGTTGAATATTTTATTGCTTTACAAATATATTTAAATGATAATATAATTCCCAAGTAATACTTTATTAGAGACAATTATATTTATCACTATTAACCAATATCTTATCGACAATTTACAGCAATTCTTGTTTTGTAGCATTCAAGAAAAAATTATGTCACTATCAGCACAGCTACACAGTCTCGCCCCAATGTCAGATAACACACAAGAGCTTTCAGTTAATGCAGTTCAATGTGTTACAGGTAGGATTGCCATCTGGCAACTGAAATAGCCGTTCTGCGAAAGCCAAGCTTTAAATTGAGTTTGGAAGCTGCAAAGCCAAAGCGTTTGAAGTTACTCTTACATAAAGGATTCCTTATCCAGTTTATTTCAAATTGCGGCACGAGATTACATAGAGAAATGATTAAAGCTGTCCTCAATAAAAAAAATTCAAAATGTGGAAATCAGACTCAATTTTTAATTCTTCTAAGCTAATTCTGAAACCTGGACGAACATGTACCAGTTATACAGGCTGAGCCAGATGGCAGCTTCATCCCTAGGCCTTCCAACAGAGAAAAGGCTACATTAATTTATTTCCATGAGCTATTAATTCTCATCCACAAGGTGAAAAAAAATAGATTAAAATGTCCATAGGAAAGCATGGTTGGAGAATACAATAAAAAATAGAACACAAGGCCACCTATCAATTTGTAGGTAAAGGTTAGAAGACAAAGAAAAATGCTAAATGCGAAAGTTAATTTCTGAAATCTATTTCTATCACTATATAATATAATAATAATACATTAACTTAAAATAGTTTTGGACTAACTAATGTGTATGTTTGCATATTTAAAACGTATATTTAATTATTTTTTAGTTTTTTTTTTTTTTTTTTTTTATCAAATTATGTTTGCTCAATTCTTTGTGATTCTTTTAAACCATTAGCACAGCAGGCAGTTTTTATTTTATTTTATTTTTTTTCATCCTATTCTTTCAAGAGCCTTGCCTTCTTTACCAATCAACATAGCTGTTTAAGGGCTCAATTTATGTTGGGGAAGTTGTGTGAGGGAGCATTCACATGGAGGAAGTTGGCGCTGATTCTGCCGCGATAACTCGCAGCAGAATCATGGCTGATAAAAAGACTCTCGTTGACTTCAATGGGTTCTGTTTAATGTGTGTAACGCATTTAAATCAATGGGAGGCTTTTTAATCCATTGATTTCAATGTGTTCCGCGCTGAAGACGGAACCCATTGAAGTCAATGGGAGTCTTTTTTCAGTGCTGATTCTGCCGGGCAGAATCAGCACCAACTTCCTCCCCGTGAATGCCCCTGAGAGCTACCTACCTGATGTCATCATTGTTTGCTAAGTTTTTGATCTTGGTTGCAGGGAAAACTGATGAAGAGGAACCAATTTAGTTTTATTTTTTACTGGAATCTATTTACCTTTTACATTTGTCTTTATTTCTTTTGTCTCTCCTAAAGCTCCCAAAGGGATATCATCCAGAGTAAAGCCAAACAGTCATTCCTGAGATTACAAAGCTGAGAATTAGAGGCCGCATAACCTGACCAAATAGGCCTTCTGGCTGAATCTGCTATGGCAAGGGAACAGGCTGAGAGCCTAAATCTGTCCATTGATGTATCCACAAGAAATTTATCTGCCTTCCAGATAGTAGGGAGAGCTCCTAAATTCTGATCTCTGGAATCTCTTGTCTGATTTTCCAACTCATTCAGTCAAATAATAAGGTTTCTAGTGGTACAACAAGCTGCAATATTGGGTTTAAGGAAGCTTTCTTGTCTAGGGGGTCCCCATGTATTCAAATGGGAGAGATGATTTCATAGTTCTTTGAGATGGCATCTGGCTTTTTTTTTTTTCAAATCTCTTTTGAATTGATTGATTTTTATTTGATGTTAGACAGAATATTCTTATGAACCTGGACGTGCCTGTGCTGATGGACCACCAGACCCCCAAATATAATATCTAAGACAGAGCTAGTAGTCTTAGTATCTCTAAAGAGGACGTTAACAATCATGATAAAAAATGTTGGTGCCCAGCCACTTACGTCACCTTTCTAGCACTACTGTGACAGATGATGACAGATTGTCATCTTGGCCTTCATCCTGAGGCTTTCCTCTATCCTGCGACTGCTGAACGAGGAGATGCAGGAAGGCCACCAAGAGTTCTTCTAAGAATCAGCTTGACTGACATATCAACTTCCTCCAGTATCCAGACTCCCGGGCTGCGACTGGGGAGAACTGATGACATCAAGTTCTCTGCAAACATGCAACATGCTCCCGTGGCCTCACCAAGTTCAAGTGCATGAGTCATATCCCTGCTGAGGTCTGGGACTCCCAATGGCACTCCTGGCAGGGACAGATAACATCAAAAGCCCTCTGAGTTGCTAATTTATAACAGCAGTGGCCCTGCTTTCAGTGCAGCAGCTCCGTTCATCTGTATAGAGGACCAACAGATAAATCACCAGTGACCTCCCATTTATGTGAGGGGACCGCTGCAATCACAGGACTCTGCAGTGACTATTCACAAATGGTGCATGACTGCTATGATGTGTCTTTTTGTAAACTAGTGACAGCTGATGCCTGTGATGATGCTGATGTATATAAGGGTATTTTAGACCTGAAAGACTCCTTTTAAACTGTTATGGGTACTAGATTTTGAACAAAATAAATATTCATAACTATATTAAAACCAGAATGTAGCGAGCCACAGCTGAAAAATGCTGAAGGATAAACCGCGACAGGCAGCACCTTTTTCCCAACAGCAATTTTCACAGAAAATCCACAGAGTTTTTCTCTGCACACTTTCTCCTTCAATTATATCTATACAGAAACCACCAGAATTTCTGTAGATATAGTTGACTTGCTGCAATTTACAAAAATACAACAGTTTTGGAAATCGCTGTATTTCCACTGTGAGTATTTTTCTGCAATGTGTGGATGGGATTCACTAAAGTCACATCCACTTTGCAGGCACTGTACGCCACGTGGCGCCGGGTCCTAAGACAAAGCTCTAGCTGTAACCATGCATATAATAAGTATAGTCTCTTTGTCCGGTGTTATATTGCGGTGTAGTTAATTGCAGAAGGTATTCTTTACAAGTTGTTAAGTCTCAAAGCAAAAAACCTAATCACACATTGTGAGCATCTGAAAATGGCCATCACATGGCGTTTTTCTAAACCTTTTCAACATCTCAGCCGTCTGGCTTACAAAAGACATCATTTAAATTGCACCTGGTTCCCAGAAGTGCTTGGCTACAAATACTGATGTCACTTCAGGATTGCTCTTATTCAGAAACAGATTGAGCTCTCTTACCCAGGCAATCATGCTGCCAGGGAATACATAACCTTGTTGGTACAGCTAATAATGTCTCTTCAAATTTACAAGAAACAATTACAAATTAGTTTGTGCAATGAAGTGTGTTGCTTACGTAGCAGCTAGCAGAATGGCTAGGGACAGGACTACAGAAAATATGGGCTGCTGTTGGTATGAGCTCACAGGTTTGTGCGCACTGCCCTTTGTAAAGTTGCATATGGGATTACATTATGAACAGTTCATGCTCTGCTAGTTATTGTGCTTACTTTGCACTGTTGCTTTTACCTCTGTACTGTTAGCCTTGTGCCCAAATGAGCAAGAAATATATGCACCAAACCAAGATACTTTTGTTTGGTCATTAGCATTCACTTGACTAACATTCCTGGAGCACGTATCAGTATCATGTTGTAGTATACTCCATATTATAGGAGGAGAATGTCTCTTTCTCCATATATTAGGTTCTCTTCCTGCTCCCCGCTCCCTGCTAAACCATTATTCTCTCTGAAATCTCTGCTGAATCCACTGAATCCCTTGTGGTCTTCCAAGACAGGCTATAGCTCAGTGAAGTATCAAATTCCAGCTCTCCATAGAAATGAGTGAGGAAGGAGTAGCTGAGTGTGAAAGATTTAAGAGACACGGACAGAGAGGATGATATAGATAACAGTAAATTTTCTCTCAAAGCTAAGTGCTTTACTTACATCAGTACTGGTCAGTATTTCTTTATAATGTCATCTATGAGGTTTCTAAGTGAGGGAGAGTATAAGGGAGCAAAATCACCTGCATTACATAGAGAACTGAGAATAAGAGATGGGACTCATGGTACATAGTGGGAAAAGTACTGGGAATTGTGGAATAAACCATTATAAGATGGTGAGACCATAAGTCATATAATGGCAAGATATATTATTACTCGTCATGTACTTTATATACTGTGAGAAGGTGACAGGCAAAGTGCTGGAGTCCAGATATATCAGCCCCAGGATTCTGACATACGTGTAGTCCAGGGTGGATCTGGAGTAGGCCTGGGTAGATCCTGGGCTCATTACTGACCAATAAAAGGCTGCAGAGCCTGCAGTTCATGACAGTTCCATTAGGTGAAAGGAGGTGTATGGTTCTATCCTGTAACCCTGAATCCGATGAGATAAAATTGCGCTTGTTTGGTTTGTGTGGCTGGAAGTAAGGTTAGGTTATCCGTTCTGTTTAGTTAGTCGCTCAGACGAGCAGGGTTTTATTTTGTTTTTGCCTGAAGTTAAGGCTGTATTTTGTTTTGCTTATTTTGTGAAGTCAAGATTTATTTATTTTCCTGCTTTTTTCTAAATAAACCAGTTTGCTGCATATTTTGCGTCCCTGTCTTTACTGTCTGGGTCCGCACCACTGCTTCTACCGAGCTAACTTCCCCACGACACATATGGCAGCTTATCTTGAAAGTATTTTTCATAAAGTTAGGGATATTTTAAAGATGACAAGGTTATTTAAGTAATGTTGTAGCTATTTTCATAATGCATTTTTATAGTGCAGCAGATTTATTAAAACTAGTCTTAATAAAGGCCCTGACTGGTGCAAGGAAGTTGCAACCTCCTTGTGATGAACCGGCCCTCAATCATGATTCTCAGCTATATTTATAACTATCTATGTATTGTATCAGTGTGATGAATCGGACCCCAATCATGATTCTCAGCTATATATATGATTATCCATGTATTGTATCAGTGTGAGGAATGGCCAAAACTAATTATCTGTGGCCAGTTGCCAAGATCAAAAGCCATTGTCTCACCCTAGGCATGTCATTAACATATCTGGGCTAACTTCCTTGATTCTTAGCAGGGGGCTATTCTGGGTCCATGCTCTGAAAGTGTCCTAACACATGTGATCAGACAAGCTGACTCCCCAGTTAACTTCAAAGAGTTATAGGTTTTTGATAATAATCTCTCCAAGGGAAGATGCTACCATTATGACAATTATATCTTCCGGTGCGTAGTAGTGAGACGCACGTTTTTAACCCAAAAACTTTAAGCCTACGGGCCTGGGAAGAGCCCAGGCCCAGTTCTCGTTACTCAAAGGGTATTGAGTTATCATGTTTGGTGTCAATGTGCTGGGAAACTTGCTCCGAGCAAAGACATGCCACTTGTTTGACCGTATGATCATGTGATGAGGAATTATGACCATTCATAGTTATTTGATTGCTAAGATAGAGGGTGGTCCTAAAGCCCTGATGATGTCATTTCAGGGTGGAGCCCAGGGTCAATATTGACCTGGGGCAGAGCTTGTTCTTCTTGTTCTTGTTCTTCTCGTATTATCCTATAAGGCCCGGTCCTCTCTCTGGGTTTGTGGGAGAGGACGGTATAGTTAAGAAGGTGATCTCGGGTTCCGCCCGTGTTGAAGGCCGTGTGGGCCAGCGGCTGCGGCCGGGTGGCTGAGGTGCGGGCCGTGTCCTCGCGCCTTGTGGGGCCGGAGGCCGGGGCGGAACGGCGTGATACGTCACACTCCTAATAAATCAGGTGCAAGTCCATATACCTTGTGCTATAATCATATGTCTTTCTGAGTCTCTCTGCCCCACTCCAGGATTGCAGAAATTGGGGAGCAAGCTACAGAACATGGAAACATCCATTTATTCCAATGAGCTTTGGCATTTGGGTTATCAAGTTGCCAGTGATAGTGCCTTACAAAATTATTCATACCCCTTGAACTTTTTCACATTTTGTCACCTTACAACCACAGACTTTAATGTATTTTATTGAGATTTTAAGTGATAGAGCAACACAAAGTAGCACATAATTGTGAAGTGGAATGAAAATGATACAGGGTTTTCATAATTCTAATCAAATAAAAATCTGAAAAGTGTGACATTCAAAAGTATTCAGCCCCCTGTACTCTGTTACCCGTACATAAAATCCAGTGCAATCAATTGCATTCAAAAGTCACTTAATTAGATAATAGAGTCTAGCTGTGTGCAATTTAGTCTTAGTATAAATACACCTGTCTGTGAAGGCCTCAGTGGTTTGTTAGAGAACACTAGTGAACAAACAGCATCATGAAGACCAAGGAACACCAGACAGGTCAGAGATAAAGTGTAACCTCTGTTTTAGTGATCTGCATCACCCTTGTTTGGGTTCACTTGGCACACCCAAACAATGGAGAGATAGTGCTAGTGTGAACCTAATGTAAAGCCCATGTCCAGTTGTAAGCTTAAATAAGTCAGCACCTATAGCTGCCATTTATTTTACTCAATGACTGTTACAATGCTTCTAGTGACTACTGCATAGTTTCATTTCCTACAGGTCTGAGGTAGTCTGAAATTCATCTCATTATTGTTTCAAGTCTATTACCATGCAGTTAATATGAAACAAACTACTGACCAACTTCTTTTAACAGCAGAAAGTTGGATCATTCTAGTTTTTTTAATAGAAACAGCTAATTTATTTTCATTGTGTAGTTGGGAATAAAACACACATTACTTTATATTATAGCAATTGGTAACGTTCCAGGAATAATGTCAGCGTGTAGAAATTAAGCTTAGGAGACATATAAGAGTTACGCAGCATAGAAAACACATCTGAAAGGGAAATAAAAAACAGTTATTGGCTGTAATGTGATTAAATCCTCACGACTTCATCCCAAGCTCTTGCTTGAGGGAGGTCTCACAATGGCTGTCAATATCTTGCTTTATAAATGCACTTACTAAATAGAGCCAGAAGCGCCTTCTGTTATGTCCATAGTTTATTTCTTCACACATCTAGTGGTAAAACCTGTCTGTTTTTCCTAAACTATTTCATGGCTTGGAAAGTTCTGAATAGTTTACAATTACATGTACAACGACCGGCTTGTGGGCCATATGTAACCCATCCTGCCTATCTATACTGGCACAACTCCCATGTGTCTGCTATGGAGTGCCCAGGAAACTGTGAGGGCCTGCTGTTTATACTGAATATGGCTGTCCCCACATAAACACCCATACCAGCCATTATTCAAGACCGGTGGATAATGTTGTATTTACTCCATTGATTCTACACAAGGTTTCCATGACAACCATGAATTGGACAGATTCTCTCTTTAGCTATTAACCGCTTAAGGACCTGGACTTGTTTAACAGTTAAGAGAGCAGCCTATTGTTTTTTCCATTGTCACATCTTAAAAGCAAAAACATTTAAATTTTTTTGTCGAGTATTTTTCTATTGGATGTCTTTGTAGGGAATATATAGTCTATTAATTCAGTTTTATTACCTGTGTATTAACTGAGTGTGATGGCATTGCCACTGCCATTCCACAGTGGGACATTGTTTTTCCACAGGCTTGCCTCTAAATGACCTAAGGCCTGGGCCACATCTGTGTTCGGTATTCTGCTCTCCCCCCCCCCCCCCCAGGAGCGCAGCGATGTCGCAGGCCCTGGCACCTGTGCCGGCGTCTAACCCTCCCCGGCATCCGCCTTTCCATTACAGCAGATGCCGGGTCTGTATTGGCGGTCTCTATCCCCCAAAGTGTAAACTACCCCCCACCCGGTCCCCACCGGCCCCATACCTGTAAAGTTGCAGGCCGGCTCCTGCGTGGCGATATCGCAGGAGTCGACCTGTTCTGGTGACAGCCGGGAGCCTAATGAAGGCTCCCAGGCCTGTCATTGTTATATTACCATTGCGGCTAGTCTATGACCAGCCGTAATAGTAATATACAGAATGTCCGTGCCGTCTATGGGACTTGCAATCAAATGACTGCAGGTTCAAGCCCCCTATGGGGGGGGGACTAATAACATAGTTAAAAAAAAAGCTTTAAAATTATATAATAATAATAAAAAAAAAAAAAAAGTTCTAAATCACCTCCTTTCCCTAGAATACTTATAAAAGTAGAAAATCATATGCCAAACACATACACTTTAGGATCCCTGTGTCTGAAAATGCCCTGTCTACTAATAGTTTTCCTGTAAACGTGAACGTCAAAATCAAAAGTGCCAAACTGCCGTTTTTTGTTTTTTTTTCAATAAATGGTGATCTAAGCAATAGATATTCCCCAAAATGGTATAACTAAAAAGTACATCTGGCCCTGCAAAAAAACGCTCTATGCATCCCCATACATCTGCAGGGTCACCTGTCAATGTGGCCTTGCAGCTGTTGCAAAACTACAATTCCCATATATTAAATATTTTACCATTTTTTGGTTCAAATTTTTTTTCCCTATTTTCCTCCTCTAAAATCTAGGTGCGTCTTATAGTCCAGTGTGTCTTAGTCTGACAAAGTAAAGTATGTAAAGTTTACACTTGCTGCAGTATTCCAGCTGCACTTTTTCATCTCCAAGATGTTACATTTAGAATTTACAAATAGATTTGGAAACATCCCTTTTATATTTCAATAGAGATGCTGTTTATAGCCTTAGATACATACAACCTTTAGCTATCCATACTGAGACCTCTTTACTGTTAATACAACAGTATATACATTAAGATAAGAATTTTATAAACAGGTATCAGCCAATAAGCCTGCATAACATAAACTGACAAAGCTACAAACAAACCCTCTTCTTTTTCTATTTATAACTCAATACTTCCCACTATAAGAATATCAAAATGTCCTTTTTAAATATTATTATATACATGTATTTGCAGCTCACTGACCCGTAACATATAATATTAACACTGAATTTCATTTAAGATTTTTTTTAATCAATTCTTAATTTTGAATTCCCCATTTTAATGTTTATATTTAAAGGGGTTATCCACTTTCTACAATTGATGGCCTATCTTTAGTTTTCTCCAATACCAAGAGCCTCACACGTTTGTAAAAGCTGTAGTAGCGAATGTAGGTAATCTAGTACTGTCTCTGAGACCAAGATCACAAAACATCTATTAAAATACATGATATGTTCCTTCTCAGAATGCTACAGCTGTTCATGAAGAAATCTCCGTACATGTAAGCAGGCCACTGTCAAGATCGTGAAAGAGTAAAGAGTGTATATATTAAATTCCATTATTTTTAAAATTGATTCAAATATCTGTTTAAGGTTGGGACTCCGAGTTGCAAAAACGGTAGAATCAATGCAGCAAAAAATGCTGCATCTTACAGTACCTGCAAAGTGGATGGGATTCTGACTAATCCCATCCACACATTGCAGAAAAAAATCTACAGCACGAAAGCTGAAAAAGTTTTCAAAAACACCTGAGTTTTCGAAAATTGCATGTATGTTAATTATACCTTCAAAAATTCTGGTATTTTCCGTACAGGTATAATAGAGGCAGAACGTCCGCAGAGGAAAATTTTGCAAAAATGCAATGGAAAATGCTGTGGAAAAAAAAACACGATGCATTTCCACTGTATTCCTTTCTGCAGCGTTATTTTGCTGCGTCTCGCTATGTGGCGGCTTAACCTAGACTTGTGGAAAAGCAGCATTTTTACTACTGTACTTTAAGATTTAAAAGAATTATCCCATGAAAAATATTGAGTAACTTATACACGCTCCATTTAATTTCTCTGGTAAGGGGTTGGATACAGAAGCCCATTCTGTTGAATGGTAAGGGAAAACTCTTGTAGGCAAAAGCCTCACGTAGTGAGCTACAGCCAAAAAACACTGCGGAAAAGACAGTGGCGGAAACTAATCACGTTTTTCTCTACAGAGTTTTTTACACTATCTTCAGAGGTTTCCTCTGAGGACTTTCTGCAATTATTATACCTATGCATAAAACTTTTCCACTGTTGATTTATTCTTTTTTTTTTTTTTTTTGCATCCACTTTTCGGGAATTTTAAAACACAGCGTTAAAGGGGTTGTCCCATCTCAAGGATCCTATCTATACTGGCAGCTTATGTAAATTGAAGCCTTTTTCTAAATATATTTCGTTAGAAATTCTGCTTTGTTTGCCTGTTATGTGACCTTATTCCTCCCATTGTTTACACTGCGTTGCTATAACCACAGACCTATAGGACAAGTGACATCACTCACTCTGCTCTTGCCGGCTTCAGCTAATTGCAGTTTGCTGATAAAGCTGAGTCTGTTATCTCTGTATGTAAACACACAGAGAACACCGATTCCGTTCTGTACAAGAATCTGTATTATCTAACCTGCAGAAATGTAGTTTGTCCCGTTCAGCGGGAGGGAGAGAAATACAGGAAGTGAGAAGCAGACACTGCAGGCAGCCTGGCTGATACTCCTAGATGAGAGAACCCCTTTAAGGCCGGGGCCCTACATATTGGCTGTGGCGGAAATGCTGTGGTAAATAAGTTGTGTTTTACATTACCTGCAAGGTGGTTGTGATTCTGGCTAAAAGAAAAAGCAATTCTTAAAAGAAGAGTGTGGACATGTCCGCTGCACCCTCTGCCCCCCGCGAGTTACACCTCTGCTCTACATTCTTGATGCAGCCTGCAGCCATTCAATTATCCACTAGACTTTGCAACGCATTTTAGGATTTGACACAAGTAATTGAATATGATTTATAAAATTGATATAAATGTTAAGTCTGCTAACTTTGCATAATTTTGTGTGGGTTTTATGCTTGTGCAATTGTGTCCTATAGTCTGCACTGTTTTTTACATGACTCCCAAGGTGGAGTGATTTTTTGCCTATTTATGCAGATAATAAACCCGGCAAACACATGTTCGTCTGATTAGTTACATCTACTTTTCTCACCAAAATCAGAAAGTGGCGGATAGGAAATTCTGACATAGAATTCAGGCACAAACACTTCATAAATCCAGTGTAACGTCGAAAAAGGCCTAAGAAGGGTGCAGCTGACGCCAAATTCAGTTGCAAACACGTTGATAAATGTGGCCCAATGACTTATATTTCAGGGTAACAATATGTTGGACATGACAAACATGTTAACATATGGCATTCAACATGACAGCAGAAATGTTAGATCCTGACATATACTGAAATGGCAAATGGTTCTATTCTAAAAATAGACTGTTACAGAGTCATTATTTTCTGCTAGACTTCATACATGCAAGAATAGTAGACTCAGCTAATGTTCAATATGTGAAGGGAGTCAACAATACATACACACAACACACTTCATATTTGACAACACTTGAATAGCAATGGAAAAGCTTTTTGATAAAATAAATTATATTATAATTTAGAGAAATGCAAGGTATAGATTGTATAAAATGTCCACACACATTAGACAATGCTTGTCTGAACAATCTAATGTTTATGGTGGCTACTCAAATCTTCCCATTGGCAGATGGAGGCAAGAAAAGGATCAGAAAGATGGATTTAAAGTGGTTATCTTTTATTTATTTTTTAAAAAAAATAAATATATATATATATATATATATATATATATATATATATATATATGAACCAAATAAAGGATCCATCAATACAAAACATTTCTTAAAAATATATATAATATAATCTTTTTTAAAGAGGACCTTTCATGTCCTCAGGCACATGCGCTTTTGCCGCTAGAAAGCCAACAGTGCGCTGAATTGGCCCGGAGGAAAAGTTTGGGCACCCTGCATGGCTAATACCTAGTAGTACCCATTCTGACAAGTATCACATCTTTTTGTAGTTAGCCAAGAGTTTTTCAATTCTTGTTTGAGGAATATTCATCCATTCTTCCTTGGAAAAGTCTTCCATTTCTGTGAGGCTCCTGGGTCTTCTTGCATGCACTGCTCTATTGAGGTCTAGCCACAGATTTTCAATGATGTTTAGATCAGGAGACTGTGAGGGCCATAGTAAAACCTTCAGCCTGTGCCTTTTTAGGTAACCTATGTTGGATTTTGACGTGTGTTTAGGATCATTATCCATTTGTAGAAGCCATCCTGTTTTCAATTTCCATCTGTTTACAGATGTTGTTATGTTTGCTTCAAGAATTTGCGGAAATTTTATTGAATCCATTCTTCCTTCTACCGCTGAAATGTTCCCTGTGCCATTAGCTGCAACACAATCCCAAAGTATGACTGATTCCCCCCATGCTTAATGGTTGGAGAGATGTTATTTTCCTAAAATTCTGTGCCCTTTTTTCTTCAAACATACATTTGATCATTGTGGCCAGAGAGTTCTATTTTATCCTCATCGGTCCACAGGACTTGTTTCCAAAATGCATCAGGCTTGTTTAGGTGTTTGTTTGCAAACTTCTGATGCTGAATTTTATGGTGAGGACACAGGAGAGGTTTTCTTCTGATGACTCTTCCATAAAGGCCATATTTTTGCAGATGTTTCTGAACAGTAGAACAATGTACCACAACTCCAGAGTCTGCTAAATCTTCCTGAAGGTCTTTTGCAGTCAAGCATGGGTTCTGAATTCCCAATCTGGCAATCCTACAAGCAGCTGTCTCTAAATTTTTTCTTGATTTTCCAGACCTTCTCTTGACTTCCACTGTTCCTGTTAACTGTCATTTCTTAATTACACTTCCAATAGATAGAACCGCTTTTCTATCTACTTATAGCCTTCTCCTGCTTTGTGGGCCTCCTCCATTTTCATTTACAGAATTCTAGGCAGCTGCTTAGCAGAACCCATGGCTGCTGTTTTTTGGCACAGGGTTAGGGGAGGCTGGGTATTTTATAAAGCTGTAAAATTTGCATTACTTGGTCTTTCCTTACAGTTATAGTGAACAAGCCATAACCCTAACTAGCTAATAAAGGTCTGAGACCTTGGTCAAAGTTATCTGAGCCCACAAATCTACAAGGGTTCCCAAACTTTTGCAAGATACTCCTTTCTGCTTTTCACTCTAAAATTGTACATATAATAATACACTAATATTGCTTATAATTACAGACAGGTGTGTATAATCTTTAATGTTATTAGCTTTAAAATATAATTTTATCTTCAACTTGCTTAACTGTTCACAATAACATTCATTTAATTAAAAAATTTAAAATAAAATAAAAAAAAAATCATTTTGACCAGGGTGTTCAAACTTTTGCCTGCCGCTGTAAATGTCTTTTATTAGAATATCACTTTAGTTGCAAACCACAAAATCTAATTTAACATACAGATCTAGAATTGCAGGAAGTCTCCTCGACTTTTCCTCCTTTTTCCAATGCAATGTTGACATATAAAGCACTAATGTATGGGGAACAAATGCTGAAAAAAATCCATTTATTACATTAGGTAACACTTTGTGAAAGCTCCCGTAGAAAAGGAAGCGGGAGAGGATAAAATTAATTTTACTTTCACCTTCCCTGCCCAACACATCAGCAGTCTGGTCCCTCACTATGCTGCTAATCCATTAGCTAACACATAGGACTAATGCAGCCACCACTGAGGTAAACAAGGTATACAGTATATGGTAAAGCTATTCACTGCTAAATACAGAGATTTCCCCTCCTGTTTGAAAAACCAACTTCATTACTAACATTGTCTCCTGCAGCTAGCATAGACTTGTACAATTAATGCTGAACATTACGTGTGGGACTTCTTGTGTATACTGCATATCTGCCTACATTATTGGTTTCACATGCATTGAAACATATATTATTAATGCTAGAAACTGGATAATGCTGGATCTCAGGGTATAAATTAATAATATTTATGGATTTTATATTGTGTTTATGGGGCTCATATGAACCTAAAACAATGTTATATTGTTGTAGTTGGTCAGTTGAGACATTGTCACTGATTACATCAGTTTCTTATGACTCTATCAAATAGTGACATATAGAGTATGTACACACATATATATACTCACCGGCCACTTTATTAGGTACACCATGCTAGTAACGGGTTGGACCCCCTTTTGCCTTCAGAACTGCCTCAATTCTTCGTGGCATAGATTCAACAAGGTGCTGGAAGCATTCCTCAGAGATTTTGGTCCATATTGACATGATGGCATCACACAGTTGCCGCAGATTTATCGGCTGCACATCCATGATGCGAATCTCCCGTTCCACCACATCCCAAAGATGCTCTATTGGATTGAGATCTGGTGACTGTGGAGGCCATTGGAGTACAGTGAACTCATTGTCATGTTCAAGAAACCAGTCTGAGATGATTCCAGCTTTATGACATGGCGCATTATCCTGCTGAAAGTAGCCATCAGATGTTGGGTACATTGTGGTCATAAAGGGATGGACATGGTCAGCAACAATACTCAGGTAGGCTTTGGCGTTGCAACGATGCTCAATTGGTACCAAGGGGCCCAAAGAGTGCCAAGAAAATATTCCCCACACCATGACACCACCACCACCAGCCTGAACCGTTGATACAAGGCAGGATGGATCCATGCTTTCATGTTGTTGACGCCAAATTCTGACCCTACCATCCGAATGTCGCAGCAGAAATTGAGACTCATCAGACCAGGCAACGTTTTTCCAATCTTCAATTGTCCAATTTCGATGAGCTTGTGCAAATTGTAGCCTCAGTTTCCTGTTCTTAGCTGAAAGGAGTGGCACCCGGTGTGGTCTTCTGCTGCTGTAGCCCATCTGCCTCAAAGTTCGACGTACTGTGCGTTCAGAGATGCTCTTCTGGCTACCTTGGTTGTAATGGGTGGCTATTTGAGTCACTGTTGCCTTTCTATCAGCTCGAACCAGTCTGGCCATTCTCCTCTGACCTCTGGCATCAACAACGCATTTCCGCCCACAGAACTGCCGCTCACTGGATGTTTTTTCTTTTTCGGACCATTCTCTGTAAACCCTAGAGATGGTTGTGCGTGAAAATCCCAGTAGATCAGCAGTTTCTGAAATACTCAGACCAGCTCTTCTGGCACCAACAACCATGCCACGTTCAAAGGCACTCAAATCACCTTTCTTCCCCATACTGATGCTCGGTTTGAACTGCAGGAGATTGTCTTGACCATGTCTACATGCCTAAATGTACTGAGTTGCCGCCATGTGATTGGCTGATTAGAAATTAAGTGTTAACGAGCAGTTGGACAGGTGTACCTAATAAAGTGGCCGGTGAGTGTATATTTCTAATATATTAAAAATTTTAATTTCTAATAAAAAAAAGTTAACCATTTAGCAAATTGTTGTTAAACACTTAAAGGGGCTGCCCAGCCTTTTAGGCCGGGTTCACACGTGGTTCGGTCTGGAAACTTAGGCGGAGGCTGCCTCAGTTTCCGGACCAAAAAACGGGTAGCTACGATGGTCAGTGCACCATCATCCAGTCGCGCACTCTGCTCCAGATTAGGCCCAATGAATGGGCCTGGTCGGGAGGAGGGAGTGACTTGAGACGGATTCTCCAGGCCTGAAGAATGAGCATGTCGCTTTTTTTCCGGGACCCAGAACAAACAGCTCCTGTTAGAAAGAACTGACCAGCTACCATTGATATCAGTGGGACACAAATCACTGATTACCAAATATGTCAGTACCCTAGTTAATCATGATTCACAGAAAGAGTACAAACTCCAATAGGGGTAACTAAGGAATAAATATAAAACTTCACCTTTATTAGTAATAGCTAATCTAGGGAATCTATAGTCTATTTGCCGCTGTAATTATTGGTTATATTTGACAGTCTGCATTCCTCCTGTTCCTTTGCTAGTGTGGCGTTAGAACAGTAGCCTCTGAGGACGGAGTGTTTTGCAGCTGTCTTTTGCACCATCATTGTCCCTTTATATTGTATTTTGAGTGACCTAGCAGCAGCAATATACTGGTATATTACTCAAGGGAGGCAGGGCTTTTTTGGACAGACATTCAGCCTTGACGTTGTCACCCTATATGTTTAAGTCTGACCCCTGTATTTTTAGGAAAGTTGACTATTTAGTAGCCTATTGAGCCGTTTTTTTTTTTTTTTTTAATCTATTACTGATGAGGTGAAGTTTTATATTTATTCCTTATTTGAGGTTACCCCTATTGGAGTTTGTACTCTTTCTGTGAATCATGATTTCAGTGGGAGCTGTCTTTTTGGTCAGGATTTTGACATGTGAACTCAGCCTTTAAAGTTGCTCTCCTATCCTTTGGTTAGGCCATTCATATTATATCAGTGGGAGTCTTACCCTTGGCAGTCCTGCTGTTCAGCTGTTTGTAGCGCCATCTTCAACCCCTTAAAGACCGAGACAATTTTCGTTTTTTTGCATCTGTTTTTTCCTCCCCACATTTCAAGAGACAATTTTTTTTTTTTCTGTTCAGAGTCACATGATGACTTGCTGTTTGCAGGACAAATTGTACTTTGCAATGGCACAATTCAATATTCTGTGCAATGTACTGGGAAGCTGGAAAAAAATTCAGAGTGAGGTGGAATAGGAAGAAAAATGCATTTGCGCCAATTTCTTTTGGGTTTAATTTTTATGGCATTCACCAAGTGGGAAAAATGACCTTATCTGTACTCTGCAGGTCAGTATTATCACGGCAATACAAAATTTATATAGTATTTGTAATGTTTTGATACTTTTGATATAATGAAAAACTTCCATCATTAAAGGGGTTGTCCCGTCACAAGGATCCTATCTATAATGCTTATTAATGTGAATGTAAGACTTTTCCTAAATACAATGCTTCAGCAAAACTGCTTTGTTTGGCCACTATCTCACTTTATTCATTTTTTTGTGGCCACAGCCCTGACCTAGCTGCTCCTGAGTCAAGTGATGTGTCAGCCTGCTCTGAGGGGGGAGGGAGGAGGGGCTAAGTGCACGGGAGCGAGCCTGGAGGAGGGGGGGGGGTAGTTTACCCTTTGGGGGAAGGGGCCGCCAATACAGGGTTAGACGCCGGCACAGGTGAAGCCAGCAACATCTCTATGCTTCTGCCCTGCATGAAGCCAGCAGCGGCAGAAGCGATGCTGTTATTCCAGGGGGGGGGGGGGGGCGGAGGAGCGGAATAACAGCATCGCTTCTGCCGCTGCTGGCTTCATGCAGGGCAGAAGCATAGAGATGTTGCTGGCTTCACCTGTGCCGGCGTCTAACTCCCCGTCATCCGCTGTAATAGGCGGATGCTGGGGACTGTTAGACGCCGGCACAGGCACATCGCTATGCTTCTGCCCTGCATGAAGACAGCAGCGGCAGAAGCGATGCTGTTCCGCTCCGGGGTCACATATGCAAAGCCAAGCGGCGAGATGCCGCCGGCCCTGCGTGCACGCTCATACACCAGTCTAGCCTTCACAATGCGAATACAGACCCGCAGGGTGTCGGGTCTGTATTTGCATTGTGAAGGCTAGACTGGTGTATGAGCGCACACGCAGGGCCGGCGGCATCTCGCCGCTTGGCTTTGCATATGTGACCCCGCCCACCAATGACGAAACAAAGCCGGAAGACAGAAGATTTTAGAGGAACGAAGACGGGTGAGTATGCGACGTGGGAGTACCCCTTTAAATATTCCACCTTCTGACACCTGTAACTTTTTCATATTTTCATGTAATGTTTCTTTTTATGCACGACAAGATGTCAATTGTATTTATAACATTTATGGTTTGATCACTTTTTATTCAATTTACTTCTAGGAGGGAGTGTTGAAAAAAAAAATCACTATTTGGTTATTTTGATTTTTTTTCCCAGCTGCAACGTGTCACGGCGGTTTATGCCCACAATTAGTTTGGGAACTGATCATACGCATTGCCACTGGGTTTCCGCTGTATAATACTCAGCATGCTCCTAAGCGGCCACCATACTTAAATATTGGACATTCGCTGTGCTATTACAAAGGGCTTAAAGGGAGTCTGTTAGCAGTAAATTGCTTATAGACCTAAGCACAGTATCTTGTAGAGATGATTCTACAGTTTCCAAATTTGCAACTGTTATTCAGCTTTGTAGTCTCATTGTCATATAATCATTGTTTTATTCTTATGCAAATTAGGACTAAGTGCTGTTTGGGGTTTGACTTAGCTTGCCTGGCCTCCTTAGCTCTAGATTCTTAGGCAAAGCCCTCATTTGCATATGAGTACAACATATTTTTCCAGCATATCTCGCTATATTACAAAATGAATTCCTGTCTGTCTGTCTGTCTGTCTGTCTGTTCTCTATGCATGACCAAACGACTGGACCGATCTTCACCAAATTTGGCACACAGATACTTCAGGTGTCCGGGAAGGTTTAAGACGAGGCCCCAACTCACTCGGACGTACTGTTCCAGAGATACAGCTTTCCCAACACCCTGACCCCCATTAGCCAATGCAAACCTGCAAGTCTTTCACTCATATTCCAACTGCAATACACACGGTCACTCCACATGCACAATCCAACACTGATATTCAAACTGAGATACACACATCAGAGGATTAGATACACAGGTAAGCACCCAGTATCACATGCCAGAGGATTAGATACATGCGTCTGCACACATTACCACACGCCAAAGGATTAAATATGCGCATCTGCACACAGTTTCACAAGCCGAAGGATTAGATACACGAGTCTGCAAACAGTTCCACATGCTAGAGGATTAGATACTCGCGTCTGCACACAGTTCCACACGCCAGAGGATTAGATACGTGTGTCTGCTCAAAGTACCACACGCTGAAGGATTAGATACACAGGTCAGCACCCAGTATCACACACCAGAGGATTAGATATGCACATCTGCACACAGTTTCACAACCCAAAGGATTAGAAACGCACGTCTGCAAACAGTACCACATGCCGAAGGATTAGATACACAGGTCAGCACACAGCATCACATGCCAGAGGATTAGATATGTGTGTCTGCACAAAGTACCACATGGCTAAAGATGAGATATGCGCGTCTGCACACAGTTCCAAATGCAACAGGATTAGATACGCGCATCTGCACAAAGTACCACACGCCAGAGGATTAGATACATGCGTCTGCACACAGTATCACATGCCAGAGGATTAGATACGCGTGTCTGCACAAAGTACCACATGCTGGAAGATTAGATACACAGGTCAGCACACAGTATCAAACGCCAGAGGATTAGATACACGTGTCTGCACACAGTTCCACATGTCAAAGGATTAGATACGCACGTCTTCACACAGTTCCACATGCCAGAGGATTAGATATGCATGTATGCACAAAGTACAACACGCCAGAGTTTTAAATAGACAGGTCAGCACACAATATCACACGCCAGAGGATTAGATACGCGATTCTTCACACAATACCACACGCCGGAGGATTAGATACGCATGTCTGCACACAGTACCACAAGCCGGAGGATTAGATACGCACGTCTTAACACAATACCACACATCAGAGGATTAGATACGCACGTCTGCACACAGTTTCACATGTCACAGGATTAGATATGCGCCTCTGCACACAATACCTCATCTCGGAGGATTGGATACAGGCCAATGCACACAGTAACACACGCCGCAGGATTAGATACGCGCATCTACACACAGTTCCACATGCCACAGGATTAGAAACGCACATCTGCACAAAGTGCCACACGCTGGAGGATTAGATGAACAGGTCAGCACACAGTATCACACGCTAGAGGATTAGATACACGCATCTGCACATAATTCCACATGCCAGAGGATTAGATACACGCGTCTGCACCTAGTACCACATGCCGGAAGATTAGATACACAGGTCAGCACACAGTATCATACGTCAGAGGATTAGATATGCGCATCTTCACACAGTACCACATGCCAGAGGATTAGATACGCACGTCTGCACACAGTACCACATGCCAGATGATTAGATATGCACATCTTAACACAATACCACACACCAGAGGATTAGATATGCAAGTCTGCCCACAGTTCCACACACCGCAGGATTAGATACGCGCCACTGCACACAGTTACACATGCCACAGGATTAGATATGCGCATCTACACACAATTCCACATGCCAGAGGATTAGATACGCAAGTCTTCACACAGTACCACACGCCAGAGGATTAGATAAGTGAGTCTTCACACAGTTCCACATGCTGCAGGATTAGATACGCGCGTCTGTGCACACTTTTACACACCAGAGGATTAGATACGCACGTCTTTACACAATACCACACAATGGAAGACTAGATACGCGCCACTGAACACAATACCACATGCCAGAGGATTGGATATGCGCCAATACACACAGTTACACATGCCTCAGGATTAGATATGCACATCTGCGCACAGTTCCAAAAACCGGAGGATTAGATACGCACGTCTTTACACAATACCACACAATGGAGGACTAGATACGCGCCACTGCACACAATACCACACACCAGGTTTCCATAGCAACCCAGCCATTTTTCTTCACTACTTTATGTCAGCCTTAAAGGGACAGGGCTCTGTGGATGACACTGTTGCACATGGTCACATACACACAGCTTTACTCCAGGTCTCCATAACAACTGATCACAGGTTTTTCACTGATATCCAAACTGAGATACACATGATCACATGACGCTTATGGACACACACACAAAAGATATACAAAGTACACCAGTGCAAAACTGGACAATTCTTATGGGGCCACTACACAAACAATAAATGAAATATACCCGTACAAAGCCGGGTCCTCCTGCTAGTTTAGTATATATTTTGCTGCTGGTAGACTCCCTTTAATGTGATGAACGTTCGTTTGGTTACTGATACATGTGTTTATGTCCCATTTTCTGGGATTAATTGCTGCTGTATACTATAATAACAATTAGTAACATGTAACTATGAGAATCATGTATTGATGTTGTCATGTGTATAATTATGCATCCATATACCAGTACGCTCGTACCTAGCTGGTCATAAATTATTCTGGCAGTCTGTTTATTAGCAGCGGGTTTTTCACTTTATACTCAGCAATGTGACAAATGAAATCCTACTCCCTGCCAGGACTTATCAGTCATTTCTATTGCTCTGCTGATTCTTCAAGATAGAATGCTCTTGTATGCTATAGTCTGAAACTTTAGGGGGAAAAGCTAAAGAAAGTAAAACATTACACATTCATTTACATATTTGGAATTTGTATGTAGTTTTGACTAATAACCTATTGTAAATTTTGAGATATTTCCAATATTGTTAATGCAAAAATCATTTTCAAACTATTGTAGTTTTTTTACATTACATTTTCTATGCAAATACAGTCCTATGAAAAAGTTTGGGCACCCCTATTAATCTTAATCATTTTTAGTTCTAAATATTTTGGTGTTTGCAACAGCCATTTCAGTTTGATATATCTAATAACTGATGGACACAGTAATATTTCAGGATTGAAATGAGGTTTATTGTACTAACAGAAAATGCGCAATATGCATTAAACCAAAATTTGACTGGTGCAAAAGTATGGGCACCCTTATCATTTTATTGCTTTGAATACTCCTAACTACTTTTTACTGACTTACTGAAGCACAAAATTGGTTTTGTAACCTCAGTGAGCTTTGAACTTCATAGCCAGGTGTATCCAATCATGAGAAAAGGTATTTAAGGTGGCCAATTGCAAGTTGTTCTACTATTTGAATCTCCTCTGAAGAGTGGCATCATGGGCTACTCAAAACAACT
The DNA here is from genome assembly GCF_031893055.1 of Leptodactylus fuscus. Taxonomy (NCBI): domain Eukaryota; kingdom Metazoa; phylum Chordata; class Amphibia; order Anura; family Leptodactylidae; genus Leptodactylus; species Leptodactylus fuscus. The sequence goes on from NC_134267.1 coordinate 101,492,744, forward strand.
CTCAAATGATCTGAAAACAAAGATTGTTCAACATAGTTGTTCAGCGGAAGGATACAAAAAGCTGTCTCAGAGATTTAACCTGTCAGTTTCCACTGTGAGGAACATAGTAAGGAAATGGAAGACCACAGGGACAGTTCTTGTTAAGCCCAGAAGTGGCAGGCCAAGAAAAATATCAGAAAGGCAGAGAAGAAGAATGGTGAGAACAGTCAAGGACAATCCACAGACCACCTCCAAAGAGCTGCAGCATCATCTTGCTGCAGATGGTGTCACTGTGCATCGGTCAACTATACAGCGCACTTTGCACAAATAGAAGCTGTATGGGAGAGTGATGAGAAAGAAGCCGTTTCTGCGCGTACGCCACAAATAGAGTTGCCTGAGGTATGAAAAAGCACATTTGGACAAGGCAGCTTCATTTTGGAAACAAAAATTGAGTTGTTTGGTTATAAAAAAAAGGCGTTATGCATGGCGTCCAAAAAGAAACAGCATTCCAAGAAAAACACATGCTACCCACTGTAAAATTTGGTGGAGGTTCCATCATGCTTTGGGGCTGTGTGGCTAATGCCGGCATCGGGAATCTTGTTAAAGTTGAGGGTCGCATGGATTCCACTCAGTATCAGCAGATTCTTGAGAATAATGTTCAAGAATCAGTGACGAAGTTGAAGTTACGCCGGGGATGGATATTTCAGCAAGACAATGATCCAAAACACCGCTCCAAATCCTCAGGCATTCATGCAGAGGAACAATTACAATGTTCTGGAATGGCCATCCCAGTCCCCAGACCTGAATATCATTGAACATCTGTGGGATGATTTGAAGCGGGCTGTCCATGCTCGGCGACCATCTAACTTAACTGAACTTGAATTGTTTGTCCAAAATACCTTTATCCAGGATCCAGGAACTGATTAAAAGCTACAGGAAGCGACTAGAGGCTGTTATCTTTGCAAAAGGAGGATGTACTAAATATTAATGTCACTTTTCTGTTGAGGTGCCCATACTTTTGCACCGGTCAAATTTTGGTTTAATGCATATTGCGCATTTTCTGTTAGTACAATAAACCTCATTTCAATCCTGAAATATTACTGTGTCCATCAGTTATTAGATATATCAAACTGAAATGGCTGTTGCAAATACCAAAATATTTAGAACTAAAAATGATTAAGATTAATAGGGGTGCCCAAACTTTTTCATAGGACTGTATGTCAGAAAACCAAACCAATGGACATTGTAGGTACATTCATGGCTGGAATTGTGGAGCAAGTGAGGGCAGCTCCTGAATAGACGCAATTCATTAATTATTTCCCTCTCTTTTGCTCACTTTAATATCAGTAGTAATAATACTTTAATATTTGGGGTCAGGACTGGGAGTCTGTCCATACACATTATTATGTCTGAAAGTAAGTATGCCTTATTCCTCAATTCATATTTATCATCAGATGTTTGATGTTGAGAGATAGGGCTCATTCACATGGGGCAAGAGGAGGCGGATTTTGAAGCCGAATCCACCTCAAAATCCGCCCCCTCACAATAGAGGTCTGTGTAGACCAGTAGCGTAGAAGCGAGCTGCCCTTTCTTCAGGTGCCTTGTGACAGCACCCTCCAAACTAGGCTCATTCATTTGGACCTACTCCGGAGCGGGAAGCCGCAACAATCGTGGCAGTCATGTTTTGGTCCTATTCTGACACGGCTTCCCGCATCAAAATCAGGACCAAAATACGCGGTCACTAGCCCCGTACTAGCCCATAGATAGTACTCAAAGTTTTGCATTAAATCATCCATACTAGTAGAAATGTAGTCCCATATATGTTTTGGATTTGAATCAGGAGCTCCTAAAATTTTGTATATGGATAATAGTGTGTTGTATATGGATACTAGTGTGTTTATTATATCTATTTATCAGGGGCATTCATTGTGATAGGGCTTGACCTGTGTTTTCTTTTCCCACTTTTATGTCTATGTTTATGTCATTACATTACATTTGTATTGAGGAGTGTGTTATCATTTTGTTCATGTCATACATGGAGTATTATGTACTATTGCAGACATGTTTTAACTGGTATTGTCTTCCAATATGAATTTTATTGTGTAGTAAAATACTTCTGTTTTTGTTCATGTTTTCACTCTCTTATATTTTATAACCTTCCCTACTTTGTTGTCTTTTGAGCTGGTATGTCTTTCTAAGGGTATATTCAAACAGCGGAATTTAACGCGGATTTTGCCTCCGAATCCAGGGCAGATTCTGCCCAGAATCCGCCTCCCATTGAAAACAATGGGAGGCAGAGATCATAGCAGAACATGGAGAAAAAAATCATCCTGTTCGATCCTGGCTGATTCAGCTAGCTCCCCGCTGACTAGGCCCATGCCGAGTTACTTGTTGTGTCACTTTAATATCAGGCGAGAAAACTTTAGATTTTCACATGGAATTTCAAGGGACACTAGCATCATCAAGTCTAAGAGATCTGCTTAATAATGTATGCAGTTTATATTGCAGCAGTTAATATAGTTCCTAGTAAATGATCCAAAACAGAGGCATAATTTGAGTCCTTTATACAATGATCAGTCATGGGACACCATAGCCTTGCTCATAACCATGACAATAAAAATGGCAATCTTTAGCTAACAAAAACTACCAATAAGCATAGAAAAAGCTGGTACTTTTGTAAGAATAGGAATAAACTCTGCAAACAAAATTCAGCATTTTCTGGCAGATTTTTGGATGTGCATCACACTTTGTTTTAATGTGATTGTTGAATAAATCTTGGACATTTTTACATGATGAAAGTGCTGCAATTATATCTAATGATATGAAAAAAATGACACTAGAGCCAGTGTTTCAATAGTGGCTAAGAAATGATGACATAACAAAAATTAGATAAGGAAAGCAAAGAATGGGGAAAAAAAGGAGACATGCGACAAACTTGAAACCTGGCTAAGAGCCATAGATTTGTTTAAATTAAAACACTTAATGCTAATTTTTACTGTACTCAGACAGTTAAATGTGTATTCTGCCTGTAATTCTACAATACAGTTTGATGTACTAATACTTGGGGTATAAGGTGTCATCTGATTTGCAGTAATACATGAAACAGATGCACTCACAAAATTCAAGGGATTTTTTGTAGATATAGGTGTATGCAAATATGAGTCTGAGATAGACCCGAGAAAGCTAATAAAGAGGGCTTGAATGCCCACACAAAGTGTTACAGGATAAGTTATCCTCTCTAAAACATTTAGGTGGAATAACAACTGGAAGAGACTATATTCTTCATTTAAAAAATGCTCAAATAATCAAAACACCGAAAGTACACCCCATCCTATCCTATCCAGTATGGGTCAATATCAATCATGCTATGTAGACTGTACGACAGCCATCAACAGGGTTGGACTGGCCCATCAAAGTAACAGAGGATCCTCCGGTGTGCCACTAATAAAACAGGGCCTCAAAGGTTCAACAGAAGACAAGCTGGGGCCACACGGTGGCTCAGTGGTTAGCACTGTAGCCTTGCAGCGCTGGAGTCCTGGTGTTCAAATCCCGCCCAGGGCAGAAAACCATCTGCAAGGAGTTTGTATGTTCTCCCCGTGTTTGCATGGATTTCCATCCCATATTCCAAAGACATACTGATAGGGAAAAAATTTACATTGTGAGCTCTATGTGGGGCTCATAATCTACTGTACATAAAAAAAAAAAAAAAAAAAAAAAAAAACAGAAGACAAGCCCATTTAGAAATTACTTCGAATCTAGGGTATATTTCTTATGAGTTAATTCATAAATTACATCATTTATGATACGTATTGCATGTGCAATGATAATGATGCAATTCCAAGTGAAGGTACACATGTTCCATATAGTTGTAGGCTGCACCCCAGATCCATTTCCTGCACAGTACATGTTGATGATCTCTGTCAGTGGCCATCAATAGTGTTCCTTAGCATGTAAATTTCTAGGAGTCATTTGCTTATTTATAGAAGATAGAAAGAGTACAAGGCTGAAGAAGAGCATGGATGTCTTATCGCTTTACAACTTCCTGAGGCTTGGTTCACATCGGTGTTCGGGGATTCCATTTCCCTGTTCACATAAAAAATGCAGAGAGAAAAGTGCTGCAAGCAGCACTTTTCCCTCCACATTTTTTGTGCGGAAACTGAGCGGAAAGCACACGTACTCCACTATAGTCTATGGGGTCCGTGGGTTTTTCATGCAGATTAGGTTTCTGTTCGAGGGGTCGACAAGCGAACCCCTCAAACGGAAGCCCATGCGCAGATGTGAATCAAGCCTAAATTGAAATTTGATCAATAAAATGGGTTCCTTTACATCCTCAACAGGAACTAGGACACTAGTTGTGTAGGTGGTGACCTTGTGGTTCGCACGCTGGACATTGTGAGCCTTGCTAAATTAATAAACCTCTATGCTCTGTCATAGGAGTCTTACAGTGAAAATGACACAAGTTTTGTATCTGGCCCACTACAGTGATAGTACCTGACGACCCTACAATGGGGTCTGTTGGACATCTGTCATGGTGTCAATAGTTCTACCAGAGAAAATAGCACAATGTGCTGTTCAGCATTTTTTATGTGAACACAGTCAAATATAGCAGCATCTTTAAGGCTCGGTGGTTCACCTGAAGGGGTATAGCAAGAAATTATTCCTAAACATAGCCTACACTGCCAGATTTTGCAAAAGGGATCCTTAAAACTTCCAGAGATTTTCTGGTTATGTAAACATGAGTGGAAAAGAGACAGCTAGGTAAACAACTAGGACATGAATATAAAATGTCATGGTACATCTTCTGCAGTGCTGCAGCAGATCTAGAGTGGTATGTTTCACAAAAAAAAAATAGGTTAATTACAAAAATATATCCAATCACCCAAAATGCAATAGTCTAATACATTGAAAATACATTTCTCACATTCAACACAGTGTAATACTCTTAGTTACAATATAGGGACTCTGTGGACTACCTCAGCAGCAGTCAGTGGACCTCTATGATTCCACTGTTAGTTCCAATTTACCCTTCCTTAAAGTAAAACTCCCACAAACATTTCTCTAGTCTGTGAGAAAGACATATGATATAAATTGTAGTAAAGGTAATCTTAGTGGTGGCTGTATTTGTGAGTTATCTTCTTGGTGCTGGTCCACACCTTCCTCACACAGGCCTGAGAATACAATTTTTGTGGAAGTTCTACTTTAACCCAATTACTGCATGACCAAAGAAATGAGATATGCATTAAGATTAGAGATGAGCGAACAGTAAAATGTTCGAGGTTCGATATTCGTTTCGAGTAGCCCCTCAATATTCGACTACTCGAATCGAATATTGAATCCTATTATAGTCTATGGGGGGAAAATGCTCGTTTCAGGGGTAGGCAACGTTCAATCAAATTATACTTACCAAGTCCACGAGTGAGGGTCGGGCTGGATCCTCCGAGAAATCTTCTCCGTGCAGCGTCCCCACGGCGTCTTCTGGCTCTGAATTCACTCTGCCAGGCATCGGGCCTGGGCAGAGCCAACTGCGCATGTCCGCACTACAAGCGGGCATGCGCAGTCGGCTCTGCCCAGGCCCGATGCCTGGCAGAGTGAATTCAGAGCCGGAAGATGCCACGGGGAAGCTGCACTGAGAAGACTTCTAAAGGTAGGAGAAGAACCAGCGTTGATTGGCCGACTGTATAGCATTCGGCCAATCAATGCTGGTTCTGCATCGAACTTTTCCATTCGAATAGCGAGTGGTACTCGATTGAGTACGAGTATTTCGAATACCGTAGTATTCGATTGAATACCTACTCAATCGAATACTGCTCGCTCATCTCTAATTAAGATGTGTTGGTACTAATGTGTATTGTGTTATCGTGTATAAATTGTGCAGTTTCCATAAATGTTGGTAAGTCTTGTAACAAATATATTGACTATTATATGGTAAATGTAGTTCACTCCATATTTGAGATTTTATTTTATTGCACTTATAAAAAACTGTATATGTTTAATGATTCACAGGTCATATATGCCTTAAATACTAGGAATGATGAGCATGAATCAGGAGTACAAGCCATTAAAGAAGCACATGAAGAAGAAATTCAGCAAATCCTTGCTGAAACCAGGGAAAAGATATTACAGTATAAAAATAAAGTGTCAGAAGAAACTGAGCTAAAAAGGAAAATACAAGCACTGGAAGAATCTTTAGAGGAACATAAGAAGATGAAGCACCAAGCACTTACTGAATTTGAAGTTTACAAACATCGAGTAGAAGATATGCAACTATGTGCAGAAGCCCAACATGTACAGAGAGTTGTTACTATGTCCCGCGAAGTAGAGGAGATAAGGAAGAGATTTGAAGAAAGAATACGTAGTTTCATGCAACTTCAGGTACAATTTGAGAAAGACAAACGTGCCGCCCTAGAAGAACTGAGAGCAACCCATAGATTAGAAATGCAAGACCTCCTAAAAGCTCAACACAGTCAAAATGCTACTTTAAACAAGGGCCAGGAAACGCTTGAAGAAATGCATCGATTACAAGTGGAAGAACTCAATAAAAAGTTGGAAGACCTGCGTCTGGAGAGAAAAAAGTTGGTAGAAGATTATGAAGGGAAGCTGAGTAAAGCTCAGGCTTTCTATGAACATGAGTTGGAAGCTTTGAAAAGGTCTCAGCACTTTACTGCGGAGAGCTTGCACGCCTGTAAGCAAAAGGAAGCAGAGCTGAAGAGAGAGTTTCAAACTCAAGAAGCTATCTTACAAAAGAACCTTGGGATTCTCAAAACTGAATTTCAGGTGGTACAGGAGGAAGCAGGAAGTCTTAGAGAAAAGTGCCAAAAACTACAAGTTTCTCTGTCCACAGCGGAGAACAATGTTCAGGTAAGCACTAGTTTGGTAGCACTAGTTTCATACATTCTAACTAGAGATGAGCGAACACTATTCGGAACAGCCGTTCCGAATAGCACGCTCCCATAGAAATGAATGGAAGCGGCCCCTTAACCCCCCGCGTGCCGGCTACGTCCATTAATTTCTATGGGAGCGTGCTATTCGAAACGGCTGTTTCGAATAGTGTTCCCTCATCTCTAATTCTAACTATTTTATATGGTCTGTAATATTCTATACATGGAAATCATACAGTCAAGTCAACACTAAATTCAGAATCAGCATAATAATAAAATATTGTGTAGCATTAGGGTCAGTTCACACGTGAAAACCGCCTAGCTTATTTGTGCGAGGTAAAAAGCCTCGAGGAGTTTTTTTGACGCTGTTTTTTGCATTCCACGCGGTTTTTGACGAGGTTTTTGACGCGGTTTTCGCTAGCGGTTTTCGCTAGGGTTTTTTTTTCCTATATGTGCTATAGAAACTGCAGGCGAAAACCGCGCGGTTTTTTGCAAAAAACCGCGCGGTTTTGTGTGCAAAAAACCGCGCGGTTTTTTACTGCGCGGTTTTCGCCTCCCATTCACTTCTATGCAATTCTTCAGGCGTTTTCCGCCTGAAGAAAGGTCATGTCGCTTCTTCAGGCGGAAAACGCTAGGAGGAAAAAAAAAGCTAGTGGTCTACATAGACCACCATGTTAAAGGAGAGGTTTTTGAAGCGAATTCCGCTGTCAAAAACCTCCCCTTTGCCCACGTGTGAACTAGCCCTTATTGTTTCATTAATATTCCTCTAATGAAATATTGGCAAGACATGAATGATCTCCATTCTTCATCCATTCAAGGTTCTTATGAAAGAGTAGAAAATTTCATAGTAATGGGGAGGTTGTTCTTGTCGTTTTGCCCAAAAAAAACAAACAAACAGATGTACGCATCCATAATTCAATAAAGATAAGGAATAGAGCTAGAAAAAAATGCCTGTGAATAACTGACAAAATGGTTATTTTTTCACAGTTTTTTTTTGAGTCCGCTTGGGATCCATTTCCTCTATTGATGGATCAATGAAAAAAGACAAAAATAGGAGAACGTTAATAAAATGTGAATATTCACACTGTAATCCATGTATTCTAAAAATGGCCGCCACATGTCCATTTCTGACGTTTGACTAATACATAAGATAGAGATCATTGATCAGTGATCACATTTATTTCTCATACTCTCAGTGAATGTACTACATACAGTGCTATACCATATTAGGCCGGTTGCAGACGACCGTGGGCATGATCAGTGTGTATTTCACAGATAATACACTGACCCATTCATTTCAATGGGCTCTTACACACGACTCTGAATTTAACGATCCCGTGTACGGGCCGACAGTCCATGCCACAAAATATAGAATAAGTCCTATTCCTGTCCTGTTTTGCAGCCCTTGATTCAGTGGCTTCTATTTATTTAATAAAAGGAGCCATGAAAGCACGGCATGTCCATATCCCCCATGTACCACCCATGCTTTTAATTCACAGCCAGCTGGTTGCAGCACAGTCGTCTGCAACCAGCTTTACTTTGCTGAAGTATGTACTAGAAAATGGTGCAAATAAGAGAGGCAGTATTGTGTATCTCAGTGCTATGATGGTTTAATAAATGCAAACACTGTAAAGAAATATTGTTTCTCCAGGCATATTGATTTATTATGTTTGCTTGAATTTAGTGAAAATGCCGAGAATCAAGCTGATATAGCAGGAGCTTATGGATGTACATTCAGTGACAAGCTTGATAAATGTTTGCAGCTAGCACATGTTTGTTTCTAGGTTGATAGATTAAGTCACCGCCACCTTATGATAGAGTTTGCCATTTATAGCTGTAGAATTGGACAGATTCTCTGTCACGACTGTATTCTGTTATATTTTTCATAAATTTTGTATTTTCCCTTAGGTCCTTCAAAAACAGCTGGAAAATGTGAAGCAGGAGGAGATGTCTTTACTTAGCAAACAGAAAGACATGGAAAGTGAGCTAGCAGCTGCTCGGGAGCGTTTACAGCAGCAGGCTACAGAACTTGTCTTAAAAGCTAGTAGGTGTTTTTACTTTTTTAATTCTTCTATGAAATACTTTATTTGGTACACATAAAATTCATAGCTTCATTCAAACTTTTCATTGTTTAAGCTGGCAAACTGAATTTATATTAAATGTTTATCATGTATTACTATTACACGTATTACCGTAGGTCCATATTTTTTTTAATTTTTTTAAATTTTTTAAATGTAGATCGTGAGCCCTAAACAGAGCTCACAATGTACATTTTCCCTATCAGTATGTCTTTTTGGAATATGGGATGGCGTAGGTCCATATTTAACCAATGTTTACTGTGTAACATGTCATACTGCTGTTTTAGTTGTTTTATGATTTGATAATTTTATTGGTAGTAATAATTCTGTCAAAAGATGACCCTTGCAGATTGAAGCCAATTGCCAGCTGATTTTCACCAAAAATTTCCATCTTACACTATTTATGCTATAAGCATAATAGAGAACCTAATGCTACATAATGTGAACCATAAGACTACATATTTTTGATTACCTGGTTAAAAACATGATTTCTTTTTTATTTTGTTTTTTTCCTTTTTGAACATGGGTCACTGCATTTGTTTGCATCAACCCACTGGCACTATGCAATAACTAGGTCTATAAATTGTATAAATGTGTATAGAGAAATGACTGATTTTTTGCTTTTTGAGCACTCTTGGGTATAAGCCATTTACAAATGGTACTCTATTCCGAATTACTTCCATACATTAAACCTTTGTGTGTTAAATTGTTAATGGCACACATTTATTTTCCAAACTCATAAAATCCCTTTGAATAATCTATATTATTAAAGTGACTGTCTGTGCTCTATAGGCATCCAAAACCAGAACAATTTGACCCCACATTTGGCACATAGCTAAATTAGGTGTCCAGGAAGTTTTTCATAAAAGCTGGGTTCACTAAGCTGAGTAACAGGAGGGTGCTCTTTCCAGCCACAGTTACACTGTCTCCATATTCTGCCCTCTCAGCCTTGCCAACTGACTGTCTGTCTCACATGCATGTGAGCTGACGGTTAACGTTAGGTTCCCATCTGCGTTCAGATTTCTATTCATGGGGTCCACTTGGGAACGCCACAAACGGAAACCTAATCTGCTTAAAAAGGCAGATCACTGTGGAAAGCTGTGGACTTCATAGACCATAATGGGGTCCACTGGGTTTCCACCTGAAAAATGCAAAAAGTCCTGCTTGCAGGATTATTTTAGCTGCATTTTTTAAGTGTGAATCCAGCCTTAGTCCTAATTATTGTTGAGCTCTGTTATAAATAAAAAAAATCCAAACTACTTAAATAAACTATCCACACAGCTATATATTAATGGAGACCACTCATGACAATATATAATTCCTACAAAAAGTACATGAAAGACTCCTTTTATATAACCACCATAATTTATTTTATTAAACCATACTACTACAATCACATATAAAAAACTCACTAATGTGGATCACATATCAGAACAAATCCCTACTCTTCACTAAAATATTACAAAAAATTCTGCTAAATGACCAAAAAGACATACTGTATATACTCAAGTATAAGCTGACTTTTTCAGCACAGTTTTTATGCTGAAAAAGCCTCCCCTCAGCTTATACTCAAGTCAGGGTCCCGAGCCCCAACTATTAAACCTCTTTTTTTTTTTTTTTTTAATACAAATGCATTGGTCAGGGGCCCCAATTGGTTCCTTAACCAATGCACTTGCATTTGCAAAATGAGGCACGGAGCACAGGACCTTCAAGGACCTGGATATATTAAGCGAAGGGGGAGTTTCCTTCAGTGGTTGCTACAGCAATGCTGTAGAACACTTATCCTTCTGAAGCAAGAGAGATGAAAGCCTCGGAGGTCGCTGCTGCTATGCCTGCATCCTGCAGAGGAGAGGAAGCTCGTGTAACAAAGTGAAAGTAAAACACTCAGGTACCTGCTGGGTTGTTAATCCTAGTAATGTCAGGCATTCGGGGTTATTAATTTAGTTTCAGTAACTCCATGTGCCTCACATTAATAGCAGTTAACCCCATCATGTCCCTCATATTAACCCCTGTGTGCCCCATATAAGGGATTACTAATATTTGAGAAACATGGGGGTGCTAATAAAGGATCTTAATTATGAAGATATCTAATTATTACCTCCATATGTCCAACATATCAGTAACTCTTATGTGAGGCACACAGGGGGTTAATGTGAGGGACATGATGGGGTTAACTGCTATTACTATGAGGCACATGGAGTTACTAAGCTGTAATGCACATGACCAGACTTTTTATCTGCAAGGGTGGATAAAATTATGGACTATTATATTTCAGTGGGCCCGTACACATAGATGCCGTCGTTTTTGCGGCCGTGTGTCTGGGCCAAATTAAAGAGCTGCAAGTTATGACTAGGCTTATACTCCAGTCAGGGCTCGTTCACATCTGCGTTGTGTTCTCTGTACTGCAGGTTTCCGTTTCCTGCATAAAGCAGAGCAGGAGACGGAAACCTGCAGGTGTCTCTCTCACTCATTCATTTGAATGGGTGAGAAAGCTGTCCGGCCGTGAGCAGCGGTGAGCGTTTTATGCTCTCCGCCGCGAAACCGGGTTTTCTAATCCGGACACAGAGTCGGACATGCGGTACTCTGTGTCTGGATTTAAAAAAACGGTTTCGCGGTGGAGAGCATAAAACGCTCACGGCCGCTCACGGTGGCTCACGGCCGTACCCGGTCTGTGGTTTCCGTCTTCTGGCATGCAGAAGATGGAAACCACAGAACGGAGACCCTGAACACAGGTGTGAACTTAGCATCAATAAGTTTTCCCAGTTTTTTGTGGTAAAATTAGGGGCCTCGGCTTATATTCGGGTCGGCTTATACTCGAGTATATACGGTAATACATCAATATTGCAAATAGGGCAAACAATGTGTATAATGAGAGGCACTATTTAAATACCTCTAGTCTCCTATTTCCATTTAATATATACCCTTCAAAGCTAATGCAAATAAAGGTGATACAAAGTCAGTATAACAGAAACAATGATAAAGCAATATTACCTAAAATAACAAAATGAAATAGTGCAGTATAAAGCTGCATTGACATATGACACATGACACAGCTTCAACTGGTTAGAGAGAACAGTTCCAATTGTATTATACTCAAATACATGCTTTTGTTTCCCATAACCTCTAGTCCAGTGCAGAGGTTATTAACTTATTTTATGTGTTTATATGTTGGTCTCTCTATTTATATACAGTCATTGGTAGGGAACTCATCATTAAGGGGGCGTTCACACTACCGTCGGTGTCCGACATGTAGTGTCCGCTCCTAGTGTCCGCTCAAAATCTGTCACGGACACTAGGAGCGGACACTAGATGTGTCCGTGACACCTGTCATTCAAATGAATGGGCATCGGGTGCGTTCTTTTATACTCCGTGCCCGTCCTTCCCTGTCCGCAAGAGAAGATGTCCGACTTCTCAAGCGGACAGAGGAACCCTGCATGCAGGGCTTTTCTGTCCGCTTGAGAAGTCGGACATCTTCTCTTGCGGACAGGGAAGGACGGGCACGGAGTGCAAAAGAACGCACCCGATGCCCATTCATTTGAATGACAGGTGTCACGGACACATCTAGTGTCCGCTCCTAGTGTCCGTGACAGATTTTGAGCGGACACTAGGAGCGGACACTACATGTCGGACACCGACGGTAGTGTGAACGCTCCCTAACCCGTTAGTGACCCAGGACATAATACTATGTCCTGAGTCGCATGGGGATGTATGGAGAGAGCTCATGCCTCATTTTTCTTTTACACCTGTTTAGATAAACTATCCCTTAGTGCACCTTATGCTTTTAGGGTACTTATTAAAGTTTTCAATGATAACTCATGAAGAGGGGCACCAACTGCCAATTGGTCTTCCTGACACTTTATACTCAGGCAGCACCTAGGCAGTATTTTTTCTAGTTTTAAAAATAAATATGATGTGGTAAAAATTCACTGATAAAATTAATGCCATTTACAGGTCACATTGGGATGCTGCAAGCTACACAGATGACTCAAGAAGCCACCATACAAGACCTGGAATCTGAGAAAGCCAGGATAAAGGAAAAAATAGTCAGGCTAGAAGAAGAACGGGCTATGCTGCAAAGTAAGAATCAAAATCTTGACGAACGTCAAAGGCAACAGATCCTTGCACTGGAAAAGGTTAGAACTGCTTGTGATCCTTATTAATAAACTACAGGCATTGTTCGTTACAGCTGTCTAACATGTAATATATGGACATGTCATATCTTTATTAAGCCCTTTCTCTGCTAGGATAATGTCATGGATGCTTGTCCAGTTTATTCACTGAAAATAATGAGATGGCTTTATACTGTCCAGAATACTGCATGTTCAATATCTTAATAGTTAAAAGTATATTAGAATATTTCTGCGATGTACTGTTTATTTGCTATGGCTATGTGCCTGTTAATTGAATGTATCTGGAACTTGTCATGTACATTTTACATATGGATCCATTCAGAGTCTCCAGAACCCAATGAACTCCATGACTTGTGGAAAATGGTATTCATGTTATGATGCATCCAGCACGGCATTGTGGTTTTTGTTAGGTAAAAAACACTATATAGATATGAACAGAACTTTATTTTGTGTGACTTGGAACTACTTGATGTAGAAGGATGTTCTCGGCCATATCTGGATTAGAGATATAACCCAATTTATAAATTCATTTTCACATAAACAGAAAAAAAATGTTTCTAATGCAAACACAAATCCCAGACTGGTTTTATGCTTTTTTAATAGTATGTGCTGCTCCCCACCCCTCACTGGAAAATTATCCCTTTTTAACAGCCTTTTCTCTATGACAGCCCATAAAATGGATCTGAAAGATATAAGATAGAAAATTATCTGTGGTTTAATTTGAGGCTGTGTTACTCTGTGCTTCTTTGCATGCAATTTTTAATTGCAGTTATGAATAGCACAATTATACCATGCCAGTAATTTAATGTCTGTTAACATATAGGTAAGGCTGGGTTTACACAACACTTTTTTTTTTTTTTTTGCAGAACTGCATACAGTTTTCAATTACAGTAATGACTGGCACATGTTATGTTGTATCTCACCTATATGCTTATGGAATTTATATGGAAAATCTCTGGTGATCTGGCGGTTACTGGATTTAAATAAAAGTGTATAGTTCTTCAGAAAAAAGGTCCTGTATAGAGATGAGCGAACAGTGTTCTATCGAACACATGTTCGATCGGATATCAGGGTGTTCGCCATGTTCGAATCGAATCGAACACCGCGTGGTAAAGTGTGCCAAAATTCGATTCCCCTCCCACCTTCCCTGGCGCCTTTTTTGCACCAATAACAGCGCAGGGGAGGTGGGACAGGAACTACGACACCGGGGGCATTGAAAAAAATTGGAAAAAGTCATTGGCTGCCGAAATCAGGTGACCTCCATTTTAGACGAATAGTGGATTTCAAATCCGGGTCATATGAGAATGTGAACTTTGTGACTAAGAGACAGGGATAGCTGTACAGGCAGGGATAGCTAGGGATAACCTTTATTTAGGGGGGAATGTTATTAAAAATAACTTTATGGGGCTCTATCGGGTGTGTAATTGTGATTTTTGTGAGATAAACTTTTTCCCATAGGGATGCATTGGCCAGCGCTGATTGGCCGAATTCCGTACTCTGGCCAATCAGCGCTGGCCAATGCATTCTATTAGCTTGATGAAGCAGAGTGTGCACAAGGGTTCAAGCGCACCCTCGGCTCTGATGTAGCAGAGCCGAGGCTGCACAAGGGTTCAAGCGCACCCTCGGCTCTGATGTAGGAGAGCCGAGGGTGCACTTGAACCCTTGTGCACCCTCAGCTCTGCTACATCAGAGCCGAGGGTGCGCTTGAACCCTTGTGCACACTCTGCTTCATCAAGCTAATAGAATGCATTGGCCAGCGCTGATTGGCCAATGTATTCTATTAGCCTGATGAAGTAGAGCTGAATGTGTGTGCTAAGCACACTCATTCAGCACTGCTTCATCACGCCAATACAATGCATTAGCCAGTGCTGATTGGCCAGAGTACGGAATTCGGCCAATCAGCGCTGGCCAATGCATTCTATTAGCCCGATGAAGTAGAGCTGAATGTGTGTGCTAAGCACACACATTCAGCACTGCTTCATCACGCCAATACAATGCATTAGCCAGTGCTGATTGGCCAGAGTACGGAACTCGACCAATCAGCGCTGGCTCTGCTGGAGGAGGCGGAGTCTAAGATCGCTCCACACCAGTCTCCATTCAGGTCCGACCTTAGACTCCGCCTCCTCCGGCAGAGCCAGCGCTGATTGGCCGAAGGCTGGCCAATGCATTCCTATGCGAATGCAGAGACTTAGCAGTGCTGAGTCAGTTTTGCTCAACTACACATCTGATGCACACTCGGCACTGCTACATCAGATGTAGCAATCTGATGTAGCAGAGCCGAGGGTGCACTAGAACCCCTGTGCAAACTCAGTTCACGCTAATAGAATGCATTGGCCAGCGCTGATTGGCCAATGCATTCTATTAGCCCGATGAAGTAGAGCTGAATGTGTGTGCTAAGCACACACATTCAGCACTGCTTCATCACGCCAATACAATGCATTAGCCAGTGCTGATTGGCCAGAGTACGGAATTCGGCCAATCAGCGCTGGCTCTGCTGGAGGAGGCGGAGTCTAAGGTCAGACCTGAATGGAGACTGGTGTGGAGCGATCTTAGACTCCGCCTCCTCCAGCAGAGCCAGCGCTGATTGGCCGAATTCCGTACTCTGGCCAATCAGCACTGGCTAATGCATTGTATTGGCGTGATGAAGCAGTACTGAATGTGTGTGCTTAGCACACACATTCAGCTCTACTTCATCGGGCTAATAGAATGCATTGGCCAGTGCTGATTGGCCAGAGTACGGAATTCGGCCAATCAGCGCTGGCCAATGCATTCTATTAGCCCGATGAAGCAGTGCTGAATGTGTGTGCTTAGCACTGGCTAATGCATTGTATTGGTGTGATGAAGCAGTGCTGAATGTGTGTGCTTAGCACACACATTCAGCTCTACTTCATCGGGCTAATAGAATGCATTGGCCAATCAGCGCTGGCCAATGCATTCTATTAGCGTGAACTGAGTTTGCACAGGGGTTCTAGTGCACCCTCGGCTCTGCTACATCAGATTGCTACATCTGATGTAGCAGTGCCGAGTGTGCATCAGATGTGTAGTTGAGCAAAACTGACTCAGCACTACTAAGTCTCTGCATTCGCATAGGAATGCATTGGCCAGCCTTCGGCCAATCAGCGCTGGCTCTGCCGGAGGAGGCGGAGTCTAAGGTCGGACCTGAATGGAGACTGGTGTGGAGCGATCTTAGACTCCACCTCCTCCAGCAGAGCCAGCGCTGATTGGCCGAATTCCGTACTCTGGCCAATCAGCACTGGCTAATGCATTGTATTGGCGTGATGAAGCAGTGCTGAATGTGTGTGCTTAGCACACACATTCAGCTCTACTTCATCGGGCTAATAGAATGCATTGGCCAGTGCTGATTGGCCAGAGTACGGAATTCGGCCAATCAGCGCTGGCCAATGCATTCTATTAGCCCGATGAAGCAGTGTGAATGCACACACATTCAGCTCTACTTCATCGGGCTAATAGAATGCATTGGCCAGCGCTGATTGGCCGAATTCCGTACTCTGGCCAATCAGCACTGGCTAATGCATTGTATTGGCGTGATGAAGCAGTGCTGAATGTGTGTGCTTAGCACACACATTCAGCTCTACTTCATCGGGCTAATAGAATGCATTGGCCAGCGCTGATTGGCCAGAGTACGGAATTCGGCCAATCAGCGCTGGCTCTGCTGGAGGAGGCGGAGTCTAAGGTCGGACCTGAATGGAGACTGGTGTGGAGCGATCTTAGACTCCGCCTCCTCCAGCAGAGCCAGCGCTGATTGGTCGAGTTCCGTACTCTGGCCAATCAGCACTGGCCAATGCATTTCTATGGGGAAAAGTTAGCTTGCGAAAATCGCAAACTGACAGGGATTTCCATGAAATAAAGTGACTTTTATGCCCCCAGACATGCTTCCCCTGCTGTCCAAGTGTCATTCCAGAGTGTTGGTATCATTTCCTGGGGTGTCATAGTGGACTTGGTGACTCTCCAGACACGAATTTGGGTTTCCCCCTTAACGAGTTTATGTTCCCCATAGACTATAATGGGGTTCGAAACCCATTCGAACACTCGAACAGTGAGCGGCTGTTCGAATCGAATTTCGAACCTCGAACATTTTAGTGTTCGCTCATCTCTAGTCCTGTATAAACCCAGCCCTACAAGTGAAAGCCCCTACAATCAGGAGACAGGTATATAGTGGGGCAGATTTATCAATACTGTCTAAGGCTAAGGCCCCACATAGCATCCTGCAACAAAAAAGTGTTGTGGGAAAAACCGCGGTGGCAACACATCGCGGTTCTTCCCGCAATGCTTTTGACAGAAAGTTCACAGAGTTTTCCTCTGAGGACTTTCTGCTTCAATTATACCTATAGAGAAACCACTGGCATTTTCATAGACAAGTTTCACTGACATACTGCGATTTCCAAAACCGCAATGTTTTTGAAATGTTTTTGGCCACAGGTACTGTCACTAATAAGTAAGTGACACACTGATTAATTCCAGGCTATTTCTCATTACTGAGGGGGTGACACACTATATACCTGGATGTAGTTATACCTGCAGTCAGTTCTGGGGTCACAGGTACTGTCACTAATAAGTAAGTGACACACTGATTAATTCCAGGCTATTTCTCATTACTGAGGAAGTGACACGCTATGTACCTGGATGTAGTTATAAATGCAGTCAGTTCTGGGGTCACAGGTACTGTCGCTAATAAGTAAGTGACACACTGATTAATTCCAGGCTATTTCTCATTACTGAGGGGGTGACACACTATATACCTGGATGTAGTTATACCTGCAGTCAGTTCTGGGGTCACAGGTACTGTCAATAATAAGTAAGTGACACACTGATTAATTCCAGGCTATTTCTCATTACTGAGGGGGTGACACACTATGTACCTGGATGTAGTTATACCTGCAGTCAGTTCTGGGGCCACAGGTACTGTCACTAATAAGTAAGGGAGCGATGACACTACCGTCGGTGTCCGACATGTAGTGTCCGCTCCTAGTGTCCGCTCAAAATCTGTCACGGACACTAGGAGCGGACACTAGATGTGTCCGTGACACCTGTCATTCACTTGAATGGGCATCGGGTGCGTTCTTTTGCACTCCGTGCCCGTCCTTTCCTGTCCGCAAGAGAAGATGTCCGACTTCTCAAGCGGACAGAAGAACCCTGCATGCAGGGTGTTTCTGTCCACTTGAGAAGTCGGACATCTTCTCTTGCGGACAGGAAAGGACGGGCACGGAGTGCAAAAGAACGCACCCGATGCCCATTCAAGTGAATGACAGGTGTCACGGACACATCTAGTGTCCGCTCCTAGTGTCCGTGACAGATTTTGAGCGGACACTAGGAGCGGACACTACATGTCAGACACCGACGGTAGTGTCAACGCCCCCTAAGTGACACACTGATTAATTCCAGGCTATTTCTCATTACTGAGGGGGTGACACACTATGTACCTGGATGTAGTTATACCTGCAGTCAGTTCTGGGGTCACAGGTACAGTCACTAATAAGTAAGTGACACACTGATTAATTCTAGGTTATTTCTCATTATTGAGGAGGTGACACACTATGTACCTGGATGTAGTTATAGCTGCAGTCAGTTCT
This sequence comes from Leptodactylus fuscus, assembly GCF_031893055.1. Lineage (NCBI taxonomy): Eukaryota > Metazoa > Chordata > Amphibia > Anura > Leptodactylidae > Leptodactylus > Leptodactylus fuscus. The sequence continues at coordinate 101,511,400 of NC_134267.1, forward strand.
GGGGTCACAGGTACAGTCACTAATAAGTAAGTGACACACTGATTAATTCCAGGCTATTTCTCATTACTGAGGGGGTGACACACTATATACCTGGATGTAGTTATACCTGCAGTCAGTTCTGGGGTCACAGGTACTGTCACTAATAAGTAAGTGACACACTGATTAATTCCAGGCTATTTCTCATTACTGAGGAAGTGACACGCTATGTACCTGGATGTAGTTATAAATGCAGTCAGTTCTGGGGTCACAGGTACTGTCGCTAATAAGTAAGTGACACACTGATTAATTCCAGGCTATTTCTCATTACTGAGGGGGTGACACACTATATACCTGGATGTAGTTATACCTGCAGTCAGTTCTGGGGTCACAGGTACTGTCACTAATAAGTAAGTGACACACTGATTAATTCCAGGCTATTTCTCATTACTGAGGGGGTGACACACTATGTACCTGGATGTAGTTATACCTGCAGTCAGTTCTGGGGCCACAGGTACTGTCACTAATAAGTAAGTGACAAACTGATTAATTCCAGGCTAATTCTCATTACTGAGACAAAACTGATATATGAGTTATACCAGAAATCTACATTAGTTCCTGACTAGCGTATATTTCAGTTCAGGTGCACTTGCATGATCTAGAATTATTAACAGGCTGATGCCTGTCTGGCAATGAATTAAGACAGACATAAGAATTGCCAGTCTTAATAAATCCCCCCTAACGTGTGAATCCAGCCTTACTGAATTCCTGATTAGATATCATTACATTTTTATTTACTGCCTTAGAAATTATGTGTAATATACTGTCTTTGTTTGGTAAGCCTATAAAACCCACACATTCATCCTTAACTGCATAACTTTTTGCTGTTTGATAGTAATTATGCGCTGGTACATTGTGCAATTTAATCATATCACCGCCATCTACTTGTCTGTTAATGTGTTGTGAGATGTTCAGATCTATGTTAATGCATCACCATTGCCCATTACTCCACTTCTTAGAGCTGCCTCTGAATTATTAATATTGTTCTGTTTACAGAAATAAATACACTAATCTATGTGTAATCTTAATGGAATTCTCCATAATGTAATCACGCCTACTGATATAAATCAATGCACTTAAAGGTCTTCTGTCCGTCTATCCATACTGCCATAGCTGGGATTACACAGGGATTATTCACTGCTGATCTTTTGTCAGGAGTTGCTGGGTGTCTCTATGCATGGCTAATGCCCTGCTCACATCTGCTTTTGTATTCCGTCTGGGGAGAGTCCGCATGGAGACCCCTGAATGGAATACAAACACAATTGCAAGCACTGTGCTATAAAAGCACACAGACCCCATTATAGTCTATGGGGTCTGTGTGCTTTTACAGCACAGTACTTGCAATTGCGTTTGTATTCGGTTCGGGGGGGGGCTCCATGCGGACTCTCCCCGGACAGAATAGAAAAGCAGATGTGAACAGGGCATAAAGCAGGGGTGGGCAATTAATTTTCCCATGGGGCTGCATAAGAAATTAAAACTATTCTAGAGGGCTGCGCCATGGCGAATTTAGCTCCACCCACTTCTACGTTGACTCCGTCCATGCTCAATCATCTTTCCATGTGCCCCCCTACAGTCACCCGTACGTTATATGTCCCCACATTATAATGTTCTCTTCCAACTGCCCCGCAGTATTAAGTCCCTCTCCTGGTGACCCAGTTTAAACTGGTGGAGACTAGAGGGGACATGAAACTGGAGCAGCTGGAGGGGGGCATTAGCAGTGGGGGTAGTTGGAGGGGAACAATAAATTAATGGCAGATAAAGTGGGACATTAAATTGGGGGTAACTAGAGGGGGGAATTAAACTTGGGCAGCTGGAAGCAGACATTAAACCATAGAGGTAGCTGGATGGGGACATTAAACTGGGGGCAACTAGAGGCAGACAGGTCCCCCTTCCAGCTACCTCTACGGTTTAATGCCCCCTCCAGTTGTCCCCAGTTTAATGTCCCCCCAGTTTAAATGCCCCCTTCATCTACCCCCAGTTTCATGTCCACCCCTCCATCTGCCCCCAGTTTCATGTCCCCCCTCCATTTTCCCCCAGTTTCCGTAGATATAATTGACATGCTGTGATTTTCAAAACTGCAACGGTTTTGGAAATTGCAGCGTGCCTGCACTGCGATTTTTTCCACAATGTGGGCATGGGATTCAATGAATCCCATCCACTTTGCAAGTCCTGTAAAATGCCACGATTTTTCCCATGACATCTCCACTGCAGCCAAATTGCGGCGTTTCCGGCCTGTGGGGCTCTGGCCCAAATGGGTTTTCTCACTTTAGGCTTTCAGCTTCTCTCCTGTCTCTAATCCCTTCCTGAAAATCCTGGTTTTCAGCTCCACTTATTTCTGGACTAAGTGTATGGTTTACTTAAAAAAGCAGGGATGACACACAGGTTGTTATCATTGTGTTATCTGCGCTCATACATTGGAGTAAACAGAAAAAGCCGCTAATACAGACAGGTATAAAGCTAAGTTCATACTGGGTTTCTTGGTCTGGACCGAAAGCCGTGTAGCCGTGACTGAAAACCGTGCACTGCACCGAGACCCAGCCGAGCACTCCGCTCCAGATAAGGCCCAATGAATGAGCCTAGTCCGGAGGAGGGAGTGTCTTCAGGCCGAATCGCGAGGCGAAACGGCTTGAAGAATGAGCATCTCGCTTCTTTTTTCCGGGAGCCAGAAGAAATGGCTCCCAGAAAAAAGACCTGAGTGGCCTCAAAATCCTGACCAAAAAACTCCATATGAACTTAACCTAATATCTACTCCATTTTTGCAGCTCTTCAATAAGACTTAGACAAACAGCCTATAACTACAATAACTACGACTGGGCTGTGTGTATGAGCAAATAGAAATATGTTGGATCATACAATACATGTGTCTGTACTTTGATCTGTAATTGTGGACCTACACATACGGATCAAAAGTACAGTGATGTCAAGGAGGACATACATACTCACATGGTGGGTTAACAATATTGTTGTTAATGGCCATTGCTGTCACCTGTCAGAGTAACGGCCGCATATGGAGTCCCCTCCATCTGAGCCTGTTCCCATTGACATTAATCTAAACAAATGAAAAGCTTCAGTCATGTTTGTTTCACATTGGGGTGAATGCAGCTGTCATTTAACGGCTGTTGCTCTTGATATCTCTATGAATTCACTGCTATCTTAGTTCCATGTATTACAGATGCAGAAAACAGGTTACTGGGCTGTTGTAACAAAGGCTTTAAAGCTACATTCACACAACTGAGGTGCAAATTGTCCATTTTTCACAGCAGTCTTATACCTGAGGGCCATCCATTTTTATGGATCCCCATACACTTGAGTGTATGGAGGAATTCTTGAAAATTGAGAAAAATAGAACGTGACACATATTTAGATGTTCCATTACAAAATGTCGGTATAAAAAATGGATATCACACAGCTGTTATTCACTGCCATGTGAATCTAGGTTAAAGGGTTAAATTTGAAAGCATTCAGGTATAAGGAAAAGATAAAGGCGGCCCAGATGCCACAAATGACTTCAGAATTGCTCATTAGTGAATTAGTCATTAATGAATCATCTACTGTCAACCCTTAATGTTATAAATATCCCTCTGCAGTCTGATGAGACCTGGAAAAGGTTCTGCACCTGCTGAATTAGGCTAGGTTTACATCTTCATCGGAGTCTCTATTGGAAATCAGTAGAGAAAAAAAGTCCTGCAAGAAGGACATTCTCTCCACTGCTGTGAGTTTCTAAATGGCAGACATGTGACAGACACCTAATGGACCCCTTTATAGTCAATGATGTCCACTGAGCACTTTGTGTAAGGGATTTCGAAGCCAAATCAATACCTTGAAATATTTACCATATTCCTCATGCCATCCCTGAACACTTTTTTGCAATGTGGCAGGGCCCATTGTAGAGCTGAAAGGACCATGGCCTCCCAGGAATACCATTGTCATGAAGATATATACTTTCTTTGAAGCAATGTTTAGGAAGTTACATTGGTACATTGCAAAGTATGATCCACATGAAAGCCAAAGCCCATGGTTTTCCAGTTTAACATTACCATGGTTATCATAAATGCATCAGCACTTGGTCAGCATGGGCAGATAAAAGGTTCCATGGGACATGGGCTGTTCAAAAAACTTGGGCCCACCCTCATGCCAAAGATCTCTGTAAAAGAATAATGTCCCATAACGGTAATCCACACAGTATAATGTCCCATAGAAGCCCCCTTACAGTATAATGTACTAGAGTTGCATCTCCATGCAGTATAATGTCCCATAGTGACCCCTGATACAGCATAATATCCCATAGTAGACTCCATACAGTATAATCTACCACAGTTGCACCCCCACATAATATAATGTTCCACAGTGGCCCCACCACACAGTATAGTGGCTTATAGTGGCCCCTCCACACAGTGTAATTTTCCATAATGATACATACATAGGGTTGACCATATGGGTTCTTGAACAGGTTCTTTTAAAAAAAAAAAAATTCCAAAAATTTTAGTTCAGAAGAACATGAAATTTGGGGGGTTTCACCCAACTACTACTAATATACTCTGGGGTCTCTTTAGCCTCTAGGGTATAATAAGCAAAGGCCCTGGGAAGTGAGCAAACATAATAATCAGTGTTACTCCCCTGACTGCTAAATGTGGATTCAAACATCCATTATTTTTGCAGGCAAAAATGGAAGCTTGCTTTACTTTTGTCTGTAGTTAGGATAAAACACACTCATTTAAGTCAATGGTTAATTTAAAGAGGTTGTCTGGGCAAAAAAATTATTTTTTTAATTGGCTTAACCTGTCCCCGCTGCTTCAGTATTTTCTCAGTGCAGTCCGGTCCTGCTGCTCCGGCGTCTTCTTGAAGTGAATTTCCTCTCAGGCAGTGATGGCCTAGTTCCCTTTTCCTGAAGCCACTAATTGACCTCAGCGTTGACCTTTGAGGCTAATCAGCAGCCCCAGGAAGGGACTCAGGACATCACAGGAAGTGACATCAAGCATCCATCATTGAGGCCACTGATTGGCCTCAACAGTCATATGCAGAGGGGACTTCTGCAGGAAGACAACAGACCAGCAGGATCCAGCCGCACTGAGAGGCACTGGAGAAAGGTGAGTATGATTTTTTTTTTTAATTTTTTCACCTTCCCCTGTTTATTTAGAAAATAAAAATTTTGCCCAGACAACCCCTTTAGGTCAATCCCTGTACCAACTATTTTTCAGGAACATTGCTAGAAAATTATATGAACATTACATTTGTGCAGTCATGTGGCCCTTTTCAGTAAGATAGACCAAAATAGACCCCCTTTGCTTTTTTTTTTTTTTTTTAAACATGACATACCGTTGGAACAGCAGAAACACATGGACAACCTTTAGAAGAAAAACTGACATTCTCACAGAATAAAAATGGAACGTGTGAATATGGCCCTTGAGTTTACAGTGAAACAAAGCTTTTAATAAATCCATGCCAAGGTGGTAAACAAGGCAGACATTTCAGACAAGTTTGGAGCTAGTCTAACACAACATGTTAAAGGGCTTTCATCTGATGTCAGAATCTTTATTTCCATTTAAAATTCCTGAAGGAGAAATAGAGAATTCACAATCTCACCTGACATTTTACGTGTCTTGACTGTCACTTTTTTTCTTTCTTTTCCAGTTTGGCAATAAATCATGTATAGCAAGTCATAGAGAGAAATATAAATTATACATCTGTGAGTTCTAGCAGAGCAAACAACAATGAGAAGCAATACTGGATGTGTTGGTTTTCCATAGCTGATTGATAGGTCTACAGATTGACGTATGGACGAGCAATCGCATAATGTGTTTGTCTTGTCTCATTCTTTGCAGAAGATCAATGAAGCGAAGCAGACCCAACGTGAATGTTATGAGAAGGAGCTGATTAACCTGCGCATCAAATTTGAGGAGGAGACTGTACAGCTAAAAGAGGCACATGCAAAGACGTTAGAAGAGATGTCATGGAAACATCAAGCAGTGCTCGAGGCAGCACAAACATCTACAAATAAGGAAAAGAAGAAGCTGCAGATGGTGAGTCACAACCAATGCAGACACAACACTTAATTGAACGTTGCTATTTCTAAGCAGGCTGTGCAATATTGGTTTTACAGACTTGTAAATAAATGTTCATTTTTCGGTTAAAATTTACATTTTATATCTTCTCTTTACATAAAACAGTGAGGTCAGCACTTTGAGCATTGGTTCACTTGTACGTATATTACCATATGTTGACCCAGATTTATTTAGAGCCTCCTGTCTCTTCACAATTATGGCCCACCACAGGCAGGACCCATGCACCAGAAAAGAAAGCTTGTCAGGGACTGGCATAGTTTCCTGGTGTAATTCAAGTGGACCCAAAAGACAGAAACCTAAAGGCTACTGTGAACCTAGCGATAGATAATTGCTAGGGTTGAGCCGATCTTGAAATTTCAGGATCGTTTTTAAAATCCGATTTCCGATCATTTTCCATTCAAATCCGATTCCGATATCAATTCCGATCCCAATGCAAGTCAATGGGATTTTTTTTAATAATTGAAGATCAGATTTTAAAAACGATCCTATTCACTACACAGCATGTAGTCCAAAAATTGTTTCAGTTTTTGGACTCCACACTGTGAGTTATTAAAAAATAAAACCTGGTGTCTGCTTACCTGCACAGATCCGCTGCCGCTCCCAGTTCTTCTTGGTCCAATAGCAAAAAAAAAAAAAAAAAAAAAAAAAGTCAATGAAATGGGAGTTACACTTTAAGGCCGGGGCTTCACTTAGAGTAAACATGGTAATTTGACCACTGTATTTTCCATTACCTGCAAATTGGATGGAATTCTGGCTAAACCCATCTACACATTCCAGAAAAAAGCTGCAATGAAAATGCTGCAATTTCAAAAAACACTTGCGTTTTAGTAAATTGCATTTCCTTGGCAGTTTTTTCTGCAGCTTTTTATTGCTGCGTTTTGTTGCATGGGAACTAAGCCTTAAAGGGGTATTCCCATGTCGCATACTCAGCAGTTTTCACTGCTGTAAAATCTTCTTTCTTCCTGGTTTCTTGCATCATTTTGTGGGCAGGGTTTCATGTGCAACCTCCCGTTTATCTCCGCCCCCAAATTTGCATGTAGCCCCGCCCACCCATATTGGACTATGAAGTACAGGCAGCAGCAACTCCATTCTGTGTTACATACAGAGACTGCCTGTCTCTGCCATAATGAACACAAATGAGTTAGCTAGCCTGATAACTGGGAGAACAGAAGACAGTTCAGAAATGAATGCAGCTCCTCTCCTCTATCTGATAGCAGGGAACTAGGTCACGTGGTGTAGACACAGGAATAGCTAGATACACAGGCTCGCTCCCGTGCACTTAGCCCCTCCTCCCTCCCCCCTGAGAGCAGGCAGATACATCACTTGACTTTTGAGCAGATAAGTCAAGGGCTGTGTCAACAATCAATTGAATAAAGTAAGATAGTGGACAAACAAAGCAGTTTTGCTGAAGCAATGTATTTAGGAAAAGTCTTACATCCACATTAACAAGCAGTATAGATAGGATCCTTGTGATGGGACAACCCCTTTAAGGAGGAAAAGGCAACAGAGTAGCAGCACTCACAGTTTGTAGAAAGCAATCCTTGGTTTGCCCAGGAATGAGAGCGACTGGATCTTTCATGTCCTTGGGCACATGCGGTTGTATAGATTGCTGTTATGTGCCCCAGGGCTGGAGATATCTTTGTCATTATAATGGAAACGATCTCTGCCCACTGTCAGAAGGGCGTTCCTGACAGTCTAGCCTGGCTGTGAGGAACGCCCTCCTTGTCAGTACTCATCCATAGACTTGTACTGAAAAGACATTTTAACACTTGAAGAAGGAGACCTAGTTTCTCTGAAACATGTTTGTTGTATATGAGCTTTCAATCAAGTGGATTATTCTTCTAAAGAAGTGCAGGTATCCTCTCTAAATTGGAGCTTCCAACTTCTTCCTACCATAGACTAGTACTGGGGGGGGGGGGGCGTTCTACACAGCTTAGTGTAATGGTTGTGTGGTAAGGAATGCCCCCTCTGACAGTGCAGGGCTATGGACAAGTACATTCAGGGGAGCGTTCCTCGCAGCCCAGCTAGACTGTCAGGAACGCTCTTCTTACAGTGGGCAGACATTGGTAATTGCACTGATATCTCTTGGCCCAAGGCACATAATGGGAAAGCAGACAGTACGCTGAATTCACTGTCGGCTTTCTAGCGGTATATAAAACTGCGTGTGCCCGAGGATATGAAAGGTCCTCTTTAAGCAAGAGAATCAGAAAAGGGAATTGTAAGTGTGGAAAGTGCCATTTTTGTCAGTTTAACTGACAACAAAAGATTTTTTTAATTGGGTGGAAATAATATCTTAGTACACCACTTCATACATGTTGAGTCTGGATTTATGATATCTGCAATTGTTTTTCTATCTGGACAGTTTTATACTGGAAAAACGATGAGAAATTTAGATTTGCATATTTTGGCACTCAATCTCTAAAAGGTTCGCCATCACTATTCTTGGCAGTATATTTTTGGCCCTTGTTAGTTACCCGGACCATGACCAATGAGAATTTGACAGTCGCACAATGTTTTATCTTTGCTGAAGACATACATTTTAGCACAGTATTATTAAAAGTTATATGTTAATGCATTTTTCTTCCTTTGTTTATTTGTACAACATAAGTGTCTGACTTCACAATCAATTCCCACAGAAATGCTCCAAAATCTTATGGAATGGCTTCCCAGAAGAGTTCAACCTATTTTAGGGAGACCCTAAATAATAATGCCTAAGGATTTAAAATGAAACCCCATTGAAGCTAAGGGCCCATGTTGCAGAAAAGCAGCTTTTTTTGCAGATTTTGTTGCAGTTTTTTGAGCTATGCCACTATTTCATTTGTCTTAAACAGGAACTTCAACAACAATTTGAAAAGGAGAAACTTTGTTTGGAAGAAGATAAAAGTCAATTGAGGCAACAACTTGAAAGTCTAAAGGAAGAACTGACAAACAAGCTGACAACTGCCAATCAGGAGGTAAATTAGTATTAAAACCTCTTCTAATGGCTCGAATCTTGGATAATCCTTGTGTGTGTTCAATATTTTTATCATGTAAATATTAACCCGCTCCAGCATTTTCACATCGGAGAACATGTTAGCACATTTCCATGTACATGACAGTGATCGTACAGGTTCAGAAGCTGTGACTAACAGCTGGGCTGTCAAACTGACAGCTACATCAGCTTTGCGTGATCACAGGGTACTGATTGGTTGATATGGCAACCACAGCCTAATAATTGCCCCATGGCTTCCATCATAGCCTTTTTATTAGGTACTGCTAGAGGAGTATCCTAATAGAATTCCTGTTACAATTATTTACTACTCTGTATTGGGGACAACACACTGCAATACATACAGTATCACAAAAGTGAGTACACCCCTCCCATTTTTATAATTTTTTCATTATATATTTTCATGGGACATTGCTAAAGAAATGACAGACACAATGTAAAGTAGTCAGTGTACAGCTTGTATAACAGTGTAAATTTGGCGTGCCATCAAAATCACTCAAGACATAGCCATTAATGTGTAAACACCTGAAAACAAAAGTTAGTACATCCCTAAGTGTCCCAACCGCTAAGACGCCCCCCCCCCCCCAGTGATAAGAGGAACAGGATCCCAAAGGTCCTACCGTGTCATCCATGAATGACCGGCTCTCATACACTTCTTTCGGACTACTGAGCTGTGCCACTGAATTTGAGACAGTTGGAATTTTTTTTATTTATCTAGGTGACACAGTTCCAGAGCAATCAGTGCAGTTAATTTTGCTATATCATAAGCTAAATACGCTCTTCGATGTCAAGAGGGTGGTATCAGTTAGGCAAGGGGGCTTAATTCTATGCTCTGACACTGTCTGAGTCACCCTCCCTACTTCTGGATGACACCACCCACTTGACAATCGAGAGTTTAGCATATCAGACACCAAAATTAATAGTTGTGGTTGCTAAGGAATGGAGGGGGCTAGAGAAAAAATTCCATCTGTGACAGAAACAGTGGATGTTTTCCTATATCTGTATGACTCGCCTGCTGATGTAACTACTGTTCTTTTTACTTGCTGTATTCTTTATGAGCCACAGTATCACTCTGAATACTTACCTTTGAAAGTTTTTGTGCATTAAACCTAAATATATGTGTTTAAAATAGTTTGGAATGATCAAGGCCAGGGCTATATTGAAAAGGGTTCTTGCCCAGATTCTGGCCTGGTTCATCAAGTTAGAACCTCAGGCATCTGTACTGGTTTCAGCCCGAGGTCTAGCACCTTATTTATTCCTTCCCCCTCTCCATGTGCTTTGGTATGACATTTATTGTGGGGACTGGCAGACTCACTTATTATTATGTTTTGGGGGTTTTTATGCAGATTGTGAGCCCTGTATAGGGATCACAATGTGCTTTTTTTTCCTATCAGTATGTCTCTGAAGAATGGGAGGAATCCATGCAAACACAGGGAGAACATACAAACTCCTTACAGATGTTGTTCCTGGCGGGATTCGAACCCAGGATTCCAGCGCTGCAAGGCTGCAGTAATAACCACTAAGCCACTGTGTTGCCCCTTGACAGACTCACCTATTGTAATTGTAAAGTGAGTGGGTCTGCCTGTCCCCACAATATATGTCATACCAAGGTATGGGAAGAGGAGGGAGAAATTTGATGCCAGAAATCAAAATGTACCTAATTGTTTAAATCCAATTTTTCCATATAGTGATACCTCAAACAGCTCTCATGAGCTGACATAATGTTACTTATAGATATTGGCTGCATTATACAGTGTACTGACAGTCAGATGAGATGGAGATCTTTCTATGGCTCCTAGGTCCACCATCTTGGCACAACTACTAAGTCCTACCAAGCCCAAATATGATGTCTCTGTAGGTTACACATCATCATTTCAGGGATCTCTAAAACTGACTATAAAATGACCACCTACTTCCCTTAACACTCCAAAAGTGAAACCTGCATGTATTGAAAATGAAAATCTTTAACTTGTGTATGTCTGGAAATCATGAATTAAAAACTGATAGTACTAAAGTGATAAATCCATATAAAAGTACATTTCAAGAGGTAAGAATGAACAAATTTGCAATTGAAATACAGACCAACAATGACCCATCTATTTGTTCAGAAACACAAACTTAAATCATTTAATCCCACTGATATTCATTGTAAGTGTTTTCTTTTATTACATTTTATTTGCTTGTAAGCAGACAGAAGACCTTTTCTTTTTAGGATTCATTGCCTTGGAAAATACAGTCTTGTCTTCAGTATGTATAAATCCACCATAATGCTTGGCTGTTAACTTCTTGACTGCTCGGCTTTGATTCACTGCTCTCCATGTGCTGCTACAATTACAATGGAAATGAAAATGGTACATTTAGAAACATTTTCCAGACAGCCTGATCAACAATAGTCCCTTTAAAAGCCTTGGTATGAGCAGAGATCGCTCACATAATCTTCATAAAGTCATGATCCCAGAGGACATTGAAAGGGAAACTCCATTATATCTAGCCTGAACAGAGAATATTAACAGACACGATGAGTATGAAGAAATATTATTAATAAGGCCTTATTGTAATTATTTTATCAATTAATATATTGCATTTGGTTATATGCAGTATACCGCAGTTAAAGCATGCCACTTGACAAAACTGGGGTCAATAAGCATCACTTTGCTTTTGGTGACATTATTTTTTTGACTGATCAGCATTTTTTGAATTTCCTACAATTATCATTAGTTATTATTTGGGATGCCATATTGTTCGTTTGTACTATGTGTTACAAAAAAAAAGTCATTAATTAAATGACTAACGTTTCTCCTGTGCTCCATTTCTATGTCAGTCTTTTACAGTACCTAATCTTTGTTGTTCTTCATATAGCTCCAGGCATAACACTGGGATGATTGTATAGCAACAGTGTGAATCAGACAAACATATATATATCACCTATTCAGACACTAATACTTCCATACAAGTTGTTCATAGAGGGGCCGCAACTTGCATTACAGTTACTGAAGTTATAATAAAGAAAATTACAGTTCAGCATCCCTGATACATGCATACTTGAACTATTAACCTCTATAGAAGAATATTAATAGGAGGATACTCTCACTATCCTCCCAGCAGGCACAGATGGTACTGCCTATATACTGCATCCCAAAATATTATGCAAGTTATATTTTTCTCTGATTTTCCTAAATGGTCAATGCAAATCACATTTGCTACAATGTTCAAATTTTATGAGTCAATTTTGTCACAAATTAATACATCAAAATTCATTGTTCCAAATTATTATGTACAACAGAGTTTCTAAACATTTCATACATTGTAAAGAACTGAAAATTGTCATTTGTTGAATTCACAGCTTTAAAAGGTCACATTTACTGAAATCAAAAGTTATATCAATCAAAAACATCTAAAAAAGTTACGTGTTAGCATAGGATCCCTTCTTTGATATCACCTTCACAATTCTTGCATCCATTGAACTTGTGAATTTTTGGATAGTTTCTACTTGAATTTCCTTGCTAGATGTCAGAATAGTCTCCCATAGTTGCTGTTTTAATGTGAACTGCCTCCCACCCTCAGATCTTTTGTTTGAGAATACTCCAAAGGTTCTCAATAGGTTTGAGGTCAAGAGAAGATGGTGGTTGTACCATGATTTTCTACTTTTATGCTCATAGCAGCCAATGAGATGGTACAGAGTCATGAGATGGTGCATTTTCATGCAAGAAGAAAATTATTTTGCCACAGAAGGCACAGTTCTTCTTTTTGTACTTTAGGAGAAAGTGGTCTGTCAGAAGTTCCATATACTTTGCAGAGCTCATTTTCACAACTTGAGAGATCCTAAAGGAGCCTACCAGCTCTCTCTCCATGATTCTGGCCCAAAACATGGCTCCTTCACCTTCTTGTTGAGGTTGCAACCTTGGTGGGACATGAATAATACACTGCGTGAGGCTAATTAGACTTGAACATGTTTGGAAGAACCCACATTGTTTTATTATTTTTGTGTGTGGATATTTTTGAATTTGATCTTGTTGGAACATGGTGGCCATCTACCAACCAACCACTATTCCATACATCCAGGGTTGCATGCCACTCAGTAAACAAGACTGTTTCAAAATTAGTCTTCTGTCTGGACCCACTGCAACTGTTTCTGTTTGTGAGCTCAGTTTTCGGGTGGCCAAATAGTAGGTTTATGCACAACTGCAAGAACCTATCTCATTATGCCTTTATCTGCACAAACCCATCTGTTCTCTGAAGCAGCCACAAATCTCTTCATAGTACTATGGTTATACTTAATTTTTGTGAAATATCTAAAGTTTTCATACCTTGTCCAAGCCATTGCAGTATTTGACCGTTTTTGGCAGCAGAAAGATCCTTTTTCTTTCCCATATAGCTTAAAACCTACTTAATAATGTGGAGCATTCTTCTTAAGGCTTAGGCCCATGTAGTGACGTTCAGAAAAAAAAAAAAAAAACACTGAGGAAAAAACGTAATGGAAACACATTGCAGTTTTTCCGTGTCGTTTTTCTTGGCATCTTTGCAGAGTTTTCCACGGGCATAATTGTCATGCTGTAACTTTTGAAAATGAAGTTTTTCCGCTGCATGTTTTTTTCCTGCAGTAATGTGGATCAGATAAGCAGGAATCCCATCAACTTTACCGGTACTGTATCGGTATGCAGTGTTTTCGCAATGTGGGGCTTCATTCTAAATAGGTTTCATATAATTGGGCTCTGCTGGCAAACTATTTATCACGGGTGATTGAGATTTATTTCAATGATCCAAATACCCCTGAGACACAATAGCAGCCAGAATTTTAACTGAAAAACAAAAAAAATAATCTTTATGACACTCAAATCCAATTAGTATAATTTAACGTGCTGAAGCTGCCCATAAGATGGTATACTGAAGCATCATGAGATTGATAGTAAAACACAGAGATATTAAAATCAGGGTGAAATCTAAATTGAAGATGGTGTCTGATTAGAAGCAGACATATATTCATAAGTAGTGTGATGGACAATCCAGTGGAAGATGCAGTGCTAGAAAGTTGTGTTTCTGCTGGAGGTCTTCTTTAAATGGTTTGTCTGACAATTATGGGTACTTGGATCCGAGACTGTAGTTTATGATATTTGGGAACATATGTTATACATTTACTACATTCCAAAATGACAGTGACCTAAATGGTGGCCCAATATTATAAATTATTAGCTTTGTATAAATGTGTAAACTCATTGCCGTGTCCTAAGATTTATACTGTTAATGTATTATGAATTATAGAATGCAGTGTTTTTGGCAGATTTGTTTTGCTCCATTGAATTCATAGTAAATTCAGAAAGAGCTGGAGAGAAAATAGAGACCGGGATGGCTTGTAGTTAAAATCAGATATTGTACATTTATAAAAATATTTATTTACTCAGCGGCAAAACTATATAATGTGGCTCCATTGTTGCTAAAATGAGATTTTTTATATACTCCTAGAAGAGGAGAAATATGTTAAGTGCATATCTTTCTGACATTGGCAGAAAATATGACACCTAGATATAGTACATGGGGACTTTTTGAGCACCGTTTCCATTTTTGAAGGCAAAACTTTTAATACTGCATTTTGTAAGATATTAGGTGGCTGAATAACGGGGTGAATGGGTATGTAATGGCCATTGAATAGGTGTTCTACTAGTAGCTTTTATTTTTACTTGTATCAGCAAACAAAATTCTGACAACTGAATAGCAGTTCCAGTTATACCTCTCCGCATACACCTGCATATTACATCTTATCACTTACAATCGCTCCACGCCTACCTTATACTTTGTTGCTTATGCGCAGTGGCAGGTGCATGTGCCAATGCTTGGCTTAAACCTTACAGTTCTGAATATGCAGAAAATAGACTAAGCAGTGCATTTGCATTTCAAAATGTAAGATTGGCCCAACCATTTGTCTATATTATTTAATATTAATATACCATATTTATTTATTTTTCTTTTGTTTTTTCATCCACTGAACTAATACGAAGCAAAGTAATTGATGACAACATTATTTGTTAATTCTAAGATCTGAAATATTATAATGTAGTATGTCATGTTCTAATAGTATAATGCTGCACATGATATATTCATATCTTCTGCATATACACATAGTATCGCACTATGAACTATACATTATCATATTAATTGTGGCTACAGTATATCATTTTATATTGTAGCATCTTACTGGAAAAGCTTCCATGGCTGAAAAAGGCAGCTACATAAATAAAGTTGGATGTGTTCTTTGTATGCTTTGGGATGATTTATGTATAATGTTCTCTTCAATGACACATGAAATAATTTTTTGTACATTGATATAGATTTGCCGCCTTCAAGACTTGGTGAAAAAAAGTGAACAGGGACTTGGCTCAGCAGAGTGTCACATCACGAGTCTTAAGGATGCCCAAGACAGGCTTCAGGATGAGTTGGATGTAACAAGAGAGCGACTGAGGGAGACAAGTGATTCATTATTTGCTGTTCAGGTAACTAGTGGGGTCTGACTATTTTAAGATTAATTTGGCTTCAGATTCCAAACTAGCTTTAAAAGGAATCCTTGCTATTTTAATGAAGGAGGTGGAAAAGTGATTTTCAAATGCAAAAACTGAATGTTATAGATTAAAATCTTTATCACGTGCGATGATATACAGTTTTGTTTGAGTTGTCCCACTACTTGTAGTTTTTATATTTTGTTCCTCAATCACATATATAATGTGTAGCTAACAGTATCTTAGTCTAGAATCCATTAAATAGGGATTGCATGTGTTGATAAGAAACAGCAGAAACAGAAGTCTAGCTGACTGCTTCATTACAGCTGTATTAACTTGCACAAAGATCATTAGATCTTGTTTGTTATTTGTCCCTAAGGAACAAAAAACATCTTGCTAACAAGCCCAGAGAATCCTTCAACTAGCATTATGCTAATCATGTGCTTGCAGAACAACCAAGGAATTCTGATGAATCTCGAATATTGAATAGTTACAGCTAGTACAGAGATCTTCACATGGACAGAACCTTACAAGAAGATATTTATCCATGCTTCCATATGGTTAATTTACTACCAAATACAGGAATAATAATGGTATGACATTACACCAGCCTTAATAAATGACCCAACTAGAACAGGCAATGGGAGATTTATGAAGAGGCTACAGCCTCTTCATAAATCTGTCTCCTGTCCTTTCATACTTTAAGGCCAGTTGCAGATGACCGTGGCCATATTCAATGTGCTATCTGTGTATTTCACGAATAAGTCAGCGTGGGGAAAGGTACGCACCACTATTCAACATGGACCAACAATGAATGCCCCCTATTTCCTTGTCTATGGTCTATGTTTTTTCTTCAAGGATGCTGGTTATGTTCTTAAAAAACTGTCCCAAGCTTCCCGTTCCCCAAAACTCCCGCACCTAGGTGGTCAGGTATTTCCCATCATATTTAGAAAGAAAATTATCTTACCAGTTAAGATTCTTTTTCACGATATTGCCGTTTCTGGTAATGTTTTTGATGACTGGTTCAGTGGCCAACTTTCTGGACTCGTGGGTTACCTAGACGTTAAGTATACCTCTCACAAGTGCAGTCAGTGTGATTGCGATAGGTAACACATCTCTTACCCAGCGTACAGTTACGTTTGTATGGGATACGGTAACAGACCAACCTGGCAAATATCCAGAGCAAGGTTCTTCATCCAGTCTCCTACTCTCAGAGACACAAACACCACAAACTTGTTCACCCTCTTTAATTAGGGAAGGTAAGAAGAAAACCCTGGATGGAGTGTGGAAGCAAGCTCTTCACAAGGTCTGTGGTAACTTCTAAATCCTGGACCCAAATTCCAGTCACTTCAGAAAACACATCGTAGCCTATTGTTACTGGTTCATATTTTCCAGGATCGACATCACCGAAGCAAGAACACTTGGTAACAAATACACGTCATCCATGATTTTTCTTCTTGGATTACTACATTATACAGTATATTAAGTTAATTTGTTTATGGTATTAGCTTATATTTAAAGGGATTGTCCTCTCTTCTTGGGTTGTGGGTTGTTTTAGTAATGGAGGAGAGGACTGGTCCCCCAGAACAAAAGATGCTCCTTGTAATTGATCTCTGCTTTGGCCAAGAGATGAGGATCCTAAATAGGGAACACATCTATATTGCCTCGGAATTGCCAAATAGGTCATATGAAAGTGGGTTTTTTAAATTGCTTTGTTATACTCCTCAAGAATAAACATCTTACATTTAAGATCTGTGATATAGTTCCTGGCACTGTCAATACCCCGGCTTCATCATGTGAACATGTCTGTTTATTGTTGTAGGGTGAGCTGGAAAAAGAGAGACAACAACATGAAGCTACCATTTCAACCATGCGGGAAGAGGAACGTTTAAAAATTGAGAAAGTAGCCCGTGATCTGGAGCTGAAATGGACTGAGTCCCTCAGGTATGTTATTCAAATGTAGGGAAGTTTGCAAAATTGAAATTTTCTTGTTAATCTTTATGAATATATATTCCTTTTTGGTGCACATTAAAGGCAAGAATGTAGCAAATTACGAGAAGAGCTGAGGGTGCTGCATGAGGAAGACAAGAAATCTGCTCTGGCCCAACTACTGCAGCTCAAAGAGCAAGAAAAAAACACAGCTAAAGATAACTGGCAAAAGAAAGTGGAGGACCTTCTTGAGCAGGTACAGAGATGTGTTTATAAATCATCTTATACATACAGACAAATTGATGGTCTATTCTGTTTCCATTACTAGTTGTTCCTTTTTCTAGCCAAATATTGCTTGAAAATATGGCAAAATATACCAATATCTTCTAAGGCCATGTTCATGCACAACAGATTAGCTAGAAACAAATTGGGCAGTCACCAATGCACATAATGTGTTTCTCTTGGTTCCTAAAGTTCAGTGCAATAGCTGTCAGATCATGGATGGTCAACCTTCCTTCTCCACTAGTCACTAGCTTTCTGATTTATAATACATACTCTCTCAATCCACCAGTGTCCTCTCTTATGCATAATCTAGTCACATAGTAAAAGTTTAGTGAAGTAAAACAGTGGTCAGCTCATCAGAAAGAGTGAACTTGATCCAGCCTCTAATGCACAGTCTACACACAGTAGCAATCTACCACTTCATTAATTCTGTCCCGACACCCACTGCGATAGTTTGTCCGATGCCAGTCTCTATGCAGCCTGTAATAGAAGTGCTGCATAGAGACTTTTTTCAATGCATTGTATTAGTGATCAGACCCCAGGGGTTCAAGACCCCTAAGGGTTCTAAAAGTGCCATTGAAAAAAAAATAAATACAAAAACAATGTAAAAATTCTAATCACCCCCCTTCCTTCACTAGAATACATATAAAAGTACATAAAGTGAAACACATACACATTAGGTATCCCTGTGTCTGAAAATGCCTGATCTAAAAACATAGAAAAAAAATTTTTGTGTACGGGTGTGGTGAGAAAAAAAATCAAAAGATCTGAACCGCTGTTTTTCACTGTTTCACCTCTAATAAAAATGTAACATTCTCCAAAATAGTATTAACTATTTGATGAACAGAAGGAAACAAAGTGCAGGAGATGGGTGTGGAAACTCAATCACAGAGGACAGACAATAGAGCAGTGTTCACACAGTGCAATGAAAAACACCAATCAAAGAATCAAACTGAACATGCCTCCTGCGCTGCAGCGTGTGAGTGGAGGGTGGTGCAGAGACCCGAACAGGCGGAGACGATACAATATGTTTGCGCTATTCTGCTTGTATCCAAGGATTTTTTCAGTAGTAAAATGAAGTACTTTTAACAAAGGGGCAGTATTGCTGCTGTGTTTGGTCTGTAAATGTTTATCCATGGGTGACAGGTGAGGTGTTCATTGTGCATCAACACCAACAATGTATTCAACCATTGAGGCCATTCAGTGGATTCTCAGCTTCTGATACTTTGACATTCTAGGGAAATCCTATGGATTGTCTTAAAGAGACAGTATTTTTTTGGCTTTGTTTTCTCTTGCTGATGCTGTAACCCATATCTAGTTCCTGCAGCCATGTCTGCACCTGTATCTATGTGTATTTCCTGTTCTCCAAAACACTGCAGAGAAAATATTAAAATATAAATTCCAAGACCCGAGACTGTGAGCATGATGTCACCAACGGTCCTGAATGCTGCTAACACTGGGAAAAGTAATGGGAGTATGGTGATTTGACTGAGAGAGGGGAAATCTAATGGCAGTATGTGAGAGAGTGGAGCTATAGGGAGTAGATTATGTGAGAGACAGAAGAGGTAGAGCAGAAGAATAACGGACGGGACTTTGATGACTCTGAGGTCACATGGCAGTTCTCAATAGTATTTGCTGGCAGCAGAGAGAGACCTTCTGTTTGTGCAGCAATCCATGGTAGAAAAAAAAGGTCACATTGTGATCATGTGGCTTTTTGAGAAACATAAAAGCAGGAAAGTGAGTAGACAACTATTACTATGGAAGGGATGGTTTCAGACAATATAATGAGTAAAATATATGTTCCTTTAAATTATCACTAGCAGTGACGCTAAACTTCTTATATATCCCTAAAAGTGATGGTGGGAAATATAGCTGCTGATAATTTGTCATTCACAACTACAGAGAAAATGGGATTTTAATTGGATTGCTCTGCCAATATTTATTATGAGGAAACTTGGAAGTATGAGGACATTATGCTTGCTTAATCTTTAATGTTTTGAAGATTAGACTGAATAAGTATTTTGCAGTCATAGCAACCCATGAATAGATTAACCCATTTCAAGTGCAACTTTATATCACGCTCACAGGCTAAAAATATCAGACTTTGTCAAATGTGCTAAAAGACCCCTTTCTAGAAGCATAAATTAACTCTTTTCAAAGAAAGCTGTGATGGAAACATTATTTGTGCTGTCACGTACTGTGCTTCTAAACAGACAACTTGTCTTCTTCTTAAGGATCAGTAAACTTATATAATAAAGGCTTGGTTGACCTTCAATACTTCCTGGAAGCAAATATAGTGTGTTTATTATCTATTGTGAAGATGGATAGATAGATAGATAGGTAGATAGATAGATAGATAGATAGATAGATAGATAGATAGATAGATAGATAGATTAGACTGGACTGATGTAAACTTCAGCCTGTATTCTGCTGACATTTACCTGAAAACTCAATGCTCTGTTTAGGGTATTGCTCCCAGGATGGCAAGAATATATTAGGGATTTTCTAATAAAGGAGGGTTCCTGTCAAGGAAAGCCTTGAGAAAAACCTTGCCAAGCAATCAAGTGGTCACCATCAGGGCAGGTTCACATCTGGGCCCTGTCTCCGCTTTGTGGGTTTCTGTCTTCTGCCCGAGAAACTGGACAGGAGAAGGAAACCCGGCAGTCAGTGTCTGCCCGTGAGCATCTGGTCCTGCATGTCCGATCTTATGTCCGGTTAAAACAAATGGTTTTTCCGTGGAGAGGCAGAAGACACTCACCAGCGCTCATGAGTGGATACTTTGCAAACCCATTCAAATGAAAGGGTTTGAAAACTGACTGCCGGTTTCCGTCTCCTGTCCTGTTTCTCGGGCAGAAGACAGAAACCTGCAAAGCGGAGATCAGGTGCAGGTATGAACCCGCCCTCAGACATACTGTGGTGCCCACTTATCCTGGACCGAGAAATTTTAGCTGAAAGAAAATTTATGATTAGGAAAAAGTTTGTTGTAGTCCTCTAATAAGGTAAAAGGCAACTTCAAACCCATTACCACGTTTCCTCAAAAAGACTCAAAACTTAAAAGGGGGTTGCCATTGAAGACATTTGTGGCAATCAGTGTTCCTTTTTGTGTATCTTGTGATCAGTGTGTCTTCAGCATCAGTGCCATATGTCCACAAAAACGGATAGTGTGTCATGAGTGTGTGTTCCTAGTTTGCAAATCCGCAAAAAATAAACCTACAGGAGACTAGCTTGTCCGCAAATTGTACAGTGCGCTGATGACACATGGAGTACATCTGTGTGCTGTATGTGGTTTTTAGTCTCCCATATGCTTCTAAGGGCGAGGCCGTGTCGCAAACACTGAACAGAATAGGATCTGCTCTATATATTGCGGCGCAGACTCACGGACTGCACACTGATCCATGGAAATCACAATCGTGTGCATGAGCCCATAAAAATGAATGGGTCAGTGTGCTATCTGGGACAAACACATATAGCACTTTGATCTTGCCTGTGGTCATCTGCAAGGAACTTAAAGGGGCTCTATCATTGGGAAAAGTAATTTTTAACTAATCACATCCTTGCATAGCCTTTAGAAAGGCTCTTCCATACCTACCTTTTGTACGTAAATCACCTCAGTGGTTTTTGAATAAGCCCGTTTTTATTCATATGCTAATTAGCCTCTTGGTGCAACCTGGAAGTCGTGCACCCTCTGCTATTCTTTCCTATGCATGTGTACAGCACAGACTGCTGCTGCTGCTGATGGCTTCCTGTTTGCACACACAGATAGGAGAGAATAGCAGAGAGGAGACTGCTGAGAACTTCCTGTGCTGGCTGGAGGCTAATTAGCATATGAATAAAAACGGGTTCATTCAAAAACAACTGAGGCAATTTACATACAAAAGGTAGGTGTGGAATTACCTTTCTAAAGGCTATGCATGTATGTGCTTAGTTAAAAAATGACTTTTCCCAATGATAGAGCCCCTTTAAGGCTGAGGCCCCACGTTACAGAAATGCAGCTTTTTTTTGTTGCAGATTTTGCTGCGTTTTTGTTGAGCCATAGCCAAGAATGGCTACAAAAGGAATGGGAAATATACAGAAAACACTTATACTTCTCCCTTCTGCTCAATTCACTCCTGGCTTTAGCAAAAAAAAATGCAGCAAAATCTTCAACAAAAAAAAGCTGCGTTTCCTCATCGTGGTGCTCCAGCCTAATAGATAAAGAGTGTAAACCTAGACTATTCCGTTTTAAAATGTGTTATATCTATCAAAATGGTTGATGCTGGATGACAAATTGGGTGTAACAATAGACTGTTTAGATCATCTATTTTTGGCTTAGTTTATATCAACAAATACAAAAATCTTTTGTAATTTATTTGTGCAAGAAGTCTCAAGACATGCTCCTTTCTTGATAAGACATTTCTTCCACTACGGTATTTATGCCCCAATTTATTGTGGATGTCCACTATTCAGCTAATGCAAATATTACCTGCCTCCCATTTTTTTTCAATATTAGCCCTTACCTTAGATCAGGGCCTCCTTAGCTCTGGTGAATGGTGATGCAGGCCCTGAATTACAGTAAAGAGATAGGAGTTAGGATAGTGGTCCTAGTTGTCATTTCAGCCACCTAACACATCTATATATTATAAACTGGGTAGGTAGTTAAATATTCTACCCAGTTTATTATATGGACTATGGACTCACAGGCTGTTTGTAGTGCTGTAGTTCAGTGACTGTATTGTGCCATGCACCATTCTTACACTCTTGCCCAGTAGCCCCCCCTTGGATCAGGGTACCACTAGGGGTTTAACCTGCTTCCTTGTGGGCTAATCCAAACATGGATGCAATAAACTACAATACATAAGTATTACAGTGAAGAGATCAAGTGAAAAAAAGTTAAAAAAAAAAGTTTCATAAAGTATAAAGCAAAAAACAACACGATTATTAATAAATTATTAATAATTTGAACCCTCTTTCCCATTTACCATACAACAATATGAACAATAAAACAACTAACCATAATTGGTATTGCCATGTCTGCAAAGGTCTAAACTACTAAAATATCACATAAATGATTCCTGAAATTAATGACATTAAAAAAAATGCTGTTTTTGTCACCTCGCTACCATGCAAAAATGGAATTTAAAAAAATCCAAAATGATAGATGTACCCCACTTTAAAAATTTGAATGAAGCACAAGAACAATGACTAAAAATGCAGTTTTTTCTCACAGGACAACACAAATAATTTTTTCAAATGTTTTTCAGTGCGTACAGTTTGGTACTTTATTATACTATCAGCACATAAGTTGTTATCAGTATTATTTGGTACTTTAGTATCATTGAAAAATACAAATTAAAAAAAAGAACTGGTGGTTAAGGAAAACTAAAGAAAGAAACATAAATTGCCTGTCACTCCTATGCCAGTGCTCCAGTGGACCCTGATGGGTTTTGTCGACTTTCCTACAGTGGTCATTTGCTATACACTTGTGATTGATCACTGCAAGTATTACTGAATCCAGTAAGTGTCTGCAGTGGTCATTTAGGGAACATAACCACTGTAGGACAAGTAAACTTCTAATTCAACTAAATAAATGGGTGTTTTTTTATAAAATGTTGTTTTTTATATCTGTATTTCTTATGAGAAAGTTTGACATGTCATACAGTTATGAATATATAAGATTTACTTACAGCAAACAGCAGCATAGAGTCTTGGAAGGTATGGTATATTAATACGATACCCATAGAAGTGCATTGGGTCTTTACTGTACCTCTATATCCTCACTTTGAACTACACTTTTCAACATTTAATGCTTTTCCCCAATGGCATCAACTAGAAATGATGTCATTTTATTTTTACAGCAACTCTTTTTTCCTTTTATTTTTTTCCATGCACAACATACGGTGTGATCACTAGCTTTATTAGGAAGATAATGAAATCCTTTATTACTTTCTGCTCGTACATTTCTTCTCCGGAATTACAAATCTTTACCAGTTAACCTCTTTAGGAAATCATTAAAGAGATGTATCTCACCATCATGTATTAATGAAAAGGGCTTTTATGTTAATGACAAGAGATTTTATAGATAAAATAGCTGGTTTCGCATATAATTGAATTGTGATAAATGAAGAAAAAAGAGTATTATGAATTGGGGTGCATCGGCATCTGCTTTTCATCATATGTGCTTAAAGGGGTAAATGAAGATGATAAAAGGGAAACCCCTGCTTAGAATATTCCCTATATTACACCCAACAGAGAACTGTTACAAACAGCAGCTCTTGATCTAAACAACCTAATGAATTTTGCATTACAACTATGGTCTATAGATTTCAGTGGGTACCGTGAAAGGCTTCATTTTCCCTGTAGCAGAATGAATACTTCATGGCAAATTAGCCTAGCAATAACGTGATAGCCCAGGGTCCCAGCAGAGGGATTTCCATCATTTAGCTCATTGGCAGGGAAAACAGGGGTGTTCAAAGCGAACCAAGGTTTAATTCGGTTTTATAAAATAAGATACTGGAATTGTGCTGAGCTTGAAATTTGGTGTGTAATTTGTGTTGAATTTGATGATTGCAACGGAGATATTGATTGCTTACATATGGTATATCTCTCTTCCATATGGACTGGATCCACCTACCGTACATGACTATACAGTCATCTGACCCATGTCCGTTATCTGCACTATAATCATTGAGCCTGAATATTCATAGAAAACATTTAGAATTCCATTAATAATATTTAAGAGATTTTCCAAGACTACAGTATTGATGGTCTATTCTTTGACTAGGCCAACAGTATGGTAGATAGATTATCATGGTCTGCCTTCTAGCACCCCCACTGATCAGCTGACTGAAGCCACATCTTCTTCTTTGCTTATAAAGTATTTATTTAGCATCCTTGTATAGCGTCAACATATTCCGCAGCTTTTTTACAGATATTATCAGACACTGTCCCATATAGGGCTCACAATCTACATTACCTATCAGTATGTCTTTGGAGTATGGGAGGAAACCCACACAAACACAGGGAGAACATGCAAATTACTTGCAGATGTTGTCCTTGGTTGGATTCAAAACCAGGACTCCAGAACTGCCAGGCTGCAGTGCTAACCACTGAGCCACCGTACAGCTCTGTACTTTAGATGGTAGTGGCTATACTTTGTATTGCACCACTGTCCCATGCACTAGAATAGGACTGAGCTGCGGTGGGCTGCAATACCAGGCACGATTACTATTAAAAATATAAAGCTGTTCCTAGTAAACAATATAGAGCCTGAAGTGCCATGACCCCTTTGGACAACTCATTGCGAGGCTGCTGAATGTTGGATTCCCACTGATCCATGTGCCAGCTAGGCGGGCACTCTCAGCTAGCGGATAGCAATTAACATAGGGGCACATGCAAACTTTTATTACTATTGACCAGGACAATTTATTTTATCTTAATTATTTCTATTATAGAAAAATTATTAAACAATTTTATGTTTTGAATCCCATTATTGTTATTGCTTAATTTATTATGCTAGACTATATAATAACCATATTATTTCTATGTTAGAAAACACCATCACTTGTACTCAATGGCTCCAGTCTCACAGTAAGTCTGAGGCCATATTGGTTAGCTGCCATGAGCTCGCTGTAATATATATTAGCACCATAGTGGATCAGATGAAATAAAACACATCTACATGCTGTGACTTAAACTTGCAATGTAAAGTGTCTTGTGCTGCAGATTTTATGAGTTTTACACCTCCAGTATGTCAATCATTAGCAATGCATATGTTGAACACTATATCAGGGGAACCTGCAGATGAACTGCAGCAAACACCACCATAGCTTTAACAGCTTTCAGAATAGTGTGCTGCAGAATTTTCCTGGGAGACTCTTTGCTGTGTGCAGCTTCAACCTTAGAGTCCATTCACATGGAGTATTTTGGCAATGGGAGGCTTTTTTTTTCCACGCTGATTCTGATGCTGATTTTGCGCCAGAATCATCGCCAAAATACTCCATGTGAATGGACCCTTAGGGTGCATTCACACGGAGGAAAATCAGCGTCAAAAGCAGCGCCAAAACACTCTTTGTGCACTGACCCTTAGGCCCCTTGTAGACGACCATGGCCGTGATCAGTGTGTGTGTTTCTTGGCTAGCACACTGACCCATTCATTTCTATGGGCCTGTACACATCACCATGAATTACATGGTCACATATCCAGGCAGCAAAATCTAGAACAGGTCCTATTCCTGTAGTTTTTTTGAAGCCCGTGCTTCCATGACTCAAATTCATTTAATGAAAAGGGCTGTGGAAATACGGCCGATGAACGGGGCGGCACACAAGAGACATATGCATGTCCCCCATGTGCCACCAGTGCCTTTAATTCGTGGCCGCGGAAAAGCGCACGGTCGTCTACAACCGGTCTAAAGGTGTTCTTTTATGTGTATAACCCTTTTCTATATGACCTGTTTAGGCATATAAACAGCATAGCGGCTAAATATCCATGTAATACCTAACTGACTGCAGCTTCCCCTGGTAAAATTAGCTGTTTGCCAAGAGCAGGAACAATTTTTAACTGGATTGTCTCTGATGGGTATATTCACATGTGGTATAGTTACAGAAATTTATGCGACTGAAAGCCAATTCCATTCATCTGAATGTGTTTGTTATAATAGCAAGCAAGATGTCTGCAAGCCCCATCCACATGAATGGGGCAATTATAGAAATATGGGTATTAGATTAGTTGCAGGTAGTTCTGATGCTGTTCTATTTATGTCAGTTGTTTGCAGGAAGACTTGCACATGCCGTAAAACTACGTATATACAAATGTATGGAAAAGCTCTTCAGTTGCAGAAATTTCCACTACAAATCTGCCAAATGAAAACATACCCTGTTATGTTATATGTCTAAGATCCAAAGCCATAAAAGGTTTTTGTTCAGCCTTTTATGACAGATGACTTTGTGCGTTTAGCTGATTTTAGTGGCGTCACTACATTGTAATAATAATCACCAACTACACATCTTTTATGTACTAAACATATGTCATACGTGTTTTCTGTGCATAAATACTGTTTTCTCTGTTGCCTGTATGTGTCCCCTTTCTTTTCTTTAGCGTTCTCCAGAATGTTTTCCTTTATTTTTGTGATCTTCTTTTCATAGCGGCACTCTCTGGGTGAAGCTTTACATAAATCCATCAGTAATGTAAGTCAGTTCCGTATACTGCATTGACATGAGGCATGCTTGCATTATCATTGGCACTGCAGCTTACGTCCAGATTGCTTGCTGTCATCTAGTTGCTTACTGAAGGTTTACTGTCTAAATGCACAGCACTGTCCTTAATCCGTATCCATTGAACTATTGGAAATCAATCTCAATGGAAGTGGATCAGCAGCAGAGGAACCTATTGATCGTACAGCAGTATACAGTAGACGACGTCACAGTCCCATTATTCTGCTTTGGCAGTTGTAAGTTCAGCCATTGCTTTGTGATGTTGTAGAAGGCTGGTGGCTGGCTGTGTTCAGGGCTTGCCAGAAAGCATGATATGGATTCTCCTATAACGTAGTAACTTAGAAATTGTTCATAGCGTTAATGATACAAGTGAAGATCCTGTAGGACCAGTGTGTGGCTTTCAGAGTCAAAGCAAATACCTTTCAAGCATGATATATAGTAGTGTCTGCTACAGTAAATGCATGTGCTTTGTAAAAACTGTACAATATATATATGAAAAGTGTTTGGTAATATTATGGGGACAAACCCATACAATAAAGCAGGAGAAGACTGGTACAGTGAGAGAATCTGATGTAATGAGACACAAGAAAGCAAATAACTGGAGAAGCCTAAGGTCATTTTGACCTCATCATCCGAAACATTGGTGGGAGCAGGAGATGGAGTCAGCAATTACTGTATTTTCTGTCATGTTGTCTAATCCAATAAAGAACAAACAAAGCAGACAGAATTGACAGGAGAGATTTTATAATTGTATCACTAAAAGATGTTCAGACTAGCAGGACAAGCAATTAAATTCTATTAAGCGAGAGTTTTTTTTTTATATGCTGCCATGTTTGTTATGCTCGATCCCCTTATGTAAAGACTTGCAACCATTTTAGCTGATGGAAGATGAAATATGCTGTCTAGGGAAAATACTTGCTTTTTCATGGGAATTCATTTCTTGTGACAAACTTGTTCTGTACTGTTGGCAGCCGGTGGAGGGCTGGCATTGACGAATAGCCATCTCTCAAATGCTCATTTGTACCAGTCTATTCTCTTTGCAATTCTTATTGCAATATATTTTCTATCACACCGTTTTATCGTATTAAATGCTATTTTAGAGGGAAAAGCTTAGATGTCTGGATTATTACTAAATATGAAGCAACCTTGCAAATTATTACTTGTTTTGTTTAACAGTCAAAAAGCACCAACTTTATCTTATCTGCACCTTTGTTGGATTCTATAAGTACTTCCTAGATAAGAAGATACTGACTCGGGGGTTTCCCCATTAAAGTACATGATACCCTATTTATAG
The DNA here is from genome assembly GCF_031893055.1 of Leptodactylus fuscus. Lineage (NCBI taxonomy): Eukaryota > Metazoa > Chordata > Amphibia > Anura > Leptodactylidae > Leptodactylus > Leptodactylus fuscus. The sequence goes on from NC_134267.1 coordinate 101,539,669, forward strand.
GATAGGGGGTAACTTACAGTAGGAGTTCAGTCAATCAGACCTCCATTAATCAAGAGATTTTTTATGAATTGAGTGGTGGTTTGGGCAATGCTCACACACCTCCATTAATTCCAGTGGGAGTCCTGGACATAATGAAGTACAGCCTTTGGCTATCTCCAGCACACCCACTAAAATGAATGTAGCAGAGCATACAGAAAAATGTCCCAATGTTTCCTGATCAGTGGGATCTGAGCAGTTGAATCGAACCAAACCACAAGCTATGGATAGGAGATAACTTTCTTTGATTGGAAAATTCCTTTCAAAAGATTTTACCCCACTAAAATCATTTATGACCCACTTATATGATGTTGTAGAGACATTTAGTGACAAAGTGAACATACTTTTTTATGTCAAACTGTAATTTTGCTTCTGAAAAAAGTTAACCCTATATCCATATGCAGCAAATGAGCTGGTGCGTGTGGCCATTTTGGCCTGTTTTCGCCACATATTTGGACCAATCAATCCTTGTTGGGGGTGACAAACATAAACAGACTGGACGCTCTTGTAGGTGTGGCATCAAACAGCAAATTTGCACAAATATTAAAAATTGATGTTCCCTGCAGCAAGACTGCACTTGACAGAAGTGATTTTGGTGGTGGTAGACTCCGTTTAATGGAAAGCACAGAAAATGTCCACCCCAAAATGTATTTCTTTACTTCATATATCTCCTTTATCATGAGTCTCCAGAAACATTAAAGGGTGTGGCCACTTTCAGATCAATATTGAAAGAAAAATGTTATTCCTTGTATAATAAAAAGTTCTATAATGTTGCAATATGCTTTCTGTAACAATTCCTAATGGTTTTCTAGATCTCTGTTTGCTGTTATTCATTTCCAGTGGATATTAATCAGTTTGTGGTCATGTGATGAACAGTCCATGATCATGTGATGAACAGTCCATGATCATGTGATATACAGTCCATTGTCATGTGATGTATACACAGGTGCACAGCTCTTTATAGTCACAGAACAGTAATCAGACATCTGTCTGGTAATGAGCTGTGCACTTGTGTGTTCATCACATGACCATGGACTGTTCATCACATGACCATGGACTGTATATCACATGACCCTGGACTGTTCGTTATATGATTACAGACTGATTTTTATCCACTGGAAGTAACCAAAACGAATGACCGCAAGCAAAGATCTAGAAAAATGTGAGAAATTGATACAGAAAGTATATTGGAAAATTGTACAGTATTTTATAATATTCAAATTATAACATTTGTCTCTCACTATTGGCCTGATAGTGGCCAACCCCTTTAATGGAAATATTTTTGAATGCTATCGGCAACTTTGTAAATATTATTTTAGCAGCTTTCTACTTTTGGTCCTTCTGAACTAGTGATATCACCGATCAACAAGACTAGATATTATCATTATTAACATTATTAATCATTGATAGTTCTGCTAATTTCAATCTGCTATTTATATGAAGGTGCATATCTAGGCCTTAACAATAAAAGCAGAAATATCAACCCAGCCGTCACTTACTGCCACACTTCTTTTTCATATGTAGAATACATGTGAGCATCTACCAGTCACAAGCATGTCTGTGACTAGATGCTTGGGGACTGCACACAATGGCATTGTGGGCTGCATGTTGCACTCAGGCAGGCCACTGGCTGTGCACTCCGATCTACAGAATATTACTCATGAGAGACACTAGTCAGTAATTCCTTGAAAATATCCAACTGTGCTGGAATCTGTGGAGCAGCAACTATTAACAGATGCTTGACTAAGTGCCGGTTTACACCTGCGCCTGATGTACGTTCGGGGTTTCTCTCTCCGAATCCGCTTAAAAAATGCAGAGAGAAAAGGACATTTTTCCACATTTTTCCGCCTTTTTCGGGTGGAAACCCAGCAGATCCCATATAGGCCATCATATAGACCATCATATAGTCTATGGGTTTCTCCAGGTAACCACTTTTTTAAGCAGATTAGGTTTCCAATCATGGGGTCCCCAAGCAGACCCCATGGACAGAAACTTGAACGCAGGTGTGAACCTAACATAACAGATGAAGAACTCGAATTGGTGGAGCTGGTGAAAGGTCCTCTTTAAAGATAGCCCAAGAAGAAGTGCACTTTAAAAAGTCCATGAGCCTCTTTATTCTAACAATAGCTGCGGGTCTGGTGAGAGCTCCTTGAGCTGTTTTTCACATATATGACATAAAGAATAAAGTGGATATTTTTTAAACTCTTCACCATGGATTATTAACATAACTGATATGAAAAAGATGAATTAAGCAAAGCTCAACACTTCAGCACACTACCCAGATGAATAGCTGGTTCAGCAGTAAAATGTTGATTTTAATAGCCATGACTTAAATAGCTCTTTTACTTCTGTAAAAATAGCAGCAATGAACGTATTATTTTGGATTTTAATATAGTTAATCCACTGGTTGCTGACAGAAGATGGGCTCTGAAGAGAAAAAGTAATGCCCATTTACATGTAAATGTACAGCTGCAATATGGCATATTTTTCTCCACTTGTTCTGTCTTACTGATATATTTTTTGTCTGAATATCTTTCTGCTGTTTTCTAGATCTCCTTGCTGAAACAGAACCTTGAGATGCAGCTGTGCCAGTCCCAGAATGCTTTGCAGCAGCTGCAGTCGCAGTTCGGTCAGGAGCGACAGCGTCTAACCCGAGAGCTCCAGGAGTTGGAGGAGGAACATCAACAGAGGCAGAAATCCCTGCAGGAAGCCCACTTGTTAGCGTTCCAAAGCATGGAGGAGGCAAAGGATCAAGAACAGAAAGCAAGTGGCACTTCCAACTATTTCCTCCGCCTTCATTTGTATTCATTTGCTATTCAGCCTAATCCTTTAATTCCACTTTCACTGCACACACCATGGAAGTATTTTACTGTACACATATGGTATTATTCTGTCACAGAGTCTTCCTTTAGTCTAGTGGTTACTATAATTCTATATTATTATGGATAACAAGTATGTTAAAACTTAGCTCGTAGCTGAGTAATAAAGTGCAGGTAAAAACTAGAATGATTGATCTAAAATTTCATTTGCCATTTGGATATATGAGCAATTTGACTTATCAGGCCTGACATAGCATAGAAGCATAAACATGTAAGCAATGGCGTCGCAGTGCCAGCTTTTATGTCCATGTCATTTGGTGTCTGCTACAATGATGTCATTTTAAAAGTAGATTCACTTTTGTTAAACATTTCCAATTTTACTTGAAACTCACGTTCAGTGTTCGTTGACAAGATACATGGTTTCAGTAGAAGATTGCTTTCTTAGCAGTAAAGCACTCTGTTCTTCTCTTTAAGTTGATTTGTCCAATTTTCTTGTCTCTTTATGTGCAATTTATCTTTCAGCTCAAGATGCGAACGGGCTATTTTTTTCTACTGTATATCTTTATTCTGCTTCACAGGATCTGGAAGATCGTTTACATCAGAAATACTCCGAAGAGATACAGTCTGTAAAAGATTCTCACAAACAGGTCATGGATATGCTGCGATTGGAGATGGAACAGGAGCTTCAGACCCTTCGCTTTGAGCTGGAAGATGAGGGCAAAGCTATGCTAGGTGAGTATGTATATTTTTCTACAGCACAGTATTCATATGCGACAAAGTTTAGAGGCTTCTTTTTATGATCATGTAATACACCCAGATGGCCGTCTTGTCCTGGGGTTACAGTGATGTAGTTGTGTTCAGTATAGGCTCAAAAACACACTCTCTCTCTGTTGAAAACTGATTTTAACCCAACACTTGTCAGTAAGACAACAGTGACACTGTTGTGAACAACTGTCCTTTCTTTTTATGATCAAATGACCCTTATTTCAAGAATAGGAATATCTGCACCAGCTACACAAGCAGGGTTGTTTAGGAAGGTCCATGGTGGATAGACAGGTGTAGAAACAGTATCAGAGGCAACATTTACAGAGGTCGATATTTGACTTTCTCAGGTTTGACACTTCATATGACAGCAAGGAAAGATGTAAATGTCATATTGCCAAGAATCGAAAAGCCAAAATGGACTGTAAGCACTCCTATATATACAGCAGCTGCACCACTGCAAAAGACCCAGCGTAAAGTCTCAACTATGCAAAATCATGCCGTGAAGCATGTTTAGCCAAAGTGCACCTAGGGTATAACTCCCAGCCAGTGGCGTAACTAGGAATGGCGGGGCCCCGTGGCGAACTTTTGACATGCCCCCCCCCCCCCCCCGACACCAAAGATCTCGGCCGAGTCCCTCCTACGCATTCCTGCGCACTCTATTATGACCAATACTGCACCCTGCACACAGTATTATGCCCCATAGTGGCCCCTTCACACAGTATTATGCTCCATAGTGGCCACTGCACTAAGTATTATGTCCAATAGTGGCCCCTACAGGACTAAATACTGTCACGTCACCCACTGACCGCTATACCAGGACAATTGTGGATAAAAAATCTGGTCATGTGCATTACAATTTAGTAACTCCATGTACCTCATATTAATAGCAGTTAACCCCATCATGTCCCTCACATTAACCCCTGTGTACCTCACATAAGAGTTACTGATATGTAAGAGAAATGGAGGTAATAATAAAGTATCTTCATTATTATTACCCCCATATGGCTCACATATTAGTAACTCTTATGGTGAGGCACACAGGGGTTAATGTGAGGGACATGATAGGGTTAACTGCTATTAATATGAGCCACATGGAGTTACTAAAACAAAAGTAATCACCCCAAATGCCTGATATTAATAAGTATAGTAACCCCAGTATGTACCTGTGTACCTGATATTAATAAGTATAGTAACCCCAGTATGTCCTGTGTACCTGTGTATCTTTAGTTTCATTTACCTGGAGCAGCTTCTTCTTCTTGTCATCTTGTGTGCAGCTCAGCAGGAGCTCGGCAGGGATAAGCCCCACCTCCTTGGCTCTCCTCAGCCCTCTCATTGGTGGGCAGAGGACAGGCAGAGAAAGGGAGGGGGGAGAGAGGGGGAGCGTCCTGAAGCACTGAGAGGAGCCAGACCTGCAGCTCCTGTGTGTCAGCCGTTGCTGCAGCTTCAGGGCCCCCTGTTGGTGGAAAGTATTCCACCAACAGGGGGCCCCGATCATTATACTCGGGGTCCGAAAAGACCTCCGAGAATAATGATAGCAGCAGTAGCAGCTGTCACCGGGCCCCTAATGTCCCGGGTCCTGTGGCAGCTGCCTCTGCTGCTATGGTGGTAGTTACGCCACTGCTCCCAGCATCACAAAGGTTCCAACTCTCCAAAACACCTGGGGAAGAAGTGGCAGCACAATGCAGCTTTCAAATATAAGCAACAAACAGTATTCACCATTAGCTATACAATGTAACAACGGCAGTCTTAGCCAAACATCTGTGCCATGTAACATACAGCTTCTATTTAACTATTTAATTACCACATTATTATATAATAGTGTAACTACATGTGCTACTATAGAAATACCTATCTGGATTAATAAAGTACCTATCCTGGATTGTGACATACCCATTAGGGGTTGCCCTATCAAGTAGAAAGCTGCACAAGTGAGCCTAGGGGGTTGGTTTCACCACCTTACAATCACACATTGTATATTTAACACTTAAAGGGGTTTCCCATCTCACTCTTTCCTCAGATTTGCCTCCTTTCTCTTCTTTTCACTTCCTGTATTCTTCAGCATGCTGATGGATGGGCTTTGACTGTTTGATGGACAGGAAACTATGAAGTACCTCAATATACATTGCCTTTACAATGAGATATTATCTATTAGTGTTGAACGAATAGTATTCATTGAATACCTCTTCCGGCATAGGAATGCATGTAATTGGCCGAACACCAAGGGGTTAAATGCTTCCAAGATTCGATGTGTTTAACCCCTTGGTGTTCGGCCGATTACACATATTCCTATGCCGGCGAGGTATTCGACGAATACTATTTGCTCAACACTTTTTGTTATGATTACTAGAAATCTAATGTAAATATAGATCAAATAATATGCATAGTAAATGTATATTACATTGTATAGGGTTGTAGAGACACAAAAAACCAGAATGGACTTGCTGATAATTCGATGTTATCCTTGTGTTTACGTAGAGAGATATTGACATTGTCTGAGCCTTTATTAGCAAGCTGTAATTATTGAACTGATTGTCCTGACCATAGAGGAGCGACAGAACTCTTCATCCCCCCCTTCCCCCTCAGAGAGCATTGAATCATCCTCCAACCCATAACCAAGCAAAGGGGCAAAGATAATGAGAATTTAATATTTGTGCTTAAAGAGGTCGTACATGAATATTGTTCTCCTTAGTACTTTGAGAATTCTGATATGATCTAAGAATTTAGCGAATCTAAGGGTGTATCTGTTGTTTGCTTTACAGCATCCTTGCGTTCTGAACTGAATCACCAGCATGCAGCAGCTATTGACCAGCTGAGAAATCATCACCAGCAGGAAATGGAAACTGCTGCGACAGAACTTGAGCGACATAAAGAATACAGCAGGCGTCAGGTATCAGAAAGTAATATTCCAGAAGGATATATTAAATCTAGTTTGGGGTATATTCAGAATAAGGCTATGTTCACACTAGCTTCTAATAATACATCATATCTATTAGTGTTATTAAATATAATCAGTATGCTATGCTATTTTCTGTGTTCATTGAATAATCTGACCACTGGCATGTGGAGACCTCACACTTGCAAATTGTAAAGGAACAGAAGAAAAGAGTAAAAAAAAGGTTTCTTACAGCACAGTCTTTTATTTATAGGAGACTGAGTATATGGGACGAATAGCAGAACTTGAGAAACAGCTTAAGCATCAGGAGCAACATGTTTCTAATCTAAATAAGGAGCTCTTGATACTACATGAGAGCATTAACACCCTGACTAAAGAACTGGAATTTAAGGGAAAAGAGATCCTTCGAATACGCAGTGAAGCAAATCAGCAAATAAGGTACAGTATATGGCCTGGTGTCCTCAAAAGAAAAACATTTTCAGATTTTCTTTTTAAGAGTTAATTGAGGGCTCTCCTATTTAAGATCTTAGATGAAACCTGCCATGATATATATGTTGACCAAACACGTCTTTTAGGGTGCATGCACGTGTCAGAGTGACCGCTGGAAAACAGAATCCCCTTGATTTCAATGGGTGTCGGTCTTACGCACGCTACTCATTGAAATCAATGGGAGGCTTTTAAACTCATTGATTTCAAAGTGTAGCACGCGTAAGATTCTGTTGTACAGCGGTCACTCTGACACGTGTTTACGTGTCTGAATGAGCGGAGCGTTACTCCGTGTTCAAGCACCCTTTACCAAAAGTGATTTCACCCAATTTCAATATATACTGGGTGTGACAGGTCTGCATTGACTTATTTCACCATGAACAAAAGGGCTGAGCAGTTGAAATCCAATTTGCCAATCTGTATCTCCCATGACATCTGCAGCTTATGCAGTCAAGGGAAATTTATACACATTAGGTGGTCGACTGAACCTGACAAAATCAGTTTTTGGCTGACATACATCTCATGTGTTTGGGCTTCTTAAAGAACAACAATGCAGACTACTTAAACCCTTGCAGGTGGTTTAGTCACAGGTTACAGCAAATGTTTGGGGGTCCCAACACAAATATAGCCTGTGACCAGTTTATCTTCCCCACACGCATTGTATATGTATAAGCAATCTGATGTTTGCTTGTTCAAGCCCCAGGTAACTACTAGGCTGCTACTCCTTAGAATGGTCTCTGAATAGGTGGCAGCAGACCAGAGACTAAACAGAGTCCGGTACACAGCACCGAAGGGACAAACAGAACGTTGAAAGGTTCAGGCCAAGGAGTTCAGTCCATGGAGTCAGAACAAGCCAAGGTTGAAAGTAATTATCAGGCATATCTGGATGAACAGTTAGATTGTGTGTAAGGCCTAGTTCACGTCTGCGTTCAGGCCATTCCGTTTCCCTCTCAGCATGAAAAATGTGGAGAGAAAAGTCCTGCAAGCAGGACTTTTCTCTCCGCATTTCTCGTGTGTAAACCAAGCAGAAACCACATGGACCCCATTATAGTCTATGGGGTCTGCCGATTTCCTAAAGCAACCGCTTTTTTTTAATGCAGAATAGGTTTCCTTTCGTAGGGTCCCCAAGTGGACTCCCTGAACGGAACGGAAACCCATGCGGAGATGTGAAGCGGGGATTAAGAGAAGCCAAAGTTGGTAAAAGATTTCAGTCAGATAAGGATGAGCAGACAGTTACAGGGTCATGGACTAAGCCAAAAGTCAACATATAGCTACACTGAAAATGCTAGACAAGCCAGAAGTAGCCCTTGCAGAAACTAGTAGTGCTATTGACCATGACACCATGATAAGGGCACCCCAGATATAAATAGGCTGGGATGCCTGGGACTGGCTGAGAAAGGCACACAGGCGTCAATGTTAGACCTTTAAGTTGCAGTGAGGAAGGGCGCACATGCCCTATGGACAGGACCAGGTGCAACAACATGAAGAAGCAGTAACCGGAAAGTGTGAACTAGAGGTAAGGTCACGGCTGTGTGTGCTGGAAAAGAGTGGGTGCTGACTACTGGCGTTACAATATATTCTCCAAAATAACATCAAAATAAAGTACATATCCAGGAAAAAAATACTACTTTCATACCTCCATATACAGAAACATAAAAAGGTTATAGGTTAAATTTCCTTTCTTTTTTTTTTTTAAAGGTTTATAGTTATTTAGAAGCATACTGTAACAAAAACTATATAAATGTGGTATAGCTATGATCGTTCTAACCCATAAGACATGCATCCATGTTGAGCCACCCCCTAGTTGATACGGCACTGCTAGGCTGAACCACATCATTTTTCTGTGGGCTTAAACCAATGGTGAGGCTCAGTAGAAAATGTTTAAAAAGCCCTTTTCTACATTCAACCATCATAAATATGTATATATATTTTTTTTCATTGAATGCAGTTTTAGGGATGATTTGTTCTAACTAATGTAAAAGAATACACAAAACTGCTTTATTTGGCATATACCACTCCATTAAATGTAGGTTCACGTACCTCATGGAGCAGAAACAGTGGTTTATATTTCATCTAAAGCTTTAATAAAAAATGCATAACCGTTCAGTAAAATGCTTTTCAGAGATACTTAAGCATACACATGTTGACTTTCTTTGAAAAAAGGATACATGAGCAAGACTTAAACAAGAAACACGAGGAGGACATCAATGACTTAACTACTGCGCACATCACAGAGAAACAAGTATTAATGACAGAATTTGCAAAGACACAAGCAATGCTCATGGAAAAAAATTCTGCATTGCAAGTTTCGTAAGTTCAACTCAACTAAGATAAACTTTTAGAAATTGACATTAGCACAGCTATTCTTTTTTACAACTAACCTTTTCACACTTAAATACTAACCAATGCTAACCAATCTTGCTGTGCTGAAGTTCAACAACTAATCTGTGTCTGCGCAGACAGCTACAATGAATGCTTAGATAATACCTTGGCCATGTTGCTAGTTACAATGAAGAATGCAGAAGTCTGACATTAGCTACCAAATACTGATGGTTTATAGTGATAAACTGTGGTGTAACATTGAAGGATTTTACTATATTGAAAAGTCTCCAGAAGCAAAATAATTGTTCTCCCCTGTTGCTCACTTTTCAAAAATAATCCTGCCAAAAGTTGGGGCTGCCATGTATAACTGATAATGGAGCTGATAACCTTTTGAATAATTCCCAAACATCAGATAGACTTCATAGTCAATCCACCTTCTTCACAATCCAAATTTCACAGTAGCATATGGAAAGCTATATCTTTCGCCACAAGGAGTATCTCATTGGTATCAGCCAGTTTGGAGGGAACACACAGCTAGACACCACCGCAAATGTCAAATCACAACCTACCGTCATACCTGCCTCTTGTCACCTGCGGTTTTATATACCGTTAGAAAGCCGACAGTACGCTGAATTCAGCGCATTGTTGGCTTTCCCATTATGTGCTACGGTGCAAGAGACATCGGTGCTCTTACTGATATCTCTTCACCAACAGAAGGGTGTTCCTAACAGTCTAGCTGGGCTGTGAGAAACACCGCTCCTGATAGTATTGGCCATAGCCCTGCACTGTCAGAGGGCGCATTCCTTACCGCCCAGCGATGATGCTGAGTGGTGAGGAGCGCCCCCCCCCCCCCCCGCACTACTAGTCTATGGGCGAGTATTGTCAGGAGGGAAGGGGGGGCATTCCTCACCGCTCAGCGTCATTACTGGGCAGTAAGGAACGTCCCCTCTGACAGTACAGAGCTTTGGACAGTACTGTCAGGAGGGGCGTTCCACACAGCCCAGCTAGACCATCAGGAACACCCTTCTGACAGTGAAGAGATATTGGTCGTTACCTTTCTAGTGGTATATAAAACAACAGGTGCCCAAGGACATGAAAGGTCCTCTTTAACCAATTCTAGCTGTAAATTCATAATAAATGTGGTTGTGAATGAACCACAGACATTCAGACAAGACCAAAAAAGTGAAAGATGACTATTTACTAGCTATTCTGTACACAGATATCCTTGAGAGTGACCTTGTGACCATTCTCCTCTCATTGGAGCTACTTAGTAGGCAGATGTTCAGGGTGCTTCAATATTAAAACCTAAAGTCATACTTGGTTAGGTCCATACGCATGTAATAAAATATGCAGCAGGCAAAGTTAAAGCTTAAGCAACACAATTCAAGACCTTAATTCCATTATGAAAGCGATCTGATGATGTCACTCGTACATCTAATTGTGAATGTGACAGTGATCCAGTTGACATATTTGTAGCTATGTATTCTGTAGGCAAATGTTCCAGTTTTACTTGGTTAGGTCCATACACATATATATGAAAATATGCAGCAGCCAAAGTTATAGCTGAAGCAACACAATTTAGAACATTAATTCCACTTTTTTATAGAATGTGTCTCTTAATCTTTATGTCTGTGCACAAAAATCTGGCTGATGTTCAAGCAATTAGAAAAGCTGCTGGCGCTTCTGAGCAGGCTATCAACCATCAGAGGAGATGGCATCTTTTTGTTGCATATCTTCGTTCTTGATTTTCTTGCCTTCCAGAAGACTATTGATTTAGTTGTTATTTCTAAAATGATGGAAGGCCTGTCATATTTATTGCTCTCAGAGGAAAATTGACATTGGCCATTTAAAGTAGCAGCTTAGAGAAGGCATAGCTTATGAAGGAGAGCGGAGGATATCATTCCTATGTATGTTTGTGAATGTGACATAAAGTAGTGATCAAGATATAAGACATTTTTGTGGACATCTTTTGAACTGACATTAGCAATGGTGGATTCACTACTAGTAGTACTACTATTTCCCACCAGAGGAAAAGTTATAAGAGCCCATCCTAGCCGCAAAGCCTTACTTACATGTTCCCCAATGATTGAAGGATCTACAGTAGAAGTGTACCATACATCCCAACTTTTTGGACTACTAGATAGGGACACTTATAGTTTACTGGGTGAAGATGGCATAATTACAGATGTGACAGAATTAACCTGAACTTCAGCAATTGGTTAAACTTATGTAGCTTGAGAGCTTATCACACAAGACATCAAAGACGAATTAAAAGTCATTGAAAAATGTTTTTCCAGTTACTTTTCATAGGTTTTTGTTGTTTTTTGTAGGTTTCTGTGATAAGATATTAAGATGCAGAAGTTTAACTGATTGCAGAGTTAACTCTCCTACATCTTTATACTTATTCCTGGGCTTGTCATAACAATAATAATAATAATACATTTTATTTATATAGCACCAACATATTCCGGAGCGCTGTACAATTTGTAGGGTTCAAGTACAGACAAAAGATACATTACAAAGAAATAGTCACTTCACACAATGGGACTGAGGGCCCTGCTCGCAAGAGCTTACAATCTATGAGGTAGAGGGGGTGACACAAGAGGTAGCAGGGGCGGCATTGCTTATACAGTGGTCAGACAATTTTGTAATATTGGTTACTGTCATTACGCAGACACAAAACTTTATGAGCCATCACCAGTCGTGTCCTTTAACATGTGGATGGTGCTTGGATATATAAAGTTAGCATGAGATGGCATCATATCATGTGGGGTAATCAGGGAACAGGAACAGAGGAGGGTTAATTTTAGGGATTCTAATTACGGTACGGAAGGGTTTACATTAGGACTTGTGATAGGCCTGTCTGAAAAGATGTGTCTTTAGTTTACGCTTGAAGCTGTGCTAACTGTACTGCCTGGCATAATACTGTAATGCTGATTCTGGGAACCAAGATGGAAGTAAACATTCATTCTTTACAGAATCTCCTACAGTAAAATGTGTGCATACATTTTTCAGCCCTCGTTCTTGTTCTCTTTGTTATCAAAGTCATGTTAAACTATGGAGTCAGCAGGTTGTATTGTGTATTAAAGGTTAACGGATATGGAGGAAAAATACCAGAACAGAGAGTCAAGACCAGAAGACCTGCAGGTGATCTCTGAACTAAAGGACATGGTTGCAGAACGGGACCAGCTTATCAAGAAACTGATTGTGAGACATTTTTCTGGGCTTTTCTTCCCTCAATTTGAAGTGTTTACCACCAAGAACCATTGTCATTAACAATTCAGTGATCTTTAAATAACTGGAGCCTCATAAATAATAGCTCTTCTAATACATTATTAAACGCCGCAGCATTTACAAACCAACAATTTGTGCTTAAAATATTAATACTTGATGTGTTTGAAAGCAATTATCTGAACGTGTAAAACTGCCTAAAAGAAGCGCAGTCAGAATGACACTTTCATTTTTGCAGGAAGACAAGAAGTTCTACCAACTGGAACTAGTGAACCGAGAGACCAACTTTAACAAAGTATTTAATGCAAGTCCCAATGTTGGTGTTATCAATCCTCTAGTAAAGGTATGTATTACAATGGATATTGTATAGGACTTGAATTAGTTCTGTTGTAAAGTACATAGATCTACTACACCTTCTTTTAATTGGACAAGGAAATGGCATAAGGAATCTTAAAGTGAACCAGTCGTCATGTACAGTACAGACCAAAAGTTTGGACACACCTTCTCATTCCAAGAGTTTTCTGTATTTTCATGACTATGAAAATTGTAGATTCACACTGAAGGCATCAAAACTATGAATTAACACATGTGGAATTATATACTTAACAAAAAAGTGTGAAACAACTGAAAATATGTCTTATATTCTAGGTTCTTCAAAGTAGCCACCTTTTGCTTTGTTACTGCTTTGCACACTCTTGGCATTCTCTTGATGCGCTTCAAGAGGTAGTCACCAGAAATGGTTTTCACTTCACTGGTGTGCCCTGTCGGTTTAATAAGTGGTATTTCTTGCCTTATAAATGGGGTTGGGACCATCAGTTGTGTTGTGCAGAAGTCAGGTGGATACACAGCTGATAGTCCTACTGAATAGACTGTTAGAATTTGTATTATGGCAAGAAAAAAAAGGGGCTCTATCACTGGGAAAAGTCATTTTTATCTAAACACATGCTTGCATAGGCTTTAGAAAGGCTATTCCACACTTACCTTTTGTATGTAGATTGCTTCAGTGGTCTCTGAATAAGTCCGTTTTTATTCATATGCTAATGAGCCTCCAGCCAGTACAGGAAGTTCCCAGCAGCCTCCTCTCTCCCATTATCTTCTATGTGTGTGAAGCAAACAGGAAGCGAGTCATCAGCAGCAGCAGGAGCCGTCTCCCATAGAAGACAATAGGAGAGGTGTGCACCTTCTATCGTGCACTAGTCTAATTAGCATATGAATATAAACGGACTTATTCAGAAACCAGTGAGGCAATGTACATACTATAGGTAGGTGTGAAATAGACTTTCTAAAGGCTATGCAAAGGTGTGATTAGTTAAAAATGACTTTTCCTAGTGATAGAGCCCCTTTAAGAAATGAAGGCCAATCAGTCCAAAAAAATTGTAAAAATTTGAAAGTGTCCCCAAGGGCAGTTGCAAAAACCATCAAGCGCTACAAAGAAACTGGCTCACATGAGGACCGCCCCAGGAAAGGAAGACCAAGAGTCACCTCTGCTGCGGAGGATAAGTTCATCCGAGTCACCAGCCTCAGAAATCGCAGGTTAACAGCAGCTCAGATTATAGACCAGGTCAATGCCACACAGAGGTCTAGCAGCAGACACATCTCTACAACAACTGTTAAGTGGAGACTTTGTGCAGCAGGCCTTCATGGTAAAATAGCTGCTACCGTGTTTCCCCGAAAGTAGGACACCCCGAAAGTAAGGCATGCGGGGGTTTCTGTTGAATTGCCTAATATAAGGCACCCCCCGAAAATAAGGCATGCCCGGCAGTGGTGGGCGGGGCTTAGTGGGGATTCAGGGGCGGGGCTTAGCAGAGCTTTCGTGGGCGGGGCTTAGCGTTCCCCACTTCACTGACACAGCAGCCATGCTCTGTGCTCCGTGTGCACAGCAAAGCCGGCTGCTGCCTTTGCTGTCCGTGCTGCTGTAGGATGAGCTCTCCCAGCTCATCCCAGAGGCAGCATACAGAAGAGACAGCAGCCGGCTTTCCTGTGCACACGGAGCACAGAGCACGGCTGCTGTGTCAGTGAAGTGGGGAATGCTAATCCCCGCCCACGAAAGCTCCGCTAAGCCTCGCCCACCACTGCCGGGACGAACAGCAGCACCATCTAGGAAGACGGGAAAGGTAAGTATGATACCTTCTCCCCCTTCCCCTACACTACACTACCTACAACCGGCAGTCATGCTGACGCTCCACTAAGGAAGTGCCGGCATGACTGCTGGTTGTAATAAGACATCCCCCGAAAATAAGACAGGTCCTATATTTAGGGCGACAATTTAATATAAGACACTGTCTTATTTTCGGGGAAACACGGTAGAAAAGCACTGCTAAGAACAGGCAAAAAGCAGAAGAGACTTGTTTGGGCTAAAGAACACAAGGCATGTACATTAGACCAGTGGAAATCTGTGCTTTGGCCAGGCTGTGTAAGGGCTATTTGACCAAGAAGGAGAGTGATGGGGTGCTACGCCAGATGACCTGGCCTCCACAGTCACCAGACCTGAACCCAATCGAGATGGTTAGGGGTGAGCTGGACCGCAGAGTGAAGGCAAAAGGGCCAACAAGTGCTAAGCATCTCTGGGAACTCCTTCAAGACTGTTGGAAGACCATTTACGGTGACTACCTCTTGAAGCTCATCAGGAGAATGCCAAGAGTGTGCAAAGCAGTAATCAAAGCAAAAGGTGGCTACTTTGAAGAACCTAGAATATAAGACAAATTTTCAGTTGTTTCACACGTTTTTGTTAAGTATATAATTCCACATGTGTTACCTCATAGTTTTGATGCCTTCAGTTTGAGTCTATAATTTTCATAGTCATGAAATTACAGAAAACTCTTTGAATGAATGAGAAGGTGTGTCCAAACTTTTGGTCTGTACTGTATTTCACTTTTCCTGGGGTATTATCAGGTACTAAATGAGACTAGAAAAGGTCAAAGTGGACATGGAGACTTGACCATTTGATTGAATAGGTGTTTTGTAGGATGGATCCAAATGGTGACTGATGGACCCCGTTGACTTATTTTTTTTATAGGGTTGCATTTTGACAGCAAGAATAGCTCTGTTGTTGTGCTACTTTGCTGCCAAAGGTAATCGAGACTCTAAAGGAACCACTAATCCAGTCTCTTAGCCCAAAATATGAATAGCTCTGAAGTTTATGGGAGTATTGTCTTTCTATATTTCAGAATGGTTCTGCTTCTACAGTTTTTTACTCTTGCAACCCCAGAACTAGACTCTACCATAGTAAACAACCTGCAATATGACATTTCTATGAAGCTATATCCACTACTTCTATTAGTTAACAGAGATGAGCGAGTAGTGTTCGATCGAGTAGGTGTTCGATTGAACACTACGGTATTCGAAATACTCGTACTCGATCGAACACTACTAGCTGTTCGAAATTTAAGGTTCGATGCAGAACCAGCGTTGCTATACATTCTGCCAATCAACGCTGGTTCTTCTCTTACCTTTAGAAGTCTTCTCCGTGCAGCGTCCCAGCGGCGTCTTCCGGCTGGAATTCACTCTGCCTAAGCATCCGGCCTAGGCAGAGCCGACTGCGCATGCGCGGGCATGCCCTCGCATGCGCAGTCAGCTCTGCTCAGGCGTCGGGTTGGGCAGAGCGTCCCCGCATCTTCTTCCGGCTGGAATTCACTCTGCTTAGGCATCGGGGCCTAGGCAGCGCCGACTGCGCATGCGCGGACATGCGCAGTCGGCGCTGCCTAGGCCCCGATGCCTAAGCAGAGTGAATTCCAGCCGGAAGAAGATGCGGGGACGCTGCACTGGGAGAAGACTTCAAGGAGAATCCAGCCCGACCGTCACTCGTGGACTTGGTAAGTATAATTTTATCGAATTTTGCGTACCCCTGAAACGAGCATTTCCCCCCATAGACTATAATGGGGTTTGAAACCCGTTTGAACAGTCAAACAGTGTGCGGCTGTTCGAATCGGATTTTGAACCTCGGACATTTTAGTGTTCGCTCATCTCTATTAGTTAAGCATCCAGTTAATAAATGGCACAGTTGGGGACATGTGAAAGCACATTGATGCCATGTGAGTGCCTCCGGCACTGTGGGTGATATGAGGTAAAACAGGTCTAGATGCATTATAACTGCACTTGTTGCATGCTGGTAATAGACCTGCTCATGGCTAGTAGTTCTCTAGGCAAATGAGAGTGATAGACATTTTATAATTCAATTCTTCTATTTCCCTCATCCTCCACCTCCACATGGAGACCACATTTACTTATTGATTGCTGGTTGACCAACCAAGTAAACTAGTGAAGAGTTGCTCCACACAAGAATACCCCGCACCATAAAATTATCTATTCACAAAACCAGGGTGCATGAATAAGTGTGGATTTCTGTGAGAGTTGACCTGGCAATCCAGATACAGGATGCTAGAACTAATTTAGCATACCATCTGCTGCCTCCCCTATAGCTATGTACATACAGTACTATGTAACTACGTATGCCACTGGCTGAAGTGTTTCTCCTAATTGTAAGTGAAGTGTTTAGATCTGATTAATAAATAGATGATAAATTGATTAATTTAGATATATTGTCATTTTCTTCCTGCAAATCCTATGATATTTAGCTATTTGCCAGGATACATATACACCTGCAGGGAGAGAATTGTTATTTTATACTGTGCTCACTTGTGTTATTTCTAAAAAAAAATAAAAAAAAACAGCAAAAGAAGAAGAACGATAAATCCACAAACAGGTTTGTGAGTGTCCCTAACCTAAGTGCTGTGGAGAATAGTGGAATAGGAAATGGACATCCCACCCGCCTGGAACCCATTCCAAATTCACCCATCCACGATATTGAGTTCAACAGCAGCAAGCCTCTCCCACAGCCCGTACCACCCAAAGAGGCCAAGACCTTTTTGAGGTGAGCACTGCCTCGCCAGTCCAATTGCCGCTGGTCATGATAGTGCCGAAGTACTGACATAGCCTTGAATTCTTTTTTTCATTTATTATGGCATTTGCAACCTCTTTCTAGAGCTCCTTTTTGTGCATGTAATGTAATTATTTGCTATAAATTCAATGGGCATCAGTTTTCATTATGTACTTTTAAGTCTGATGCATGTACATATGTTGATATCTATCTGTTGTTATGCAGTACATTCAGTGTTAAGTATTTTCTTACTAAAATAGGCAGAGTGGAGTTGGATTAGGCTAAAATAACTCAACTACTGTTATTTAGAACTATTGTGTAATCTTCTCTTCCTAAAATAACAGCTTTTCCAGTATTTTCTATGGCTCCAATGCTAAATTATAGTGTTACATACAGCTACTAAATCTTTTTCTGCCCTCTAGTGGTGAATGTGAATATTTACATATTAAGGCATCTAAATAAGAAAATACTTGACGTTGAATTGACTAGGGCATGCGTATTTATTGTATTTAGGGCATACTGTGGTAAGCATGTATATCTGTTTACAGTTTTGCATGTCCATATATATAAATATATATGTCCCTGTAACTGATTGTCCCTGTGTGCTTCTTTTATACAATGACACCTTGTGTGGCACTTTTTTGCAACTTTGTAAGCCCAGCACCAACAATAAAATTCCTTTCCCTCGTCCATTAAATGTAACCTGACATAATATTTAGACATGCAATTGAGCCCTTCTATTGAGCTGTATTTCAATCCTATCTGTTGTTTCAGTTGTGTTCTAAATAATGCATGACACTGCTGGGGAATATCAGTGAACAGAGTGGCCCTGGTCTGCACATTTATTGTGTTTTGTGCTTAGCAGATGAGAAGTATATGGTGCTTGTTTAGCATATTTCCGTGGGATATGACCCTGGTCATAATACTTCTTTAAAGTAGTAAATTAAAAAAGGAGGCTAGAAGAGGGGGTAAACCAGACCGAAGGCATATAAGATAAAGTCTCCATGCTTCCCCAGCTATTGGTAGCTTGTGCTGCTGGGGGATTACAATGTAGTGGATGTGCAGATAAGTCACACAGGGACAAGGACAAGAACCGGTATTGATTATGGCTTTGCTTCTAAACAGATGCTTTGTGTTTTCTGACTACTGCTATGTTTGCGTTCCTGCAGCTGTGTGTGATGTCTTTTATTTTCTTCTGTGTCCCTTGTAATGTGTTTCTTTTTCTCTCTGGGATTTAGCCCTCCCCAGACTGAGACTTCACCAGTGGCATCACCAGATCCACAACGCCAGGAATGGTTTGCCCGGTACTTCACTTTCTAAGAGACTGTATTTGATAATGTCTCTCTTTCTATTGTGGCACAGCTTTGATGTGGACTCTTTGTACAAGCATGACCTTAACAAACCTTTATGTGACCAAGCTTTGCCGTAACTACTGTTTGTTCCAACACTGTGAACGAGAGTGTTTGTCTCCAGTTGGAAATGCACTGTTTAATAACACTCCGTGTTTGCTTTCCTTCCAGTGAAAACCTCCTTTACATTTTACAAAAGAAAAAATGAATTTTGTAGAATAACTGTGCTACCTCCTTGCCCTATTTCTTTCTTCTTATTTATTTTCTGCCAAGCATACTTCCTTCAGTGCTGAAATGATAGACACCATATTGCTCTGCACTGATGTTATTGAGATGCCTTCTCAGTAGATCCAGCCACAAGCCTAAAATATCTACAACAGGCCATTTTAGTTTAAGTTGTATTCTGTTTGACACCAGAAATAACAATTGTGCCTGGAGTCAGATTCTCAGCTTCTGATTGGTATGTATATACTATGTATGGCTATTGTATTCCTATTGTAACAACATCGAACCCTAAGTCCCAGTGTGTTATTTCCTATGGAAGTCACTTTTATTATACATATATATATAAAGATATTTTTTCTTATAAAATAGTGTCTGGCATTGTTTTTGGCAAAAGCCTGTGTCTTGATTTTCTTCACTTGACTGGACAGATGTATACACTGTGCTATTATGAATATCCTGCCAGCAAAACGCTGAAAAAAAAATAGTAGATTCTTGGAAAACCAACAGTAAGTAAATTCAAACATGTTGGGATAAACACGTCTGAGCAAAGATGCAAATAAAAAGGAAATAATATAAGAGCAGACTAGATGTGGACTTTTCTGCCATCAATCCTGCAGTGATCTTCAACCAGAAGCTCTCCAACTGTTCCAAAAACTGGAAGCATGTCCTGCCAGCTTGTGGAGTTAAGCTGGATAACTGAAAGTAGATTGCTTTAGATACCTTATACTGACATACAGTACAGTCTGTTTTAGGTCTAGGGCTGAATGCAAACTCTTATAGACACAAATTACCCAGCATTCTTTGTTGTACTTAAGATTTTCACAAGAGTTGCGGCACAGCAGTGTTCTTCAACCAATGGCTCTTGGACACAGTTATGTGGCTCCCCAGCTGTTCATAGACTTGGACCTCGCTGTATATCCTCTTACTTCATTCACTGTCATGGGTGCAGTCATGCAACCCACTGGTGTTACATTCACAAAGAGAATTTAGGGGGACTTTTGGTCCCCTGGCGGTCGGACACCCTAGTGATCTGACACCCCTGTTTCCTTAAAGGGGTATTCCCATCTACATAATTATTTTTAAATTTGTAGATAATTAAAAGTTAAACATTTTTGCAAATATAAGTAATTAGAAATTCTGCAGAGTTTTAAAGATTTTCTCTAACTTTCTTAGTGGTGACAGTCTGTTAGCTTGATCGGTTGCCATGGATACGACCACTAATGCAGAAACTTTCTAAGGTCAGAAAATCAGCCATGATTTCCTTATTGTGGCCGGGATATCTTCTGATACATGTAGTGTCCCTGCCTGATAACCCAGGTACAATAAGAAAATCATAGCTGTGTTCCTGACAAGTCCCAGACCATAGAAAGTTTCTGCATTAGTGGTCGTATCCATGGCAACCGATCAAGATAACAGACTGCCACCACTAAGAAAGTTAGAGAAAATCTTTAAAACTCTGCAGTTTTTTTAATTACTTATATTTGCAAAAATGTTTAACTTTTAATTATCTACAAATTTAAAAATAATTATATAGATGGGAATACCCCTTTAATGACACAGCTACTTTAAAGATATGGGCATTTTACTGAAGTATATTAAAAATGTATTCTCTTCATCTGCTGTATTGATTTTTTAAAAAAAATAAATGTTTACTTCCATTTTAACATTAGGGCAAGTGACATATAACTCTTTCAAATGTTTAACTCCTTCTCAACATCCGTCAGACTATTATGGCAGATGCCGGGTCTTTAAAGATGGCGGCTGCCCTAGCTACCCGGTGCAGCT
This sequence comes from Leptodactylus fuscus, assembly GCF_031893055.1. Taxonomy (NCBI): domain Eukaryota; kingdom Metazoa; phylum Chordata; class Amphibia; order Anura; family Leptodactylidae; genus Leptodactylus; species Leptodactylus fuscus. The sequence continues at coordinate 101,560,456 of NC_134267.1, forward strand.
GAATTATATAGTGGAGACCTAGAGTTCACTCTGATTGTGGGCATTGCTGCTAAGGATGCCCCTCCAAAGTTAAATTTTGCCCCAAAGTGCTGGTCTTCACATGCCCCATACCTTCTTTGGTGCAGGACACCTCCCATGCACAAGTTAGTGGGAGCTGTTCTGTTTCTTTGACAGCCAGGAGCCTAGTGAAGTCTCCCAAACCTGTCATTGCATTATAACTATTATAGTCTAGGACCAGCGTCAATAGCTGTGTAACAAATCTCCAATAGACTTTGCAATACAATTGAATTGCAGTCCATGGAACTTGAAATCAAAGGATTCCAGGGTCAAACCCCCTAGGGGGGGCTAATACAATAACAAAAAATTTAAAAAAAAGTTTAAAAAAATATAAAAAAATAAAATTGAATTGATCCCCATTTCCCTATATTTAAAATAAAAATAAATAAACAAAAACAAACATGAACAAATTATACATCCTGTGTGGAAGGTAGCTCGGTAGAAGCAATGGTGCGGACCCAAACAGTCAAAGACAGGGACACAGAATATGCAGCAAACAAGTTTATTTAGAAAAAAAAACCCAGGAAACTAAGTAAACCTTCACCTCAGGTACAAAATGAGCAAAACAAAATACAGCCTTAAGATAGTCCCTGAACGGAATATCGAATGCAGATCTGAATCGGGCCTTAAACGGGTTGCCCAGGATAATGTAATATTTTGTAGATAAGTTCCCCCATGCCATTCCCTCCAACTTTGCAATATATCCATTTTTAATACATTCTATACTTTGTAATATATGGAGGTCATGTGCCCTACATATATTACATTTTTTACCTTTCTGCTGATGTAATGGGTCCACCGTCCAATGCATATCCTGACCCATTACGTCAGTGTACTTACCATTTCCTCTAAACCAGTGGTTCTCAACCTTTCTAATGCCGTGACCCCGCAATACAGTTCCTCATGTTGCGGTGACCCCAAACCAAAAAATAATTTTGGTGGCTACTTCATAACTGTAAGGGCTAGTTCACACAGGGGGTGGTATAGCAGATTTAGGCACTGAGAGTGACGCGGGGAGCCGCATCACTCTCGGGTCAAAACACGCTTGCCACGACTGTCACGGCTTCCCCCCCGGAGTCGGCTCAAATTAATGGGCCGACTCCGGAGGTTGCTGCCGCCAAGCAGAAGCCACGGCTCACCGAGCCGCAAAATCTGCCTGAAGGGCAGCCTCCTTTTTTTTTTTCCGTGAGCGGCAGCATGCCGCTCACGCAAAAAAACAAGCTCGGCAGTCTAAATAGACCTCCATTGAGAGGGGGCTGATTATGACGTGGATTTCGCGCCATAATCTTCCCCCTATGTGCCCGTGTGAATATGCATTATGTATTCTCATTGCTACAAATCAAACATAATTTAAAGGGGCTCTATCAGCAAAATCATGCTGCTAGAGCCCCACATATGCGTGAATAGCCTTTAAAAAGGCTATTCAGGCACCGTAAATGTTATATTAAACTACCCCCCCCGTTTTAAAATAATAACCTAAAAAAGAATGTGATCTACTTACGCATCGTGCATGCTGGGCGGGCATTCAGGGTGCGCCGTCTTCTTCTTCCCCTCCTCTTCCTCTGGTCCCGTCCTCCTCCGGCGCTTGCGGACTGACACTGATAAAAAAAAATGGCCTGGGCGCCTGCGCAGTAGCCGTAGTAGAAGCCGCATGCCACTGCGCATGCGCCCAGGACATTTTTTTATATCAGTGTCAGTTCACGAGCGCCGGAGGAGGACGGTACAGGAGAACATCGGAGGAAGAAGACGGTGCACCCTGAATGCCCGCCCAGCGTGCACGATCTGTAAGTAGATCACATTCTTTTTTAGGGTTTTATTTTAAAACGGAGGGAGGAGTTTAATATAACATTTACGGTGCCTGAATAGCCTTTTTAAAGGCTATGCACGCATATGTGGGGCTCTATCAGCATGATTTTGCTGATAGAGCCCCTTTAAACATAGTGATTAATCACAAAAGCTCTCTTCCACAAAATCTGCTGACCCCCCCACCTATTGCTCACACACAGCCTGCACACCCTCCCCCCCCTCTTTCTTGCACGTGCTGTCTCTTCTCTCCATCCTACCTTCCAGTCTCCACTCACTGCAGCTTGCTCTTCCTGTGTAACTCAGCACTGTACTGAATAGCTCCGCCCACAGAGTCCGATCACATGATCATGACATCATCAGCTGCAGGCGACCCCTGTGTTTTGGTCGTTCGACCCCCGCCGGGGTCGCGACCCACAGGTTGAGAACCGCTGGTGTAAACAAATGCAGAAGATGTCAGTAGCATCACAGAGAACCCTGGAAATCACTCAAAACACAACTAAACGTATTTGGTTGCACGTATTAACCTATTAATAGCAATAACTGACCTTTTTTGAAAAATAGTTTTTTGTACAGAAATCTCCTTTAGGCTGGGGCCTCACGTTGCGGAAATGCAGCTTTTTTTGTTGCAGATTTTGGTGAGATTTTTTGAGCCAAAGCCAGGAGTTGATTTAGCAGAAGATAGAAGTATGAGAACTTCTTATATATTTCCCATTCCATTTTTAGCCATTCTTGGATTTGGCTGAAAAAACTGCAGCAAAATGTGCAACAAAAAATGCTGAGTTTTCACAAAGTGTGGCCTTCGCCTTAAAGGGGTTGTCCCATCACAGGATCCTATCTATACTGCTTGTTAATGTGAATGTAAGACTTTTCCTAAATACATTGCTTCAGCAAAACTGCTTTATTTGTCCACCATCTTACTTTATTCATTTTTTTTTGACACATCCCTTGACAAGTGATGTATCTGCTGCTCTGAGGGGGAGAGAGGAGGGGCTAAGTGCACGGGAGCGAGCCTGGAAGGGGGGGTAGTTTACCCTTTGGGGAGAAGGGGCCGCCAATACAGACCCGGCATCCGCTGTAATCCCCCCCCCCCGGAATAGCAGCATTGCTCCTGCCGCTGCTGGCTTCATGCAGAGCAGGAGCATAGTGATGTTGCAGGTAACTGTGCCAGCGTCTAACCCTCCCCGGCATCCGCCTCTCCAGCGGATGCCGGGTCTGTATTGGCATTGTGAAGGCTAGACTGGTCTCACCATCTATGAGTGTGCACGCAGGGCCAGCGGCATCTCGCCGCTGGCTTTGCATATGTAACCCCGCCCACCAATGACACAACAAAGCAGGAAGACAGAAGATTTTACAGCAACGAAGACTGGTGAGTATGCGATGTGGGAATACCCCTTTACGGAGTGAAATTGGACAATAGCTGGAACACAGCAATGAGTCCTTACCAGATTTAGATATCACTGTAATCTGATCACAAAGGGAGTCACGGCAAAGTGTTGATCCCGACGTCATGGCGTGGGGGTGGGTGGGGGGGGTAAATTCAGAGTGGAAAGCCATCAGTAAGTTTTTCCTCAGACATAGGAGTCTCCAGTATCTGAAGATCATTTTCAGACAGTTTAGGTAGACTGGATAATGAAAAGTGGGGAGAAGTGTTAGCCCTGACCCCTATACTGTCTCCTACTGAAGCGCAGAGATTGTGTCATATTTATCTCTTGCATAGAGTCTTTAGGACTCCACAAAGACTGTTCTGTATGCATATCCGTTCTGATGCCAAAGACCCCTGCTGTAGTATAGAACCCACACATTTCCTGCATATGATGTGGGAGTGTCGGGAGTTAACCAGTTACTGGAATCAGGTGCTGTCCTTGCTTGGCCGGGTATATTCTATTGCCCTTCTGTGCTCACCGTTAGTTTGCCTCCTAGGTCATTGGGGGAGGGTGTGGACCCGGAAAGCCCGGAATTTATAGGGTTGTCTAGGGTACTGTACCAGGCAAGAAAATTGATTGCTTACCATTGGTTGGACCCGAGCCCTCCTTCTGGAATTGATATATAGAGTTAATAATACCATTAGACTGGAGAGGGGTGTATATACAAAAAGAAAGGCCCAAAGTAAATTTGAAAAAATTTGGGGGTATGGTTGGATACACCTGGTCTTCCCTCCCCGTCTCCGATTAGGGATAGATCTCTAACTTCTACTGTATCTGTTTCCCGATCCCTTGAATGCTATTATTTGCTATGAATCGAAAGGAAGTTTGGGAGATTTAGTGGGGGTCCTAATGGACTTCCCCCTTTATATATCGGATTGTGTCTCCATATTTACTTTGAATTGTTGTTGTGTTGTTGTTGTTGTTGTTTTGTCGATTTGTTTGAATTTATGTACAGAAAAATGTATTAATAAAAATTATTGGATTTAAAAAGGGAGACTGGATAACACTAAGTAGATTCAGATGCGGAAAAGGAAGCTACGCATCTCTGGGTTATTCCCATCTACCAAATATAAGGAGGCATACTAGTTTCAAAACTTCACAGAAACATGAAAAGGGGAGTTGTACTTTTGATTGGTGGGTAGTCTGGAATAGGGTAACGTATGTAGAGGCCTTTCGCGTAAGAACAACTCTCGCTAGCGAACTGTTACACTAATAACCAAACTCATAAAAGTCCTTCCGGCAGTAGGGAGTGCAGCACTTTCCTGAGCTTGAAGGAACTAGGCGTGGGTGGCAAGGCCAGCCTGCCGCTTCTTGAGTAGTTCTAGCATTTAGATCTGTGTCCGGCGATCATTCTTTCTTCATGCGAGCACTGTGCTGTATAAGGTCACACATTTGTGTACTTTCTATATCATAGGAGAGTCAAGATTACTGCTCCCTTCCCTGGTAAAATAATCTGCAAGGGTTGATTTGACATTGGTGAGGACACTTGTGTCATCCAGTAGGGAAGCATTCAGTTTCCATTGTCTTTGGAAAGGTATTGGGGATGCAAGGGACAACTGTAATGACAGCATAATCCAAGAAAGTGATAAAATCACTATCTGCTGATACTGGAGAGTGTAGATGTTGGCGTCGGATGAAGAGATCGTAAACAGACAAGAAAAATTACGGTAATCCTGATTTGATTGGTGGAGGAGATGCCAGACATCAATAAGCTAATGTGAGTATAGGTCACTTCTGAGGCCCGTGTGAGAGATGCAGGATGTGCCAAAGGAGGTGGCAAGCATAGGGACTAGGGCCATGTTGAAATCATCTCCCACCACCAAGACACATTCTGCAAAGTCATCCACCACCTCTAAATAGGAGCTGAGCGAGTAGACCCGTCACGAGTTGAAAGAGGCAAAACTATATGACTGGGAAGCGATACTTCCCTTCAACATGATCAATCTGCCCTCTCCATCAGTGTGAGTCCCCAGACGCTCACAGCTCAGGGAATGAGAAATCAGTATGCTAGTCCCTCTGCGCTTCAGGTCAGGTGAGTGACTGTGGTAAGCATGAGGGAACTCACATATTGGTGAGTTTAAATGATTTTCAAGAGCAAAGGTGAGTTGCCTGCAAGAAGACTCCATGCAAATGTATACCTTTAAGCAGATTAAAAATGGTTGAATGTTGTTCAGAACTGTGAAAGTCCCCTCACGTTGAGGGATTCCACAAAGAGCTCAATCTGCAATCTTGGTGCTGCCATTGATGGACGTATGGGTCTGGGTCATATTGAACAACAAAAGTGGTAAAAAGAAGAGGAAAAAAAAGGGGGACAGAGAGAAAAAGCTGTAGAGGAAAGTGATGGGAAGAGAAGGGGGAAAAGGAGGGTTTCAAAGGCTAAGAAAAGGTCAGTAACAGAAGAGAAAGTTGTGTCTTCCAATCCGCCCAAGGGGACAAATGGAGAGGAGGTCGTGAGATAGAAAATTCAATCCAAGGTCTATGGTAGTAGCATATCAATATGTACATAAGCATGTACATAAATAGAAGTAAAGCAGTACAAAACCTTAATAATGGCCATCAGCAATATGGAAAATGTGCCTAACCACAAACTGTTTTACAACAAGGAACTGTAAAATTCGGCTTCAACCAGAGAAGAGACAAGAATATCCAAGGTCTGGAGTTTTTAAATATAAAAACTTTGACATTTATTAACTATCCATTAAAAAGAGGTGCATAGCAACTGTTAAAAAACAGTGGAATAAAGTCCTAAGGCACCTACGCGTTTCGGTGCAGACGCACCTTCCTCACGGCATGACAACATACTAACATCAATTAATTTATAAAGGAAACACCGGTCCCTTCACTCCACCCATTTTAATTAACCCGTCATATATATATATATATATATATATATATATATATATATATATATATAAACACATATTGATCAAAAAATACACAATACACCATTTTTCCAATATAATAAATCAACATAACTACGGACCGAATACATCAACAGGAATTAAAAACTGACAATCATAAATGTATTATATGTAAAGCAGATGTATACATCATATTATTAGCTTACCCAAATGTGAAATTGAGACCCGCACTTGTTTGGATCCAGAACAACTATCCAACCCAATGCACGTGACAAAAACAAAGGCGGAACTACAACCTCTATGTTGGAAACAACCTACAACTCCCATAATGCTTTAGCTCTCATACTACAGGTAGTGATTTAACTCAATTCAACCATATATTAAACCCTAAAAGAAGGATCATCTAGAAAACCTTATGGACTCGCCTGCGACGCCTCTATCTTCGGCTGGATCCTCCCCTTCTCTGTCGTCTTCCTCCTGCGTCACCTCCGATGCCTGCGCAGTTGTCTCTGCCAGTGAAGACACCAGCAGCTGAGACACCAGCAGAGCCGAGTGCGAATGCCGGCCGGCGGCTATTTTTGGGAGGCCGCTCCTATATTCTCCTATATTGAACTGCAAGAGCGGCCTCCCAAAAATGGCCACCGGCCGGCATGCGCAGTCGGCTCTACTAGTGTCTCACTGGCAGAGCCAACTGCGCAGGCGTCGGAGGTGACGCTGAAGAAAGACGACAGAGAAGGGGAGGATCCAGCCGAAGATAGAGGCGTCGCAGGATCGTGTTCTCGAGCAGCAGTGGGGATGCCCCCATCGCATTTCCAGCACTGGGGCCCGCCCCCATCGCTGCCAGAGAACTAATTTACATACCGGTAAAAACCGGTATATCTAAGGAATGGCGCGGTGGAGATCACATCTAAAGGTAAGAGACGAATAGCCTTTCTAAAGGCTATTCCGACATCTTATCCACAAAAAAAGAGGTTTTAATGGTAGAATCCCTTTAAAGAGGAGAATCTCATCTTTAAAAAGATACCAAGCACATGATGATAAAACTTTTGGAGCGATTCACTGTTGAAATGCAGTCGGGAATTGAGATCTTCAGTTGGATCTCAATGCCAAATAGCATTTTCAACAGTGAATTGCTCTAAAACTATAAATTATATCTTGAAGTCCTTGCTATCATTTTAAAGATGAGATTCTCATCTTTAAAATGAATTTTAAAGCATCAAGATATGTTCAGGCAGTCCAGAGATATCGGCATTAGTAGAGAGGGCGTATTAGCTACGTCCTCCGCTACTGAAGTGCCACCCTGTGAGGACGTAGAGCTGACGTCCTCAGCAGGGAAAGGGTTAAATCAAATAAGTAGTCAATTGTAGGAGGCAAGGATATGGAGCATTAAAGGCATCCTATCACTTATATATTTCACTGACTTGAGAATACTAGAAAATTTTTTTTCTAAAACTTCACTTTTATTAATTCCTTTAAAAAGTGTGAATATAAAAATTGGGTCCCAATGGAGTGTCACCTAAAAGAATTTTGTGAGACCTTTGTGCCATTCTATAATCAGCTATAGGATTTGTCTCCAGGTGGGGGCAAAAATTCTGCTTAACTGTCGAGGGGCAAAGGGTAGCCTACTATTCCCTCAAGCTAGTAACCTGCCTCCCTCACCATATGAGACATGCCACAACCAATCAGCGTAATAATTTGTAAGCCAAGATGGATGAACGATACACAGGTCACCTCACCCGAGGCTACTGGCCTAATGCCACGCCAAGACGTCTGGTGAACCCAGTAAACTTCAATTGGCCACAAAAAAAAGCTAAAGCTGAAAGGTTACAATAGGGCATGGAGATATCTCAGCTAAACATGAACCTACAAAAATTCTGCCCAACACGTTTCTTCAATCAGATTCATCAGGGGCCGATAATCTATCTTAAATATAGGAGAACAACCCATCCCTTAACACTGCAGAGTGACAGCGTGACGGCATCTGACCACTCTGATGCCGGCGGTAGCGTCTGTGCTCCACGAACCACTATTTAAGAAGGAGACTCCTCCCACATCCCTACGTCAGCACCAATAATGATGCGCTCTCAGTCACTCCCCTGGAAATGCGTAGATTGAGTTCCGCCCACCACCGACATCATCTCCAATCACTGTGGCTAATTCACTGTCCCACCATGTCTACATGAACATGAGTGTCCAATAAGCTTCTTAGACGCCTCTACCCATGTTTACTAACAGGCAAATGGACCAATAGATGCCTTAAGATTCAGATACGTATTTGACAGAAGCGGAGCCCTACAAAACACTGAACGCTCACGCCTCCTAAATATACCTCCCTCATTAGATTAAAGACTGTACATTCCTTACCAATTATTGGCCGTAGCAGCAACGAATGCTGATTTACTGTATGCGCACATCTAAAATACCGCAAGGTCAACCAACCCATGTGCACTTTAAATCCAGCTTTCTGACCGCTGATCAAGGTAGGTATTTATATAATGGCCTTCCAAATGCTTATACACTCTGAATATCGACACACAGTGTGAGAAGACTAAAAAGGGTTGTCTGTTATTGAAAGCACTTAAACCTCACCATCAGGACTGGGCCTTTCTCAATGGAAGGTTGAGTGTTTACTAGAGATGAGCGAACAGTGTTCTATCGAACACATGTTCGATCGGATATCAGGGTGTTCGCCATGTTTGAATCGAATCGAACACCGCATGGTAAAGTGCGCCAAAATTCGATTCCCCTCCCACCTTCCCTGGCGCCTTTTTTGCACCAATAACAGCGCAGGGGAGGTGGGACAGGAACTACGACACCGGGGGCATTGAAAAAAATTGGAAAAAGTCATTGGCTGCCGAAATCAGGTGACCTCCATTTTAGACGAATAGTGGATTTCAAATCCGGGTCATATGAGAATGTGAACTTTGTGACTATGAGACAGGGATAGCTGTACAGGCAGGGATAGCTAGGGATAACCTTTATTTAAGGGGGAATGTTATTAAAAATAACTTTTTGGGGCTCTATCGGGTGTGTAATTGTGATTTTTGTGAGATAAACTTTTTCCCATAGGAATGCATTGGCCAGCGCTGATTGGCCAGAGTACGGAACTCGACCAATCAGCGCTGGCTCTGCTGGAGGAGGCGGAGTCTAAGATCGCTCCACACCAGTCTCCATTCAGGTCCGACCTTAGACTCCGCCTCCTCCAGCAGAGCCAGCGCTGATTGGCCGAATTCCGTACTCTGGCTAATAGAATGCATTGGCCAATCAGCGCTGGCCAATGCATTCTATTAGCTTGATGAAGCAGAGTGTGCACAAGGGTTCAAGCGCACCCTCGGCTCTGATGTAGCAGAGCCGAGGGTGCACAAGGGTTCAAGCGCACCCTCGGCTCTGATGTAGCAGAGCCGAGGCTGCACAAGGGTTCAAGCGCACCCTCGGCTCTGATGTAGCAGAGCCAAGGGTGCACTTGAACCCTTGTGCACCCTCGGCTCTGCTACATCAGAGCCGAGGGTGCGCTTGAACCCTTGTGCAGCCTCGGCTCTGCTACATCAGAGCTGAGGGTGCGCTTGAACCCTTGTGCACCCTCGGCTCTGCTACATCAGAGCCGAGGGTGCGCTTGAACCCTTGTGCACACTCTGCTTCATCAAGCTAATAGAATGCATTGGCCAGCGCTGATTGGCCAATGCATTCTATTAGCCCGGTGAAGTAGAGCTGAATGTGTGTGCTAAGCACACACATTCAGCACTGCTTCATCACGCCAATACAATGCATTAGCCAGAGCTGATTGGCCAGAGTACGGAATTCGGCCAATCAGCGCTGTCTCTGCTGGAGGAGGCGGAGTCTAAGGTCGGACCTGAATGGAGACTGGTGTGGAGCGATCTTAGACTCCGCCTCCTCCAGCAGAGCCAGCGCTGATTGGTCGAGTTCCGTACTCTGGCCAATCAGCACTGGCTAATGCATTGTATTGGCGTGATGAAGCAGTACTGAATGTGGGTGCTTAGCACACACATTCAGCTCTACTTCATCGGGCTAATAGAATGCATTGGCCAATCAGCGCTGGCCAATGCATTCTATTAGCGTGAACTGAGTTTGCACAGGGGTTCTAGTGCACCCTCGGCTCTGCTACATCAGATTGCTCCATCTGATGTAGCAGTGCCGAGTGTGCATCAGATGTGTAGTTGAGCAAAACTGACTCAGCACTGCTAAGTCTCTGCATTCGCATAGGAATGCATTGGCCAGCCTTCGGCCAATCAGCGCTGGCTCTGCCGGAGGAGGCGGAGTCTAAGGTCGGACCTGAATGGAGACTGGTGTGGAGCGATCTTAGACTCCGCCTCCTCCAGCAGAGCCAGCGCTGATTGGTCGAGTTCCGTACTCTGGCCAATCAGCACTGGCCAATGCATTTCTATGGGGAAAAGTTAGCTTGCGAAAATCGCAAACTGACAGGGATTTCCATGAAATAAAGTGACTTTTATGCCCCCAGACATGCTTCCCCTGCTGTCCCAGTGTCATTCCAGGGTGTTGGTATCATTTCCTGGGGTGTCATAGTGGACTTGGTGACCCTCCAGACACGAATTTGGGTTTCCCCCTTAACGAGTTTATGTTCCCCATAGACTATAATGGGGTTCGAAACCCATTCGAACACTCGAACAGTGAGCGGCTGTTCGAATCGAATTTCGAACCTCGAACATTTTAGTGTTCGCTCATCTCTAGTGTTTACACATATACCTATAGACTGAAATATAGGTTGGGTGCTATAAATATCTAAAACAGGGTAAGTATATACCGTCTCTATTCCACAATGATTAATTGATAGAGAGATAAACTACATGCAAACTTCAAGTACATACCAGAGGAAAAAGGTAAGTATATAATCCTTTAATAGCAGCCATTGACAAATGCCTCCTATGTGTACCCTCAAAAGGCATGTTAATACCTGTTCATAGACCCCACAATGTATATATCTATCTCATATACGTGGCAACACCAGATAGAAACCAATTATATCCTATTATATATGACGTGTCCACCTAGCCTACAGACAACCCTATATAAATGCTGTAATAAACACATATTACATATATGATGATCAACGCATCCCAGGAGGGAGTGATATGAATTAGAGAGCAGGATGTATTCATAACGGGGACTACTCCTTCAAAATGTAAAGGGTGACCTTTGCTTTGTAACCATGGTCCGTTGTCCGAATTCAACAATGGTCCATTGTGAATCAACAATGGTCCATTGTCCAAATACCTAACCATGGCCCGTTGCAAGGCGACAGTGTTCTATATTCCGTTGCCTAGCAACCGTTGTCGGGTGACCCTTGCTTAGCAACCATGGTCCGTTGTCCATATTCAACAATGGTCCATTGTAAATCAATAATGGTCCATTGTCCAAATACCTAACAACGGCCCGTTGCTAGGCGACAGTATTCCATTGGTCCGTTGCCTAGCAACCGTTGTCGGGTGACCCTTGCTTAGCAACCATGGTCCATTGCCCATATTTAACAATGGTCCATTGTGAATCAACAATGGTCCATTGTCCAAATACCTAACAATGGCCCGTTGCTAGGCGACAGTGTTCCATTGGTCCGTTGCCTAGCAACCATTGTCGGGTGACCCTTGTTTAGCAACCATGGTCCATTGTCCATATTCAACAATGGTCCATTGTGAATCAACAATGGTCCATTGTCCAAATACCTAACAATGGCCCGTTGCTAGGCGACAGTGTTCCATTGGTCCGTTGCCTAGCAACCGTTGTCGGGTGACCCTTGCTTAGCAACCATGGTCCATTGTCCATATTCAACAATGGTCCATTGTGAATCAACAATGGTCCATTGTCCAAATACCTAGCAATGGCCCGTTGCTAGGCGACAGTGTTCCATTTTCCATTGCCTAGCAACCGTTTTCGGGTGACCCTTGCTTAGCAACCATGGTCCATCATCCATATTCAAAAATGGTCCATTGTCCAAATACCTAACAATGGCCCGTTGCTAGGCGACAGTGTTCCATTGGTCCGTTGCCTAGCAACCGTTGTCGGGTGACCCTTGCTTAGCAACCATGGTCCATTGTCCATATTCAACAATGGTCCATTGTGAATCAACAATGGTCCATTGTCCAAATACCTAACAACGGCCCGTTGCTAGGCCACAGTGTTCCATTGGTCCGTTGCCTAGCAACCGTTGTCGGGTGACCCTTACTTAGCAACCATGGTCCATTGTCCATATTCAACAATGGTCCATTGTGAATCAACAATGGTCCATTGTCCAAATACCTAACTACGGCCCGTTGCTAGGCGACAGTGTCCCATTGGTCCATTGTCTAGCAACCGTTGTCGGGTGACCCTTGCTTAGCAACCATGGTCCATCATCCATATTCAACAATGGTCCATTGTCCAAATACCTAACAGTGGCTCGTTGCTAGGTGACAGTGTTCCATTGGTCCGTTGCCTAGCAACCGTTGTCAGGTGACCCTTGCTTAGCAACCATGGTCCATTGTCCATATTCAACAATGGTCCATTGTGAATCAACAATGGTCCATTGTCCAAATACCTAACAACGGCCCGTTGCAAGGCGACAGTGTTCCATTGGTCCGTTGCCTAGCAACCGTTGTCGGGTGACCCTTGCTTAGCAACCATGGTCCATTGTCCATATTCAACAATGGTCCATTGTGAATCAACAATGGTCCATTGTCCAAATACCTAACAACGGCCCGTTGCTAGGCGACAGTGTTCCATTGGTCCGTTGCCTAGCAACCATTGTCGGGTGACCCTTGCTTAGCAACCATGGTCCATTGTCCATATTCAACAATGGTCCATTGTCCAAATACCTATCAACGGCCCGTTGCTAAGGCGACAGTGTTCCATTGGTCCGTTGCCTAGCAACCGTTGTCGGGTGACCCTTGCTTAGCAACCATGGTCCATTGTCCATATTCAACAATGGTCCATTGTGAATCAACAATGGTCCATTGTCCAAATACCTAACAATGGCCTGTTGCTAGGCGACAGTGTTCCATTGGTCCGTTGCCTAGCAACCGTTGTCGGGTGACCCTTGCTTAGCAACCATGGTCCATTGTCCATATTCAACAATGGTCCATTGTGAATCAACAATGGTCCATTGTCCAAATACCTAACAATGGCCCGTTGCTAGGCGACAGTGTTCCATTGGTCCGTTGTCTAGCAACTGTTGTCGGGTGACCCTTGCTTAGCAACCATGGTCCATTGTCCATATTCAACAATGGTCCATTGTGAATCAACAATAGTCCATTGTCCAAATACCTATCAACGGTCCGTTGCTAGGTGACAGTGTTCCATCGGCCCGTTGCCTAGCAACCGTTGTCGGATGACCCTTGCTTAGCAACCATGGTCCTTTGTCCATATTCAACAATGGTCCATTGTGAATCAACAATGGTCCATTGTCCAAATACCTAACAACGGCCCGTTGCTAGGCGATAGTGTTCCATTGGTCCGTTGCCTAGCAACCGTTGTCGGGTGACCCTTGCTTAGCAACCATGGTCCATTGTCCATATTCAACAATGGTCCATTGTGAATCAACAAGGGTCCATTGTCCAAATACCTAACAACGGCCCGTTGCCAGGCGACAGTGTTCCATTGGTCCGTTGCCTAGCAACCGTTGTCGGGTGACCCTTGCTTAGCAACCATGGTCCATTGTCCACATTCAACAATGGTCCATTGTGAATCAACAATGGTCCATTGTCCAAATACCTAACAACGGCCTGTTGCTAGGTGACAGTGTTCCATTGGTCCGTTACCTAGCAACCGTTGTCGGGTGACCCTTGCTTAGCAACCATGGTCCATATTCAACAATGGTCCATTGCGAATCAACAATGGTCCATTGTCCAAATACCTAACAACGGCCCGTTGCTAGGCGACAGTGTTCCATTGGTCCGTTGCCTAGCAACCGCTGTCGGGTGACCCTTGCTTGGCAACCATGGTCCATTGTCCATATTCAACAATGGTCCATTGCGAATCAACAATGGTCCATTGTCCAAATACCTAACAATGGCCCGTTGCTAGGTGACAGTGTTCCATTGGTCCGTTGCCTAGCAACCGTTGTCGGGTGACCCTTGCTTAGCAACCATGGTCCTTTGTCCATATTCAACAATGGTCCATTGTAAATCAATAATGGTCCATTGTCCAAATACCTAACAATGGCCCGTTGCTAGGCGACAGTGTTCCATTGGTCCGTTGCCTAACAACCGTTGTCGGGTGACCCTTGCTTAGCAACCATGGTCCATTGTCCATATTCAACAATGGTTCATTGTGAATCAACAATGGTCCATTGTCCAAATACCTAGCAATGGCCCGTTGCTAGGCGACAGTGTTCCTTTTTCCATTGCCTAGCAACCGTTTTCGGGTGACCCTTGCTTAGCAACCATGGTCCATTGTCCATATTCAACAATGGTCCATTGTGAATCAACAATGGTCCATTGTCCAAATACCTAACAATGGCCCGTTGCTAGGTGACAGTGTTCCATTGGTCCGTTGCCTAGAAACCGTTGTCGGGTGACCCTTGCTTAGCAACCATGGTCCATTGTCCATATTCAACAATGGTCCATTGTGAATCAACAATGGTCCATTGTCCAAAAGCCTAACTACGGCCCGTTGCTAGGCGACAGTGTCCCATTGGTCCATTGTCTAGCAACCGTTGTCGGGTGACCCTTGCTTAGCAACCATGGTCCATTGTCCATATTCAACAATGGTCCATTGTGAATCAACAATGTTCCATTGTCCAAATACCTAACAATGGCCCGTTGCTAGGTGACAGTGTTCAATTGGTCTGTTGCCTAGCAACCGTTGGCGGGTGACCCTTGCTTAGCAACCATGGTCCATTGTCCATATTCAACAATGGTCCATTGTGAATCAACAATGGTCCATTGTCCAAATACCTAACAATGGCCTGTTACTAGGCGACAGTTTTCCATTGGTCCGTTGCCTAGCAACCGTTGTCGGGTGACCCTTGCTTAGCAACCATGGTCCATTGTCCATATTCAACATTGGTCCTTTGTGAATCAACAATGGTCCATTGTCCAAATACCTATCAACGGCCCATTGCTAGGCGACAGTGTTCCATCGGTACGTTGCCTAGCAACCGTTGTCGGATGACCCTTGCTTAGCAACCATGGTCCTTTGTCCATATTCAACAATGGTCCATTGTGAATCAACAATGATCCATTGTCCAAATACCTAACAATGGCCCGTTGCTAGGCGACTGTGTTCCATTGGTACGTTGCCTAGCAACCGTTGTCGGGTGACCCTTGCTTAGCAACCATGGTCCATTGTCCATATTCAACAATGGTCCATTGTGAATCAACAATGGTCCATTGTCCAAATACCTAACAATGGCCCGTTACTAGGCGACAGTGTTCCAATTGTCCGTTGCCTAGCAACCGTAGTCGGGTGACCCTTGCTTAGCAACCATGGTCCATTGTCCATATTCAACAATGGTCCATTGTCCAAATACCTATCAACGGCCCGTTGCTAAGGCGACAGTGTTCCATTGGTCCGTTGCCTAGCAACCGTTGTCGGGTGACCCTTGCTTAGCAACCATGGTCCATTGTCCATATTCAACAATGGTCCATTGTGAATCAACAATGGTCCATTGTCCAAATACCTAACAATGGCCTGTTGCTAGGCGACAGTGTTCCATTGGTCCGTTGCCTAGCAACCGTTGTCGGGTGACCCTTGCTTAGCAACCATGGTCCATTGTCCATATTCAACAATGGTCCATTGTGAATCAACAATGGTCCATTGTCCAAATACCTAACAATGGCCCGTTGCTAGGCGACAGTGTGACATTGGTCCGTTGTCTAGCAACTGTTGTCGGGTGACCCTTGCTTAGCAACCATGGTCCATTGTCCATATTCAACAATGGTCCATTGTGAATCAACAATAGTCCATTGTCCAAATACCTATCAACGGTCCGTTGCTAGGTGACAGTGTTCCATCGGCCCGTTGCCTAGCAACCGTTGTCGGATGACCCTTGCTTAGCAACCATGGTCCTTTGTCCATATTCAACAATGGTCCATTTTGAATCAACAATGGTCCATTGTCCAAATACCTAACAACGGCCCGTTGCTAGGCGATAGTGTTCCATTGGTCCATTGCCTAGCAACCGTTGTCGGGTGACCCTTGCTTAGCAACCATGGTCCATTGTCCATATTCAACAATGGTCCATTGTGAATCAACAAGGGTCCATTGTCCAAATACCTAACAACGGCCCGTTGCCAGGCGACAGTGTTCCATTGGTCCGTTGCCTAGCAACCGTTGTCGGGTGACCCTTGCTTAGCAACCATGGTCCATTGTCCACATTCAACAATGGTCCATTGTGAATCAACAATGGTCCATTGTCCAAATACCTAACAACGGCCTGTTGCTAGGTGACAGTGTTCCATTGGTCCGTTACCTAGCAACCGTTGTTGGGTGACCCTTGCTTAGCAACCATGGTCCATTGTCCATATTCAACAATGGTCCATTGCGAATCAACAATGGTCCATTGTCCAAATACCTAACAACGGCCCGTTGCTAGGCGACAGTGTTCCATTGGTCCGTTGCCTAGCAACCGCTGTCGGGTGACCCTTGCTTGGCAACCATGGTCCATTGTCCATATTCAACAATGGTCCATTGTGAATCAACAATGGTCCATTGTCCAAATACCTAACAATGGCCCGTTGCTAGGTGACAGTGTTCCATTGGTCCGTTGCCTAGCAACCGTTGTCGGGTGACCCTTGCTTAGCAACCATGGTCCTTTGTCCATATTCAACAATGGTCCATTGTAAATCAATAATGGTCCATTGTCCAAATACCTAACAATGGCCCGTTGCTAGGCGACAGTGTTCCATTGGTCCGTTGCCTAACAACCGTTGTCGGGTGACCCTTGCTTAGCAACCATGGTCCATTGTCCATATTCAACAATGGTTCATTGTGAATCAACAATGGTCCATTGTCCAAATACCTAACAATGGCCCGTTGCTAGGCGACAGTGTTCCTTTTTCCATTGCCTAGCAACCGTTTTCGGGTGACCCTTGCTTAGCAACCATGGTCCATTGTCCATATTCAACAATGGTCCATTGTGAATCAACAATGGTCCATTGTCCAAATACCTAACAATGGCCCGTTGCTAGGTGACAGTGTGCCATTGGTCCGTTGCCTAGCAACCGTTGTCGGGTGACCCTTGCTTAGCAACCATGGTCCATTGTCCATATTCAACAATGGTCCATTGTGAATCAACAATGGTCCATTGTCCAAAAGCCTAACTACGGCCCGTTGCTAGGCGACAGTGTCCCATTGGTCCATTGTCTAGCAACCGTTGTCGGGTGACCCTTGCTTAGCAACCATGGTCCATTGTCCATATTCAACAATGGTCCATTGTGAATCAACAATGTTCCATTGTCCAAATACCTAACAATGGCCCGTTGCTAGGTGACAGTGTTCAATTGGTCTGTTGCCTAGCAACCGTTGTCGGGTGACCCTTGCTTAGCAACCATGGTCCATTGTCCATATTCAACAATAATCCATTGTGAATCAACAATGGTCCATTGTCCAAATACCTAACAATGGCCTGTTACTAGGCGACAGTTTTCCATTGGTCCGTTGCCTAGCAACCGTTGTCGGGTGACCCTTGCTTAGCAACCATGGTCCATTGTCCATATTCAACAATGGTCCATTGTGAATCAACAATAGTCCATTGTCCAAATACCTAACAATGGCCCGTTGCTAGGCGACAGTTTTCCATTGGTCCGTTGCCTAGCAACCGTTGTCAGGTGACCCTTGCTTAGCAACCATGGTCCATTGTCCATATTCAACATTGGTCCTTTGTGAATCAACAATGGTCCATTGTCCAAATACCTATCAACGGCCCATTGCTAGGCGACAGTGTTCCATCGGTACGTTGCCTAGCAACCGTTGTCGGATGACCCTTGCTTAGCAACCATGGTCCTTTGTCCATATTCAACAATGGTCCATTGTGAATCAACAATGATCCATTGTCCAAATACCTAACAATAACCCGTTGCTAGGCGACTGTGTTCCATTGGTACGTTGCCTAGCAACCGTTGTCGGGTGACCCTTGCTTAGCAACCATGGTCCATTGTCCATATTCAACAATGGTCCATTGTGAATCAACAATGGTCCATTGTCCAAATACCTAACAATGGCCCGTTACTAGGCGACAGTGTTCCAATTGTCCGTTGCCTAGCAACCGTTGTCGGGTGACCCTTGCTTAGCAACCATGGTCCATTGTCCATATTCAACAATGGTCCATTGTGAATCAACAATGGTCCATTGTCCAAATACCTAACAACGGCCCGTTGCTAGGCGACAGTGCTCCATCGGCCCGTTGCCTAGCAACCGTTGTCGGGTGACCCTTGCTTAGCAACCATGGTCCATTGTCCATATTCAACAATAATCCATTGTGAATCAACAATGGTCCATTGTCCAAATACCTAACAATGGCCTGTTACTAGGCGACAGTTTTCCATTGGTCCGTTGCCTAGCAACCGTTGTCGGGTGACCCTTGCTTAGCAACCATGGTCCATTGTCCATATTCAACAATGGTCCATTGTGAATCAACAATAGTCCATTGTCCAAATACCTAACAACGGCCCGTTGCTAGGCCACAGTGTTCCATTGGTCCGTTGCCTAGCAACCGTTGTCGGGTGACCCTTACTTAGCAACCATGGTCCATTGTCCATATTCAACAATGGTCCATTGTGAATCAACAATGGTCCATTGTCCAAATACCTAACTACGGCCCGTTGCTAGGCGACAGTGTCCCATTGGTCCATTGTCTAGCAACCGTTGTCGGGTGACCCTTGCTTAGCAACCATGGTCCATCATCCATATTCAACAATGGTCCATTGTCCAAATACCTAACAGTGGCTCGTTGCTAGGTGACAGTGTTCCATTGGTCCGTTGCCTAGCAACCGTTGTCAGGTGACCCTTGCTTAGCAACCATGGTCCATTGTCCATATTCAACAATGGTCCATTGTGAATCAACAATGGTCCATTGTCCAAATACCTAACAACGGCCCGTTGCTAGGCGACAGTGTTCCATTGGTCCGTTGCCTAGCAACCGTTGTCGGGTGACCCTTGCTTAGCAACCATGGTCCATTGTCCATATTCAACAATGGTCCATTGTGAATCAACAATGGTCCATTGTCCAAATACCTAACAATGGCCCGTTGCTAGGCGACAGTGTTCCATTGGTCCGTTGCCTTGCAACCGTTGTCGGGTGACCCTTACTTAGCAACCATGGTCCATTGTCCATATTCAACAATGGTCCATTGTGAATCAACAATGGTCCATTGTCCAAATACCTAACAACGGCCCGTTGCTAGGTGACAGTGTTCCATTGGTCCGTTGCCTAGCAACCGTTGTCGGGTGACCCTTGCTTAGCAACCATGGTCCATTGTCCATATTCAACAATGGTCCATTGTGAATCAACAATGGTCCACTGTCCAAATACCTAACAATGGCCCGTTGCTAGGCGACAGTGTTCCATTGGTCCGTTGCCTAGCAACCATTGTCGGGTGACCCTTGCTTAGCAACCATGGTCCATTGTCCATATTCAACAATGGTCCATTGTCCAAATACCTATCAACGGCCCGTTGCTAAGGCGAAAGTGTTCCATTGGTCCGTTGCCTAGCAACCGTTGTCGGGTGACCCTTGCTTAGCAACCATGGTCCATTGTCCATATTCAACAATGGTCCATTGTGAATCAACAATAGTCCATTGTCCAAATACCTATCAACGGTCCGTTGCTAGGTGACAGTGTTCCATCGGCCCGTTGCCTAGCAACCGTTGTCGGATGACCCTTGCTTAGCAACCATGGTCCTTTGTCCATATTCAACAATGGTCCATTGTCCAAATACCTAACAACGGCCTGTTGCTAGTTGACAGTGTTCCATTGGTCCGTTACCTAGCAACCGTTGTCGGGTGACCCTTGCTTAGCAACCATGGTCCATTGTCCATATTCAACAATAATCCATTGTGAATCAACAATGGTCCATTGTCCAAATACCTAACAATGGCCTGTTACTAGGCGACAGTTTTCCATTGGTCCGTTGCCTAGCAACCGTTGTCGGGTGACCCTTGCTTAGCAACCATGGTCCATTGTCCATATTCAACAATGGTCCATTGTGAATCAACAATAGTCCATTGTCCAAATACCTAACAATGGCCCGTTGCTAGGCGACAGTTTTCCATTGGTCCGTTGCCTAGCAACCGTTGTCAGGTGACCCTTGCTTAGCAACCATGGTCCATTGTCCATATTCAACATTGGTCCTTTGTGAATCAACAATGGTCCATTGTCCAAATACCTAACAACGGCCCATTGCTAGGCGACAGTGTTCCATCGGTACGTTGCCTAGCAACCGTTGTCGGATGACCCTTGCTTAGCAACCATGGTCCTTTGTCCATATTCAACAATGGTCCATTGTGAATCAACAATGATCCATTGTCCAAATACCTAACAATGGCCCGTTGCTAGGCGACTGTGTTCCATTGGTACGTTGCCTAGCAACCGTTGTCGGGTGACCCTTGCTTAGCAACCATGGTCCATTGTCCATATTCAACAATGGTCCATTGTGAATCAACAATGGTCCATTGTCCAAATACCTAACAATGGCCCGTTACTAGGCGACAGTGTTCCAATTGTCCGTTGCCTAGCAACCGTTGTCGGGTGACCCTTGCTTAGCAACCATGGTCCATTGTCCATATTCAACAATAATCCATTGTGAATCAACAATGGTCCATTGTCCAAATACCTAACAATGGCCTGTTACTAGGCGACAGTTTTCCATTGGTCCGTTGCCTAGCAACCGTTGTCGGGTGACCCTTGCTTAGCAACCATGGTCCATTGTCCATATTCAACAATGGTCCATTGTGAATCAACAATAGTCCATTGTCCAAATACCTAACAACGGCCCGTTGCTAGGCCACAGTGTTCCATTGGTCCGTTGCCTAGCAACCGTTGTCGGGTGACCCTTACTTAGCAACCATGGTCCATTGTCCATATTCAACAATGGTCCATTGTGAATCAACAATGGTCCATTGTCCAAATACCTAACTACGGCCCGTTGCTAGGCGACAGTGTCCCATTGGTCCATTGTCTAGCAACCGTTGTCGGGTGACCCTTGCTTAGCAACCATGGTCCATCATCCATATTCAACAATGGTCCATTGTCCAAATACCTAACAGTGGCTCGTTGCTAGGTGACAGTGTTCCATTGGTCCGTTGCCTAGCAACCGTTGTCAGGTGACCCTTGCTTAGCAACCATGGTCCATTGTCCATATTCAACAATGGTCCATTGTGAATCAACAATGGTCCATTGTCCAAATACCTAACAATGGCCCGTTGCTAGGCGACAGTGTTCCATTGGTCCGTTGCCTAACAACCGTTGTCGGGTGACCCTTGCTTAGCAACCATGGTCCATTGTCCATATTCAACAATGGTTCATTGTGAATCAACAATGGTCCATTGTCCAAATACCTAACAATGGCCCGTTGCTAGGCGACAGTGTTCCTTTTTCCATTGCCTAGCAACCGTTTTCGGGTGACCCTTGCTTAGCAACCATGGTCCATTGTCCATATTCAACAATGGTCCATTGTGAATCAACAATGGTCCATTGTCCAAATACCTAACAATGGCCCGTTGCTAGGTGACAGTGTTCCATTGGTCCGTTGCCTAGCAACCGTTGTCGGGTGACCCTTGCTTAGCAACCATGGTCCATTGTCCATATTCAACAATGGTCCATTGTGAATCAACAATGGTCCATTGTCCAAAAGCCTAACTATGGCCCGTTGCTAGGCGACAGTGTCCCATTGGTCCATTGTCTAGCAACCGTTGTCGGGTGACCCTTGCTTAGCAACCATGGTCCATTGTCCATATTCAACAATGGTCCATTGTGAATCAACAATGTTCCATTGTCCAAATACCTAACAATGGCCCGTTGCTAGGTGACAGTGTTCAATTGGTCTGTTGCCTAGCAACCGTTGTCGGGTGACCCTTGCTTAGCAACCATGGTCCATTGTCCATGTTCAACAATAATCCATTGTGAATCAACAATGGTCCATTGTCCAAATACCTAACAATGGCCTGTTACTAGGCGACAGTTTTCCATTGGTCCGTTGCCTAGCAACCGTTGTCGGGTGACCCTTGCTTAGCAACCATGGTCCATTGTCCATATTCAACAATGGTCCATTGTGAATCAACAATAGTCCATTGTCCAAATACCTAACAATGGCCCGTTGCTAGGCGACAGTTTTCCATTGGTCCGTTGCCTAGCAACCGTTGTCAGGTGACCCTTGCTTAGCAACCATGGTCCATTGTCCATATTCAACATTGGTCCTTTGTGAATCAACAATGGTCCATTGTCCAAATACCTATCAACGGCCCATTGCTAGGCGACAGTGTTCCATCGGTACGTTGCCTAGCAACCGTTGTCGGATGACCCTTGCTTAGCAACCATGGTCCTTTGTCCATATTCAACAATGGTCCATTGTGAATCAACAATGATCCATTGTCCAAATACCTAACAATAACCCGTTGCTAGGCGACTGTGTTCCATTGGTACGTTGCCTAGCAACCGTTGTCGGGTGACCCTTGCTTAGCAACCATGGTCCATTGTCCATATTCAACAATGGTCCATTGTGAATCAACAATGGTCCATTGTCCAAATACCTAACAATGGCCCGTTACTAGGCGACAGTGTTCCAATTGTCCGTTGCCTAGCAACCGTTGTCGGGTGACCCTTGCTTAGCAACCATGGTCCATTGTCCATATTCAACAATGGTCCATTGTGAATCAACAATGGTCCATTGTCCAAATACCTAACAACGGCCCGTTGCTAGGCGACAGTGCTCCATCGGCCCGTTGCCTAGCAACCGTTGTCGGGTGACCCTTGCTTAGCAACCATGGTCCATTGTCCATATTCAACAATAATCCATTGTGAATCAACAATGGTCCATTGTCCAAATACCTAACAATGGCCTGTTACTAGGCGACAGTTTTCCATTGGTCCGTTGCCTAGCAACCGTTGTCGGGTGACCCTTGCTTAGCAACCATGGTCCATTGTCCATATTCAACAATGGTCCATTGTGAATCAACAATAGTCCATTGTCCAAATACCTAACAACGGCCCGTTGCTAGGCCACAGTGTTCCATTGGTCCGTTGCCTAGCAACCGTTGTCGGGTGACCCTTACTTAGCAACCATGGTCCATTGTCCATATTCAACAATGGTCCATTGTGAATCAACAATGGTCCATTGTCCAAATACCTAACTACGGCCCGTTGCTAGGCGACAGTGTCCCATTGGTCCATTGTCTAGCAACCGTTGTCGGGTGACCCTTGCTTAGCAACCATGGTCCATCATCCATATTCAACAATGGTCCATTGTCCAAATACCTAACAGTGGCTCGTTGCTAGGTGACAGTGTTCCATTGGTCCGTTGCCTAGCAACCGTTGTCAGGTGACCCTTGCTTAGCAACCATGGTCCATTGTCCATATTCAACAATGGTCCATTGTGAATCAACAATGGTCCATTGTCCAAATACCTAACAACGGCCCGTTGCTAGGCGACAGTGTTCCATTGGTCCGTTGCCTAGCAACCGTTGTCGGGTGACCCTTGCTTAGCAACCATGGTCCATTGTCCATATTCAACAATGGTCCATTGTGAATCAACAATGGTCCATTGTCCAAATACCTAACAATGGCCCGTTGCTAGGCGACAGTGTTCCATTGGTCCGTTGCCTTGCAACCGTTGTCGGGTGACCCTTACTTAGCAACCATGGTCCATTGTCCATATTCAACAATGGTCCATTGTGAATCAACAATGGTCCATTGTCCAAATACCTAACAACGGCCCGTTGCTAGGTGACAGTGTTCCATTGGTCCGTTGCCTAGCAACCGTTGTCGGGTGACCCTTGCTTAGCAACCATGGTCCATTGTCCATATTCAACAATGGTCCATTGTGAATCAACAATGGTCCACTGTCCAAATACCTAACAATGGCCCGTTGCTAGGCGACAGTGTTCCATTGGTCCGTTGCCTAGCAACCATTGTCGGGTGACCCTTGCTTAGCAACCATGGTCCATTGTCCATATTCAACAATGGTCCATTGTCCAAATACCTATCAACGGCCCGTTGCTAAGGCGAAAGTGTTCCATTGGTCCGTTGCCTAGCAACCGTTGTCGGGTGACCCTTGCTTAGCAACCATGGTCCATTGTCCATATTCAACAATGGTCCATTGTGAATCAACAATAGTCCATTGTCCAAATACCTATCAACGGTCCGTTGCTAGGTGACAGTGTTCCATCGGCCCGTTGCCTAGCAACCGTTGTCGGATGACCCTTGCTTAGCAACCATGGTCCTTTGTCCATATTCAACAATGGTCCATTGTCCAAATACCTAACAACGGCCTGTTGCTAGGTGACAGTGTTCCATTGGTCCGTTACCTAGCAACCGTTGTCGGGTGACCCTTGCTTAGCAACCATGGTCCATTGTCCATATTCAACAATAATCCATTGTGAATCAACAATGGTCCATTGTCCAAATACCTAACAATGGCCTGTTACTAGGCGACAGTTTTCCATTGGTCCGTTGCCTAGCAACCGTTGTCGGGTGACCCTTGCTTAGCAACCATGGTCCATTGTCCATATTCAACAATGGTCCATTGTGAATCAACAATAGTCCATTGTCCAAATACCTAACAATGGCCCGTTGCTAGGCGACAGTTTTCCATTGGTCCGTTGCCTAGCAACCGTTGTCAGGTGACCCTTGCTTAGCAACCATGGTCCATTGTCCATATTCAACATTGGTCCTTTGTGAATCAACAATGGTCCATTGTCCAAATACCTATCAACGGCCCATTGCTAGGCGACAGTGTTCCATCGGTACGTTGCCTAGCAACCGTTGTCGGATGACCCTTGCTTAGCAACCATGGTCCTTTGTCCATATTCAACAATGGTCCATTGTGAATCAACAATGATCCATTGTCCAAATACCTAACAATGGCCCGTTGCTAGGCGACTGTGTTCCATTGGTACGTTGCCTAGCAACCGTTGTCGGGTGACCCTTGCTTAGCAACCATGGTCCATTGTCCATATTCAACAATGGTCCATTGTGAATCAACAATGGTCCATTGTCCAAATACCTAACAATGGCCCGTTACTAGGCGACAGTGTTCCAATTGTCCGTTGCCTAGCAACCGTTGTCGGGTGACCCTTGCTTAGCAACCATGGTCCATTGTCCATATTCAACAATAATCCATTGTGAATCAACAATGGTCCATTGTCCAAATACCTAACAATGGCCTGTTACTAGGCGACAGTTTTCCATTGGTCCGTTGCCTAGCAACCGTTGTCGGGTGACCCTTGCTTAGCAACCATGGTCCATTGTCCATATTCAACAATGGTCCATTGTGAATCAACAATAGTCCATTGTCCAAATACCTAACAACGGCCCGTTGCTAGGCCACAGTGTTCCATTGGTCCGTTGCCTAGCAACCGTTGTCGGGTGACCCTTACTTAGCAACCATGGTCCATTGTCCATATTCAACAATGGTCCATTGTGAATCAACAATGGTCCATTGTCCAAATACCTAACTACGGCCCGTTGCTAGGCGACAGTGTCCCATTGGTCCATTGTCTAGCAACCGTTGTCGGGTGACCCTTGCTTAGCAACCATGGTCCATCATCCATATTCAACAATGGTCCATTGTCCAAATACCTAACAGTGGCTCGTTGCTAGGTGACAGTGTTCCATTGGTCCGTTGCCTAGCAACCGTTGTCAGGTGACCCTTGCTTAGCAACCATGGTCCATTGTCCATATTCAACAATGGTCCATTGTGAATCAACAATGGTCCATTGTCCAAATACCTAACAATGGCCCGTTGCTAGGCGACAGTGTTCAATTGGTCCGTTGCCTAGCAACCATTGTCGGGTGACCCTTGCTTAGCAACCATGGTCCATTGTCCATATTCAACAATGGTCCATTGTCCAAATACCTATCAACGGCCCGTTGCTAAGGCGAAAGTGTTCCATTGGTCCGTTGCCTAGCAACCGTTGTCGGGTGACCCTTGCTTAGCAACCATGGTCCATTGTCCATATTCAACAATGGTCCATTGTGAATCAACAATAGTCCATTGTCCAAATACCTATCAACGGTCCGTTGCTAGGTGACAGTGTTCCATCGGCCCGTTGCCTAGCAACCGTTGTCGGATGACCCTTGCTTAGCAACCATGGTCCTTTGTCCATATTCAACAATGGTCCATTGTCCAAATACCTAACAACGGCCTGTTGCTAGGTGACAGTGTTCCATTGGTCCGTTACCTAGCAACCGTTGTCGGGTGACCCTTGCTTAGCAACCATGGTCCATTGTCCATATTCAACAATGGTCCATTGCGAATCAACAATGGTCCATTGTCCAAATACCTAACAACGGCCCGTTGCTAGGCGACAGTGTTCCATTGGTCCGTTGCCTAGCAACCGCTGTCGGGTGACCCTTGCTTGGCAACCATGGTCCATTGTCCATATTCAACAATGGTCCATTGTGAATCAACAATGGTCCATTGTCCAAATACCTAACAATGGCCCGTTGCTAGGTGACAGTGTTCCATTGGTCCGTTGCCTAGCAACCGTTGTCGGGTGACCCTTGCTTAGCAACCATGGTCCTTTGTCCATATTCAACAATGGTCCATTGTAAATCAATAATGGTCCATTGTCCAAATACCTAACAATGGCCCGTTGCTAGGCGACAGTGTTCCATTGGTCCGTTGCCTAGCAACCATTGTCGGGTGACCCTTGCTTAGCAACCATGGTCCATTGTCCATATTCAACAATGGTCCATTGTGAATCAACAATGGTCCATTGTCCAAATACCTAGCAATGGCCCGTTGCTAGGCGACAGTGTTCCTTTTTCCATTGCCTAGCAACCGTTTTCGGGTGACCCTTGCTTAGCAACCATGGTCCATTGTCCATATTCAACAATGGTCCATTGTGAATCAACAATGGTCCATTGTCCAAATACCTAACAATGGCCCGTTGCTAGGTGACAGTGTTCCATTGGTCTGTTGCCTAGCAACCGTTGTCGGGTGACCCTTGCTTAGCAACCATGGTCCATTGTCCATATTCAACAATGGTCCATTGTGAATCAACAATGGTCCATTGTCCAAAAGCCTAACTACGGCCCGTTGCTAGGTGACAGTGTTCCATTGGTCCTTTGCCTAGCAACCGTTGTCGGGTGACCCTTGCTTAGCAACCATGGTCCATTGTCCATATTCAACAATGGTCCATTGTGAATCAACAATGGTCCACTGTCCAAATACCTAACAATGGCCCGTTGCTAGGCGACAGTGTTCCATTGGTCCGTTGCCTAGCAACCATTGTCGGGTGACCCTTGCTTAGCAACCATGGTCCATTGTCCATATTCAACAATGGTCCATTGTCCAAATACCTATCAACGGCCCGTTGCTAAGGCGAAAGTGTTCCATTGGTCCGTTGCCTAGCAACCGTTGTCGGGTGACCCTTGCTTAGCAACCATGGTCCATTGTCCATATTCAACAATGGTCCATTGTGAATCAACAATAGTCCATTGTCCAAATACC
The DNA here is from genome assembly GCF_031893055.1 of Leptodactylus fuscus. NCBI lineage: Eukaryota > Metazoa > Chordata > Amphibia > Anura > Leptodactylidae > Leptodactylus > Leptodactylus fuscus. Next base: position 101,588,221 of record NC_134267.1, read on the forward strand.
TATCAACGGTCCGTTGCTAGGTGACAGTGTTCCATCGGCCCGTTGCCTAGCAACCGTTGTCGGATGACCCTTGCTTAGCAACCATGGTCCTTTGTCCATATTCAACAATGGTCCATTGTCCAAATACCTAACAACGGCCTGTTGCTAGGTGACAGTGTTCCATTGGTCCGTTACCTAGCAACCGTTGTCGGGTGACCCTTGCTTAGCAACCATGGTCCATTGTCCATATTCAACAATAATCCATTGTGAATCAACAATGGTCCATTGTCCAAATACCTAACAATGGCCTGTTACTAGGCGACAGTTTTCCATTGGTCCGTTGCCTAGCAACCGTTGTCGGGTGACCCTTGCTTAGCAACCATGGTCCATTGTCCATATTCAACAATGGTCCATTGTGAATCAACAATAGTCCATTGTCCAAATACCTATCAACGGTCCGTTGCTAGGTGACAGTGTTCCATCGGCCCGTTGCCTAGCAACCGTTGTCGGATGACCCTTGCTTAGCAACCATGGTCCTTTGTCCATATTCAACAATGGTCCATTGTCCAAATACCTAACAACGGCCTGTTGCTAGGTGACAGTGTTCCATTGGTCCGTTACCTAGCAACCGTTGTCGGGTGACCCTTGCTTAGCAACCATGGTCCATTGTCCATATTCAACAATAATCCATTGTGAATCAACAATGGTCCATTGTCCAAATACCTAACAATGGCCTGTTACTAGGCGACAGTTTTCCATTGGTCCGTTGCCTAGCAACCGTTGTCAGGTGACCCTTGCTTAGCAACCATGGTCCATTGTCCATATTCAACATTGGTCCTTTGTGAATCAACAATGGTCCATTGTCCAAATACCTATCAACGGCCCACTGCTAGGCGACAGTGTTCCATCGGTACGTTGCCTAGCAACCGTTGTCGGATGACCCTTGCTTAGCAACCATGGTCCTTTGTCCATATTCAACAATGGTCCATTGTGAATCAACAATGATCCATTGTCCAAATACCTAACAATGGCCCGTTGCTAGGCGACTGTGTTCCATTGGTACGTTGCCTAGCAACCGTTGTCGGGTGACCCTTGCTTAGCAACCATGGTCCATTGTCCATATTCAACAATGGTCCATTGTGAATCAACAATGGTCCATTGTCCAAATACCTAACAATGGCCCGTTACTAGGCGACAGTGTTCCAATTGTCAGTTGCCTAGCAACCGTTGTCGGGTGACCCTTGCTTAGCAACCATGGTCCATTGTCCATATTCAACAATGGTCCATTGTGAATCAACAATGGTCCATTGTCCAAATACCTAACAACGGCCCGTTGCTAGGCGACAGTGCTCCATCGGCCCATTGCCTAGCAACCGTTGTCGGGTGACCCTTGCTTAGCAACCATGGTCCATTGTCCATATTCAACAATGGTCCATTGTGAATCAACAATAGTCCATTGTCCAAATACCTAACAACGGCCCGTTGCTAGGCCACAGTGTTCCATTGGTCCGTTGCCTAGCAACCGTTGTCGGGTGACCCTTACTTAGCAACCATGGTCCATTGTCCATATTCAAAAATGGTCCATTGTGAATCAACAATGGTCCATTGTCCAAATACCTAACTACGGCCCGTTGCTAGGCGACAGTGTCCCATTGGTCCATTGTCTAGCAACCGTTGTCGGGTGACCCTTGCTTAGCAACCATGGTCCATCATCCATATTCAACAATGGTCCATTGTCCAAATACCTAACAGTGGCTCGTTGCTAGGTGACAGTGTTCCATTGGTCCGTTGCCTAGCAACCGTTGTCAGGTGACCCTTGCTTAGCAACCATGGTCCATTGTCCATATTCAACAATGGTCCATTGTGAATCAACAATGGTCCATTGTCCAAATACCTAACAACGGCCCGTTGCTAGGCGACAGTGTTCCATTGGTCCGTTGCCTAGCAACCGTTGTCGGGTGACCCTTGCTTAGCAACCATGGTCCATTGTCCATATTCAACAATGGTCCATTGTGAATCAACAATGGTCCATTGTCCAAATACCTAACAATGGCCCGTTGCTAGGCGACAGTGTTCCATTGGTCCGTTGCCTTGCAACCGTTGTCGGGTGACCCTTACTTAGCAACCATGGTCCATTGTCCATATTCAACAATGGTCCATTGTGAATCAACAATGGTCCATTGTCCAAATACCTAACAACGGCCCGTTGCTAGGTGACAGTGTTCCATTGGTCCGTTGCCTAGCAACCGTTGTCGGGTGACCCTTGCTTAGCAACCATGGTCCATTGTCCATATTCAACAATGGTCCATTGTGAATCAACAATGGTCCACTGTCCAAATACCTAACAATGGCCCGTTGCTAGGCGACAGTGTTCCATTGGTCCGTTGCCTAGCAACCATTGTCGGGTGACCCTTGCTTAGCAACCATGGTCCATTGTCCATATTCAACAATGGTCCATTGTCCAAATACCTATCAACGGCCCGTTGCTAAGGCGAAAGTGTTCCATTGGTCCGTTGCCTAGCAACCGTTGTCGGGTGACCCTTGCTTAGCAACCATGGTCCATTGTCCATATTCAACAATGGTCCATTGTGAATCAACAATAGTCCATTGTCCAAATACCTATCAACGGTCCGTTGCTAGGTGACAGTGTTCCATCGGCCCGTTGCCTAGCAACCGTTGTCGGATGACCCTTGCTTAGCAACCATGGTCCTTTGTCCATATTCAACAATGGTCCATTGTCCAAATACCTAACAACGGCCTGTTGCTAGGTGACAGTGTTCCATTGGTCCGTTACCTAGCAACCGTTGTCGGGTGACCCTTGCTTAGCAACCATGGTCCATTGTCCATATTCAACAATGGTCCATTGCGAATCAACAATGGTCCATTGTCCAAATACCTAACAACGGCCCGTTGCTAGGCGACAGTGTTCCATTGGTCCGTTGCCTAGCAACCGCTGTCGGGTGACCCTTGCTTGGCAACCATGGTCCATTGTCCATATTCAACAATGGTCCATTGTGAATCAACAATGGTCCATTGTCCAAATACCTAACAACGGCCCGTTGCTAGGTGACAGTGTTCCATTGGTCCGTTGCCTAGCAACCGTTGTCGGGTGACCCTTGCTTAGCAACCATGGTCCTTTGTCCATATTCAACAATGGTCCATTGTAAATCAATAATGGTCCATTGTCCAAATACCTAACAATGGCCCGTTGCTAGGCGACAGTGTTCCATTGGTCCGTTGCCTAGCAACCGTTGTCGGGTGACCCTTGCTTAGCAACCATGGTCCATTGTCCATATTCAACAATGGTCCATTGTGAATCAACAATGGTCCATTGTCCAAATACCTAGCAATGGCCCGTTGCTAGGCGACAGTGTTCCTTTTTCCATTGCCTAGCAACCGTTTTCGGGTGACCCTTGCTTAGCAACCATGGTCCATTGTCCATATTCAACAATGGTCCATTGTGAATCAACAATGGTCCATTGTCCAAATACCTAACAATGGCCCGTTGCTAGGTGACAGTGTTCCATTGGTCTGTTGCCTAGCAACCGTTGTCGGGTGACCCTTGCTTAGCAACCATGGTCCATTGTCCATATTCAACAATGGTCCATTGTGAATCAACAATGGTCCATTGTCCAAAAGCCTAACTACGGCCCGTTGCTAGGCGACAGTGTCCCATTGGTCCATTGTCTAGCAACCGTTGTCGGGTGACCCTTGCTTAGCAACCATGGTCCATTGTCCATATTCAACAATGGTCCATTGTGAATCAACAATGTTCCATTGTCCAAATACCTAACAATGGCCCGTTGCTAGGTGACAGTGTTCAATTGGTCTGTTGCCTAGCAACCGTTGTCGGGTGACCCTTGCTTAGCAACCATGGTCCATTGTCCATATTCAACAATAATCCATTGTGAATCAACAATGGTCCATTGTCCAAATACCTAACAATGGCCTGTTACTAGGCGACAGTTTTCCATTGGTCCGTTGCCTAGCAACCGTTGTCGGGTGACCCTTGCTTAGCAACCATGGTCCATTGTCCATATTCAACAATGGTCCATTGTGAATCAACAATAGTCCATTGTCCAAATACCTAACAATGGCCCGTTGCTAGGCGACAGTTTTCCATTGGTCCGTTGCCTAGCAACCGTTGTCAGGTGACCCTTGCTTAGCAACCATGGTCCATTGTCCATATTCAACATTGGTCCTTTGTGAATCAACAATGGTCCATTGTCCAAATACCTATCAACGGCCCATTGCTAGGCGACAGTGTTCCATCGGTACGTTGCCTAGCAACCGTTGTCGGATGACCCTTGCTTAGCAACCATGGTCCTTTGTCCATATTCAACAATGGTCCATTGTGAATCAACAATGATCCATTGTCCAAATACCTAACAATGGCCCGTTGCTAGGCGACTGTGTTCCATTGGTACGTTGCCTAGCAACCGTTGTCGGGTGACCCTTGCTTAGCAACCATGGTCCATTGTCCATATTCAACAATGGTCCATTGTGAATCAACAATGGTCCATTGTCCAAATACCTAACAACGGCCCGTTGCTAGGCGACAGTGCTCCATCGGCCCGTTGCCTAGCAACCGTTGTCGGGTGACCCTTGCTTAGCAACCATGGTCCTTTGTCCATATTCAACAATGGTCCATTGTGAATCAACAATGGTCCATTGTCCAAATACCTAACAATGGCCCGTTGCTAGGCGACAGTGTTCCAATTGTCCGTTGCCTAGCAACCGTTGTCGGGTGACCCTTGCTTAGCAACCATGGTCCATTGTCCATATTCAACAATGGTCCATTGTGAATCAACAATGGTCCATTGTCCAAATACCTAACAACGGCCCGTTGCTAGGCGACAGTGTTCCATTGGTCCGTTGCCTAGCAACCGTTGTCGGGTGACCCTTGCTTAGCAACCATGGTCCATTGTCCATATTCAACAATGGTCCATTGTGAATCAACAATGGTCCATTGTCCAAATACCTAACATCGGCCCGTTGCTAGGCGACAGTGTTCCATTGGTCCGTTGCCTAGCAACCGTTGTCGGGTGACCCTTGCTTAGCAACCATGGTCCATTGTCCATATTCAACAATGGTCCATTGTGAATCAACAATGGTCCATTGTCCAAATACCTAACAACGGCCCGTTGCTAGGCGACAGTGTTCCATTGGTCCGTTGCCTAGCAACCGTTGTCGGGTGACCCTTGCTTAGCAACCATGGTCCATTGTCCATATTCAACAATGGTCCATTGTGAATCAACAATGGTCCATTGTCCAAATACCTAACAACGGCCCGTTGCTAGGCGACAGTGTTCCATTGGTCCGTTGCCTAGCAACCGTTGTCGGGTGACCCTTGCTTAGCAACCATGGTCCATTGTCCATATTCAACAATGGTCCATTGTGAATCAACAATGGTCCATTGTCCAAATACCTAACAACGGCCCGTTGCCAGGCGACAGTGTTCCAATGGTCCGTTGCCTAGCAACCGTTGTCGGGTGACCCTTGCTTAGCAACCATGGTCCATTGTCCATATTCAACAATGGTCCATTGTGAATCAACAATGGTCCATTGTCCAAATACCTAACAATGGCCCGTTACTAGGCGACAGTTTTCCATTGTTCCGTTGCCTAGCAACCGTTGTCTGGTGACCCTTGCTTAGCAACCATGGTCCATTGTCCATATTCAACAATGGTCCATTGTGAATCAACAATGGTCCATTGTCCAAATACCTAACAACGGCCCGTTGCTTGGCGATAGTGTTCCATTGGTCCGTTGCCTAGCAACCGTTGTCGGGTGACCCTTGCTTAGCAACCATGGTCCATTGTCCATATTCAACAATGGTCCATTGTGAATCAACAAGGGTCCATTGTCCAAATACCTAACAACGGCCCGTTGCCAGGCGACAGTGTTCCATTGGTCCGTTGCCTAGCAACCGTTGTCGGGTGACCCTTGCTTAGCAACCATGGTCCATTGTCCATATTCAACAATGGTCCATTGTGAATCAACAATGGTCCATTGTCCAAATACCTAACAACGGCCCGTTGCTAGGTGACAGTGTTCCATTGGTCCGTTACCTAGCAACCGTTGTCGGGTGACCCTTGCTTAGCAACCATGGTCCATTGTCCATATTCAACAATGGTCCATTGTGAATCAACAATGGTCCATTGTCCAAATACCTAGCAATGGCCCGTTGCTAGGCGACAGTGTTCCTTTTTCCATTGCCTAGCAACCGTTTTCGGGTGACCCTTGCTTAGCAACCATGGTCCATTGTCCATATTCAACAATGGTCCATTGTGAATCAACAATGGTCCATTGTCCAAATACCTAACAATGGCCCGTTGCTAGGTGACAGTGTTCCATTGGTCTGTTGCCTAGCAACCGTTGTCGGGTGACCCTTGCTTAGCAACCATGGTCCATTGTCCATATTCAACAATGGTCCATTGTGAATCAACAATGGTCCATTGTCCAAAAGCCTAACTACGGCCCGTTGCTAGGCGACAGTGTCCCATTGGTCCATTGTCTAGCAACCGTTGTCGGGTGACCCTTGCTTAGCAACCATGGTCCATTGTCCATATTCAACAATGGTCCATTGTGAATCAACAATGTTCCATTGTCCAAATACCTAACAATGGCCCGTTGCTAGGTGACAGTGTTCAATTGGTCTGTTGCCTAGCAACCGTTGTCGGGTGACCCTTGCTTAGCAACCATGGTCCATTGTCCATATTCAACAATAATCCATTGTGAATCAACAATGGTCCATTGTCCAAATACCTAACAATGGCCTGTTACTAGGCGACAGTTTTCCATTGGTCCGTTGCCTAGCAACCGTTGTCGGGTGACCCTTGCTTAGCAACCATGGTCCATTGTCCATATTCAACAATGGTCCATTGTGAATCAACAATAGTCCATTGTCCAAATACCTAACAATGGCCCGTTGCTAGGCGACAGTTTTCCATTGGTCCGTTGCCTAGCAACCGTTGTCAGGTGACCCTTGCTTAGCAACCATGGTCCATTGTCCATATTCAACATTGGTCCTTTGTGAATCAACAATGGTCCATTGTCCAAATACCTATCAACGGCCCATTGCTAGGCGACAGTGTTCCATCGGTACGTTGCCTAGCAACCGTTGTCGGATGACCCTTGCTTAGCAACCATGGTCCTTTGTCCATATTCAACAATGGTCCATTGTGAATCAACAATGATCCATTGTCCAAATACCTAACAATGGCCCGTTGCTAGGCGACTGTGTTCCATTGGTACGTTGCCTAGCAACCGTTGTCGGGTGACCCTTGCTTAGCAACCATGGTCCATTGTCCATATTCAACAATGGTCCATTGTGAATCAACAATGGTCCATTGTCCAAATACCTAACAACGGCCCGTTGCTAGGCGACAGTGCTCCATCGGCCCATTGCCTAGCAACCGTTGTCGGGTGACCCTTGCTTAGCAACCATGGTCCTTTGTCCATATTCAACAATGGTCCATTGTGAATCAACAATGGTCCATTGTCCAAATACCTAACAATGGCCCGTTGCTAGGCGACAGTGTTCCAATTGTCCGTTGCCTAGCAACCGTTGTCGGGTGACCCTTGCTTAGCAACCATGGTCCATTGTCCATATTCAACAATGGTCCATTGTGAATCAACAATGGTCCATTGTCCAAATACCTAACAACGGCCCGTTGCTAGGCGACAGTGTTCCATTGGTCCGTTGCCTAGCAACCGTTGTCGGGTGACCCTTGCTTAGCAACCATGGTCCATTGTCCATATTCAACAATGGTCCATTGTGAATCAACAATGGTCCATTGTCCAAATACCTAACATCGGCCCGTTGCTAGGCGACAGTGTTCCATTGGTCCGTTGCCTAGCAACCGTTGTCGGGTGACCCTTGCTTAGCAACCATGGTCCATTGTCCATATTCAACAATGGTCCATTGTGAATCAACAATGGTCCATTGTCCAAATACCTAACAACGGCCCGTTGCTAGGCGACAGTGTTCCATTGGTCCGTTGCCTAGCAACCGTTGTCGGGTGACCCTTGCTTAGCAACCATGGTCCATTGTCCATATTCAACAATGGTCCATTGTGAATCAACAATGGTCCATTGTCCAAATACCTAACAACGGCCCGTTGCTAGGCGACAGTGTTCCATTGGTCCGTTGCCTAGCAACCGTTGTCGGGTGACCCTTGCTTAGCAACCATGGTCCATTGTCCATATTCAACAATGGTCCATTGTGAATCAACAATGGTCCATTGTCCAAATACCTAACAACGGCCCGTTGCCAGGCGACAGTGTTCCAATGGTCCGTTGCCTAGCAACCGTTGTCGGGTGACCCTTGCTTAGCAACCATGGTCCATTGTCCATATTCAACAATGGTCCATTGTGAATCAACAATGGTCCATTGTCCAAATACCTAACAATGGCCCGTTACTAGGCGACAGTTTTCCATTGTTCCGTTGCCTAGCAACCGTTGTCTGGTGACCCTTGCTTAGCAACCATGGTCCATTGTCCATATTCAACAATGGTCCATTGTGAATCAACAATGGTCCATTGTCCAAATACCTAACAACGGCCCGTTGCTTGGCGATAGTGTTCCATTGGTCCGTTGCCTAGCAACCGTTGTCGGGTGACCCTTGCTTAGCAACCATGGTCCATTGTCCATATTCAACAATGGTCCATTGTGAATCAACAAGGGTCCATTGTCCAAATACCTAACAACGGCCCGTTGCCAGGCGACAGTGTTCCATTGGTCCGTTGCCTAGCAACCGTTGTCGGGTGACCCTTGCTTAGCAACCATGGTCCATTGTCCATATTCAACAATGGTCCATTGTGAATCAACAATGGTCCATTGTCCAAATACCTAACAATGGCCCGTTGCTAGGCGACAGTATTCCATTGGTCCGTTGCCTAGCAACCGTTGTCGGGTGACCCTTGCATAGCAACCATGGTCCATTGTCCGTATTCAACAATGGTCCATTGTGAATCAACAATGGTCCATTGTCCAAATACCTAACAATGGCCCGTTGCTAGGCGACAGTGTTCCATTGGTCCATTGCCTAGCAACTGTTGTCGGGTGACCCTTGCTTAGCAACCATGGTCCATTGTCCATATTCAACAATGGTCCATTGTGAATCAACAATGGTCCATTGTCCAAATACCTAGCAATGGCCCGTTGCTAGGCGACAGTGTTCTTTTTTCCATTGCCTAGCAACCGTTTTCGGGTGACCCTTGCTTAGCAACCATGGTCCATTGTCCATATTCAACAATGATCCATTGTGAATCAACAATGGTCCATTGTCCAAATACCTAACAATGGCCCGTTGCTAGGTGACAGTGTTCCATTGGTCCGTTGCCTAGCAACCGTTGTCGGGTGACCCTTGCTTAGCAACCATGGTCCATTGTCCATATTCAACAATGGTCCATTGTGAATCAACAATGGTCCATTGTCCAAATACCTAACAACGGCCCGTTGCTAGGCGACAGTGTTCCATTGGTCCATTGTCTAGCAACCGTTGTCGGGTGACCCTTGCTTAGCAACCATGGTCCATTGTCCATATTCAACAATGGTCCATTGTGAATCAACAATGTTCCATTGTCCAAATACCTAACAATGGCCCGTTGCTAGGTGACAGTGTTCCATTGGTCTGTTGCCTAGCAACCGTTGTCGGGTGACCCTTGCTTAGCAACCATGGTCCATTGTCCATATTCAACATTGGTCCTTTGTGAATCAACAATGGTCCATTGTCCAAATACCTATCAACGGCCCATTGCTAGGCGACAGTGTTCCATCGGTACGTTGCCTAGCAACCGTTGTCGGATGACCCTTGCTTAGCAACCATGGTCCTTTGTCCATATTCAACAATGGTCCATTGTGAATCAACAATGATCCATTGTCCAAATACCTAACAATGGCCCGTTGCTAGGCGACTGTGTTCCATTGGTACGTTGCCTAGCAATCGTTGTCGGGTGACCCTTGCTTAGCAACCATGGTCCATTGTCCATATTCAACAATGGTCCATTGTGAATCAACAATGGTCCATTGTCCAAATACCTAACAATGGCCCGTTACTAGGCGACAGTGTTCCAATTGTCCGTTGCCTAGCAACCGTTGTCGGGTGACCCTTGCTTAGCAACCATGGTCCATTGTCCATATTCAACAATGGTCCATTGTGAATCAACAATGGTCCATTGTCCAAATACCTAACAACGGCCCGTTGCTAGGCGACAGTGTTCCATTGGTCTGTTGCCTAGCAACCGTTGTCGGGTGACCCTTGCTTAGCAACCTTGGTCCATTGTCCATATGCAACAATGGTCCATTGTGAATCATCAATGGTCCATTGTCCAAATACCTAACAACGGCCCATTGCTAGGCGACAGTGTTCCATTGGTCCGTTGCCTAGCAACCGTTGTCGGGTGACCCTTGCTTAGCAACCATGGTCCATTGTCCGTATTCAACAATGGTCCATTGTGAATCAACAATGGTCCATTGTCTAAATACCTAACAATTGTCCAAATACCTAACAATGGCCCGTTGCTAGGCGACAGTGTTCCATTGGTCCGTTGCCTAGCAACCGATGTCGGGTGACCCTTGCTTAGCAACCATGGTCCATTGTCCATATTCAACAATGGTCCATTGTGAATCAACAATGGTCCATTGTCCAAATACCTAACAATGGCCCGTTATTAGGCGACAGTTTTCCATTGTTCCGTTGCCTAGCAACCGTTGTCTGGTGACCCTTGCTTAGCAACCATGGTCCATTGTCCATATTTAACAATGGTCCATTGTGAATCAACAATGGTCCATTGTCCAAATACCTAACAATGGCCCGTTGCTAGGCGACAGTGTTCCATTGGTCCGTTGCCTAGCAACCGTTGTCGGGTGACCCTTGCTTAGCAACCATGGTCCATTGTCCATATTCAACAATGGTCCATTGTGAATCAACAATGGTCCATTGTCTAAATACCTAACAATTGTCCAAATACCTAACAATGGCCCGTTGCTAGGCGACAGTGTTCCATTGGTCCGTTGCCTAGCAACCGTTGTCGGGTGACCCTTGCTTATCAACCATGGTCCATTGTCCATATTCAACAATGGTCCATTGTGAATCAACAATGGTCCATTGTCCAAATACCTAACAACGGCCCGTTGCTAGGCAACAGTGTTCCATTGGTCCGTTGCCTAGCAACCGTTGTCGGGTGACCCTTGCTTAGCAACCATGGTCCATTGCCCATATTTAACAATGGTCCTTTGTGAATCAACAATGGTCCATTGTCCAAATACCTAACAATGGCCCGTTGCTAGGCGACAGTGTTCCATTGGTTCGTTGCCTAGCAACCGTTGTCGGGTGACCCTTGCTTAGCAACCATGGTCCATTGTCCATATTCAACAATGGTCCATTGTGAATCAACAATGGTCCATTGTCTAAATACCTAACAATTGTCCAAATACCTAACAATGGCCCGTTGCTAGGCGACAGTGTTCCATTGGTCCGTTGCCTAGCAACCGTTGTCGGGTGACCCTTGCTTAGCAACCATGGTCCATTGCCCATATTTAACAATGGTCCATTGTGAATCAACAATGGTCCATTGTCCAAATACCTAACAATGGCCCGTTGCTAGGCGACAGTGTTCCATTGGTCCGTTGCCTAGCAACCATTGTCGGGTGACCCTTGTTTAGCAACCATGGTCCATTGTCCATATTCAACAATGGTCCATTGTGAATCAACAATGGTCCATTGTCCAAATACCTAACAATGGCCCGTTGCTAGGCGACAGTGTTCCATTGGTCCGTTGCCTAGCAACCGTTGTCGGGTGACCCTTGCTTAGCAACCATGGTCCATTGTCCATATTCAACAATGGTCCATTGTGAATCAACAATGGTCCATTGTCCAAATACCTAGCAATGGCCCGTTGCTAGGCGACAGTGTTCCATTTTCCATTGCCTAGCAACCGTTTTCGGGTGACCCTTGCTTAGCAACCATGGTCCATCATTCATATTCAACAATGGTCCATTGTCCAAATACCTAACAATGTCCCGTTGCTAGGCGACAGTGTTCCATTGGTCCGTTGCCTAGCAACCGTTGTCAGGTGACCCTTGCTTAGCAACCATGGTCCATTGTCCATATTCAACAATGGTCCATTGTGAATCAACAATGGTCCATTGTCCAAATACCTAACAACGGCCCGTTGCTAGGCGACAGTGTTCCATTGGTCCGTTGCCTAGCAACCGTTGTCGGGTGATCCTTACTTAGCAACCATGGTCCATTGTCCATATTCAACAATGGTCCATTGTGAATCAACAATGGTCCATTGTCCAAATACCTAACTACGGCCCGTTGCTAGGCGACAGTGTCCCATTGGTCCATTGTCTAGCAACCGTTGTCGGGTGACCCTTGCTTAGCACCCATGGTCCATTGTCCAAACACCTAGCAATGGCCCGTTGCTAGGCGACAGTGTTCCATTTTCCATTGCCTAGCAACCGTTTTCGGGTGACCCTTGCTTAGCAACCATGGTCCATCATCCATATTCAACAATGGTCCATTGTAAAAATACCTAACAACGGCCCGTTGCTAGGCGACAGTGTTCCATTGGTCCGTTGCCTAGCAACCGTTGTCGGGTGACCCTTGCTTAGTAACCATGGTCCATTGTCCATATTCAACAATGGTCCATTGTGAATCAACAATGGTCCATTGTCCAAATACCTAACAACGGCCCGTTGCTAGGCGACAGTGTTCCATTGGTCCGTTGCCTAGCAACCGTTGTCGGGTGACCCTTGCTTAGCAACCATGGTCCATTGTCCATATTCAACAATGGTCCATTGTGAATCAACAATGGTCCATTGTCCAAATACCTAACAATGGCCCGTTGCTAGGCGACAATGTTCCATTGGTCCGTTGCCTAGCAACCGTTGTCGGGTGACCCTTGCTTAGGAACCATGGTCCATTGTCCGTATTCAACAATGGTCCATTGTGAATCAACAATGGTCCATTGTCCAAATACCTAACAATGGCCCGTTGCTAAGCGACAGTGTTCCAATTGTCCGTTGCCTAACAACCGTTGTCGGGTGACCCTTGCTTAGCAACCATGGTCCATTGTCCATATTCAACAATGGTCCATTGTGAATCAACAATGGTCCATTGTCCAAATACCTAACAACGGCCCGTTGCTAGGCGACAGTGCTCCATCGGCCCGTTGCCTAGCAACCGTTGTCGGGTGACCCTTGCTTAGCAACCATGGTCCATTGTCCATATTCAACAATAATCCATTGTGAATCAACAATGGTCCATTGTCCAAATACCTAACAATGGCCTGTTACTAGGCGACAGTTTTCCATTGGTCCGTTGCCTAGCAACCGTTGTCGGGTGACCCTTGCTTAGCAACCATGGTCCATTGTCCATATTCAACAATGGTCCATTGTGAATCAACAATAGTCCATTGTCCAAATACCTAACAACGGCCCGTTGCTAGGCCACAGTGTTCCATTGGTCCGTTGCCTAGCAACCGTTATCGGGTGACCCTTGCTTAGCAACCATGGTCCATTGTCCATATTCAACAATGGTCCATTGTGAATCAACAATGGTCCATTGTCCAAATACCTAACAACGGCCCGTTGCCAGGCGACAGTGTTCCAATGGTCCGTTGCCTAGCAACCGTTGTCGGGTGACCCTTGCTTAGCAACCATGGTCCATTGTCCATATTCAACAATGGTCCATTGTGAATCAACAATGGTCCATTGTCCAAATACCTAACAACGGCCCGTTGCTTGGCGATAGTGTTCCATTGGTCCGTTGCCTAGCAACCGTTGTCGGGTGACCCTTGCTTAGCAACCATGGTCCATTGTCCATATTCAACAATGGTCCATTGTGAATCAACAAGGGTCCATTGTCCAAATACCTAACAACGGCCCGTTGCCAGGCGACAGTGTTCCATTGGTCCGTTGCCTAGCAACCGTTGTCGGGTGACCCTTGCTTAGCAACCATGGTCCATTGTCCATATTCAACAATGGTCCATTGTGAATCAACAATGGTCCATTGTCCAAATACCTAACAATGGCCCGTTGCTAGGCGACAGTATTCCATTGGTCCGTTGCCTAGCAACCGTTGTCGGGTGACCCTTGCATAGCAACCATGGTCCATTGTCCGTATTCAACAATGGTCCATTGTGAATCAACAATGGTCCATTGTCCAAATACCTAACAATGGCCCGTTGCTAGGCGACAGTGTTCCATTGGTCCATTGCCTAGCAACTGTTGTCGGGTGACCCTTGCTTAGCAACCATGGTCCATTGTCCATATTCAACAATGGTCCATTGTGAATCAACAATGGTCCATTGTCCAAATACCTAGCAATGGCCCGTTGCTAGGCGACAGTGTTCTTTTTTCCATTGCCTAGCAACCGTTTTCGGGTGACCCTTGCTTAGCAACCATGGTCCATTGTCCATATTCAACAATGATCCATTGTGAATCAACAATGGTCCATTGTCCAAATACCTAACAATGGCCCGTTGCTAGGTGACAGTGTTCCATTGGTCCGTTGCCTAGCAACCGTTGTCGGGTGACCCTTGCTTAGCAACCATGGTCCATTGTCCATATTCAACAATGGTCCATTGTGAATCAACAATGGTCCATTGTCCAAATACCTAACAACGGCCCGTTGCTAGGCGACAGTGTTCCATTGGTCCATTGTCTAGCAACCGTTGTCGGGTGACCCTTGCTTAGCAACCATGGTCCATTGTCCATATTCAACAATGGTCCATTGTGAATCAACAATGTTCCATTGTCCAAATACCTAACAATGGCCCGTTGCTAGGTGACAGTGTTCCATTGGTCTGTTGCCTAGCAACCGTTGTCGGGTGACCCTTGCTTAGCAACCATGGTCCATTGTCCATATTCAACATTGGTCCTTTGTGAATCAACAATGGTCCATTGTCCAAATACCTATCAACGGCCCATTGCTAGGCGACAGTGTTCCATCGGTACGTTGCCTAGCAACCGTTGTCGGATGACCCTTGCTTAGCAACCATGGTCCTTTGTCCATATTCAACAATGGTCCATTGTGAATCAACAATGATCCATTGTCCAAATACCTAACAATGGCCCGTTGCTAGGCGACTGTGTTCCATTGGTACGTTGCCTAGCAATCGTTGTCGGGTGACCCTTGCTTAGCAACCATGGTCCATTGTCCATATTCAACAATGGTCCATTGTGAATCAACAATGGTCCATTGTCCAAATACCTAACAATGGCCCGTTACTAGGCGACAGTGTTCCAATTGTCCGTTGCCTAGCAACCGTTGTCGGGTGACCCTTGCTTAGCAACCATGGTCCATTGTCCATATTCAACAATGGTCCATTGTGAATCAACAATGGTCCATTGTCCAAATACCTAACAACGGCCCGTTGCTAGGCGACAGTGTTCCATTGGTCTGTTGCCTAGCAACCGTTGTCGGGTGACCCTTGCTTAGCAACCTTGGTCCATTGTCCATATGCAACAATGGTCCATTGTGAATCATCAATGGTCCATTGTCCAAATACCTAACAACGGCCCATTGCTAGGCGACAGTGTTCCATTGGTCCGTTGCCTAGCAACCGTTGTCGGGTGACCCTTGCTTAGCAACCATGGTCCATTGTCCGTATTCAACAATGGTCCATTGTGAATCAACAATGGTCCATTGTCTAAATACCTAACAATTGTCCAAATACCTAACAATGGCCCGTTGCTAGGCGACAGTGTTCCATTGGTCCGTTGCCTAGCAACCGATGTCGGGTGACCCTTGCTTAGCAACCATGGTCCATTGTCCATATTCAACAATGGTCCATTGTGAATCAACAATGGTCCATTGTCCAAATACCTAACAATGGCCCGTTATTAGGCGACAGTTTTCCATTGTTCCGTTGCCTAGCAACCGTTGTCTGGTGACCCTTGCTTAGCAACCATGGTCCATTGTCCATATTTAACAATGGTCCATTGTGAATCAACAATGGTCCATTGTCCAAATACCTAACAATGGCCCGTTGCTAGGCGACAGTGTTCCATTGGTCCGTTGCCTAGCAACCGTTGTCGGGTGACCCTTGCTTAGCAACCATGGTCCATTGTCCATATTCAACAATGGTCCATTGTGAATCAACAATGGTCCATTGTCTAAATACCTAACAATTGTCCAAATACCTAACAATGGCCCGTTGCTAGGCGACAGTGTTCCATTGGTCCGTTGCCTAGCAACCGTTGTCGGGTGACCCTTGCTTATCAACCATGGTCCATTGTCCATATTCAACAATGGTCCATTGTGAATCAACAATGGTCCATTGTCCAAATACCTAACAACGGCCCGTTGCTAGGCAACAGTGTTCCATTGGTCCGTTGCCTAGCAACCGTTGTCGGGTGACCCTTGCTTAGCAACCATGGTCCATTGCCCATATTTAACAATGGTCCTTTGTGAATCAACAATGGTCCATTGTCCAAATACCTAACAATGGCCCGTTGCTAGGCGACAGTGTTCCATTGGTTCGTTGCCTAGCAACCGTTGTCGGGTGACCCTTGCTTAGCAACCATGGTCCATTGTCCATATTCAACAATGGTCCATTGTGAATCAACAATGGTCCATTGTCTAAATACCTAACAATTGTCCAAATACCTAACAATGGCCCGTTGCTAGGCGACAGTGTTCCATTGGTCCGTTGCCTAGCAACCGTTGTCGGGTGACCCTTGCTTAGCAACCATGGTCCATTGCCCATATTCAACAATGGTCCATTGTGAATCAACAATGGTCCATTGTCCAAATACCTAACAATGGCCCGTTGCTAGGCGACAGTGTTCCATTGGTCCGTTGCCTAGCAACCATTGTCGGGTGACCCTTGTTTAGCAACCATGGTCCATTGTCCATATTCAACAATGGTCCATTGTGAATCAACAATGGTCCATTGTCCAAATACCTAACAATGGCCCGTTGCTAGGCGACAGTGTTCCATTGGTCCGTTGCCTAGCAACCGTTGTCGGGTGACCCTTGCTTAGCAACCATGGTCCATTGTCCATATTCAACAATGGTCCATTGTGAATCAACAATGGTCCATTGTCCAAATACCTAGCAATGGCCCGTTGCTAGGCGACAGTGTTCCATTTTCCATTGCCTAGCAACCGTTTTCGGGTGTCCCTTGCTTAGCAACCATGGTCCATCATTCATATTCAACAATGGTCCATTGTCCAAATACCTAACAATGTCCCGTTGCTAGGCGACAGTGTTCCATTGGTCCGTTGCCTAGCAACCGTTGTCAGGTGACCCTTGCTTAGCAACCATGGTCCATTGTCCATATTCAACAATGGTCCATTGTGAATCAACAATGGTCCATTGTCCAAATACCTAACAACGGCCCGTTGCTAGGCGACAGTGTTCCATTGGTCCGTTGCCTAGCAACCGTTGTCGGGTGATCCTTACTTAGCAACCATGGTCCATTGTCCATATTCAACAATGGTCCATTGTGAATCAACAATGGTCCATTGTCCAAATACCTAACTACGGCCCGTTGCTAGGCGACAGTGTCCCATTGGTCCATTGTCTAGCAACCGTTGTCGGGTGACCCTTGCTTAGCACCCATGGTCCATTGTCCAAACACCTAGCAATGGCCCGTTGCTAGGCGACAGTGTTCCATTTTCCATTGCCTAGCAACCGTTTTCGGGTGACCCTTGCTTAGCAACCATGGTCCATCATCCATATTCAACAATGGTCCATTGTAAAAATACCTAACAACGGCCCGTTGCTAGGCGACAGTGTTCCATTGGTCCGTTGCCTAGCAACCGTTGTCGGGTGACCCTTGCTTAGTAACCATGGTCCATTGTCCATATTCAACAATGGTCCATTGTGAATCAACAATGGTCCATTGTCCAAATACCTAACAACGGCCCGTTGCTAGGCGACAGTGTTCCATTGGTCCGTTGCCTAGCAACCGTTGTCGGGTGACCCTTGCTTAGCAACCATGGTCCATTGTCCATATTCAACAATGGTCCATTGTGAATCAACAATGGTCCATTGTCCAAATACCTAACAATGGCCCGTTGCTAGGCGACAATGTTCCATTGGTCCGTTGCCTAGCAACCGTTGTCGGGTGACCCTTGCTTAGGAACCATGGTCCATTGTCCGTATTCAACAATGGTCCATTGTGAATCAACAATGGTCCATTGTCCAAATACCTAACAATGGCCCGTTGCTAAGCGACAGTGTTCCAATTGTCCGTTGCCTAACAACCGTTGTCGGGTGACCCTTGCTTAGCAACCATGGTCCATTGTCCATATTCAACAATGGTCCATTGTGAATCAACAATGGTCCATTGTCCAAATACCTAACAACGGCCCGTTGCTAGGCGACAGTGCTCCATCGGCCCGTTGCCTAGCAACCGTTGTCGGGTGACCCTTGCTTAGCAACCATGGTCCATTGTCCATATTCAACAATAATCCATTGTGAATCAACAATGGTCCATTGTCCAAATACCTAACAATGGCCTGTTACTAGGCGACAGTTTTCCATTGGTCCGTTGCCTAGCAACCGTTGTCGGGTGACCCTTGCTTAGCAACCATGGTCCATTGTCCATATTCAACAATGGTCCATTGTGAATCAACAATAGTCCATTGTCCAAATACCTAACAACGGCCCGTTGCTAGGCCACAGTGTTCCATTGGTCCGTTGCCTAGCAACCGTTATCGGGTGACCCTTGCTTAGCAACCATGGTCCATTGTCCATATTCAACAATGGTCCATTGTGAATCAACAATGGTCCATTGTCCAAATACCTAACAACGGCCCGTTGCCAGGCGACAGTGTTCCAATGGTCCGTTGCCTAGCAACCGTTGTCGGGTGACCCTTGCTTAGCAACCATGGTCCATTGTCCATATTCAACAATGGTCCATTGTGAATCAACAATGGTCCATTGTCCAAATACCTAACAATGGCCCGTTACTAGGCGACAGTTTTCCATTGTTCCGTTGCCTAGCAACCGTTGTCTGGTGACCCTTGCTTAGCAACCATGGTCCATTGTCCATATTCAACAATGGTCCATTGTGAATCAACAGTGGTCCATTGTCCAAATACCTAACAACGGCCCGTTGCTTGGCGATAGTGTTCCATTGGTCCGTTGCCTAGCAACCGTTGTCGGGTGACCCTTGCTTAGCAACCATGGTCCATTGTCCATATTCAACAATGGTCCATTGTGAATCAACAAGGGTCCATTGTCCAAATACCTAACAACGGCCCGTTGCCAGGCGACAGTGTTCCATTGGTCCGTTGCCTAGCAACCGTTGTCGGGTGACCCTTGCTTAGCAACCATGGTCCATTGTCCATATTCAACAATGGTCCATTGTGAATCAACAATGGTCCATTGTCCAAATACCTAACAACGGCCCGTTGCTAGGTGACAGTGTTCCATTGGTCCGTTACCTAGCAACCGTTGTCGGGTGACCCTTGCTTAGCAACCATGGTCCATTGTCCATATTCAACAATGGTCCATTGTGAATCAACAATGGTCCATTGTCCAAATACCTAGCAATGGCCCGTTGCTAGGCGACAGTGTTCCTTTTTCCATTGCCTAGCAACCGTTTTCGGGTGACCCTTGCTTAGCAACCATGGTCCATTGTCCATATTCAACAATGGTCCATTGTGAATCAACAATGGTCCATTGTCCAAATACCTAACAATGGCCCGTTGCTAGGTGACAGTGTTCCATTGGTCTGTTGCCTAGCAACCGTTGTCGGGTGACCCTTGCTTAGCAACCATGGTCCATTGTCCATATTCAACAATGGTCCATTGTGAATCAACAATGGTCCATTGTCCAAAAGCCTAACTACGGCCCGTTGCTAGGCGACAGTGTCCCATTGGTCCATTGTCTAGCAACCGTTGTCGGGTGACCCTTGCTTAGCAACCATGGTCCATTGTCCATATTCAACAATGGTCCATTGTGAATCAACAATGTTCCATTGTCCAAATACCTAACAATGGCCCGTTGCTAGGTGACAGTGTTCAATTGGTCTGTTGCCTAGCAACCGTTGTCGGGTGACCCTTGCTTAGCAACCATGGTCCATTGTCCATATTCAACAATAATCCATTGTGAATCAACAATGGTCCATTGTCCAAATACCTAACAATGGCCTGTTACTAGGCGACAGTTTTCCATTGGTCCGTTGCCTAGCAACCGTTGTCGGGTGACCCTTGCTTAGCAACCATGGTCCATTGTCCATATTCAACAATGGTCCATTGTGAATCAACAATAGTCCATTGTCCAAATACCTAACAATGGCCCGTTGCTAGGCGACAGTTTTCCATTGGTCCGTTGCCTAGCAACCGTTGTCAGGTGACCCTTGCTTAGCAACCATGGTCCATTGTCCATATTCAACATTGGTCCTTTGTGAATCAACAATGGTCCATTGTCCAAATACCTATCAACGGCCCATTGCTAGGCGACAGTGTTCCATCGGTACGTTGCCTAGCAACCGTTGTCGGATGACCCTTGCTTAGCAACCATGGTCCTTTGTCCATATTCAACAATGGTCCATTGTGAATCAACAATGATCCATTGTCCAAATACCTAACAATGGCCCGTTGCTAGGCGACTGTGTTCCATTGGTACGTTGCCTAGCAACCGTTGTCGGGTGACCCTTGCTTAGCAACCATGGTCCATTGTCCATATTCAACAATGGTCCATTGTGAATCAACAATGGTCCATTGTCCAAATACCTAACAACGGCCCGTTGCTAGGCGACAGTGCTCCATCGGCCCGTTGCCTAGCAACCGTTGTCGGGTGACCCTTGCTTAGCAACCATGGTCCTTTGTCCATATTCAACAATGGTCCATTGTGAATCAACAATGGTCCATTGTCCAAATACCTAACAATGGCCCGTTGCTAGGCGACAGTGTTCCAATTGTCCGTTGCCTAGCAACCGTTGTCGGGTGACCCTTGCTTAGCAACCATGGTCCATTGTCCATATTCAACAATGGTCCATTGTGAATCAACAATGGTCCATTGTCCAAATACCTAACAACGGCCCGTTGCTAGGCGACAGTGTTCCATTGGTCCGTTGCCTAGCAACCGTTGTCGGGTGACCCTTGCTTAGCAACCATGGTCCATTGTCCATATTCAACAATGGTCCATTGTGAATCAACAATGGTCCATTGTCCAAATACCTAACATCGGCCCGTTGCTAGGCGACAGTGTTCCATTGGTCCGTTGCCTAGCAACCGTTGTCGGGTGACCCTTGCTTAGCAACCATGGTCCATTGTCCATATTCAACAATGGTTCATTGTGAATCAACAATGGTCCATTGTCCAAATACCTAACAACGGCCCGTTGCTAGGCGACAGTGTTCCATTGGTCCGTTGCCTAGCAACCGTTGTCGGGTGACCCTTGCTTAGCAACCATGGTCCATTGTCCATATTCAACAATGGTCCATTGTGAATCAACAATGGTCCATTGTCCAAATACCTAACAACGGCCCGTTGCTAGGCGACAGTGTTCCATTGGTCCGTTGCCTAGCAACCGTTGTCGGGTGACCCTTGCTTAGCAACCATGGTCCATTGTCCATATTCAACAATGGTCCATTGTGAATCAACAATGGTCCATTGTCCAAATACCTAACAACGGCCCGTTGCCAGGCGACAGTGTTCCAATGGTCCGTTGCCTAGCAACCGTTGTCGGGTGACCCTTGCTTAGCAACCATGGTCCATTGTCCATATTCAACAATGGTCCATTGTGAATCAACAATGGTCCATTGTCCAAATACCTAACAATGGCCCGTTACTAGGCGACAGTTTTCCATTGTTCCGTTGCCTAGCAACCGTTGTCTGGTGACCCTTGCTTAGCAACCATGGTCCATTGTCCATATTCAACAATGGTCCATTGTGAATCAACAATGGTCCATTGTCCAAATACCTAACAACGGCCCGTTGCTTGGCGATAGTGTTCCATTGGTCCGTTGCCTAGCAACCGTTGTCGGGTGACCCTTGCTTAGCAACCATGGTCCATTGTCCATATTCAACAATGGTCCATTGTGAATCAACAAGGGTCCATTGTCCAAATACCTAACAACGGCCCGTTGCCAGGCGACAGTGTTCCATTGGTCCGTTGCCTAGCAACCGTTGTCGGGTGACCCTTGCTTAGCAACCATGGTCCATTGTCCATATTCAACAATGGTCCATTGTGAATCAACAATGGTCCATTGTCCAAATACCTAACAATGGCCCGTTGCTAGGCGACAGTATTCCATTGGTCCGTTGCCTAGCAACCGTTGTCGGGTGACCCTTGCATAGCAACAATGGTCCATTGTCCGTATTCAACAATGGTCCATTGTGAATCAACAATGGTCCATTGTCCAAATACCTAACAATGGCCCGTTGCTAGGCGACAGTGTTCCATTGGTCCATTGCCTAGCAACTGTTGTCGGGTGACCCTTGCTTAGCAACCATGGTCCATTGTCCATATTCAACAATGGTCCATTGTGAATCAACAATGGTCCATTGTCCAAATACCTAGCAATGGCCCGTTGCTAGGCGACAGTGTTCTTTTTTCCATTGCCTAGCAACCGTTTTCGGGTGACCCTTGCTTAGCAACCATGGTCCATTGTCCATATTCAACAATGATCCATTGTGAATCAACAATGGTCCATTGTCCAAATACCTAACAATGGCCCGTTGCTAGGTGACAGTGTTCCATTGGTCCGTTGCCTAGCAACCGTTGTCGGGTGACCCTTGCTTAGCAACCATGGTCCATTGTCCATATTCAACAATGGTCCATTGTGAATCAACAATGGTCCATTGTCCAAATACCTAACAACGGCCCGTTGCTAGGCGACAGTGTTCCATTGGTCCATTGTCTAGCAACCGTTGTCGGGTGACCCTTGCTTAGCAACCATGGTCCATTGTCCATATTCAACAATGGTCCATTGTGAATCAACAATGTTCCATTGTCCAAATACCTAACAATGGCCCGTTGCTAGGTGACAGTGTTCCATTGGTCTGTTGCCTAGCAACCGTTGTCGGGTGACCCTTGCTTAGCAACCATGGTCCATTGTCCATATTCAACATTGGTCCTTTGTGAATCAACAATGGTCCATTGTCCAAATACCTATCAAAGGCCCATTGCTAGGCGACAGTGTTCCATCGGTACGTTGCCTAGCAACCGTTGTCGGATGACCCTTGCTTAGCAACCATGGTCCTTTGTCCATATTCAACAATGGTCCATTGTGAATCAACAATGATCCATTGTCCAAATACCTAACAATGGCCCGTTGCTAGGCGACTGTGTTCCATTGGTCCGTTGCCTAGCAATCGTTGTCGGGTGACCCTTGCTTAGCAACCATGGTCCATTGTCCATATTCAACAATGGTCCATTGTGAATCAACAATGGTCCATTGTCCAAATACCTAACAATGGCCCGTTACTAGGCGACAGTGTTCCAATTGTCCGTTGCCTAGCAACCGTTGTCGGGTGACCCTTGCTTAGCAACCATGGTCCATTGTCCATATTCAACAATGGTCCATTGTGAATCAACAATGGTCCATTGTCCAAATACCTAACAACGGCCCGTTGCTAGGCGACAGTGTTCCATTGGTCTGTTGCCTAGCAACCGTTGTCGGGTGACCCTTGCTTAGCAACCTTGGTCCATTGTCCATATGCAACAATGGTCCATTGTGAATCATCAATGGTCCATTGTCCAAATACCTAACAACGGCCCATTGCTAGGCGACAGTGTTCCATTGGTCCGTTGCCTAGCAACCGTTGTCGGGTGACCCTTGCTTAGCAACCATGGTCCATTGTCCGTATTCAACAATGGTCCATTGTGAATCAACAATGGTCCATTGTCTAAATACCTAACAATTGTCCAAATACCTAACAATGGCCCGTTGCTAGGCGACAGTGTTCCATTGGTCCGTTGCCTAGCAACCGTTGTCGGGTGACCCTTGCTTAGCAACCATGGTCCATTGTCCATATTCAACAATGGTCCATTGTGAATCAACAATGGTCCATTGTCCAAATACCTAACAATGGCCCGTTATTAGGCGACAGTTTTCCATTGTTCCGTTGCCTAGCAACCGTTGTCTGGTGACCCTTGCTTAGCAACCATGGTCCATTGTCCATATTCAACAATGGTCCATTGTGAATCAACAATGGTCCATTGTCCAAATACCTAACAATGGCCCGTTGCTAGGCGACAGTGTTCCATTGGTCCGTTGCCTAGCAACCGTTGTCGGGTGACCCTTGCTTAGCAACCATGGTCCATTGTCCATATTCAACAATGGTCCATTGTGAATCAACAATGGTCCATTGTCTAAATACCTAACAATTGTCCAAATACCTAACAATGGCCCGTTGCTAGGCGACAGTGTTCCATTGGTCCGTTGCCTAGCAACCGTTGTCGGGTGACCCTTGCTTATCAACCATGGTCCATTGTCCATATTCAACAATGGTCCATTGTGAATCAAAAATGGTCCATTGTCCAAATACCTAACAACGGCCCGTTGCTAGGCAACAGTGTTCCATTGGTCCGTTGCCTAGCAACCGTTGTCGGGTGACCCTTGCTTAGCAACCATGGTCCATTGCCCATATTTAACAATGGTCCTTTGTGAATCAACAATGGTCCATTGTCCAAATACCTAACAATGGCCCGTTGCTAGGCGACAGTGTTCCATTGGTCCGTTGCCTAGCAACCGTTGTCGGGTGACCCTTGCTTAGCAACCATGGTCCATTGTCCATATTCAACAATGGTCCATTGTGAATCAACAATGGTCCATTGTCTAAATACCTAACAATTGTCCAAATACCTAACAATGGCCCGTTGCTAGGCGACAGTGTTCCATTGGTCCGTTGCCTAGCAACCGTTGTCGGGTGACCCTTGCTTAGCAACCATGGTCCATTGCCCATATTTAACAATGGTCCATTGTGAATCAACAATGGTCCATTGTCCAAATACCTAACAATGGCCCGTTGCTAGGCGACAGTGTTCCATTGGTCCGTTGCCTAGCAACCATTGTCGGGTGACCCTTGTTTAGCAACCATGGTCCATTGTCCATATTCAACAATGGTCCATTGTGAATCAACAATGGTCCATTGTCCAAATACCTAACAATGGCCCGTTGCTAGGCGACAGTGTTCCATTGGTCCGTTGCCTAGCAACCGTTGTCGGGTGACCCTTGCTTAGCAACCATGGTCCATTGTCCATATTCAACAATGGTCCATTGTGAATCAACAATGGTCCATTGTCCAAATACCTAGCAATGGCCCGTTGCTAGGCGACAGTGTTCCATTTTCCATTGCCTAGCAACCGTTTTCGGGTGACCCTTGCTTAGCAACCATGGTCCATCATTCATATTCAACAATGGTCCATTGTCCAAATACCTAACAATGTCCCGTTGCTAGGCGACAGTGTTCCATTGGTCCGTTGCCTAGCAACCGTTGTCAGGTGACCCTTGCTTAGCAACCATGGTCCATTGTCCATATTCAACAATGGTCCATTGTGAATCAACAATGGTCCATTGTCCAAATACCTAACAACGGCCCGTTGCTAGGCGACAGTGTTCCATTGGTCCGTTGCCTAGCAACCGTTGTCGGGTGACCCTTACTTAGCAACCATGGTCCATTGTCCATATTCAACAATGGTCCATTGTGAATCAACAATGGTCCATTGTCCAAATACCTAACTACGGCCCGTTGCTAGGCGACAGTGTCCCATTGGTCCATTGTCTAGCAACCGTTGTCGGGTGACCCTTGCTTAGCACCCATGGTCCATTGTCCAAACACCTAGCAATGGCCCGTTGCTAGGCGACAGTGTTCCATTTTCCATTGCCTAGCAACCGTTTTCGGGTGACCCTTGCTTAGCAACCATGGTCCATCATCCATATTCAACAATGGTCCATTGTAAAAATACCTAACAACGGCCCGTTGCTAGGCGACAGTGTTCCATTGGTCCGTTGCCTAGCAACCGTTGTCGGGTGACCCTTGCTTAGTAACCATGGTCCATTGTCCATATTCAACAATGGTCCATTGTGAATCAACAATGGTCCATTGTCCAAATACCTAGCAATGGCCCGTTGCTAGGCGACAGTGTTCCTTTTTCCATTGCCTAGCAACCGTTTTCGGGTGACCCTTGCTTAGCAACCATGGTCCATTGTCCATATTCAACAATGGTCCATTGTGAATCAACAATGGTCCATTGTCCAAATACCTAACAATGGCCCGTTGCTAGGTGACAGTGTTCCATTGGTCTGTTGCCTAGCAACCGTTGTCGGGTGACCCTTGCTTAGCAACCATGGTCCATTGTCCATATTCAACAATGGTCCATTGTGAATCAACAATGGTCCATTGTCCAAAAGCCTAACTACGGCCCGTTGCTAGGCGACAGTGTCCCATTGGTCCATTGTCTAGCAACCGTTGTCGGGTGACCCTTGCTTAGCAACCATGGTCCATTGTCCATATTCAACAATGGTCCATTGTGAATCAACAATGTTCCATTGTCCAAATACCTAACAATGGCCCGTTGCTAGGTGACAGTGTTCAATTGGTCTGTTGCCTAGCAACCGTTGTCGGGTGACCCTTGCTTAGCAACCATGGTCCATTGTCCATATTCAACAATAATCCATTGTGAATCAACAATGGTCCATTGTCCAAATACCTAACAATGGCCTGTTACTAGGCGACAGTTTTCCATTGGTCCGTTGCCTAGCAACCGTTGTCGGGTGACCCTTGCTTAGCAACCATGGTCCATTGTCCATATTCAACAATGGTCCATTGTGAATCAACAATAGTCCATTGTCCAAATACCTAACAATGGCCCGTTGCTAGGCGACAGTTTTCCATTGGTCCGTTGCCTAGCAACCGTTGTCAGGTGACCCTTGCTTAGCAACCATGGTCCATTGTCCATATTCAACATTGGTCCTTTGTGAATCAACAATGGTCCATTGTCCAAATACCTATCAACGGCCCATTGCTAGGCGACAGTGTTCCATCGGTACGTTGCCTAGCAACCGTTGTCGGATGACCCTTGCTTAGCAACCATGGTCCTTTGTCCATATTCAACAATGGTCCATTGTGAATCAACAATGATCCATTGTCCAAATACCTAACAATGGC
The DNA here is from genome assembly GCF_031893055.1 of Leptodactylus fuscus. Lineage (NCBI taxonomy): Eukaryota > Metazoa > Chordata > Amphibia > Anura > Leptodactylidae > Leptodactylus > Leptodactylus fuscus. Next base: position 101,615,291 of record NC_134267.1, read on the forward strand.
CCGTTGCTAGGCGACTGTGTTCCATTGGTACGTTGCCTAGCAACCGTTGTCGGGTGACCCTTGCTTAGCAACCATGGTCCATTGTCCATATTCAACAATGGTCCATTGTGAATCAACAATGGTCCATTGTCCAAATACCTAACAACGGCCCGTTGCTAGGCGACAGTGCTCCATCGGCCCGTTGCCTAGCAACCGTTGTCGGGTGACCCTTGCTTAGCAACCATGGTCCTTTGTCCATATTCAACAATGGTCCATTGTGAATCAACAATGGTCCATTGTCCAAATACCTAACAATGGCCCGTTGCTAGGCGACAGTGTTCCAATTGTCCGTTGCCTAGCAACCGTTGTCGGGTGACCCTTGCTTAGCAACCATGGTCCATTGTCCATATTCAACAATGGTCCATTGTGAATCAACAATGGTCCATTGTCCAAATACCTAACAACGGCCCGTTGCTAGGCGACAGTGTTCCATTGGTCCGTTGCCTAGCAACCGTTGTCGGGTGACCCTTGCTTAGCAACCATGGTCCATTGTCCATATTCAACAATGGTCCATTGTGAATCAACAATGGTCCATTGTCCAAATACCTAACATCGGCCCGTTGCTAGGCGACAGTGTTCCATTGGTCCGTTGCCTAGCAACCGTTGTCGGGTGACCCTTGCTTAGCAACCATGGTCCATTGTCCATATTCAACAATGGTCCATTGTGAATCAACAATGGTCCATTGTCCAAATACCTAACAACGGCCCGTTGCTAGGCGACAGTGTTCCATTGGTCCGTTGCCTAGCAACCGTTGTCGGGTGACCCTTGCTTAGCAACCATGGTCCATTGTCCATATTCAACAATGGTCCATTGTGAATCAACAATGGTCCATTGTCCAAATACCTAACAACGGCCCGTTGCTAGGCGACAGTGTTCCATTGGTCCGTTGCCTAGCAACCGTTGTCGGGTGACCCTTGCTTAGCAACCATGGTCCATTGTCCATATTCAACAATGGTCCATTGTGAATCAACAATGGTCCATTGTCCAAATACCTAACAACGGCCCGTTGCCAGGCGACAGTGTTCCAATGGTCCGTTGCCTAGCAACCGTTGTCGGGTGACCCTTGCTTAGCAACCATGGTCCATTGTCCATATTCAACAATGGTCCATTGTGAATCAACAATGGTCCATTGTCCAAATACCTAACAATGGCCCGTTACTAGGCGACAGTTTTCCATTGTTCCGTTGCCTAGCAACCGTTGTCTGGTGACCCTTGCTTAGCAACCATGGTCCATTGTCCATATTCAACAATGGTCCATTGTGAATCAACAATGGTCCATTGTCCAAATACCTAACAACGGCCCGTTGCTTGGCGATAGTGTTCCATTGGTCCGTTGCCTAGCAACCGTTGTCGGGTGACCCTTGCTTAGCAACCATGGTCCATTGTCCATATTCAACAATGGTCCATTGTGAATCAACAAGGGTCCATTGTCCAAATACCTAACAACGGCCCGTTGCCAGGCGACAGTGTTCCATTGGTCCGTTGCCTAGCAACCGTTGTCGGGTGACCCTTGCTTAGCAACCATGGTCCATTGTCCATATTCAACAATGGTCCATTGTGAATCAACAATGGTCCATTGTCCAAATACCTAACAATGGCCCGTTGCTAGGCGACAGTATTCCATTGGTCCGTTGCCTAGCAACCGTTGTCGGGTGACCCTTGCATAGCAACAATGGTCCATTGTCCGTATTCAACAATGGTCCATTGTGAATCAACAATGGTCCATTGTCCAAATACCTAACAATGGCCCGTTGCTAGGCGACAGTGTTCCATTGGTCCATTGCCTAGCAACTGTTGTCGGGTGACCCTTGCTTAGCAACCATGGTCCATTGTCCATATTCAACAATGGTCCATTGTGAATCAACAATGGTCCATTGTCCAAATACCTAGCAATGGCCCGTTGCTAGGCGACAGTGTTCTTTTTTCCATTGCCTAGCAACCGTTTTCGGGTGACCCTTGCTTAGCAACCATGGTCCATTGTCCATATTCAACAATGATCCATTGTGAATCAACAATGGTCCATTGTCCAAATACCTAACAATGGCCCGTTGCTAGGTGACAGTGTTCCATTGGTCCGTTGCCTAGCAACCGTTGTCGGGTGACCCTTGCTTAGCAACCATGGTCCATTGTCCATATTCAACAATGGTCCATTGTGAATCAACAATGGTCCATTGTCCAAATACCTAACAACGGCCCGTTGCTAGGCGACAGTGTTCCATTGGTCCATTGTCTAGCAACCGTTGTCGGGTGACCCTTGCTTAGCAACCATGGTCCATTGTCCATATTCAACAATGGTCCATTGTGAATCAACAATGTTCCATTGTCCAAATACCTAACAATGGCCCGTTGCTAGGTGACAGTGTTCCATTGGTCTGTTGCCTAGCAACCGTTGTCGGGTGACCCTTGCTTAGCAACCATGGTCCATTGTCCATATTCAACATTGGTCCTTTGTGAATCAACAATGGTCCATTGTCCAAATACCTATCAAAGGCCCATTGCTAGGCGACAGTGTTCCATCGGTACGTTGCCTAGCAACCGTTGTCGGATGACCCTTGCTTAGCAACCATGGTCCTTTGTCCATATTCAACAATGGTCCATTGTGAATCAACAATGATCCATTGTCCAAATACCTAACAATGGCCCGTTGCTAGGCGACTGTGTTCCATTGGTCCGTTGCCTAGCAATCGTTGTCGGGTGACCCTTGCTTAGCAACCATGGTCCATTGTCCATATTCAACAATGGTCCATTGTGAATCAACAATGGTCCATTGTCCAAATACCTAACAATGGCCCGTTACTAGGCGACAGTGTTCCAATTGTCCGTTGCCTAGCAACCGTTGTCGGGTGACCCTTGCTTAGCAACCATGGTCCATTGTCCATATTCAACAATGGTCCATTGTGAATCAACAATGGTCCATTGTCCAAATACCTAACAACGGCCCGTTGCTAGGCGACAGTGTTCCATTGGTCTGTTGCCTAGCAACCGTTGTCGGGTGACCCTTGCTTAGCAACCTTGGTCCATTGTCCATATGCAACAATGGTCCATTGTGAATCATCAATGGTCCATTGTCCAAATACCTAACAACGGCCCATTGCTAGGCGACAGTGTTCCATTGGTCCGTTGCCTAGCAACCGTTGTCGGGTGACCCTTGCTTAGCAACCATGGTCCATTGTCCGTATTCAACAATGGTCCATTGTGAATCAACAATGGTCCATTGTCTAAATACCTAACAATTGTCCAAATACCTAACAATGGCCCGTTGCTAGGCGACAGTGTTCCATTGGTCCGTTGCCTAGCAACCGTTGTCGGGTGACCCTTGCTTAGCAACCATGGTCCATTGTCCATATTCAACAATGGTCCATTGTGAATCAACAATGGTCCATTGTCCAAATACCTAACAATGGCCCGTTATTAGGCGACAGTTTTCCATTGTTCCGTTGCCTAGCAACCGTTGTCTGGTGACCCTTGCTTAGCAACCATGGTCCATTGTCCATATTCAACAATGGTCCATTGTGAATCAACAATGGTCCATTGTCCAAATACCTAACAATGGCCCGTTGCTAGGCGACAGTGTTCCATTGGTCCGTTGCCTAGCAACCGTTGTCGGGTGACCCTTGCTTAGCAACCATGGTCCATTGTCCATATTCAACAATGGTCCATTGTGAATCAACAATGGTCCATTGTCTAAATACCTAACAATTGTCCAAATACCTAACAATGGCCCGTTGCTAGGCGACAGTGTTCCATTGGTCCGTTGCCTAGCAACCGTTGTCGGGTGACCCTTGCTTATCAACCATGGTCCATTGTCCATATTCAACAATGGTCCATTGTGAATCAACAATGGTCCATTGTCCAAATACCTAACAACGGCCCGTTGCTAGGCAACAGTGTTCCATTGGTCCGTTGCCTAGCAACCGTTGTCGGGTGACCCTTGCTTAGCAACCATGGTCCATTGCCCATATTTAACAATGGTCCTTTGTGAATCAACAATGGTCCATTGTCCAAATACCTAACAATGGCCCGTTGCTAGGCGACAGTGTTCCATTGGTCCGTTGCCTAGCAACCGTTGTCGGGTGACCCTTGCTTAGCAACCATGGTCCATTGTCCATATTCAACAATGGTCCATTGTGAATCAACAATGGTCCATTGTCTAAATACCTAACAATTGTCCAAATACCTAACAATGGCCCGTTGCTAGGCGACAGTGTTCCATTGGTCCGTTGCCTAGCAACCGTTGTCGGGTGACCCTTGCTTAGCAACCATGGTCCATTGCCCATATTTAACAATGGTCCATTGTGAATCAACAATGGTCCATTGTCCAAATACCTAACAATGGCCCGTTGCTAGGCGACAGTGTTCCATTGGTCCGTTGCCTAGCAACCATTGTCGGGTGACCCTTGTTTAGCAACCATGGTCCATTGTCCATATTCAACAATGGTCCATTGTGAATCAACAATGGTCCATTGTCCAAATACCTAACAATGGCCCGTTGCTAGGCGACAGTGTTCCATTGGTCCGTTGCCTAGCAACCGTTGTCGGGTGACCCTTGCTTAGCAACCATGGTCCATTGTCCATATTCAACAATGGTCCATTGTGAATCAACAATGGTCCATTGTCCAAATACCTAGCAATGGCCCGTTGCTAGGCGACAGTGTTCCATTTTCCATTGCCTAGCAACCGTTTTCGGGTGACCCTTGCTTAGCAACCATGGTCCATCATTCATATTCAACAATGGTCCATTGTCCAAATACCTAACAATGTCCCGTTGCTAGGCGACAGTGTTCCATTGGTCCGTTGCCTAGCAACCGTTGTCAGGTGACCCTTGCTTAGCAACCATGGTCCATTGTCCATATTCAACAATGGTCCATTGTGAATCAACAATGGTCCATTGTCCAAATACCTAACAACGGCCCGTTGCTAGGCGACAGTGTTCCATTGGTCCGTTGCCTAGCAACCGTTGTCGGGTGACCCTTACTTAGCAACCATGGTCCATTGTCCATATTCAACAATGGTCCATTGTGAATCAACAATGGTCCATTGTCCAAATACCTAACTACGGCCCGTTGCTAGGCGACAGTGTCCCATTGGTCCATTGTCTAGCAACCGTTGTCGGGTGACCCTTGCTTAGCACCCATGGTCCATTGTCCAAACACCTAGCAATGGCCCGTTGCTAGGCGACAGTGTTCCATTTTCCATTGCCTAGCAACCGTTTTCGGGTGACCCTTGCTTAGCAACCATGGTCCATCATCCATATTCAACAATGGTCCATTGTAAAAATACCTAACAACGGCCCGTTGCTAGGCGACAGTGTTCCATTGGTCCGTTGCCTAGCAACCGTTGTCGGGTGACCCTTGCTTAGTAACCATGGTCCATTGTCCATATTCAACAATGGTCCATTGTGAATCAACAATGGTCCATTGTCCAAATACCTAACAACGGCCCGTTGCTAGGCGACAGTGTTCCATTGGTCCGTTGCCTAGCAACCGTTGTCGGGTGACCCTTGCTTAGCAACCATGGTCCATTGTCCATATTCAACAATGGTCCATTGTGAATCAACAATGGTCCATTGTCCAAATACCTAACAATGGCCCGTTGCTAGGCGACAATGTTCCATTGGTCCGTTGCCTAGCAACCGTTGTCGGGTGACCCTTGCTTAGGAACCATGGTCCATTGTCCGTATTCAACAATGGTCCATTGTGAATCAACAATGGTCCATTGTCCAAATACCTAACAATGGCCCGTTGCTAAGCGACAGTGTTCCAATTGTCCGTTGCCTAACAACCGTTGTCGGGTGACCCTTGCTTAGCAACCATGGTCCATTGTCCATATTCAACAATGGTCCATTGTGAATCAACAATGGTCCATTGTCCAAATACCTAACAATGGCCCGTTGCTAGGCGACAGTGCTCCATCGGCCCGTTGCCTAGCAACCGTTGTCGGGTGACCCTTGCTTAGCAACCATGGTCCATTGTCCATATTCAACAATAATCCATTGTGAATCAACAATGGTCCATTGTCCAAATACCTAACAATGGCCTGTTACTAGGCGACAGTTTTCCATTGGTCCGTTGCCTAGCAACCGTTGTCGGGTGACCCTTGCTTAGCAACCATGGTCCATTGTCCATATTCAACAATGGTCCATTGTGAATCAACAATAGTCCATTGTCCAAATACCTAACAACGGCCCGTTGCTAGGCCACAGTGTTCCATTGGTCCGTTGCCTAGCAACCGTTGTCGGGTGACCCTTACTTAGCAACCATGGTCCATTGTCCATATTCAACAATGGTCCATTGTGAATCAACAATGGTCCATTGTCCAAATACCTAACTACGGCCCGTTGCTAGGCGACAGTGTCCCATTGGTCCATTGTCTAGCAACCGTTGTCGGGTGACCCTTGCTTAGCAACCATGGTCCATCATCCATATTCAACAATGGTCCATTGTCCAAATACCTAACAGTGGCTCGTTGCTAGGTGACAGTGTTCCATTGGTCCGTTGCCTAGCAACCGTTGTCAGGTGACCCTTGCTTAGCAACCATGGTCCATTGTCCATATTCAACAATGGTCCATTGTGAATCAACAATGGTCCATTGTCCAAATACCTAACAACGGCCCGTTGCAAGGCGACAGTGTTCCATTGGTCCGTTGCCTAGCAACCGTTGTCGGGTGACCCTTGCTTAGCAACCATGGTCCATTGTCCATATTCAACAATGGTCCATTGTGAATCAACAATGTTCCATTGTCCAAATACCTAACAGTGGCCCGTTGCTAGGTGACAGTGTTCAATTGGTCTGTTGCCTAGCAACCGTTGTCGGGTGACCCTTGCTTAGCAACCATGGTCCATTGTCCATATTCAACAATAATCCATTGTGAATCAACAATGGTCCATTGTCCAAATACCTAACAATGGCCTGTTACTAGGCGACAGTTTAACATTGGTCCGTTGCCTAGCAACCGTTGTCGGGTGACCCTTGCTTAGCAACCATGGTCCATTGTCCATATTCAACAATGGTCCATTGTGAATCAACAATAGTCCATTGTCCAAATACCTAACAATGGCCCGTTGCTAGGCGACAGTTTTCCATTGGTCCGTTGCCTAGCAACCGTTGTCAGGTGACCCTTGCTTAGCAACCATGGTCCATTGTCCATATTCAACATTGGTCCTTTGTGAATCAACAATGGTCCATTGTCCAAATACCTATCAACGGCCCATTGCTAGGCGACAGTGTTCCATCGGTACGTTGCCTAGCAACCGTTGTCGGATGACCCTTGCTTAGCAACCATGGTCCTTTGTCCATATTCAACAATGGTCCATTGTGAATCAACAATAATCCATTGTCCAAATACCTAACAATGGCCCGTTGCTAGGCGACTGTGTTCCATTGGTACGTTGCCTAGCAACCGTTGTCGGGTGACCCTTGCTTAGCAACCATGGTCCATTGTCCATATTCAACAATGGTCCATTGTGAATCAACAATGGTCCATTGTCCAAATACCTAACAATGGCCCGTTACTAGGCGACAGTGTTCCAATTGTCCGTTGCCTAGCAACCGTAGTCGGGTGACCCTTGCTTAGCAACCATGGTCCATTGTCCATATTCAACAATGGTCCATTGTCCAAATACCTATCAACGGCCCGTTGCTAAGGCGACAGTGTTCCATTGGTCCGTTGCCTAGCAACCGTTGTCGGGTGACCCTTGCTTAGCAACCATGGTCCATTGTCCATATTCAACAATGGTCCATTGTGAATCAACAATGGTCCATTGTCCAAATACCTAACAACGGCCCGTTGCTAGGCGACAGTGTGACATTGGTCCGTTGTCTAGCAACTGTTGTCGGGTGACCCTTGCTTAGCAACCATGGTCCATTGTCCATATTCAACAATGGTCCATTGTGAATCAACAATGGTCCACTGTCCAAATACCTAACAATGGCCCGTTGCTAGGCGACAGTGTTCCATTGGTCCGTTGCCTAGCAACCATTGTCGGGTGACCCTTGCTTAGCAACCATGGTCCATTGTCCATATTCAACAATGGTCCATTGTCCAAATACCTATCAACGGCCCGTTGCTAAGGCGAAAGTGTTCCATTGGTCCGTTGCCTAGCAACCGTTGTCGGGTGACCCTTGCTTAGCAACCATGGTCCATTGTCCATATTCAACAATGGTCCATTGTGAATCAACAATAGTCCATTGTCCAAATACCTATCAACGGTCCGTTGCTAGGTGACAGTGTTCCATCGGCCCGTTGCCTAGCAACCGTTGTCGGATGACCCTTGCTTAGCAACCATGGTCCTTTGTCCATATTCAACAATGGTCCATTGTCCAAATACCTAACAACGGCCTGTTGCTAGGTGACAGTGTTCCATTGGTCCGTTACCTAGCAACCGTTGTCGGGTGACCCTTGCTTAGCAACCATGGTCCATTGTCCATATTCAACAATAATCCATTGTGAATCAACAATGGTCCATTGTCCAAATACCTAACAATGGCCTGTTACTAGGCGACAGTTTTCCATTGGTCCGTTGCCTAGCAACCGTTGTCGGGTGACCCTTGCTTAGCAACCATGGTCCATTGTCCATATTCAACAATGGTCCATTGTGAATCAACAATAGTCCATTGTCCAAATACCTAACAATGGCCCGTTGCTAGGCGACAGTTTTCCATTGGTCCGTTGCCTAGCAACCGTTGTCAGGTGACCCTTGCTTAGCAACCATGGTCCATTGTCCATATTCAACATTGGTCCTTTGTGAATCAACAATGGTCCATTGTCCAAATACCTATCAACGGCCCACTGCTAGGCGACAGTGTTCCATCGGTACGTTGCCTAGCAACCGTTGTCGGATGACCCTTGCTTAGCAACCATGGTCCTTTGTCCATATTCAACAATGGTCCATTGTGAATCAACAATGATCCATTGTCCAAATACCTAACAATGGCCCGTTGCTAGGCGACTGTGTTCCATTGGTACGTTGCCTAGCAACCGTTGTCGGGTGACCCTTGCTTAGCAACCATGGTCCATTGTCCATATTCAACAATGGTCCATTGTGAATCAACAATGGTCCATTGTCCAAATACCTAACAATGGCCCGTTACTAGGCGACAGTGTTCCAATTGTCCGTTGCCTAGCAACCGTTGTCGGGTGACCCTTGCTTAGCAACCATGGTCCATTGTCCATATTCAACAATGGTCCATTGTGAATCAACAATGGTCCATTGTCCAAATACCTAACAACGGCCCGTTGCTAGGCGACAGTGCTCCATCGGCCCGTTGCCTAGCAACCGTTGTCGGGTGACCCTTGCTTAGCAACCATGGTCCATTGTCCATATACAACAATAATCCATTGTGAATCAACAATAGTCCATTGTCCAAATACCTAACAACGGCCCGTTGCTAGGCCACAGTGTCCCATTGGTCCATTGTCTAGCAACCGTTGTCGGATGACCCTTGCTTAGCAACCATGGTCCTTTGTCCATATTCAACAATGGTCCATTGTGAATCAACAATGATCCATTGTCCAAATACCTAACAATGGCCCGTTGCTAGGCGACTGTGTTCCATTGGTCCGTTGCCTAGCAACCGTTGTCAGGTGACCCTTGCTTAGCAACCATGGTCCATTGTCCATATTCAACAATGGTCCATTGTGAATCAACAATGGTCCATTGTCCAAATACCTAACAACGGCCCGTTGCTAGGCGACAGTGTTCCATTGGTCCGTTGCCTAGCAACCGTTGTCGGGTGACCCTTGCTTAGCAACCATGGTCCATTGTCCATATTCAACAATGGTCCATTGTGAATCAACAATGGTCCATTGTCCAAATACCTAACAATGGCCCGTTGCTAGGCGACAGTGTTCCATTGGTCCGTTGCCTTGCAACCGTTGTCGGGTGACCTTTACTTAGCAACCATGGTCCATTGTCCATATTCAACAATGGTCCATTGTGAATCAACAATGGTCCATTGTCCAAATACCTAACAACGGCCCGTTGCTAGGTGACAGTGTTCCATTGGTCCGTTGCCTAGCAACCATTGTCGGGTGACCCTTGCTTAGCAACCATGGTCCATTGTCCATATTCAACAATGGTCCATTGTGAATCAACAATGGTCCACTGTCCAAATACCTAACAATGGCCCGTTGCTAGGCGACAGTGTTCCATTGGTCCGTTGCCTAGCAACCATTGTCGGGTGACCCTTGCTTAGCAACCATGGTCCATTGTCCATATTCAACAATGGTCCATTGTCCAAATACCTATCAACGGCCCGTTGCTAAGGCGAAAGTGTTCCATTGGTCCGTTGCCTAGCAACCGTTGTCGGGTGACCCTTGCTTAGCAACCATGGTCCATTGTCCATATTCAACAATGGTCCATTGTGAATCAACAATAGTCCATTGTCCAAATACCTATCAACGGTCCGTTGCTAGGTGACAGTGTTCCATCGGCCCGTTGCCTAGCAACCGTTGTCGGATGACCCTTGCTTAGCAACCATGGTCCTTTGTCCATATTCAACAATGGTCCATTGTCCAAATACCTAACAACGGCCTGTTGCTAGGTGACAGTGTTCCATTGGTCCGTTACCTAGCAACCGTTGTCGGGTGACCCTTGCTTAGCAACCATGGTCCATTGTCCATATTCAACAATGGTCCATTGCGAATCAACAATGGTCCATTGTCCAAATACCTAACAACGGCCCGTTGCTAGGCGACAGTGTTCCATTGGTCCGTTGCCTAGCAACCGCTGTCGGGTGACCCTTGCTTGGCAACCATGGTCCATTGTCCATATTCAACAATGGTCCATTGTGAATCAACAATGGTCCATTGTCCAAATACCTAACAATGGCCCGTTGCTAGGTGACAGTGTTCCATTGGTCCGTTGCCTAGCAACCGTTGTCGGGTGACCCTTGCTTAGCAACCATGGTCCTTTGTCCATATTCAACAATGGTCCATTGTAAATCAATAATGGTCCATTGTCCAAATACCTAACAACGGCCCGTTGCTAGGCGACAGTGTTCCATTGGTCCGTTGCCTAGCAACCGTTGTCGGGTGACCCTTGCTTAGCAACCATGGTCCATTGTCCATATTCAGCAATGGTCCATTGTGAATCAACAATGGTCCATTGTCCAAATACCTAACAACGGCCCGTTGCTAGGCGACAGTGTTCCATTGGTGCGTTGCCTAGCACCTGTTGTCGGGTGACCCTTGCTTAGCAACCATGGTCCATTGTCCATATTCAACAATGGTCCATTGTGAATCAACAATGGTCCGTTGTCCAAATACCTAAGAACGGCTCGTTGCCAGGCGACAATGTTCCATTGGTCCGTTGCCTAGCAACCGTTGTCGGGTGACCCTTGCTTAGCAACCATGGTCCATTGTCCATATTCAACAATGGTCCAATGTGAATCAACAATGGTCCATTGTCCAAATACCTAACAACGGCCCGTTGCTAGGCGACAGTGTTCCATTGGTCCGTTGCCTAGCAACCGTTGTCGGGTGACCCTTGCTTAGCAACCATGGTCCATTGTCCATATTCAACAATGGTCCATTGTGAATCAACAATGGTCCATTGTCCAAATACCTAACAACGGCCCGTTGCTAGGCGACAGTGTTCTATTGGTCCGTTGCCTAGCAACCGTTTTCGGGTGACCCTTGCTTAGCAACCATGGTCCATTGTCCATATTCAACAATGGTCCATTGTCCAAATACCTAACAATGGCCCACTGCTAGGCGACAGTGTTCCATTGGTGCGTTGCCTAGCACCTGTTGTCGGGTGACCCTTGCTTAGCAACCATGGTCCATTGTCCATATTCAACAATGGTCCATTGTGAATCAACAATGGTCCATTGTCCAAATACCTAACAATGGCCCGTTACTAGGCGACAGTTTTCCATTGTTCCGTTGCCTAGCAACCGTTGTCTGGTGACCCTTGCTTAGCAACCATGGTCCATTGTCCATATTCAACAATGGTCCATTGTGAATCAACAATGGTCCATTGTCCAAATACCTAACAACGGCCCGTTGCTAGGCGACAGTGTTCCATTCGTCCGTTGCCTAGCAACCGTTGTCGGGTGACCCTTGCTTAGCAACCATGGTCCATTGCCCATATTTAACAATGGTCCTTTGTGAATCAACAATGGTCCATTGTCCAAATACCTAACAATGGCCCGTTGCTAGGCGACAGTGTTCCATTGGTCCGTTGCCTAGCAACCGTTGTCGGGTGACCCTTGCTTAGCAACCATGGTCCATTGTCCATATTCAACAATGGTCCATTGTGAATCAACAATGGTCCATTGTCTAAATACCTAACAATTGTCCAAATACCTAACAATGGCCCGTTGCTAGGCGACAGTGTTCCATTGGTCCGTTGCCTAGCAACCGTTGTCGGGTGACCCTTGCTTAGCAACCATGGTCCATTGCCCATATTTAACAATGGTCCTTTGTGAATCAACAATGGTCCATTGTCCAAATACCTAACAATGGCCCGTTGCTAGGCGACAGTGTTCCATTGGTCCGTTGCCTAGCAACCATTGTCGGGTGACCCTTGTTTAGCAACCATGGTCCATTGTCCATATTCAACAATGGTCCATTGTGAATCAACAATGGTCCATTGTCCAAATACCTAACAATGGCCCGTTGCTAGGCGACAGTGTTCCATTGGTCCGTTGCCTAGCAACCGTTGTCGGGTGACTCTTGCTTAGCAACCATGGTCCATTGTCCATATTCAACAATGGTCCATTGTGAATCAACAATGGTCCATTGTCCAAATACCTAGCAATGGCCCGTTGCTAGGCGACAGTGTTCCATTTTCCATTGCCTAGCAACCGTTTTCGGGTGACCCTTGCTTAGCAACCATGGTCCATCATTCATATTCAACAATGGTCCATTGTCCAAATACCTAACAATGTCCCGTTGCTAGGCGACAGTGTTCCATTGGTCCGTTGCCTAGCAACCGTTGTCAGGTGACCCTTGCTTAGCAACCATGGTCCATTGTCCAAATACCTAGCAATGGCCCGTTGCTAGAAGACAGTGTCCCATTGGTCCATTGTCTAGCAACCGTTGTCGGGTGACCCTTGCTTAGCACCCATGGTCCATTGTCCAAATACCTAGCAATGGCCCGTTGCTAGAAGACAGTGTTCCATTTTCCATTGCCTAGCAACCGTATTCGGGTGACCCTTGCTTAGCAACCATGGTCCATCATCCATATTCAACAATGGTCCATTGTCCAAATACCTAACAGTGGCCCGTTGCTAGGTGACAGTGTTCCATTGGTCCGTTGCCTAGCAACCGTTGTCGGGTGAACCTTGCTTAGCAACCATGGTCCATTGTCCATATTCAACAATGGTCCATTGTGAATCAAAAATGGTCCATTGTCCAAATACCTAACAATGGCCCGTTGCTAGGCGACAGTGTTCCATTGGTCCGTTGCCTAGCAACCGTTGTCGGGTGACCCTTGCTTAGCAACCATGGTCCATTGTCCATATTCAACAATGGTCCATTGTGAATCAACAATGGTCCATTGTCCAAATACCTAACAACGGCCCGTTGCTAGGCGACAGTGTTCCATTGGTCCGTTGCCTAGCAACCGTTGTCGGGTGACCCTTGCTTAGCAACCATGGTCCATTGTCCATATTCAACAATGGTCCATTGTGAATCAACAATGGTCCATTGTCCAAATACCTAACAATGGCCCGTTGCTAGGCGACAATGTTCCATTGGTCCGTTGCCTAGCAACCGTTGTCGGGTGACCCTTGCTTAGGAACCATGGTCCATTGTCCGTATTCAACAATGGTCCATTGTGAATCAACAATGGTCTATTGTCCAAATACCTAACAATGGCCCGTTGCTAAGCGACAGTGTTCCATTGGTCCGTTGCCTAGCAACCATTGTCGGGTGACCCTTGCTTAGCAACCATGGTCCATTGTCCATATTCAACAATGGTCCATTGTCCAAATACCTATCAACGGCCCGTTGCTAGGCGACAGTGTTCCATCGGCCAGTTGCCTAGCAACCGTTGTCGGGTGACCCTTGCTTAGCAACCATGGTCCATTGTCCATATTCAACAATGGTCCATTGTGAATCAACAATGGTCCATTGTCCAAATACCTAACAACGGCCCGTTGCTAGGCGATAGTGTTCCATTGGTCCGTTGCCTAGTAACCGTTGTCGGGTGACCCTTGCTTAGCAACCATGGTCCATTGTCCATATTCAACAATGGTCCATTGTCCAAATACCTAACAGTGGCCCGTTGCAAGGTGACAGTGTTCCATTGGTCCGTTGCCTAGCAACCGTTGTCGGGTGACCCTTGCTTAGCAACCATGGTCCATTGTCCATATTCAACAATGGTCCATTGTGAATCAAAAATGGTCCATTGTCCAAATACCTAACAATGGCCCGTTGCTAGGCGACAGTGTTCCATTGGTCCGTTGCCTAGCAACCGTTGTCGGGTGACCCTTGCTTAGCAACCATGGTCCATTGTCCATATTCAACAATGGTCCATTGTGAATCAACAATGGTCCATTGTCCAAATACCTAACAACGGCCCGTTGCTAGGCGACAGTGTTCCATTGGTCCGTTGCCTAGCAACCGTTTTTGGGTGACCCTTGCTTAGCAACCATGGTCCATTGTCCATATTCAACAATGGTCCATTGTGAATCAACAATGGTCCATTGTCCAAATACCTAACAACGGCCCGTTGCTAGGCGACAGTGTTCCATTGGTCCGTTGCCTAGCAACCGTTGTCGGGTGACCCTTGCTTAGCAACCATGGTCCATTGTCCATATTCAACAATGGACCATTGTGAATCAACAATGGTCCATTGTCCAAATACCTAACAATGGCCCGTTGCTAGGCGACAATGTTCCATTGGTCCGTTGCCTAGCAACCGTTGTCGGGTGACCCTTGCTTAGGAACCATGGTCCATTGTCCGTATTCAACAATGGTCCATTGTGAATCAACAATGGTCCATTGTCCAAATACCTAACAATGGCCCGTTGCTAAGCGACAGTGTTCCATTGGTCCGTTGCCTAGCAACCATTGTCGGGTGACCCTTGCTTAGCAACCATGGTCCATTGTCCATATTCAACAGTGGTCCATTGTCCAAATACCTATCAACGGCCCGTTGCTAGGCGACAGTGTTCCATCGGCCAGTTGCCTAGCAACCGTTGTCGGGTGACCCTTGCTTAGCAACCATGGTCCATTGTCCATATTCAACAATGGTCCATTGTGAATCAACAATGGTCCATTGTCCAAATACCTAACAACGGCCCGTTGCTAGGCGATAGTGTTCCATTGGTCCGTTGCCTAGTAACCGTTGTCGGGTGACCCTTGCTTAGCAACCATGGTCCATTGTCCATATTCAACAATGGTCCATTGTCCAAATACCTAACAGTGGCCCGTTGCTAGGTGACAGTGTTCCATTGGTCCGTTGCCTAGCAACCGTTGTCGGGTGACCCTTGCTTAGCAACCATGGTCCATTGTCCATATTCAACAATGGTCCATTGTGAATCAAAAATGGTCCATTGTCCAAATACCTAACAATGGCCCGTTGCTAGGCGACAGTGTTCCATTGGTCCGTTGCCTAGCAACCGTTGTCGGGTGACCCTTGCTTAGCAACCATGGTCCATTGTCCATATTCAACAATGGTCCATTGTGAATCAACAATGGTCCATTGTCCAAATACCTAACAACGGCCCGTTGCTAAGCGACAGTGTTCCATTGGTCCGTTGCCTAGCAACCGTTTTTGGGTGACCCTTGCTTAGCAACCATGGTCCATTGTCCATATTCAACAATGGTCCATTGTGAATCAACAATGGTCCATTGTCCAAATACCTAACAACGGCCCGTTGCTAGGCGACAGTGTTCCATTGGTCCGTTGCCTAGCAACCGTTGTCGGGTGACCCTTGCTTAGCAACCATGGTCCATTGTCCATATTCAACAATGGTCCATTGTGAATCAACAATGGTCGATTGTCCAAATACCTAACAACGGCCCGTTGCTAGGCGACAGTGTTCCATTGGTCCGTTGCCTAGCAACCGTTTTCGGGTGACCCTTGCTTAGCAACCATGGTCCATTGTCCATATTCAACAATGGTCCATTGTGAATCAACAATGGTCCATTGTCCAAATACCTAACAATGGCCCACTGCTAGGCGACAGTGTTCCATTGGTGCGTTGCCTAGCACCTGTTGTCGGGTGACCCTTGCTTAGCAACCATGGTCCATTGTCCATATTCAACAATGGTCCATTGTGAATCAACAATGGTCCATTGTCCAAATACCTAACAATGGCCCGTTGCTAGGCGACAGTGTTCCATTGGTCCGTTGCCTAGCAACCGTTTTCGGGTGACCCTTCCTTAGCAACCATGGTCCATTGTCCATATTCAACAATGGTCCATTGTGAATCAACAATGGTCCATTGTCCAAATACCTAACAACGGCCCGTTGCCAGGCGACAGTGTTCCAATGGTCCGTTGCCTAGCAACCGTTGTCGGGTGAGCCTTGCTTAGCAACCATGGTCCATTGTCCATATTCAACAATGGTCCATTGTGAATCAACAATGGTCCGCTGTCTAAATACCTAACAATTGTCCAAATACCTAACAATGGCCCGTTGCTAGGCGACAGTGTTCCATTGGTCCGTTGCCTAGCAACCGTTGTCGGGTGACCCTTGCTTAGCAACCATGGTCCATTGTCCATATTCAACAATGGTCCATTGTGAATCATCAATGGTCCATTGTCCAAATACCTAACAACGGCCCATTGCTAGGCGACAGTGTTCCATTGGTCCGTTGCCTAGCAACCATTGTCGGGTGACCCTTGCTTAGCAACCATGGTCCATTGTCCATATTCAACAATGGTCCATTGTGAATCAAAAATGGTCCATTGTCTAAATACCTAACAATTGTCCAAATACCTAACAATGGCCCGTTGCTAGGCGACAGTGTTCCATTGGTCCGTTGCCTAGCAACCGTTGTCGGGTGACCCTTGCTTAGCAACCATGGTCCATTGTCCATATTCAACAATAGTCCATTGTGAATCAACAATGGTCCATTGTCCAAATACCTAACAATGGCCCGTTACTAGGCGACAGTTTTCCATTGCTCCGTTGCCTAGCAACCGTTGTCTGGTGACCCTTGCTTAGCAACCATGGTCCATTGTCCATATTCAACAATGGTCCATTGTGAATCAACAATGGTCCATTGTCTAAATACCTAACAATTGTCCAAATACCTAACAATGGCCCGTTGCTAGGCGACAGTGTTCCATTGGTCCGTTGCCTAGCAACCGTTGTCGGGTGACCCTTGCTTATCAACCATGGTCCATTGTCCATATTCAACAATGGTCCATTGTGAATCAACAATGGTCCATTGTCCAAATACCTAACAACGGCCCGTTGCTAGGCAACAGTGTTCCATTGGTCCGTTGCCTAGCAACCGTTGTCGGGTGACCCTTGCTTAGCAACCATGGTCCATTGCCCATATTTAACAATGGTCCTTTGTGAATCAACAATGGTCCATTGTCCAAATACCTAACAATGGCCCGTTGCTAGGCGACAGTGTTCCATTGGTCCGTTGCCTAGCAACCGTTGTCGGGTGACCCTTGCTTAGCAACCATGGTCCATTGTCCATATTCAACAATGGTCCATTGTGAATCAACAATGGTCCATTGTCTAAATACCTAACAATTGTCCAAATACCTAACAATGGCCCGTTGCTAGGCGACAGTGTTCCATTGGTCCGTTGCCTAGCAACCGTTGTCGGGTGACCCTTGCTTAGCAACCATGGTCCATTGCCCATATTTAACAATGGTCCATTGTGAATCAACAATGGTCCATTGTCCAAATACCTAACAATGGCCCGTTGCTAGGCGACAGTGTTCCATTGGTCCGTTGCCTAGCAACCATTGTCGGGTGACCCTTGTTTAGCAACCATGGTCCATTGTCCATATTCAACAATGGTCCATTGTGAATCAACAATGGTCCATTGTCCAAATACCTAACAATGGCCCGTTGCTAGGCGACAGTGTTCCATTGGTCCGTTGCCTAGCAACCGTTGTCGGGTGACCCTTGCTTAGCAACCATGGTCCATTGTCCATATTCAACAATGGTCCATTGTGAATCAACAATGGTCCATTGTCCAAATACCTAGCAATGGCCCGTTGCTAGGCGACAGTGTTCCATTTTCCATTGCCTAGCAACCGTTTTCGGGTGACCCTTGCTTAGCAACCATGGTCCATCATTCATATTCAACAATGGTCCATTGTCCAAATACCTAACAATGTCCCGTTGCTAGGCGACAGTGTTCCATTGGTCCGTTGCCTAGCAACCGTTGTCAGGTGACCCTTGCTTAGCAACCATGGTCCATTGTCCATATTCAACAATGGTCCATTGTGAATCAACAATGGTCCATTGTCCAAATACCTAACAACGGCCCGTTGCTAGGCGACAGTGTTCCATTGGTCCGTTGCCTAGCAACCGTTGTCGGGTGACCCTTACTTAGCAACCATGGTCCATTGTCCATATTCAACAATGGTCCATTGTGAATCAACAATGGTCATTGTCCAAATACCTAACTACGGCCCGTTGCTAGGCGACAGTGTCCCATTGGTCCATTGTCTAGCAACCGTTGTCGGGTGACCCTTGCTTAGCACCCATGGTCCATTGTCCAAACACCTAGCAATGGCCCGTTGCTAGGCGACAGTGTTCCATTTTCCATTGCCTAGCAACCGTTTTCGGGTGACCCTTGCTTAGCAACCATGGTCCATCATCCATATTCAACAATGGTCCATTGTAAAAATACCTAACAACGGCCCGTTGCTAGGCGACAGTGTTCCATTGGTCCGTTGCCTAGCAACCGTTGTCGGGTGACCCTTGCTTAGTAACCATGGTCCATTGTCATATTCAACAATGGTCCATTGTGAATCAACAATGGTCCATTGTCCAAATACCTAACAACGGCCCGTTGCTAGGCGACAGTGTTCCATTGGTCCGTTGCCTAGCAACCGTTGTCGGGTGACCCTTGCTTAGCAACCATGGTCCATTGTCCATATTCAACAATGGTCCATTGTGAATCAACAATGGTCCATTGTCCAAATACCTAACAATGGCCCGTTGCTAGGCGACAATGTTCCATTGGTCCGTTGCCTAGCAACCGTTGTCGGGTGACCCTTGCTTAGGAACCATGGTCCATTGTCCGTATTCAACAATGGTCCATTGTGAATCAACAATGGTCCATTGTCCAAATACCTAACAATGGCCCGTTGCTAAGCGGACAGTGTTCCAATTGTCCGTTGCCTAACAACCGTTGTCGGGTGACCCTTGCTTAGCAACCATGGTCCATTGTCCATATTCAACAATGGTCCATTGTGAATCAACAATGGTCCATTGTCCAAATACCTAACAATGGCCCGTTGCTAGGCGACAGTGCTCCATCGGCCCGTTGCCTAGCAACCGTTGTCGGGTGACCCTTGCTTAGCAACCATGGTCCATTGTCCATATTCAACAATAATCCATTGTGAATCAACAATGGTCCATTGTCCAAATACCTAACAATGGCCTGTTACTAGGCGACAGTTTTCCATTGGTCCGTTGCCTAGCAACCGTTGTCGGGTGACCCTTGCTTAGCAACCATGGTCCATTGTCCATATTCAACAATGGTCCATTGTGAATCAACAATAGTCCATTGTCCAAATACCTAACAACGGCCCGTTGCTAGGCCACAGTGTTCCATTGGTCCGTTGCCTAGCAACCGTTGTCGGGTGACCCTTACTTAGCAACCATGGTCCATTGTCCATATTCAACAATGGTCCATTGTGAATCAACAATGGTCCATTGTCCAAATACCTAACTACGGCCCGTTGCTAGGCGACAGTGTCCCATTGGTCCATTGTCTAGCAACCGTTGTCGGGTGACCCTTGCTTAGCAACCATGGTCCATCATCCATATTCAACAATGGTCCATTGTCCAAATACCTACAGTGGCTCGTTGCTAGGTGACAGTGTTCCATTGGTCCGTTGCCTAGCAACCGTTGTCAGGTGACCCTTGCTTAGCAACCATGGTCCATTGTCCATATTCAACAATGGTCCATTGTGAATCAACAATGGTCCATTGTCCAAATACCTAACAACGGCCCGTTGCAAGGCGACAGTGTTCCATTGGTCCGTTGCCTAGCAACCGTTGTCGGGTGACCCTTGCTTAGCAACCATGGTCCATTGTCCATATTCAACAATGGTCCATTGTGAATCAACAATGTTCCATTGTCCAAATACCTAACAGTGGCCCGTTGCTAGGTGACAGTGTTCAATTGGTCTGTTGCCTAGCAACCGTTGTCGGGTGACCCTTGCTTAGCAACCATGGTCCATTGTCCATATTCAACAATAATCCATTGTGAATCAACAATGGTCCATTGTCCAAATACCTAACAATGGCCTGTTACTAGGCGACAGTTTAACATTGGTCCGTTGCCTAGCAACCGTTGTCGGGTGACCCTTGCTTAGCAACCATGGTCCATTGTCCATATTCAACAATGGTCCATTGTGAATCAACAATAGTCCATTGTCCAAATACCTAACAATGGCCCGTTGCTAGGCGACAGTTTTCCATTGGTCCGTTGCCTAGCAACCGTTGTCAGGTGACCCTTGCTTAGCAACCATGGTCCATTGTCCATATTCAACATTGGTCCTTTGTGAATCAACAATGGTCCATTGTCCAAATACCTATCAACGGCCCATTGCTAGGCGACAGTGTTCCATCGGTACGTTGCCTAGCAACCGTTGTCGGATGACCCTTGCTTAGCAACCATGGTCCTTTGTCCATATTCAACAATGGTCCATTGTGAATCAACAATAATCCATTGTCCAAATACCTAACAATGGCCCGTTGCTAGGCGACTGTGTTCCATTGGTACGTTGCCTAGCAACCGTTGTCGGGTGACCCTTGCTTAGCAACCATGGTCCATTGTCCATATTCAACAATGGTCCATTGTGAATCAACAATGGTCCATTGTCCAAATACCTAACAATGGCCCGTTACTAGGCGACAGTGTTCCAATTGTCCGTTGCCTAGCAACCGTAGTCGGGTGACCCTTGCTTAGCAACCATGGTCCATTGTCCATATTCAACAATGGTCCATTGTCCAAATACCTATCAACGGCCCGTTGCTAAGGCGACAGTGTTCCATTGGTCCGTTGCCTAGCAACCGTTGTCGGGTGACCCTTGCTTAGCAACCATGGTCCATTGTCCATATTCAACAATGGTCCATTGTGAATCAACAATGGTCCATTGTCCAAATACCTAACAACGGACCAGATGGCACACACAGTGTGACATTGGTCCGTTGTCTAGCAACTGTTGTCGGGTGACCCTTGCTTAGCAACCATGGTCCATTGTCCATATTCAACAATGGTCCATTGTGAATCAACAATGGTCCACTGTCCAAATACCTAACAATGGCCCGTTGCTAGGCGACAGTGTTCCATTGGTCCGTTGCCTAGCAACCATTGTCGGGTGACCCTTGCTTAGCAACCATGGTCCATTGTCCATATTCAACAATGGTCCATTGTCCAAATACCTATCAACGGCCCGTTGCTAAGGCGAAAGTGTTCCATTGGTCCGTTGCCTAGCAACCGTTGTCGGGTGACCCTTGCTTAGCAACCATGGTCCATTGTCCATATTCAACAATGGTCCATTGTGAATCAACAATAGTCCATTGTCCAAATACCTATCAACGGTCCGTTGCTAGGTGACAGTGTTCCATCGGCCCGTTGCCTAGCAACCGTTGTCGGATGACCCTTGCTTAGCAACCATGGTCCTTTGTCCATATTCAACAATGGTCCATTGTCCAAATACCTAACAACGGCCTGTTGCTAGGTGACAGTGTTCCATTGGTCCGTTACCTAGCAACCGTTGTCGGGTGACCCTTGCTTAGCAACCATGGTCCATTGTCCATATTCAACAATAATCCATTGTGAATCAACAATGGTCCATTGTCCAAATACCTAACAATGGCCTGTTACTAGGCGACAGTTTTCCATTGGTCCGTTGCCTAGCAACCGTTGTCGGGTGACCCTTGCTTAGCAACCATGGTCCATTGTCCATATTCAACAATGGTCCATTGTGAATCAACAATAGTCCATTGTCCAAATACCTAACAATGGCCCGTTGCTAGGCGACAGTTTTCCATTGGTCCGTTGCCTAGCAACCGTTGTCAGGTGACCCTTGCTTAGCAACCATGGTCCATTGTCCATATTCAACATTGGTCCTTTGTGAATCAACAATGGTCCATTGTCCAAATACCTATCAACGGCCCACTGCTAGGCGACAGTGTTCCATCGGTACGTTGCCTAGCAAACCGTTGTCGGATGACCCTTGCTTAGCAACCATGGTCCTTTGTCCATATTCAACAATGGTCCATTGTGAATCAACAATGATCCATTGTCCAAATACCTAACAATGGCCCGTTGCTAGGCGACTGTGTTCCATTGGTACGTTGCCTAGCAACCGTTGTCGGGTGACCCTTGCTTAGCAACCATGGTCCATTGTCCATATTCAACAATGGTCCATTGTGAATCAACAATGGGTCCATTGTCCAAATACCTAACAATGGCCCCGTTACTAGGCGACAGTGTTCCAATTGTCCGTTGCCTAGCAACCGTTGTCGGGTGACCCTTGCTTAGCAACCATGGTCCATTGTCCATATTCAACAATGGTCCATTGTGAATCAACAATGGTCCATTGTCCAAATACCTAACAACGGCCCGTTGCTAGGCGACAGTGCTCCATCGGCCCGTTGCCTAGCAACCGTTGTCGGGTGACCCTTGCTTAGCAACCATGGTCCATTGTCCATATACAACAATAATCCATTGTGAATCAACAATAGTCCATTGTCCAAATACCTAACAACGGCCCGTTGCTAGGCCACAGTGTCCCATTGGTCCATTGTCTAGCAAACCGTTGTCGGATGACCCTTGCTTAGCAACCATGGTCCTTTGTCCATATTCAACAATGGTCCATTGTGAATCAACAATGATCCATTGTCCAAATACCTAACAATGGCCCGTTGCTAGGCGACTGTGTTCCATTGGTCCGTTGCCTAGCAACCGTTGTCAGGTGACCCTTGCTTAGCAACCATGGTCCATTGTCCATATTCAACAATGGTCCATTGTGAATCAACAATGGTCCATTGTCCAAATACCTAACAACGGCCCGTTGCTAGGCGACAGTGTTCCATTGGTCCGTTGCCTAGCAACCGTTGTCGGGTGACCCTTGCTTAGCAACCATGGTCCATTGTCCATATTCAACAATGGTCCATTGTGAATCAACAATGGGTCCATTGTCCAAATACCTAACAATGGCCCGTTGCTAGGCGACAGTGTTCCATTGGTCCGTTGCCTTGCAACCGTTGTCGGGTGACCCTTACTTAGCAACCATGGTCCATTGTCCATATTCAACAATGGTCCATTGTGAATCAACAATGGTCCATTGTCCAAATACCTAACAACGGCCCGTTGCTAGGTGACAGTGTTCCATTGGTCCGTTGCCTAGCAACCATTGTCGGGTGACCCTTGCTTAGCAACCATGGTCCATTGTCCATATTCAACAATGGTCCATTGTGAAATCAACAATGGTCCACTGTCCAAATACCTAACAATGGCCCGTTGCTAGGCGACAGTGTTCCATTGGTCCGTTGCCTAGCAACCATTGTCGGGTGACCCTTGCTTAGCAACCATGGTCCATTGTCCATATTCAACAATGGTCCATTGTCCAAATACCTATCAACGGCCCGTTGCTAAGGCGAAAGTGTTCCATTGGTCCGTTGCCTAGCAACCGTTGTCGGGTGACCCTTGCTTAGCAACCATGGTCCATTGTCCATATTCAACAATGGTCCATTGTGAATCAACAATAGTCCATTGTCCAAATACCTATCAACGGTCCGTTGCTAGGTGACAGTGTTCCATCGGCCCGTTGCCTAGCAACCCGTTGTCGGATGACCCTTGCTTAGCAACCATGGTCCTTTGTCATATTCAACAATGGTCCATTGTCCAAATACCTAACAACGGCCTGTTGCTAGGTGACAGTGTTCCATTGGTCCGTTACCTAGCAACCGTTGTCGGGTGACCCTTGCTTAGCAACCATGGTCCATTGTCCATATTCAACAATGGTCCATTGCGAATCAACAATGGTCCATTGTCCAAATACCTAACAACGGCCCGTTGCTAGGCGACAGTGTTCCATTGGTCCGTTGCTAGGCAACGGACCAATGGAACACTGTCGCCTAGCAACGGGCCGTTGTTAGGTATTTGGACAATGGACCATTGTTGATTCGCAATGGACCATTGTTGAATATGGACAATGGACCATGGTTGCTAAGCAAGGGTCACCCGACAACGGTTGCTAGGTAACGGACCAATGGAACACTGTCACCTAGCAACAGGCCGTTGTGTTAGGTATTTGGACAATGGACCATTGTTGAATATGGACAAAGGACCATGGTTGCTAAGCAAGGGTCATCCGACAAACGGTTGCTAGGCAACGGGCCGATGGAACACTGTCCACCTAGCAACGGACCGTTGATAGGTATTTGGACAATGGACTATTGTTGATTCACAAAGGGACCATTGTTGAATATGGACAATGGACCATGGTTGCTAAGCAAGGGTCACCCGACAACGGTTGCTAGGCAACGGACCAATGTGAACACTTTCGCCTTAGCAACGGGCCGTTGATAGGTATTTGGACAATGGACCATTGTTGAATATGGACAATGGACCATGGTTGCTAAGCAAGGGTCACCCGACAATGGTTGCTAGGCAACGGACCAATGGAACACTGTCGCCTAGCAACGGGCCATTGTTAGGTATTTGGACAGTGGACCATTGTTGATTCACAATGGACCATTGTTGAATATGGACAATGGACCATGGTTGCTAAGCAAGGGTCACCCGACAATGGTTGCTAGGCAACGGACCAATGGAACACTTGTCACCTAGCAACGGGCCGTTGTTAGGTATTTGGACAATGGACCATTGTTGATTCACAATGAGACCATTGTTGAATATGGACAATGGACCATGGTTGCTAAGTAAGGGTCACCCGACACGGTTGCAAGGCAACGGACCA
Organism: Leptodactylus fuscus; assembly: GCF_031893055.1. NCBI lineage: Eukaryota > Metazoa > Chordata > Amphibia > Anura > Leptodactylidae > Leptodactylus > Leptodactylus fuscus. Next base: position 101,640,427 of record NC_134267.1, read on the forward strand.
ATGGAACACTGTCGCCTAGCAACGGGCCATTGTTAGGTATTTGGACAATGGACCATTGTTGATTCACAATGGACCATTGTTGAATATGGACAATGGACCATGGTTGCTAAGCAAGGGTCACCCGACAACGGTTGCTAGGCAACGGACCAATGGAACACTGTCGCCTAGCAACGGGCCGTTGTTAGGGTATTTGACAATGGACCATTGTTGATTCACAATGGACCATTGTTGAATATGGACAATGGACCATGGTTGCTAAGCAAGGGTCACCTGACAACGGTTGCTAGGCAACGGACCAATGGTACACAGTCGCCTAGCAACGGGCCATTGTTAGGTATTTGGACAATGGATCATTGTTGATTCACAATGGACCATTGTTGAATATGGACAAAGGACCATGGTTGCTAAGCAAGGGTCATCCGACAACGGTTGCTAGACAATGGACCAATGGGACACTGTGGCCTAGCAACGGGCCGTTGTTAGGTATTTGGACAATGACTATTGTTGATTCACAATGGATTATTGTTGTATATGGACAATGGGACCATGGTTGCTAAGCAAGGGTCACCCGACAACGGTTGCTAGGGCAACGGGCCGATGGAGCACTGTCGCCTAGCAACGGGCCGTTGTTAGGTATTTGGACAATGGACCATTGTTGATTCACAATGGACCATTGTTGAATATGGACAATGGACCATGGTTGCTAAGGCAAGGGTCACCCGACAACGGTTGCTAGGCAACGGACAATTGGAACACTGTCGCCTAGTAACGGGGCCATTGTTAGGTATTTGGACAATGGACCATTGTTGATTCACAATGGACCATTGTTGAATATGGACAATGGACCATGGTTGCTAAGCAAGGGTCACCCGACAACGGTTGCTAGGCAACGTACCAATGGAACACAGTCCGCCTAGCAACGGGCCATTGTTAGGTATTTGGACAATGGATCATTGTTGATTCACAATGGACCATTGTTGAATATGGGACAAAGGACCATGGTTGCTAAGCAAGGGTCATCCGACAACGGTTGCTAGGCAACGTACCGATGGAACACTGTCGCCTAGCAGTGGGCCGTTGATAGGTATTTGGACAATGGACCATTGTTGATTCACAAAGGACCAATGTTGAATATGTGACAATGGACCATCGGTTGCTAAGCAAGGGTCACCTGACAACGGTTGCTAGGCAACGGACCAATGGAAAACTGTCGCCTAGCAACGGGCCATTGTTAGGTATTTGGACAATGGACTATTGTTGATTCACAATGGACCATTGTTGAATATGGACAATGGACCATGGTTGCTAAGCAAGGGTCACCCGACAACGGTTGCCTAGGCAACGGACCAATGGAAAACTGTCGCCTAGTAACAGGCCATTGTTAGGTATTTGGACAATGGACCATTGTTGATTCACAATGGATTATTGTTGAATATGGACAATGGACCATGGTTGCTAAGCAAGGGTCACCCGACAACGGTTTGCTAGGTAACGGACCAATGGAACACTGTCACCTAGGCAACAGGCCGTTGTTAGGTATTTGGACAATGGACCATTGTTGAATATGGACAAAGGACCATGGTTGCTAAGCAAGGGTCATCCGACAACGGTTGCTAGGCAACGGGCCGATGGAACACTGTCACCTAGCAACGGACCGTTGATAGGTATTTGGACAATGGACTATTGTCTGATTCACAATGGACCCATTGTTGAATATGGACAATGGACCATGGTTGCTAAGCAAGGGTCACCCGACAACGGTTGCTAGGCAACGGACCAATGGAACACTTTCGCCTTAGCAACGGGCCGTTGATAGGTATTTGGACAATGGACCATTTGTTGAATATGGACAATGGACCATGGTTGCTAAGCAAGGGTCACCCGACAATGGTTGCTAGGCAACGGACCAATGGAACACTGTCGCCTAGCAACGGGCCATTGTTAGGTATTTGGACAGTGGACCCATTGTTGATTCACAATGGACCATTGTTGAATATGGACAATGGACCATGGTTGCTAAGCAAGGGTCACCCGACAACAGTTGCTAGGACAACGGGACCAATGTCACACTGTCGCCTAGCAACGGGCCGTTGTTAGGTATTTGGACAATGGACCATTGTTGATTCACAATGGACCATTGTTGAATATGGACAATGGACCATGGTTGCTAAGCAAGGTCACCCGACAACGGTTGCTAGGCAACGGACCAATGGAACACTGTCGCCTTAGCAACGGGCCGTTGATAGTATTTGGACAATGGACCATTGTTGAATATGGACAATGGACCATGGTTGCTAAGCAAGGGTCACCCGACTACGGTTGCTAGGCAACGGACAATTGGAACACTGTCGCCTAGTAACGGGCCATTGTTAGGTATTTGGACAATGTGACCATTGTTGATTCACAATGGACCATTGTTGAATATGGACAATGGACCATGGTTGCTAAGCAAGGGTCACCCGACAACGGTTGCTAGGCAACGTACCAATGGAACACAGTCGCCTAGCAACGGGCCATTGTTAGGTATTTGGACAATGGATTATTGTTGATTCACAATGGACCATTGTTGAATATGGACAAAGGACCATGGTTGCTAAGCAAGGGTCCATCCGACAACGGTTGCTAGGCAACGTACCGATGAAACACTGTCGCCTAGCAATGGCCGTTGATAGGTATTTGGACAATGGACCATTGTTGATTCACAAAGGACCAATGTTGAATATGGACAATGGACCATGGTTGCTAAGCAAGGGTCACCTGACAACGGTTGCTAGGCAACGGACCAATGGAAAACTGTCGCCTAGCAACGGGGCCATTGTTAGGTATTTTGGACAATGGGACTATTGTTGATTCACAATGGACCATTGTTGAATATGGACAATGGACCATGGTTGCCTAAGCAAGGGTCACCCGACAACGGTTGCTAGGCAACGGACCAATGTTAAACTGTCGCCTAGTAACAGGCCATTGTTAGGTATTTGGACAATGGACCATTGTTGATTCACAATGGATTATTGTTGAATATGGACAATGGACCATGGTTGCTAAGCAAGGGTCACCCGACAACGGTTGCTAGGCAACAGACCAATTGAACACTGTCACCTAGCAACGGGCCACTGTTAGGTATTTGGACAATGGAACATTGTTGATTCACAATGGACCATTGTTGAATATGGACAATGGACCATGGTTGCTAAGCAAGGGTCACCCGACAACGTTGCTAGGCAACGGACCAATGGAACACTGTCGCCTTGCAACGGCCGTTGTTAGGTATTTGGACAATGGACCATTGTTGATTCACAATGGACCATTGTTGAATATGGACAATGGACCATGGTTGCTAAGCAAGGGTCACCTGACAACGGTTGCTAGGCAACGGACCAATGGAACACTGTCACCTAGCAACGAGCCACTGTTAGGTATTTGGACAATGGACCATTGTTGAATATGGATGATGGACCATGGTTGCTAAGCAAGGGTCACCCGACAACGGTTGCTAGACAATGGACCAATGGGACACTTGTCGCCTAGCAACGGGCCGTAGTTAGGTATTTGGACAATGGACCATTGTTGATTCACAATGGACCATTGTTGAATATGGACAATGGACCATGGTTGCTAAGTAAGGGTCACCCGACAACGGTTGCTAGGCAACGGACCAATGGAACACTGTGGCCTAGCAACGGCCGTTGTTAGGTATTTGGACAATGGACTATTGTTGATTCACAATGACCATTGTTGAATATGGACAATGGACCATGGTTGCTAAGCAAGGGTCACCCGACAACGGTTGCTAGGCAACGGACCAATGGGAAAACTGTCGCCTAGTAACAGGCCATTGTTAGGTATTTGGACAATGGACCATTGTTGATTCACAATGGATTATTGTTGAATATGGACAATGGACCATGGTTGCTAAGCAAGGGTCACCCGACAACGTTTGCTAGGCAACGGGCCGATGGAGCACTGTCGCCTAGCAACGGGCCATTGTTAGGTATTTTGGACAATGGACCCATTGTTGATTCACAATTGACCATTGTTGAATATGGACAATGGACCATGGTTGCTAAGCAAGGGTCACCCGACAACGGTTGTTAGGCAACGGACAATTGGAACACTGTCGCTTAGCAACGGGGCCATTGTTAGGTATCTTGGACAATGGACCATTGTTGATTCACAATGGACCATTGTTGAATACGGACAATGGACCATGGTTCCTAAGCAAGGGTCACCCGACAACGGTTGCTAGGCAACGGACCAATGGAACATTGTCGCCTAGCAACGGGCCATGTTAGGTATTTGGACAATGGACCATTGTTGATTCACAATGGACCATTGTTGAATATGGACAATGCGGACCATGGTTGCTAAGCAAGGGTCACCCGACAACGGTTGCTAGGCAACGACCAATGGAACACTGTCGCCTAGCAACGGCCGTCTGTTAGGTATTTGGACAATGGACCATTGTTGATTCACAATGGACCATTGTTGAATATGGACAATGGACCATGGTTACTAAGCAAGGGTCACCCGACAACGGTTGCTAGGCAACGGACCAATGGAACACTGTCGCCTAGCAACGGGCCGTTGTTAGGTATTTTTACAATGGACATTGTTGAATATGGATGATGGACCATGGTTGCTAAGCAAGGGTCACCCGAAAACGGTTGCTAGGCAATGGAAAATGAACACTGTCGCCTAGCAACGGGCCATTGCTAGGTGTTTGGACAATGGACCATGGGTGCTAAGCAAGGGTCACCCGACAACGGTTGCTAGGACAATGGACCAATGGGACACTGTCGCCTAGCAACGGCCGTAGTTAGGTATTTGGACAATGGACCATTGTTGATTCACAATGGACCATTGTTGAATATGGACAATGGACCATGGGTTGCTAAGTAAGGGTCACCCGACAACGGTTGCTAGGCAACGGACCAATGGAACACTGTCGCCTAGCAACGGGCCGTTGTTAGGTATTTGGACAATGGACCATTGTTGATTCACAATGGACCATTGTTGAATATGGACAATGGACCATGGTTGCTAAGCAAGGGTCACCTGACAACGGTTGCTAGGCAACGACCAATGGAACACTGTCGCCTAGCACGGACATTGTTAGGTATTTGGACAATGGACCATTGTTGAATATGAATGATGGACCATGGTTGCTAAGCAAGGGTCACCCGAAAACGGTTGCTAGGCAATGGAAAATGGAACACTGTCGCCTAGCAACGGGCCATTGCTAGGTATTTGGACAATGGACCATTGTTGAATTCACAATGGACCATTGTTGAATATGGACAATGGACCATGGTTGCTAAGCAAGGGTCACCCGACAACGGTTGCTAGGCAACGGACCAATGGAACACTGTCGCCTAGCAACGGGCCATTGTTAGGTATTTGGACAATGGACCATTGTTGATTCACAATGGACCATTGTTGAATATGGACAATGGACCATGGTTGCTAAACAAGGGTCACCCGACAATGGTTGCTAGGCAACGGACCAATGGAACACTGTCGCCTAGCAACGGGCCATTGTTAGGTATTTGGACAATGGACCATTGTTGATTCACAATGGGACCATTGTTAAATATGGGCAATGGACCATGGTTGCTAAGCAAGGGTCACCCGACAACGGTTGCTAGGGCAACGGACCAATGGAACACTGTCGCCTAGCAACGGGCCATTGTTAGGTATTTGGACAATTGTTAGGTATTTAGACAATGGACCATTGTTGATTCACAATGGACCATTGTTGAATATGGACAATGACCATGTTGCTAAGCAAGGGTCACCCGACAACGGTTGCTAGGCAACGGACCAATGGAACACTGTCGCCTAGCAACGGGCCCATTGTTAGGTATTTGGACAATGGACCATTGTTGATTCACAAAGGACATTGTTAAATATGGGCAAATGGACCATGGTTGCCTAAGCAAGGGTCACCCGACATACGATTTGCTAGCAACGGACCAATGAACACTGTTGCCTAGCAACGGGCCGTTGTTTAGGTTATTTAGGACAATGGACCATTGTGATTCACAATGGACCATTGTTGAATATGGACAATTGGGACCATGGTTGATCAAGCAAGGAGTCACCCGACAACGGTTGCTAGGCAACGGGACCAATGGAACACTGTCGCCTAGCAACGGCCATTGGTTAGGGTATTTTGGGACAATTGTTAGGTATTTAGACAATGACCATTGTTGATTTCACAATGGACCATTGTTGAATATGGACAATGGACCATGGTTGCTAAGCAAGGGTCACCAGACAACGGTTGCTAGGCAACGGGAGCAATGGAAAACTTGTCGCCTAGTAACGGGGCCATTGTTAGGTATTTGGACAATGGACCATTGTTGATTCACAATGGACTATTGTTGAATATGGACAATGACCATGGTTGCTAAGCAAGGGGGGTCACCCGACAACGGTTGCTAGGCAACGGACCAATGGAACACTGTCGCCTAGCAACGGGCCATTGTTATGGTATTTGGACAATTGGTTTAGGTATTTAGACAATGGACCATTTTGAATTCACAATGGACCATTGTTGAATATGACAATGGACCATGGTTGCTAAGCAAGGTGTCACCCGACAATGGTTGCTAGGCAACGGACCAATGGAACACTGGTCGCCTAGCAATGGGACCGTTGTTAGGTATTTGGACAATGACCATTGATGATTCACAATGGCCCATTGTTGAATATGGACAATGGACCATGGTTGCTAAGCAAGGGTCACCCGACAACGGTTGCTAGGCACGGACCAATGAAACACTGTCGCCTAGCAACGGGCCATTGTTAGGTATTTGGACAATTGTTAGTATTTTAGACAGCGGACCATTGTTGATTCACAATGGACCATTGTTGAATATGGACAATGGACCATGTTGCTAAGCAAGGCTCACCCGACAACGTTGCCCTAGGCAACGACCATTGGAACACTGTCGCCTGGCAACGGGGCCGTGTTAGTATTTGACAATGGACCATTGTTGATTCACAATGGACCATTGTTGAATATGGACAATGGACCATGGTTGCTAAGGGAAGGGGTCACCCGATAAACGGTTGCTAGGCAACGGACCCAATGGAACACCTGTCGCTCTAGCAACGTGCCATTGTTAGGTAGTTTGGACAATGGACCATTGTTGATTCACAATGGACCATTGTTGAATATGGACAATGGACCAATGGTTGCTAAGCAAGGGTCACCCGACAACAGGTGCTAGGCAACGCACCAATGGAACACTGTCGCCTAGCAGTGGGCCATTGTTAGTATTTGGACAATGGACCATTGTTGATTCACAATGGACCATTGTTGAATATGGACAATGGACCATGGTTGCTAAGCAAGGGTCACCCGAAAACGGTTGCTAGGCAACGGACCAATGGAACACTGTCGCCTAGCAACGGCCGTTGTTGAGGTATTTGGACAATCGACCATTGTTGATTCACAATGACCCATTGTTGAATATGGACAATGGACCATTGGTTGCTAAGCAAGGGTCACCCGACAACGGTTGCTAGGCAACGGACCAATGAACACTGTCCGCCTAGCAACGGGCCGTTGTTAGGTATTTGGACAATGGACCATTGTTGATTCACAATGGACCATTGTTGAATATGGACAATGGACCATGGTTGCTAAGCAAGGGTCACCCAAAAACGGTTGCTAGGCAACGGACCAATGGAACACTGTCGCTTAGCAACGGGCCGTTGTTAGGTATTTGGACAATGGACCATTGTTGATTCACAATGGACCATTGTTGAATATGGACAATGGACCATGGTTGCTAAGCAAGGGTCACCCGACAACGGTTGCTAGCAACGGACCAATGGAACACTGTCGCCTAGCAACGGGCCATTGTTAGGTATTTGGACAATGGACCATTTTTGATTCACAATGGGACCATTGTTGAATATGGACAATGGGACCATGGTTGCTAAGCAAGGGTCACTCCGACAACGGTTGCTAGGCAACGGACCAATGGAACACTGTCACCTAGCAACGGCCACTGTTAGGTATTTGGACAATGGACCATTGTTTGAATATGGACAATGGACCATGGTTGCTAAGCAAGGGGTCACCCGACAACGGTTACTAGGCAAACGGACCAATGGAACACTATCGCCTAGCAACGGGCCGTTGTTAGGTATTTGGACAATGGACCATTGTTGATTCACAATGGACCATTGTTGAATATGGACAATGGACCATGGATTGCTAAGCAAGGGTCACCCGACAACGGTTGCTAGGCAACTGGCCGATGGAACACTGTCGCCTAGCAACGGGCCGTTGATAGGTATTTGGACAATGGACCACTGTTGAATATGGACAATGACCATTGGTTGCTAAGCAAGGGTCACCCGACAATGGTTGCTAGGCAACGGACCAATGGAACACTGTCGCTTAGCAACGGGCCATTGTTAGGTATTTGGACCAATGGACCATTGTTGATTCACAATGGACCATTGTTGAATACGGACAATGGACCATGGTTCCTAAGCAAGGGTCACCCGACACACGGTTGCTAGGCAACGGACCAATGGAACATTGTCGCCTAGCAACGGCCATTGTTAGGTATTTGGACAATGGAACCATTGTTGATTCACAATGGTCCATTGTTGAATATGGACAAATGGACCATGGTTGCTAAGCAAGGGTCACCCGACAACGGTTGCTAGGCAACGGACCAATGGAACACTGTCGCCTAGCAACGGGCCGTTGTTAGGTATTTGGACAATGGACCATTGTTGATTCACAATGGACCATTGTTGAATATGGACAATGGACCATGGTTGCTAAGCAAGGGTCACCCAAAAACGGTTGCTAGGCAACGGACCAATGGAACACTGTCGCCTAGCAACGGGCCGTTGTTAGGTATTTGGACAATGGACCATTGTTGATTCACAATGGACCATTGTTGAATATGGGACAATGGACCATGGTTGCTAAGCAAGGGTCACCCGACAACGGTTGCTAGGCAGACGGACCCAATGGAACACTGTCGCCTAGCAACGGGCCATTGTTAGTGTATTTGGACAATGGACCATTTTTGATTCACAATGGACCATTGTTGAATATGGACAATGGACCATGGTTGCTAGAGCAAGGGTCACCCGACAACGGTTGCTAGGCAACGGACCAATGGAACACTGTCACCTTGCAACGGGCCACTGTTAGGTATTTGGACAATGGACCATTGTTGAATATGGACAATGGACCATGGTTGCTAAGCAAGGGTCACCCGACAACGGTTACTAGGCAACGGACCAATGGAACACTATCGCCTAGCAACGGGCCGTTGTTAGGTATTTTGGACAATGGACCATTGTTGATTCACAATGGACCATTGTTGAATATGGACAATGGGACCATGGTTGCTAAGCAAGGGTCACCCGACAACGGTTGCTAGGCAACTGGCCGATGGAACACTGTCGCCTAGCAACGGGGCCGTTGATAGGTATTTGGACAATGGACCATTGGTTGAATATGGACAATGGACCATGGTTGCTAAGCAAGGGTCACCCCGACAATGGTTGCTAGGCAACGGACCAATGGAACACTGTCGCTTAGCAACGGGCCATTGTTAGGTATTTGGACAATAGACCATTGTTGATTCACAATGGACCATTGTTGAATACGGACAATGGACCATGGTTCCTAAGCAAGGGTCACCCGACAACGGTTGCTAGGCAACGGACCAATGGAACATTGTCGCCTAGCAACGGGCCATTGTTAGGTATTTGGACAATGGACCATTGTTGATTCACAATGGACCATTGTTGAATATGGACAATGGGACCATGGTTGCTAAGCAAGGGTCACCCGACAACGGTTGCTAGGCAACGGACCAATGGAACACTGTCGCCTAGCAACGGGCCGTTGTTAGGTATTTGGACAATGGACCATTGTTGATTCACAATGGACCATTGTTGAATAGTGGACAATGGACCATGGTTGCTAAGCAAGGGTCACCCGACAACGGTTGCTAGGCAACGGACCAATGGAACACTGTCGCCTAGCAACGGGCCATTGTTAGGTATTTGGGACAATGGACCATTTTTTGATTCACAATGGACCATTGTTGAATATGGACAATGGACCATGGTTGCTAAGCAAGGTTCACCCGACAACGGTTGCTAGGCAACGGACCAATGGAACACTGTCACCTAGCAACGGGCCACTGTTAGGTATTTGGACAATGACCATTGTTGAATATGGATGATGGACCATGGTTGCTAAGCAAGGGTCACCCGAATACGGTTGCTAGGCAATGGAAAATGGAACACTGTCTTCTAGCAACGGGGCCATTGCTAGGTATTGGACAATGGACCATGGGTGCTAAGCAAGGGTCACCCGACAACGGTTGCTAGACAATGGACCAATGGACACTGTCTTCTAGCAACGGGCCATTGCTAGGTATTTGGACAATGGACCATGGTTGCTAAGCAAGGGTCACCTGACAACGGTTGCTAGGCAACGGACCAATGGAACACTGTCGCCTAGCAACGGGACATTGTTAGGTATTTTGGACAATGGACCATTGTTGAATATGAATGATGGACCTTGGTTGCTAAGCAAGGGTCACCCGAAAACGGTTGCTAGGCAATGGAAAATGGAACACTGTCGCCTAGCAACGGGCCATTGCTAGGTATTTGGACAA